>NC_035446.2:89812249-90469474 GCF_002127325.2 Helianthus annuus | reverse complement strand
GTCAGATCCTTTTGATTATTTTCAAAACTTCCTTTAATTTTTCTTAAGGTGTTTTTCTCTAAATAAAGCCAGATACATTTCATTTTTATATGATATATTGTGTACTTTTACTCATTTTTTGATAGTAAAAGTTCATCTCTGGTCAGGATGTAATTTCCTTATTTTTGTGTGAAATTACTATCCTTAAATCTGGTCAAAAGGAAATGACACACACATTAAGGTCATGTTAAGATCAAGTTTGATTTTCACAGATCATAAATTGATTGCAAATTGATTTAGACTACTGAGATACTCATGATCTAGTTCATGTAATTAGACACAAAATGAGCAGCTCATGTAGAAATGGCTTCATCATCTGGAATGCTAAACCACTGTCTAGAAAATAGACAGATAGCAAAACCTTGAACAAAATTTCTGAAGATAACGGCTGACAATTTAATCTTGATATTATACATCTAAAATGTATTTTGTTAAGAATAGCATCTCTGGTACTCAACAGATGATAGACAAGAGATTGTGCTTTTACAAGAACAAATCATTTTCTATATCTGAACAAGCAGATGCTAACATTGTTTGTCAAAAGTTGAGATATTTCTGCACTATCAGTTGTTTGAACCAATTTATCTTCTACCACTGTTGTTTCTAAAGTGCTGTTGTGCCTTAACATCTGCTCACTAAAGTCTGTCCACTGCTAAAGTGTCAACCTCTGTTCTCCAAAACACTGATGTTTAAAATCTTTGTTACATCCACTGTTTCATTTTATTACCGTTGTAACTACTGATACTTGATCCATCAGTAGTTGTCAAAACAACTGTCCTCCATTATTTACCATTCCATCAGATGTTTGTCACGTGGTCAGTTTTTAGCCTTCAGATCAAAAATAACCGCTGCCACATCAGCAATCACTTTTTCCCTAAATAAAACCCTGATTAAATCCAAACAGGGTTTTACTGTCGAATTGAATTCCAAAAGTTCTCTTCTCATAGCAGTTTCCCTCTCATAACTCCAAAAAACCTCTTCGATCTTCTTCATCCAAAATGACGAAACCAAAATCGAAATCAAAATCAAAACCATCATCTTCCTCCACAACAGCAGATGCCACTCAAATGGCCGCTGAAACACTGGAGATTCGCTACAAAGCTCCACACAACTATGTAGGTATACTCACAAAACCTACCGATAACCACACTTTCGACTCCATCCTTGACATCCTTTCTGCATCAAAGTACAAAACTTTGATAACAGCAGACGCTCCTATTTACCTTGATACCCAGAGAGAGTTCTGGAAAAATGCCACCCTTGAAAAACAAGGAGACATCATCGCCGCCATCAACTCCTCGATACAGGGTAAGAAGGTAAACATCTCACCAAAATCCATCTCTGAAACCTTTAAACTCGATGATTTAAATGGAAAAACCTCATTTACAAAAGACGAGTTGGTAAAGGATTTCATGAACAGGGGCTATGCAGAACAACCAAATAGGGATACCCTACAAAAGGGTTACTTCCCTTCTGCACCCAGATTTTTATTCCACACACTGCTCATGTGTGTTTCTAATAAAACAACGTCTTTTAATGAGATACCAACGAAAATCCAATGCCTGGGGTATGCAATTTTAAATGATAAAAACTATAACTACTCCCAGGTAATATTTGATGACTTGGTAAAGAACGTTGATAAAGCATTTCTGCTCTTTCCAAGATTTCTAAGCTACTATTTTGAACAAAAATTTGTTGAGAAAGATGCAGAATTGCGCAAACAAGGTGCCTCATTCAAAATAAACTGTTTAACAATAGAAACCTTTTCGAGAATGATGGCACCAATAAAATTAAAAACAAAGGAGGCTGAGCAGGTTTTAGAAACTGCTACTGATCCTCAAGCAACCACTGCTGAGCCCACTGCTCCAGGTGATCAAAGTAGCACACCCACTGCTTTGAAACCAACACCTGCCACCAAAAAGACCAAAAGTAAAACATCCAGAAAACCCACCAAACCCACACCAAAGGCAACTCTGGAAGATGAGATCCCAGAGTCAATGCTAGTGACAACACAAAAGTCATAAGAAACCACTGCTGCTACTTCCTCACAGCAGATGGAAGAAAGATCTCAACCCCAGCCTAAAACTCCTCCTGCATCCTCACAAAAGGATAAGGTTGTAAGCACAGGGACACCAAATTATGAAGCTCTGTATCCACTCGGATCCATCTTCCACAGTCCTGATCCCAAGGACATGTCTCTTTCAACACCCATACCCTCACCAATCATATTACCACAATCAATAATACCCCTGTTGCATGCAGTTGATATGGCACAGACACAAACCAGTTCCTCTCTGTCACCTATTACTGAGAGCATACCTCCACAAGTGACTGGGTCTGATGTTCATGCCTCTGCTAACCCAGCAACAGCTGAGGAGGTTACACCCCCTGAGTTTCAAGTAACTCTCGGTGGTAGTTCAAGTGGAGCAGCAACTACAACTGATGGATCAACAGATCTTCAGTTGGACAGTTGTTACATAACTAAGACTCCCTTGAAGGCAATTTCTTCCATGGCAACATCGGTAACCACCAGTGAGTTATCTTTAACCGCTGATAACATCAAAGGATTATCGAGTGCTGAGGAAAGAAATCCCCAGTACCAAGAAAAAGGGGCATCAATGGATGACTTTTGGGCTACAGCTCCTAAGTCACACATTGATACAACCACTGCTGGTGGGGATTCAGATGATCCTGTTAATTCAGGTGATGATTCAAAATACAATGAATTGACGGCCAGAGTTGAAAATCTAGAATCTTCTGTTGCCGAAATAAAAGATATGGTGCAGCAGCTGTTAGAAGCTCAAAAAGCCCAATCAACTGTTCCTCCTGCTCAAGCACCTGCTCCACAAGCATTTGCTGCAAATGAGCTTTGGAATATCTTCCAGCCCATGCTTGAACAACAGCAACAAATGGCTGCTAAAAAGCATGCTAATCAAGTACAAATGCTGACCAACATGGTGGAATCTCGGTTCAAAGACACTCAAGCAGACATCAAGGCTATAAAAGCTAGCATACAAAAGACTGCTCAGAGTGAGAAAGGTCCATCTACCATTTTCTTCATGGATACACCCCTGGCAGATAATGCCAAAAAGGGGGAGAAAACCAAGCTAAAAAAGAAAGGTATAGAAGATGGGATATATATTGAACCAGAAAAACCCAAAACCTCAAAAACTTCAATAGCTGATACAACAGCAGTTACAAAAACTGCTGTCAGTAGCCAAACAGCTGCCATTACATCAACACACACACCTCCAACACACACAACTACTGTTTCAACACACACCATCACAACTACTGCTCCACCACCATCATTGTTGATACATATTTGTGGACACGACTCACGGAACGAGAACTCGAAGACCAAAGACCATCGAAGTTCGAGATGAGTTTACAACTATAGAAGATAAAGACAAAGCTACAGCCAAGGGGGAGTTTGTTGATGCACTTATGTCTGTACTTTGTCTGTATTCGGTCGAGATGTAAACGATGTCCGTGTTAGTGTTGTAAGTTGACCAAGTCAACCGTCCTCCTGGTTTGACTTGGCTCAACAGTTAGAAATTTGTTTGTAAAGTGTCTGAGTCGAAGGATGAGCAATCGAAGGATTATGTCTATCCTTCGATTGGCTCGAAAGATAAACCACGAAGGATACTGATGGACTTCGAAGGATATGCTATCCTTCGAAGTATATATGGATCCTTCGATGGCAATTGTGGTCGACAGATAGTCCTTCGGACAGTCTGTCTAATCCTTTGACCAGACCTGCTGTGTGTGGGTATAAATACCCATGTAGTGTGTTGTGTTAAGTTAGACAAGAAAGAGACTTGAGAGGCTTGTGAGATAGATGCACACATAGAGAGAGTTTGAGAGCATTCTATCCAAACACACACACACACACTAGAGAGTTTGCAAGTTAGATTTGTAAACATTGTGCTTGTAACCGTAACCTTCATTCGTATTAATACAGTGGTGTTAATCGGTGAATCCTTGTGTGCTTGTGTTTATGCTTGTCTCAACCCGGTTTGCTTGCTAGCTTGGATTCCGCACTCGCTAGTGGGTTTGTATAACAAGGTTTAGGTTCGTCATCCTCCGAAGAGGGACCTACAAGTGGTATCAGAGCCGTGGCTCTTTTCCTTGTTTAAAACCGGGTTTTTGTTCAAATTTTGGGTTGTTTTTCGTCAGATCTGGAAAACTACCTGCTGCTGTTCTTGAAGTTCTTGATATCTTCATACTTCGAAAGATATCTTCATAGTTCTGAAAGTTTCTGTCCAAAGTGTGTGTTCTTCATAGAGAGCTTTTGTGTGTGAAACCCAGGTCTTTGTTAGAGTGTATTTTCAGTTTGGTCAAGGTCTGTAACCGTGTCCACTGAAATACAAGAGAAAACTTTGATACTTGCTTGTCTACTCTTTCTCTTGTTCACTTTGCTTACATATAAACTCCGGTTTGCTTGCTAGCTTGGATTCCGCACTTGCTAGTGGGTTAAACATAACAAGGAATAGGTTAAACCTCAACCTCCGAGGGACCTACAATCATCATCTGTGTCTATAACACAAAAACCACCACTATCATCATCTTCATCACCACCACTGCCTCCTGCCATAAAGCAGAAGACAACAGATGTTACAACATCTGTTGTAATGACAACAGTGGTTGAAACACCAGTTGTTTCAACTACTGTCAGTCAGTCACAGTCTCAAACCACTAATCCACCCAATACATCACCAGCCTCCCCTCCATTAAAAAGGAGAAGGGTTTTCATTCCTGATGATGAGTCACCACCACCATCACATCTTCCATCCCCTGCTCAAAAGCAGAAGACATCTGCTGACACATCAGTAGTTGTAATGACAACAGCAGTTGAGACACCAGTTGTTTCAACAGTGGTTAGTCAACCATCCACCACAGCTCTATCCTTTCCTATATCTCAACCAAAGCTCTTTAGCAGAAAAAGAAAGCCAATCACTGCCGATGAAGGGATACATGATCCGAGTGCTGAAAAGTATCCACTGGAGCTTGAAGCCATTAAAAATGAAATGAGGCAGTTTTATACAGAAACAGATCCATCAAAAAGAAAATTCTCCTCACTAATAGGCTATATCGCTCCAGAAGATATAACTGATTATCTCAAGATAAAGGCTAGGCAAGCTAAAGTTAAAGCTAAGGTTGACAGTGAAAAAGAAAGGCTAAGCGAAGAAGGCATTGCTAATAGATTGGAGTTCTACCTTGCAAAGGTTAAGCAGATGGAAGAATATGCACAAGAGCTAGACAAAGAAAAGGCTGATCAAAAGAAGAAATTGAGAGAACAACTTCTAGTCTTCATCATGAAAGAAAAGTTCTACCCTGCTGAAGAATCCCAGTTTAAAGAATGGCCTTTAGTAGCTTTAAAGCATGAGGCTGAAAGGATCCAAAAAATCAAGAATGATCCTTCAAAGAAGAAAAATGCTCCAAACTGGAGTAAATACAAAAAGCTTATTGCTGATCTCACTGCTGAATATAAAAGAAAGAAAAAGGAGTTAGTGGATGCTAAGGTGGACACTGCTGAAGCCATATCAAAATGGTCTAGGCAGCAAACTAATGAAGCCTATGAGAGGCTGAAGAAAAGGAAGAAGAGAGAACAAATGGTGAAGCTGGAACAACAAACTGAAAGCCTCAAAACAATGCTAAAATCAGCAGACAGCCTTACTCTTGTGACAAACCAAGAAGAAGGTAAACAGCTGTCTGATAAGGAGGTCAAAGAAAAAGAAGCAGAGTATCTCAAAGACACCATCATGAAAATGGGTCTAAAGGAGGATAGCTCAGCAAGAATTCAAAACCTTTTTAAGAAGGTATTAAACAGTCCTGCATCCTCAAACACTGCAACAGACATGATAGAAAAGGAGAAACAAGAGCTTACTGGACAAGAAATTGCAGAAGACATAGCTGTAGCAAACAAAGTCGTTGAAGAAGCTTTCAAAAGAATGTCTGAAAGTTTGCATGTGTTTTCAAGGCCAGTATCCCTCAACTCATCAGAAGATAAATCTCTCCCAAGAAACCCATTAGGCTTTAAAATACTAAAGTGGATGTCTGATCAAAAGACCCACGTATTGACCTTGGTCAGAGCCAATGGTGAGGTGAAGTATATATCAAGGAAAGAAGCACTTGGCCTAAGTGTGGAAGATTTGCAGGATCTCCTTGAACTTTCACTGTGCAGGGATGAGGATGACCAGAGTGCAAAGAATTTTGAAGCTGAATTTAAAGAACAAGCTAAGGCACTCTTGATGAGTAATAAAGTTCCTGAATAAGGAAGGGTTTTGGCATTATCTGTTCCAGGGGGAGATTGTTGGGATTGAACCCTAACAGAGGAGCAGATAATGTAAAGCCAAAACCGGATCTCATCAGTGGACCATCAATAAGCAACAGTTTATCCTATGCTCTCCCCTTGACAGTGGTTATCTAACAGCTGATGGATCTTAAAGTGCTGCTAAACTACAACAACTGACAAACCAAACCCTGATGATTACTTAACAACTGCTGAAGACAAACTCTGCTGCTCTATCTACTGCTGTTTCCTAAGTACTGCTGAAGACTCAAGCACTGCCCTCCCAAAGACTGATCACCTTTGAAGAAAGCACTGAAGACTCAACATCTGTACTAAGGCTACAACAGTGGAACGTGAAGCAGTAGTTTTCCTTAGCTTTACATTTTATTACTTATCAGATGTTGCATGTCAGTAGTTTGTATAGAACAGTATTTGTAGTTTGTTAGGTCGTTAGATGTCACTATCATGGTGACGTCAGCTGAGGTAGATCAGTAGTTTGGTTTGCCTATAAATATGACAGTATTCTGTACTGTTATACTTGATCGTTTTGAGTGAGTTCTTCTCCTCAATTCATCCTTTCATCTTGTGCAACCAACTCTGGTGTATCAGGCTGAGGGGGAGTTTAGATTGTAAGCTTGCTGTAATCATTTGCTTTCTATTGTAAATCTTTAGACTCAATGAAATAGCAATTGTTTATCTATCTATATTTTCCTTTGATTATGTTTACAAAGTTTGCTACTCATTTCCGCTGCACTTATTCGTTTTATGCAAATAAACACAATCATGATGGCCCCCAGATCCCAACACTTCCCGAATGAAAAAATCCTCCAAAATTTTAGCGAAGTCGGACTCGAATAACCTCCAGAAGTGTTTAAAGAATCTAAAGTTAAACCCGTCAGGACTGGGTGACCGGTCGTCCCCACACTCAAAAACGGCCCTCTTGATTTCTTCGCAGCTAAAATTCTAGGTAAGAAAAGCCCCTTCAGTCTCCGACAACTTCTTGATGTTATCACAAACGATACTCGGTCTGAACTCAACCTTCTCTTTGAATTTATCCCTGAAAAACTCAAATATAATTTTTTTAATTCGTCTAGGTTTATCGCACCAAGAACCATCAATAGAAAACCCATGAATCACATTTTTCGCCTTCCTACTATTGACCAAGACATGGAAACATTTAGAATTCTCATCCCCATCACTAATCCACTTATCCCGAGAACGTTGCTTCATGTCCTTAGATTTATTCTCTTCAAAGTTGTTGATCACTTTCTTTATTTCAGTCACTGCCCACTCCTCCTCGTCCGACAATTCCCGACTCTCCATAATCATCTTGAGATCTTCTAGCTCAGATCTTGTAGGTCCACCCGGAGGATCGAGTCAAACCTCTTCCCTGTTTTCCGAGGAACCCGAGAGTGCGGAATCCAAAAGGGTTGTTAAACCAAGTTAGAACACGAAATACACAAACACGATTCAACGATTAACACTCGATGTATTAATACGTATCCGTTACAAAACAGTGTTTACAATCTCTGTAAACTCTCATTGTGTGTGTGTTCATACAGTGTGTTTTCTCTCTAGGCTCACACTTGTAAATCAGCAGAGTTCAGGTTACAAGATTATACAACATAAAGCTCTCACACTAAACTCTCATAGTTTTCTCTATTATCTTCTGGTGTCTGATGTTTTCCTTCAATCTGTTGTGTATATATACTGCATGTCGACGAAGGACCTGTAGTGATCAAACATGTCGACGAAAGACCTTATAGACCACGAAGAACCTGGGTTCTTCGTGACTAAGTTCTTCGCCTCTATGATGAGCATGAGTTCTTCGTCATATGTGTGATGAGTTCTTCGTCATATGTGTGATGAGGTTCTTCGTCATATGTGTGATCAGTTCTTCGTAGGACTTGCAGCATGCATAAAAAACAAACAGCAAACAATAGTAACACCAGCAATTAATTGGTTCAATTCACGTTGACATGTAGTCTTCACATGAAAAGTCTTCACATGAAAAGTCTTCACATGACATCATCATGGTGATGTCATGGTGATGTGGTGTCGGGAAAGTTCGCGGCTCATCGTGCTTCGCGTGTCGAACTCTGGGTCGCACGACAGAGGAACGTCGCGACATCGATTGTGACAACCCGCATTCCAGAACCTTTCTTTGTGTATTGATGTAACTTGCATGAACGTTACGTGATTGATTGATATGCTTATTTTCAATGTATGTTACGACGTTATTATATTATGTGCTACGTGAATGTACGAATGTATGAATGTGTTATAAACTTGGTCACAACAGTCTTTAGGGCCGCACTACTTATCTCTCTCGCCACATACCCCTCTCGGCCCACACCATGCTTGTACTCGAGACCAAGAGGGGGCAGCCCAGTGAAGGGTTCGGCCCACTTACCCTTTTACGCAAACACATAACCCAATGTAGGGGTTTGATTCTCATAACTTGCAAAACTAGAAACACACAAACCCTACACCTCTCTCTCTCTTCCTCTCTCTTGTAACCGGCGACCTCACCTCCATCTCTCGAAGATCGTTACGGCTCGGATTAACCCTTGTTTTATCCACTAATCCGGTTAGTGTCTATTATTGTTTGTATTACATGATGTGCGGTTGTTATGACTAAATGCTAGTTGACATGGGGATTGTTACAAACTTGTATCATGATGAGGGTTCTTGTTAGAAGAAATCACTGTTGAACACATGTTGTATGAGGAACCGAGAGGTGATATGATTCGGATGATTTGATGTACACATAAACTAGGGTGCATGTTAGTTTAGAATCTGCTAGCTTAACGATCCGATCATATGTTTCGCATGACAATAGATTGATTGTTTCTTGCTTAGATCATGACTTTGGATTACATGTTAGTCTATGAGTTCAATAGTCTGATGATCCGGTTGTATGTTCATATGATGCTGATTAATTGTTCTTGATTAGATGATGATTAGGGTTAAATGAATATGATTGATTTCTGAATTAATTGTTGATTTGATCCAAATTGTTACGGAATAAATAAGCTGTAAATAAGGAAGTCTGTTACACACCTAGTCTCGACACAGATTGCGAGTCGAGAACTCACAGTTTTGACTCGAGACCACGCATCATCAGCACAACAACAGCATAACTCGAGATCATGGTTGTGAGTCTTGTTGCGACTCGAGACATGACTCGAGACCGCCTAGTCTCGAATGACGAACGTATGACCCGAGACCTCCTTAGTTGCGACTCGAGAACACCAAGACTTAAACCCGAGACCACGCTGTCTCGACTCGAGATCTCTAGTCTCGACTCGAGACCACTTAATCACACATTCTGTTTGGACTTGTGTACTGTTTCAAGCCCAACCACTTGGGCTGCATACTTGCGCTTTGTTTGTTACGTGATTTCTACTGTTGAACTCGTATGAACTGTTAACTGCCATGATTATACATGTGTATGCCATGATCAATACTTGTACACAACTTGTTAGAATACGTGTAGAACATATACGTGCACTACTTAAACCATAAACCTGACTTGTATGGTAACCATGTTAGGACGTGGTTGATCACATACAACTCAAGTTACCTTTTGTTTATCTGCCGAGCAAACCAAGGTGAGTTCACACTCTTACTAAGGCATGGGATTCCCGGGGTAGGGAATGGGATTGAATGGTTATTTGTACTTACATTGTTATTGGGAATTACGGATTACTGACCTTGTTAAAGAAAGGTCACTTATAGATACAACTAGACTAGTGATGCATGGGGAAGCCCCCACAACTCTTCGCACACATGCCTGTAATGGCCGCGATACTGATACTGATCTTCGCACACATGCCTGTAATGGCCGCGATACTGATACTAAACTTCGCACACATGCCTGGAGGGCCGCGATACAAATAAAACTCGTCTACAATATATGGGAAACCCCCACTAATCTTCGCAAACATGCCAAGAGGGCCGCGATGTAATTATATACGATACATGGATTACTAAACAAACAAACGTTTTACGAAATGAACACTGTTACTGAACAATCCACTGTGAACTCGCTCAACTAGTTGTTGACTCTCTGTTACATGCCTTGCAGGCCATTAGGTACACTTGGAGCTTTCACTAGGAGGCGCGGTCGTTGTGGACAAGGATCGTGAATTGCTTTGATTAAATATTATGACATTTCATACTCCTACTCATGATGGGTTTATTTTTATGCTTCCGCTAAACATTGATATTATACTTATGTTTGGAACACCTTTCATATTGGGTTGGTTGAATTACATTTGCTTTTACTTATTACTTACATGTTCAATATGATTGGTCGCTTAATCCTGGTCAGTCACGCCTCCAAGCGGTGATACTCCGCGTGTGGATTTTGGGGGTGTGACAGATTGGTATCAGAGCCATTGGTTATAGTGAACTTGGTTTTAATAAGGGGAAAAAGTTTTGTTAAAACCAGACTATAACCTGTACAGTGCTCAACGATCCACAACGACGCTTTGCTCCACGTGCAAGACTCAACACTATAGGTACTACTATTCATGTTTACATTGCCTACTTGCTAGATTACATAGAACTTTGCTCATGGTATGCTTAGATACACATAACCACTATTGCTTGAGAACACTTGTGTGCTTACTCTCTTCTGTCATCGCACTTTTCGCGAACCTCTTTCACTTATGTTCCCTTTGATATGAAGATCATGTGTGGACGCGTTAACATGACTCAAGCCCAACTGACGGCTCTGATTAACGAACAAGTTGCTGCGGCACTTGCCGCCGCACAAGCAGGAGGTCAACACGCTCAGCTACCTGTTTGCACTTTCAAGAATTTAATGGACTGTCATCCTAGCACATTCAGTGGCACTGAAGGAGCAGTTGGACTCCTCCATTGGTTTGAAAAGCTCGAGTCCGTATTTGAGATGTGTTAATGCCTTGAGGCTCGCAGGTTGAAGTACTCCACTGGCACTCTAGAAGGCATTGCGCTGACTTGGTGGAATGCGCAAGTTCAGATATTAGGGTTGGCAGCTGCTAACGCCACCCCTTGGAATGATTTCAAAGAGCTGATCAAACGGGAATACTGCACACGTGACGACATCCACAAGTTAGAGGTGGAGTTCTTTCATTTGAAGATGACTGGGTCGGAAATTGAGGCATATACTAGCATATACTAAAAGGTCAAATGAGCTGGCCATCTTGTGTCCAACTATGGTGGACCCTCCTATCAAGCGTATTGAGTTATATCTCAAAGGGCTGGCGCCAGAAATTCAAAGCCATGTGACATCGGCCAACCTTGATAATATCCAGGATATTCAACGTCTTGCTCATCGCCTCAAAGACCAGGCAATGGAACAGAACAGGCTGCCTAAACGTATCAGTGCTACCGATGCTACTACTTCCGCTACTCCCAGTGACAACAAACGGAAATGGGATGGGGATTCCAGCAAGGGTTCAGCTACATCTCAGTCTCATGTTCAGCAGCGAAAGTCTGATAACTACCAGAGCCCTGGTCAGCAATCTTCGGGCAATCAAAGACAGGTTGGATATCGAGGAAACCTCCCAAGGTGCAATACTTGCAACAAGCACCACAACGGCCAGTGCAACAAGGGTCGTTGTCAGCGGTGCCTAAGATGGGTCATGAGGCTAAAGATTGCAGAAGCTCACGACCTGCGAACCAGAACCAGAACAACAACAATAACAACAATCAGGGCAACGGGAACAACAATGGGGGGAATAATAATGGCAACGATGCTAGGGGTCGTGTGTTCGTGCTGGGGCAGGGTGACGCAAGGAATGATCCTAACGTGGTTATGGGTAAGTTTCTTCTCGACGACTTTTATGTTACTGTATTGTTTGATTCGGGTGCGGATACCAGTTATGTGTCTCTAAAAATTAGTCAAATGTTAAAACGTACGCCAACACCTTTAAACACCAAAAATGTCGTAGAGTTAGCCAATGGTAAAAGTTTAGAGGCCACACATGTAGTCAAGGGTTGTAACATCGTCTTAGCGGGTCAGACTTTCTCCATCGATCTCATTCCTATAGTTCTGGGTAGTTTCGACATCGTCATTGGTATGGATTGGTTATCCCAACAACAAGCAGAGATCTTATGCAAGGAGAAGCTAGTTCATATTCCCCGTTCTGGTAAAGAACCTCTTGAAGTTCAAGGCGACAAGAGTGGTGCCGTGGTTGGCATCATCTCCTTCCTGAAGGCTCAGAAATGTCTGCGAAAGGGCCACACTGCCATTTTGGCACTTGTTATAGATGCGTCAGCGAACGAGAAGAAATTAGAGGATATCCCAGTTGTACACAATTTTCCTCAAGTGTTTCCTGAAGATTTACCTGGGCTACCGCCTCATCGGCAGGTGGAATTCCAGATTGAACTAGCTCCGGGAGCAGCACCAGTAGCTCGTGCACCATATCGTTTAGCTCCATCAGAATTGGAAGAACTATCCAAACAACTACAAGAGCTCTTGGATAAGGGTTTTATACGTCCTAGCTCTTCGCCCTGGGGAGCTCCAGTACTTTTTGTGAAGAAGAAAGACGGTACCTTCAGGATGTGTATTGACTACCGTGAACTCAACAAAGTGACTGTGAAGAATCGCTATCCTCTTCCACGTATCGATGACTTATTCGACCAGTTGCAAGGGTCGAGCTACTATTCAAAGATAGATCTGAGGTCAGGTTACCATCAGCTGAGTGTCCGGGATGAGGACGTCTCCAAAACAGCATTCAGAACTCGTTACGGCCACTACGAGTTCCTAGTCATGCCATTCGGATTAATGAACGCACCTGCAGTTTTCATGGATCTAATGAACAGGGTGTGCAAGCCTTTCCTGGACAAGTTTGTGATTGTCTTCATCGACGACATCCTGATCTACTCTAAGAGTCAGGAGGAACACGAGCAGCATTTACGACTCATCTTGGAACTTCTTCGAAAGGAACAACTGTACGCCAAGTTTTCAAAATGCGACTTCTGGCTTCGTGAAGTCCACTTTCTAGGCCACGTAGTAAACAAGGATGGGATTCATGTTGATCCATCCAAGGTAGACTGGATCAGGAACTGGCCTGCACCACGTACACCAACGGAAATACGCCAATTCTTGGGTTTGGCGGGTTATTACAGACGGTTCATCAAAGACTTCTCCAGGATCGCACAGCCGCTTACATTACTGACACAGAAAGGTGTTACTTATCGTTGGGGTAATACACAGGAAACAACTTTCCAACACTTAAAGGATAGACTATGCAGCGCACCTATTCTCTCATTGCCAGAGGGCACAGACGATTTTGTGGTCTACTGCGACGCGTCGATTCAGGGTCTTGGTTGTGTATTAATGCAAAGGGATAAAGTCATTGCTTACGCTTCGCGGCAACTTAAAGTTCACGAACGGAACTACACCACACACGATTTAGAACTGGGAGCTATTGTTTTCGCGCTCAAGATATGGCGACACTACCTGTACGGTACCAAGTGCACTATCTACACCGATCACAGGAGTCTCGAGCATATCTTCAAGCAGAAGGAACTGAACATGCGACAACGTCGATGGGTCGAGCTACTTAATGATTACGAATGCGCTATCAAATACCATCCAGGCAAAGCCAATGTTGTGGCTGACGCCCTCGGTCGGAAAGACACTACGCCTAGACGCGTGCGAGCATTACAACTTACTATTCAGTCTAGTCTTCCTGCATAGATACGAGATGCTCAGGTAGAAGCATTGAAACCAAAAAACGTCAGGGCTGAAGCCCTACGCGGCTCAAGGCAACGGTTAGAACAAAGGGAAGACGGCGCCTGCTACGTAACATGATGCATTTGGGTTCCACATTATGGAAACTTGCACGAGCTGGTAATGGATGAAGCTCATAAGTCCCGTTACTCGGTACATCCAGGTTCGGACAAAATGTACCACGATCTTAGAACTACGTATTGGTGGCCTAGCATGAAGGCCCACATAGCGACTTACGTTGGCAAGTGTCTGACCTGTGCGAGAGTCAAGACAGAATACCAGAAACCGTCAGGCCTACTTCAGCAACCGAGGATACCACAATGGAAATGGGAAGAAATTTCCATGGATTTTGTTACTGGCCTGCCTAGATCCAAGCGTGGGAACGATACTATTTGGGTGATCGTGGATTGACTCACAAAGTCTGCTCACTTCTTGGCTATTAAGGAAACTGACAAGTTCTCTACATTAGCATATATTTACTTGAAAGAAGTTGTTTCGAGGCATGGAGTGCCAACCTCTATTATCTCATATCGTGATGCATGATTTACTTCAGAACTGTGGCAAGCAATGCACAAATCTTTCGGCTCTCGGTTAGACATGAGCACGACTTATCACCCTCAGACGGATGGGCAGTCTGAGCGCACTATTCAAACTCTGGAAGACATGTTACGTGCATGTGTTATCGACTTCGGAAACAGCTGGGAAAAACATCTCCCTTTGGTGGAGTTTTCATATAACAACAGTTATCACACCACCATTCAAGCCGCTCCATTTGAGGCATTGTACGGGCGTAAATGCCGATCACCTCTTTGTTGGGCAGAGGTGGGTGATAGTCAGATCACGGGTCCAGAAATGATAGTAGACGCAATTGAAAGAATTGCTCAGATACGGCAACGCATGGCGGTAGCTCGTGACCGTCAGAAAAGCTACACTGATAAGCGTAGGAAACCACTCGAGTTCCAGGTTGGGGATCGAGTGCTACTCAAAGTCTCACCTTGGAAAGGTGTAGTTCGTTTTGGCAAACGAGGCAAGCTCAATCCACGGTATGTCGGACCGTTCGAAATTATAGAAAGAATAGGCAAAGTGGCCTACAAACTAAACCTACCAGCAGAACTCGGTGCAGTTCACAACGTTTTCCACGTGTCGAATCTGAAGAAGTGTCTGTCAGATGAGACCCTCATAGTTCCTTTGAAGGAGCTCACTATCGACGAACCGTTGCGATTCGTCGAGGAACCAGTCGAAATCACGGACCGGGATGTTAAGGTCCTCAAGCACACCAGAATACCTCTTGTTCGAGTTCGTTGGAACTCCCGTCGTGGCCCAGAGTTCACCTGGGAACGCGAAGATCAGATGAAACAAAAGTATCCCCAACTGTTCGGAAACAGTACAACCACTACTGAGGCCGAAGCTACTGCGGAATTTCAGGACGAAATTCCAAACCAACGGGGGGAGGATGTGACACCCCAGGAAAACCAGGAAAACCATGCAACTTAACTAGCTTCCTCAGTGAGTACGTGCTAAATTTCGGGACGAAATTTTCATTCAACTTGGGGATAATGTGATAACCCGCATTCCAGCACCTTTCTTTGTGTTTTGATGTAAGTTGCATGAACGTTATGTGATTGATTGATATGCTTGTTTTCAATGTATGTTACGATGTTGTTATATTATGTGCTACGTGAATGTACGAATGTATGAATGTGTTATAAACTTGGTCACAACAGTCTTTAGGGCCGCACTACTTATCTCTCTCGCCACATACCCCTCTCGGCCCACACCATGCTTGTACTCGAGACCAAGAGGGGGCAACACAGTGAAGGGTTCGGCCCACTTCCCCTTTTACGCAAACACATAACCCAATGTGGGGGTTTGATTCTCATAACTTGCAAAACTAGAAACACACAAACCCTACACCTCTCTCTCTTCCTCTCTCTTGTAACCGGCGACCTCACCTCCATCTCTCGAAGATCGTTGCGGCTCGGATTAACCCTTGTTTTATCCTCTAATCCGGTTAGTGTCTATTGTTGTTTGTATTACATGATGTGCGGTTGTTATGACTAAATGCTAGTTGACATGGGGATTGTTACAAACTTGTATCATGATGAGGGTTCTTGTTAGAAGAAATCACTGTTGAACACATGTTGTGTGAGGAACCGAGAGGTGATATGATTCGGATGATTTGATGTACACATAAACTAGGGTGCATGTTAGTTTAGAATCTGCTAGCTTAACGATCCGATCGTATGTTTCGCATGACAATAGATTGATTGTTTCTTGCTTAGATCATGACTTAGGATTACATGTTAGTATATGAGTTCAATAGTCGGATGATCCGGTTGTATGTTCATATGATGCTGATTAATTGTTCTTGATTAGATGATGATTAGGGTTAAATGAATATGATTGATTTCTGAATTAATTGTTGATTTGATCCAAGTTGAAACTGCCAAACTTGTTAGCAATTGTTACGGAATAAATGAGCTGTAAATAAGGAAGTCTGTTACACACCTAGTCTCGACACAGATTGCGAGTCGAGAACTCACAGTTTCGACTTGAGACCACGCATCATCAGCACAACAACAGCATAACTCGAGATCATGGTTGTGAGTCTTGTTGCGACTCGAGACATGACTCGAGACCGCCTAGTCTCGAGTGATGAACGTATGACCCGAGACCTCCTTAGTTACGACTCGAGAACACCAAAACTTCAACCCGAGACCACGCTGTCTCGACTCGAGATCTCTAGTCTCGACTCGAGACCACTTAATCACACATTCTGTTTGGACTTGTGTACTGTTTCAAGCCCAACCACTTGGGCTGCATACTTGGGCTTTGTTTGTTACATGATTTCTACTGTTGAACTCGTATGAACTGTTAATTGCCATGATTATACATGTGTATGCCTGTAACACCCCGAAAACGGGTTTGATAATCAAACTCCGTTAATACTAAAAAACGGGTAAAGTACCGTTAGTGGCAAAATTACCCGGTAAATATTAGGATTTAAATGATTAATCCTAATATTAAATAAAAAGTGAACAAAAGCTTTTAAGGAAATAAAATGGATAAAAGGCCCGGGTTAACGGGACCTAAAATAAACTTAGTCATAATTTCCCCCGAGCCCACTAAGTTAACTAGGAATGTTTAACCTAGTTAATAGATGGGAATATTGTTAGGAATAAGTAGGTTGTGGCCTACTTAATAACGAACCAAACATGAGGGACAAAAGTTGGATATCTAGAAAATGATTTTATATAAAATCATTATAGTAAATAAATAAAAACAAACACACATATATGTGTGTGCGTACAAGAGAAGCCAGGAGCAAGCTCCCATGGAGCTTCACCCTAAAATTCAACAAAACCCTCAAATTGGAGGATCAAACAATGGCCAAACTCGGATCTGAACACATAGAAACGGTCACCAAGTCAGGGGGATCGTAAGGTATGTCGAATTTCTAGCATTCTTGAAGTTGTGAAAATTGATTAATCTTGCATGATACGATCTATGTATAAATCATAGAAGTTACTGCTGAATTTGGGATGTAGGATTGCTTAGGAACAAACCCTAAGTGAAGATTTAGAATAAATAGCTATGATTTAGGTGTTTGGTTAAATCACCATACCTAGCTAAGTGGGTTTTACAACAAAATGATGAACACTTAATTTAGAGTGTTGAATTAATGAATATTGATGTTATGATGTAAGTTCTAAATGTAGTTCACGAACACTAGACATAGAGGGATTGTTTTGATGTGAATCTTGGTAAAAAATGACTAGTTATGAACTAGTTTGTAAATGTGTAAAATTCTGCCCAATAGGTGTTTAATGAAATGCCTCAATGAAAGTTAAGATGTTGAAATTTCTAGTGAAAACCACATTTGAATAATAAGGCAAGGTAGGCGAAATATGAAACAAGAAAAGTTCTAATCATCATGTTGATTTAGACTTAATGTCGTAAATCATGTGATTGAAAGTAGTTAACTTTAATAAGCTAAGTTTACTAACGATGAAGTCGAATATAGGCTTCGACATAAAGTCCGTAAGATGAAATAGTCATAATGTTGATGACTAATCTAACCATCTTACAAATCATAATGATAGTATGACTCTTGACAAGCTAGAAGGAGACTTGGGCAAGGAACGGGTCAAACGGTTCGTGTATGGGAAAAAGAGCATAATCGGATGCAAGGTAAGCGGCGCTTACATCCTTTTTGTAGAATATGCATTATTTTGTAAACTACTAATGCGATTATTATAATATTCGGATTAAGGGTTCCGACGTTATTAACATGAGTCGGAACAAACAAAAATGATAAAAACCATGTATAATGGTAAAGAGAGATGAAGCGGTAATTTAGTCATGTAATGACTATTAACTAAGAAGCTTTCGTTAAGATTATTTTAACTGCAACTAATAACGAGAAAATGAGTAAAAATGGAAATTTAGTCAAGTATTGGCTAAAGTAAAATTGGAGTTAAAAAGGGGCACCCGTGGCGTAAGCCAAACGGGTGAAAACATAAGAAAGGAGTTTAAGAGAAAAAGGGGTCTAGTAGCAAAAATCCGAAATGGGTCGGATGAACAAATTGGCAATTAGTAACCATGTTTTGCTACTATTGAAAATGCCAAATCTTATAGGCCAAACGGGTCAAATGGTGTGATAACGCCATTTGACAATATCGACTAATATGGTTGTCAAGTCTTATGCTAACAGGACCGATTAGCAAATCAGAAAAATCTCATCACTATTGATTGTGTGATAATGAAAACAATGTATAAATCGGGTCTACTTGTTGATCCGGGCTAGGTACGCATATTCATGTTGTAGTTTAATATGCTATTTTGGTCGAATAAATGGGAAAGAGAGTCTTTCGTAGTAAAAAGAACAAAATTGACCAAAACGCCCTTGTTGGCTAATTCGAACAAACAACCTTTAAAGGTTGTTTGGAAACAAGTTCTATGATTAGGTAGATACTTAGAATGAGTATAGAAGCTCAAAGAGGTATTATTTTTAGTCAAATGGCACTAGTAGAGTTTTGCCGTAAAATATGAATTCTAGAGGTAAAATTTGGGATATGTAAGATCACCACAAGAAACCCACCTTAATATAGCCGAGGTGGGATATTATAGGGTAAGAAATGTGGTGATGGAATACTAGAAGCAATCGAAAGCGTCTTTAGGCTCGAAAGTGCTTAAAATATCCTTAACGGGTCAAAATGAGCATACTAGTGAAAACGGGTTTAATTTGTGAATAAACCCATGATTTGAACCTAATATGGTATATCACAATTATTTGATGAAGCGTATGAAATATAGGAATCAAATAAATACGTTTATTTGGTAAAATGCATAACCGGGTCAAAATTTGGTATAAAGGGTAATAAGCCGAAGACTTAGAAGTCTTAAATTTTGTTAAGCCGAATGTCGGATTTTGACTCCAAATGATGGAGAATCAAATTACAAACACGAAGGAAGAAACGGTAGTCCAAACGGACAAGCAGTTTGAAGGATACGGAAGATTTCGTGTCAAATTACGGCAAAAATGGGAAACTGGATGCAGGGTCCACCGTAAATTACGGTGCCACCGTAATTTACGGTGGAGATGAAAAGCCTTATGGTGGCCCCCTACTGGTTTACGGTAGGGGCATGTAAAACCAGTGGCCACCGTAAATTACGGTGCCACCGTAAATTACGGTGCCACCGTAATTTACGGTGGAGGTCAGGTTGAAATTTTGTTTTTGTTATCATTTGTTTCTCGGACTCGTCTAGACACGTTTTAAGTCCTGTATGACTAAAGCATTTCATGTTATTGAAATGTAGGTACTTTTGGATGCCGGAAGACGATCAAGCTCAGTGAAGAACCGAACATGATAAAGACACACGCTTCCGCACTTTGACACATAGTAAATTTTAAACAACGAATTTAATCACGTTATGTAGAATAACTTATGAATTGTAAAAGTTTTTAATAAACTCGTATTTTTATAGCATGTGTAGTCTTAACTACACATCTAATTGTTGGTAATTACATACAAAATCGTTAATTAGTAACTAGGGTGTTACAAGTTGGTATCAGAGCCTTGGTTTAAGAGATTCAAGTATGGTGGGGAAAACCATGCTTGGACTTAAACCTTACGCTCTTGATAAAGAATAGTGTTCGGTTCGAGGCTTGATCGCAAATCCGGTAAGTGCATGTATGCTGATGGTCTAGTGTATTAAAGTATTGTATATAACACATAGGGTTACCGTGTAATACACATTACCCCAACTAAATGATTGATATAGATGGCAAAAATACGCGCGTTGACGCTTATAGTAGAAAAAGCCTTGTATTATAGTACGGGGGATTATTGAAGTTGACATTACTAACTTTTGTGAATGTCTTGACCTAAGGACACTTGCATTTAAAGATGACAAAGGACAAACAAATTAAGGATGTGATAGAGGAATAGTCCGGGGCATGACAAGAGGAACATGCTCACTAAGGACTAAATCGCATAAAGACCGCGAACAAGGTTAATGGCAAGAGACGCCCGTCGGGGCAAGCATTATCAGGTGCGTGCTTTTAAATATAATCGCGCAATTAGCAATATGCAACAAACATGTAAAGAATGATTGTCGCATATGTAAATTACAAACTTGGGAAACCTGAATAGAATACCTATCCAGGATATTATTTCCAAGAAAATTAAATAGAGGTGTTACTTACATGGGGTGTGATGTGAAAACTATAATAAGGTCGTGTATGTCATGTGTTAATCGCTTACTCTGGCCAAGTAAGCAGTGGCATATGATACCATGAGTTTCTTATAGCAGACACATTTACATCTGATGTAGTAAGGACGGGATAAATGGGACAAATTAAAAGTACCCAAAAGAATCAAATGAGCAAAATATTTGATAATAATGTAAACGCACAGCCGAGAGACGGAAGCGTATTACATTAGAAAAATGAGCCCAAGTGAAGGGACAAAGAAACATGTAAAATGATGTAAACATGTATTGGGAGGGGGTGTTCTTACACTCGAACCCGGAAAACGAAAGCATGTAAAATGATTTAGACATGAATTGGGAGGGGGTGTACTTACACTCGAACCCGGAAAATGAAAGCATGTAAAATGATTTAGACATGAATTGGGAGGGAGTGTACTTACACTCGAACCCGGAAAACGCAAGCATGTAAAATGATTTAGACAAGTGTTTGGGAGGGAGTGTACTTACACTCGAACCCGGAAAATGCGGATGTCTCTAAACGAGTCGTTTTTGTAAAACGCCAATCTTGAGAACAAAGTAGGAATGTAAAAGCGAAACGAAGTCATAATGCGTACCGTAAGGGTTGCAATAATAACGACTTCGGTAAAACACCCGGTTGGTGGGTAAGGAATTAAACACATGCGTAGACCGAGAAACGGGAACTCGGATGGAAAGTTAAAAGACTTGGATTTTGAGTCATTACTAAAAGATGACAAGATAAAGTAAATAGAAGTTTTGATAAATCATGTTCAACTATTTTAAAGTTGAACGGGTCGAACAAATATTGAAGTTTGACATTCATAAGTGACGAATTTTCACACGAACAAGTTAAACGGGTTAGATAAAACGAAACATTGGAAAAGATAAAGAACCCGGTAATGGGACGAGATTGAATGCAAATATGAGCGCAAACCGAATAAAGGAAAGCGCGAGATATTAATGAACCCATGTATTGGGTCGGAATTAAATATGAGATGATTGTGGACACGAATCACATTATAACCAAGCAAGCTGTAAAAAGTAACTGGACTAATAAGTCTAGTTAGCGAGACCGGTTAAGGTCAGCAATTAAAATCAAGAAATTTGGTTTGCTTGTAAGCGGTGGATTCGGTATAACTAAATCGAATGAATAAATTTGAAAACAAAAGAAATTGTTGCTAAAAGTGAAAATTCTCACTAAAGACCTTTAAACGGGTCAAGGTAATGGATTCATAAAGAATTCCATAGTATATGAAAGCGACGGATATTGCTAAGTTAACTAAACTAGTGGAAATAACAAAATTACGTTATTTCAAGTTGCACTATGTCGTATGAGATGTGTAGACAATTAGTAACCAAAAAGATGTTACCATACTTTTCTGGTACTACTAACGATTGGTTAAAATATAAGTAATGTTTAAAAGAATTCTAAGATCGAATACATTGAGTTTAAACTCAATGAATTATGTAAGAAAAGGTTTCGAGGACGAAACCACTTTAAGGGGGGTAGACTTGTAACACCCCGAAAATGGGTTTGATAATCAAACTCCGTTAATACTAAAAAACGGGTAAAGTACCGTTAGTGGCAAAATTACCCGGTAAATATTAGGATTTAAATGATTAATCCTAATATTAAATAAAAAGTGAACAAAAGCTTTTAAGGAAATAAAATGGATAAAAGGCCCGGGTTAACGGGACCTAAAATAAACTTAGTCATAATTTCCCCCGAGCCCACTAAGTTAACTAGGAATGTTTAACCTAGTTAATAGATGGGAATATTGTTAGGAATAAGTAGGTTGTGGCCTACTTAATAACGAACCAAACATGAGGGACCAAAGTTGGAGATCTAGAAAATGATTTTATATAAAATCATTATAGTAAATAAATAAAAACAAACACACATATATGTGTGTGCGTACAAGAGAAGCCAGGAGCAAGCTCCCATGGAGCTTCACCCTAAAATTCAACAAAACCCTCAAATTGGAGGATCAAACAATGGCCAAACTCGGATCTGAACACATAGAAACGGTCACCAAGTCAGGGGGATCGTAAGGTATGTCGAATTTCTAGCATTCTTGAAGTTGTGAAAATCGATTAATCTTGCATGATACGATCTATGTATAAATCATAGAAGTTATGGCTGAATTTGGGATGTAGGATTGCCTAGGAACAAACCCTAAGTGAAGATTTAGAATAAATAGCTATGATTTAGGTGTTTGGTTAAATCACCATACCTAGCTAAGTGGGTTTTACAACAAAATGATGAACACTTAATTTAGAGTGTTGAATTAATGAATATTGATGTTATGATGTAAGTTCTAAATGTAGTTCACGAACACTAGACATAGAGGGATTGTTTTGATGTGAATCTTGGTAAAAAATGACTAGTTATGAACTAGTTTGTAAATGTGTAAAATTCTGCCCAATAGGTGTTTGATGAAATGCCTCAATGAAAGTTAAGATGTTGAAATTTCTAGTGAAAACCACATTTGAATAATAAGGCAAGGTAGGCGAAATATGAAACAAGAAAAGTTCTAATCATCATGTTGATTTAGACTTAATGTCGTAAATCATGTGATTGAAAGTAGTTAACTTTAATAAGCTAAGTTTACTAACGATGAAGTCGAATATAGGCTTCGACATAAAGTCCATAAGATGAAATAGTCATAATGTTGATGACTAATCTAACCATCTTACAAATCATAATGATAGTATGACTCTTGACAAGCTAGAAGGAGACTTGGGCAAGGAACGGGTCAAACGGTTCGTGTATGGGAAAAAGAGCATAATCGGATGCAAGGTAAGCGGCGCTTACATCCTTTTTGTAGAATATGCATTATTTTGTAAACTACTAATGCGATTATTATAATATTCGGATTAAGGGTTCCGACGTTATTAACATGAGTCGGAACAAACAAAAATGATAAAAACCATGTATAATGGTAAAAAGAGATGAAGCGGTAATTTAGTCATGTAATGACTATTAACTAAGAAGCTTTCGTTAAGATTATTTTAACTGCAACTAATAACGAGAAAATGAGTAAAAATGGAAATTTAGTCAAGTATTGGCTAAAGTAAAATTGGAGTTAAAAAGGGGCACCCGTGGCGTAAGCCAAACGGGTGAAAACATAAGAAAGGAGTTTAAGAGAAAAAGGGGTCTAGTAGCAAAAATCCGAAATGGGTCGGATGAACAAATTGGCAATTAGTAACCATGTTTTGCTACTATTGAAAATGCCAAATCTTATAGGCCAAACGGGTCAAATGGTGTGATAACGCCATTTGACAATATCGACTAATATGGTTGTCAAGTCTTATGCTAACAGGACCGATTAGCAAATAAGAAAAATCTCATCACTATTGATTGTGTGATAATGAAAACAATGTATAAATCGGGTCTACTTGTTGATCCGGGCCAGGTACGCATATTCATGTTGTAGTTTAATATGCTATTTTGGTCGAATAAATGGGAAAGAGAGTCTTTCGTAGTAAAAAGAACAAAATTGACCAAAACGCCCTTGTTGGCTAATTCGAACAAACAACCTTTAAAGGTTGTTTGGAAACAAGTTCTATGATTAGGTAGATACTTAGAATGAGTATAGAAGCTCAAAGAGGTATTATTTTTAGTCAAATGGCAATAGTAGAGTTTTGCCGTAAAATATGAATTCTAGAGGTAAAATTTGGGATATGTAAGATCACCACAAGAAACCCACCTTAATATAGCCGAGGTGGGATATTATAGGGTAAGAAATGTGGTGATGGAATACTAGAAGCAATCGAAAGCGTCTTTAGGCTCGAAAGTGCTTAAAATATCCTTAACGGGTCAAAATGAGCATACTAGTGAAAACGGGTTTAATTTGTGAATAAACCCATGATTTGAACCTAATATGGTATATCACAATTATTTGATGAAGCGTATGAAATATAGGAATCAAATAAATATGTTTATTTGGTAAAATGCATAACCGGGTCAAAATTTGGTATAAAGGGTAATAAGCCGAAGACTTAGAAGTCTTAAATTTTGTTAAGCCGAATGTCGGATTTTGACTCCAAATGATGGAGAATCAAATTACAAACACGAAGGAAGAAACGGTAGGCCAAACGGACAAGCGGTTTGAAGGATACGGAAGATTTCGTGTCAAATTACGGCAAAAATGGGAAACTGGATGCAGGGTCCACCGTAAATTACGGTGCCACCGTAATTTACGGTGTAGATGAAAAGCCTTATGGTGGCCCCCTACTGGTTTACGGTAGGGGCATGTAAAACCAGTGGCCACCGTAATTTACGGTGGAGGTCAGGTTGAAATTTTGTTTTTGTTATCATTTATTTCTCGGACTCGTCTAGACACGTTTTAAGTCCTGTATGACTAAAGCATTTCATGTTATTGAAATGTAGGTACTTTTGGATGCCGGAAGACGATCAAGCTCAGTGAAGAACCGAACACGATAAAGACACACGCTTCCGCACTTTGACACATAGTAAATTTTAAACAACGAATTTAATCACGTTATGTAGAATAACTTATGAATTGTAAAAGTTTTTAATAAACTCGTATTTTTATAGCATGTGTAGTCTTAACTACACATCTAATCGTTGGTAATTACATACAAAATCGTTAATTAGTAACTAGGGTGTTACAATGCCATGATCAATACTTGTACACAACTTGTTAGAATACGTGTAGAACATATATGTGCACTACTTAAACCATAAACCTGACTTGTATGGTAACCATGTTAGGACGTGGTTGACCACATACAACTCAAGTGACCTTTTGTTTATCTGCCGAGCAAACCAAGGTGAGTTCACACTCTTACTAAGGCATGGGGTTCCCGGGGTAGGGAATGGGATTGAATGGTTATTTGTACTTACATTGTTATTGGGAATTACGGATTACTGACCTTGTTAAAGAAAGGTCACTTATAGATACAGCTAGACTAGTGATGCATGGGGAAGCCCCCACTACTCTTCGCACACATGCCTGTAATGGCCGCGATACTGATACTGATCTTCGCACACATGCCTGTAATGGCCGCGATACTGATACTAAACTTCGCACACATGCCTGGAGGGCCGCGATACAAATAAAACTAGTCTACAATATATGGGAAACCCCCACTAATCTTCGCAAACATGCCTGGAGGGCCGCGATGTAATTATATACGATACATGGATTACTAAACAAACAAACGTTTTACGAAATGAACACTGTTACTGAACAATCCACTGTGAACTCGCTCAACTAGTTGTTGACTCTCTGTTACATGCCTTGCAGGCCATTAGGTACACTTGGAGCTTGCACTGGGAGGCGCGGTCGTTGTGGACAAGGATCGTGAATTGCTTTGATTAAATATTATGACATTTCATACTCCTACTCATGTTGGGTTTATTTTTATGCTTCCGCTAAACATTGATATTATACTTATGTTTGGAACACCTTTCATATTGGGTTGGTTGAATTACATTTGCTTTTACTTATTACTTACATGTTCAATATGATTGGTGGCTTGATCCTGGTCAGTCACGCCTCCAAGCGGGGATACTCCGCGTGTGGATTTTGGGGGTGTGACATCGATCTTGAGCCGAACCTAACCGAGTTGAACCGAACCTAGTCACGTCCACATAAAGTGTATCAACAAACTCCCCCTTGGACGCTGCTCGTGATGGTTCGTTCTTCACATTGTCGGATCTTTAAAGGTCTTCCCGTGTCGCAAACAGGGAGTGTATCAACAAACTCCCCCTTGATTGATGCTCGTGAATCTTTTGATCTTGGATACTTTAGATCCTTGTGGCATTGATGAGTGGTCAGCGGTAACTCGATCATCTTGATCATTTGAGTGCATCCATGTCGTGTCTTCATTCCGAAGCTTGTTATCTAACACGTTCTCTTTGCCTTTAGCTGGTTTGAATGTCGCATCTGTACATATAAGAAAGCTAAACGCGTAATAAGAACAACCGCTTGGAATATAGTTAAAACAAATAAACGACACACATGTGACCAGTTTTCAATCAACTACCGTCCGACAGTTTGAAAGTTTAACAAATTGTTCAATTTTGGTTTTTAACTTTCAAAACTTGCAAATTTCGGCCGTTTATGAAGATTCAATTATTTTAGTTTCGACCAGATTTCAGGTAACGAAGACTCAAGTTCCAACATCGGGAAATCAAAAGAAATTACTAATTTAATCTTTTTGGCTTTTATAAAGTTTATATTAAAACACACCTAAAATCTTTTTGGTAATTTTTGAATATGTGAAATGTAAAGACAGAAAGCACTAAATAAATATATACAAAGATGCAGAAACTGAAAGCAGTAAATAAATATTTACAGACATTCTTTTTGCGAGTTTCGAGGGTAAGAGAATCATATTAGTGTATGGTCATGCCAAACATTCTTGTTGTTCATTTTGTTAACAATTAGATAAACATCCTATAACGATTATCTAATTCTTTGTTAAAAGGCAAAACATAAAAAAATAAAAAAAAATAAGGGAAACTAATATTCTCTGAGATTTTCACTTTCTAAGATTTGAACTATCCACCTTTAAAATACAGAAGATACACCTTACCATCACACAATGTTCTTTAGGGACTTCCCGTTTTAGCTAGTGCAGGTCACAAACCAACCCAACTACCTGATCAATATCGGAAAGAAGATGATATAAAATTAAAATAACTTTTTTTTTTGAATGACCAACTAAATCATTGGATAAGCATTCTGAGATGCCCTCAATCCAGCAAATGTATCCCCTCATTCATAACGGTCAGAGTTGGATGCATACCCTAGCCACCAAGCCACCAGTTTCAAGAAAAACCCGCCCGTCCGAAGACTCACTGTGATAAAACCCGGTTCGGCTTATTTTCAAACAGTAAAATTTATTTTAAGAAATACAACTTATTATCATTCCATTACCCCTAGTAGAGACGACAACAGCTTTTAATCATTAAAAAATCATTGATGGACTTCAGTTTTTTTACAAAATGCTCTTATTAAGCTTTTATATTAGTTCATTGAGAAAAAGAATATGCCGTTCAAAAAAATTAAAAAAAAAGAATCTATAAATAAGTTAAGTCAAAATGGGTAAATATCTTCTAATTCTAATTTACATTTTTTATTTTAATGCTTTAAATAATGTAAGCATTCAGTGACTCACATGTGTAGCAGCCAGAATTGACAAAGAAAGGTTTTCTAGGATTATCCAAAAGGACATGTTCTAGAATAGCATGGGTCATCAAATATGACAAATTGTCAATGGTCAACATAAAAATAGTTTTTTAGAAGTAAAAACTCTATCTTGAGAGAGAAAGGGCTGCCAAAGCCAACACGATTACATTACATGAAAGTTATACCAAGACAACCAATCTACCTTTATACTTTTATGTCTATTTCTTAGCCAAAGAAATTCTATAGACTTTATATCCGCCACTATATCCGACACTTTTTTATCTTTATTCGAAAAAATCTACTCGTTCCTTTATTTTCATATTATACAGCAAGCTATAATAATCCACTCGTCAACATAAAATAGCTAGATAGTATATCATATTATCATGTGACCCACTTCCGTATAAACCGTAATACAATATTTAAGTCAAGATTATTAGTAAGATATTCTTAATTATTTAATGTAAAGTATTTTATGATTGTATTTAAATATGAAAGTGTGTGGGTCAAGATTATTAGTAAGATATTCTTAATTATTTATGTAAGGTATATTATGATTGTATATACTAATAAAATCAAACATGAACAGTGTTAATATATATATATATATATATATATATATATATATATATATATATATATATATATATATATATATATATATATTTGGTGAATCAGGACCGGCCTGAAGAGTGTGTGGAATGGGTGACGGCTCAGGGCCCAAACCTATCGGGGGCCCATTTTTTTATTAGTTTTACACTGTAAAGTTAGAATATATATGCAATGAATCGGATAAATACTATCTTAAAACACTTGGTTTGGTGGTTTGAAAGTTACTTTAATAATAAGGAGACACGGGTTCTACTCTCGGCGTCCTCAGTTTTGTTTTTTGTTTTTTATATATATATTTAAGGGGCTCGTATTTTCTGTTCACACAGGGCCTAAAGATTTTCTCGGCTCTGTGGTGAATGTAAGTTATTGCTTCTGTTTTTCTTTTTTAATTTTATATTTTGTCAGTATAAGTATTGCTTCTTTTGTTCTTCTTTTTCAATTTTAATTAACATATGTTTTTACTCTGAGCGTCCTCAGTTTTGTTTTTTTTATATATATTTAAGGGGCTTGTATTTTCTGTTCGTACAGGGCCTAAAGATTTTCAAACATTTTCAAAGACGGCTCTCTGGTGAATGTAAGTTATTGCTTCTGTTTTTCTTTTTAAATTTTATATTTTTTCAATATAAGTATTGCTTCTTTTGTTCTTCTTTTTTAATTTTAATTAACATATGTTTTTAACTCTAAACTTTGATAAAGTAATAACACAACCCTTGAACTCTATTAAATTTTTTTATAAAAGATTTACGTTTATACCTTTGAACCGTAATAGATTTATCATATGAAAGTTTAATAATAATTTTTTTTATGTTTTGACCCCTAAACTTTAATAGAGTTATCATACGACCAGTGAAATTTAATATTTAATTATTCCTTTTTTAAAACAAAAATATGTTTTTTTATCTCTTTTAAAAGTTTGATTATTTTTTTACATATTATTTATTTGAACAACAACTTTTAACTCTAGATATATTATTTAATTATGTTGCTTGCTTATTTTTATAGTCATTTAGATTAAAGCATACATGGTCTAATTAACCCTTTATATACCAGGTAACAAATTTAATTATTGTTTTAGTTACCTTATTATAGATAAAGTTAACTTTTAAATCTATACATGTTTACTATGTGGATTGTTTAATTTTACCATCCTTTATATTAAAACCTTCATCGTCTATAATAACTCATCGATAGGTAGGGCTGCAAACGAACAAAAGGTTCGGCGAACAGTTTGTGAACCATTCGGCAGGAAGTTCGTTTGTGTTCGTTCGTTTATTAAACAAACGAACACGAACAAGAAATTTCGTTCGTTTAGTTAAATGAACAAACATGAACAGAGGCCGTGTTCGTTCGTTTCTGTTCGTGAACGTTCGGTAACGTGTTCTTTTGTATTCGACGGTTCATTAATGTTTTTAGTTTTTATATTTATTTAAATACTTCAAAATTCTGACAAATTAAATAGCTAATAAGTGTCAGTGTATTATATATTCTGTTTATGAACGATTGTTTGTGTTCGTTTATTTCAATTTGTGTTCATGAACATTAGTTTGTGCTCATTTGTGTTCGTCAACGTCCGTTTTTATTCGTTACCTAAAATTAACAAACGAACACGAACAAGTTTGTTTCCTTAGCAAACGAACACGAACATAAAATCTCGTTCGATAAGTGTTCGTGAACGGTTCGCGAACACATATATTTCTTAACAAATGAACACGAACGAGGTCTTGTTCGTGTTCATTCGGTCGTTTGCAGGCCTATCGATAGGATTAGGATCAAATACAAAGGACAACATAAGGTTAACTTTTAAATTAAAGCATACATGGTCTAATTAACCCTTTATATACCAGGTAACAAATTTAATTATTTTTTTAGTTACCTTATTATAGATAAAGTTAACTTTTAAATCTATACATGTTTACTTAGGGGCTATTTGGTAACATCTAAATAGTTAAGTGTTGAACCAGTAAGAGGTCTGAATCATTAAGTGTTGAACCAGTAAGAGGTCTGAACCATTAAGAGCCTGTATAAAGCTTAACCGTTCAAAGGCAAATGTCTGATCGATTCAGATTAGAGGTCTTAACAATTCAGACTCTGTATAAATCTTAACCATTCAGAGGCAAATGTCTGAACCATTCAGACATCTGCTCGTGAAACAAACAGTCTGAACCATTAAGATCCTCATTAAGAGGTAAACAAACAGGCCCTTAACCATGTGGATTGTTTAATTTTACCATCCTTTATATTAAAACCTTCATCGTCTATAATAACTCATCGATAGGATTAGGATCAAATACAAATGACAACATAAATAAGAATGGTAAGAAGGATTATAGTCCATTGATCTTAGATTTTGAGGGTTAAGATTAATTTCAAGGAAAGAAAAGAATGGAAGGACATAAAAGGAATATAATATTTATTAACTTTCTCTTTCCACATGCAAGACACATGCAAGACACATGCCAAAAATCTCCCCAATAATTTAAAACGTCCATAACTTTTTCATACGACATTTGTTTTTTTTAGTAAATTCATCATAATAATGAGCGTTTTTTATCTTTAATATGAGTATGATATTGTTATATAAAAATAAAAAAAAATTCATTTTTACTGGGTTTTCTTTGTATTGTGTTAAAGGTTCTGGTCATTGTGTCTTTCAACTAGGTTTTGTCTTTACGTTTTTACTAAGGTTTCTATACATTGTGTTATTATCAAAATTTATAACATAATGTTAATTTGGGTTATGTCAATTGCATTCTTATCATAACCTATGACACCATGTATGACACAATGAAGGTAGAGTTATATTTGGGTTTTCTATACATTGTGTTATAGGTTCTAGTCATTGTTTTTATTATGTTACCGATTGTGTTTTAATCTGTTGTCCATTGTGTTTTTTTTTTTTGTTTTGTTGCGTATTGTGTTTTAATCCGTTGTTCATTGCGTTTTAGTCTATTATCAATTGTGTTTTAATGTGTTGTCAATTGTGTCTTTTTTCTGTTGTCATCAATTTTGTTTTTAGTTTGATTCTCATTGTGTTTAGTCCGTTATCCATTGTGCCTTTTATCTGTTGTCATCGATTGTGTTTTTGTCTACTTTTCATTGTGTTTTTATTTTGACACTCATTGTGTTGTATGTTATGTACATTGTGTAATACGCAACTGGGTTTTCTCATTGTGTTTTACGTTATGTCCATTGTGTAATATACAACTGGGTTTTCCATTTTGTTCCTAAATATAAAAATATGGTACTCATATTAAAATATGCAATTGTGGTGGTTGTGGTGATGGCGGTGGTGGTGTTTAACTCTCTGCAGACCTTAGAAGATCTTAGAAGTGACTGGGCCAAGTCTGCCCTAAGAAGAGGTCGCGTATATGTTCTTTAATGAAACGTCTTTGGAAAAACAAACAGTCTACGCGTGGCAATGTCTGCGCATGGTTTGCACGGCGCAAACAAAAGTGCTTGTGCAGAAATTTTTAGAAAAAACAAATATCACCTAAATGATTTGCATTTATAAAATACTGTATTTTAACCATCTTATCCTCCAATAGTAAGTGATTACATTTATAAAATACTATATTTTAACCGTCTTATCCTCATATTTTGGTTATTATTATTTTTGTCTTTTTCTAGTGATACAAAAATAAAGCATTCAATAAAAGAAAAAAATATTATCTCTAATGATACAAAATTCAATAAAAGAAAAAAATATTATCTATTTGTCGGGTGCCGTACTCTTGGTTGTTCTTTCAATTTTCAATGGTCAAACTTTTACGGAGTTTTTTCCTTATTTCCCAAAATGGGTACTTTGAAAAGTATTTACTAAAATGGGTATTTTATAAAGGCTCATTCTATTCCCACCCCCTCTATTTACTACTTACACCCCTCCCCCTATCAAAACATCACATCCATCAATCATTTGGTTTTTGTTTTTAGCCTGTTTTGTCTTTTTGTTGTCTTTTTTTATTCATTTATTTAATTATTAGTTATTTAGTATTTGTTTGTATTTGTTTATTATTATTATTATTATTATTATTATTATTATTATTATTATTATTATTATTATTATTTTTATGATATAGTATTTATTATTAGTTTTTATTGTTATAATTTATCAAATTATATTTATAGCGGTAACAAAAGCTATATAAAAATAAGTACTTTTTTTACAAAATTATTATCATTTAATAATTTACATACCGAGGTTTAATCTATACTCCCTCCAAATGTAGCAGGTTGTGCTATCCAAGACTTATACATATTTTGACGTGATTCAAATATATTCTCCCAGCCAGCTGCATCATTTTCTCTCATTAATTTCCATAGGTTGTTTGTGCTGGCAATTGGATACTCTCCTTGCAATTCTACCATTATAAAATGGTTACCATTCACGTGTGCAATTGTAATTATTTTTTTTTCCGGGAACTCGTGAGGGCCTCTCCAAAGCGAAAAACAAATAAAACTGTTTCTTTTTTCTTGAGATAAAAAATGAACGATCACATTAAACTTGTTCGCAATCAAGAATCCTGCCTCTGGCATAATCATCCAGTGTTTTTCAGGTGCAAACCCCGATCCTGACCAAGCCAAGGACGTGAACACATCTTTGAATGAGCCTAAGAAAGCCTTAGTGTACTTATTTCTAAACTCGAGTAGCTCTTCCATCAGTGATCTCCGGATAAATAACCATTCATCTTCACCGTAGCCGAGAGCAGAAGCTGTCGCCCGAAACCCACAATTTCCATCACCTAACACGTTATGTATGCGTGTAACATACGCATGGAAGATTTTTGGAATTAGATGAATATAGTTGTGTATCACCTGTGATGCTTGATCTTGGTTCAACCCCATGAAGTCATAGCCTGGCGCACTTGTAGAGTTGGCGAAAGAACTTTGTCCGACAATATCTTGGTTCAACCCCATGAAATCATATCCCGGTGTGTTTAAAATGTTGGTAAAAAAACCTTGTCCGTCTGTATCTTGTGTCATGAACGGACTTGGTTCACCAGGATCGTCCTTGAATGGTTTTTTTCCGTAAATATCTTGATTTATGAACGGACTTGTTTCACCAGGCACTTGATAGTTCACGTCTTGACAATGACAATGTGAACGCTTTAAATGACGCTCTGCTATTATTATATCAAGTGCTTCATGAGAAACAGAGCCATGTAATAGCTTCAACATTGGTAGGTTGTGTTTATGCATTAGAACAGTTCTACTTTTTTCCAAGCTATCTTTAACAATTGTATATTGCGAGTTCACTACTTCATCAATGTGACGAACAATCTTATCTAAGGTACAATTTGCTGAATTCAAGAATTTTTTTTAGCTTGGCATGTTGGCTTTCAGCTCTGTTAGTTGTCTGATTTCCGAAATGTAAGCATTCGTTAGTCCATACAGACACAAACATTTCTTTATACTTGTTTAACCAAGTACTATTCAAGTAATCCAAAACATCTGCAAAGATAATAATGATGATAACGATGGTAACAATAATACTAACAGAATTATAGTAATAATACATACCTTGATGATGGATTAACATTGACTGAAGTTGCTTGTAATTTTGGAGGAATGATGTTCACGTTTGAGATTCAACGAGTGCATTCCACATTAGGTGTCAATCGTTTGAGGATTGGGTGTCCCTCCATATATCTTTTGGGAACACACCCTTCCCCGTCAACTCTGCCACCAATTGGTGTTCATTAGGTGTCAATCGTTTGAGGATTGGGTGTCCCTCCATATATTCTCCGGGTGGATGATTATGCTCACCAGGTTTTACTTTTAACGTCCAAGAACCATTCTTTTTTGAAAATTTCGCTACCATTTCAAACGGGCAATTTATCTTTCTAGTGCCGGTCTCTCTACTTGAATCTTTATCTGATTTATACACACCACCACGATCACACATAAGTACAACTTTAGACACGTAGCCATTTTTAGCTTTCGATCTTTTAGTCACAATAGCGTAACCAAGACTACGTCCGGTGTTTCTAACCCATTCCATCAATTCTTCACGAGACTTGAACACCTAAAAGTGAACTAATATTAGTTACAAATTTTAGGTGAACAAGCTTGAGTAGTTACAAAATATATATTATCCAAACAAACCCATTTAAACTAAAACAAGACCCTTAACCTAGCTAGATTATATAACTAAGTTGAAACTTGAAACATGGGAATTAAAAACTATACCTGATCTGTTGAAAATCCAGACATCTCTTTAACTTTTCTGAATGCTATGATGAAACATAAATAGATCACTCTTTGAACAAGTAAATTTATGCAGCTCTTTGAATAGCTTTCTCAAGTATATGAAGCGAATGCACTGAAGTTCCCAATTTTGGAGGAAACTGGTGATATTTTGGAGGAAATATCAACTATTTAATATCACCACATAGAACTTGCAGCAATAATAGCACGGCTCATATGAGCTTTTTGTGTTCATTATTATATCACCATGTGTTCATTATTATATCACGTTTTTTTATCAATTTTAATAATAATAATAATAATAATAATAATAATAATAATAATAATAATAATTCATTACTAATAGTAAATAATAATAATAATAATAATAACAAAAATATAAAAAAGACAATAAAATAAAATAAAAAAGACAACAAAAAGACAAAAAAAGACTAAAAACAAAAACCAAATAATTGATGGATATGATGTTTTTATAGGGGGGGGGGGGTAATCAGGAATTAAGGGGGTGTGTATAGTATCACCCTTTATAAAAAGTTAATTGTTCTCACTCCTATTTTTGGATAGAAATATTTCCTTTTAAGTATATTACTTAATTTAACAAGAGTTAAAGAAAAAAAATTAAAGTAAATTAAAAAATAATCCTGAGATTTTATAAAAAAAAGTTTTTTAATTATTTTATTAACATCGTCTTTAGCTTTTTATTAAACATTCTATTAAAGTCTTAATTCGTTCACATATATTTTTTTAACTCTCATAAAAATATCATTTTTATAAATGTTTTTGTGTTATACTTTTTTATTTTTTATTTTTAAATGTTTTACTTATTTTTCATTAGGTGTGTGCTAGGCCGTGTTCGCGAGTTAGCGGGTCCAACCCGGAACGAACCCTAACCCGAACCCAAACACGAACTGGACACCAAAATCTTGTCCGATAGACGAATCCGAACACAACACGAATATTTGTGGGTTGACACGAACACAACCTTTTTTAACCCAATTTGTTTATTTTTTCGCATATTAATTATGAAACTTTAGATTTTTACAACAAAAAATCCAAATTTATATATAAAAATTACCTTTTAATAATAAAAATTATATTTCAATTAAAATATTCTACTACATTTCTATTTATTAGCATATAAATGAGAAAATTTGGTATATTATTGTTTAAAAGTAATAATTATTTTAGACCAACCTAAAATAAAAATACACAAGCCAAAAAAACATATTTGTAATCATATGAAACTAAACTACATAAAAGAATGAATATACATAAATTGTTTTAAACTTATCAATATATCCATATACGAGAAAAAAAAGTTTCTAAGGTTTCCAATTAATAAATTTATTAAAACAACATATCTGTGTATTTAAAGTTTATTTTTTTTTTCTTTTAACTCGTGATAAATTAAATAATATACTTTTACAATGAAATTATTTCTATCCAATAAAAATAGGAGTGAGAAAAAGTAAGTTTTCTTAAATACCCATGTTGGTAAATATTTTTCAAAGTATCAATTTTGGTAAATAAGTTTTCCAACAACACCTAATCCGGAAAAAAACTCAACTTTTACGTCTGATATCTTTGAAGCCAGAATTGATTCCTCAGTAACCTGGAAGCATAAATAAGTTGGCAGCTTGTAACTTACTCAAGGTATAATCTTGTTATAATGATTTAAACAAAATTACCAAAATTGTTTGTTCTAAACGAATACATACATGTATATATTTAATTGTTTCTAAATGCAACTAAAACAAATTCACAACGGGTTTGTAAAGAAAGAATAATGTTCATATGAGGCCATCTCGTAGAGTTGACAGTAGGGGTGTTCAAGATCAGATTATCCGATTTTTTGATATCCAAAAATTTTGGATAGCGAATATTAATATTTGAATCTGTATCCAAATACAGATTCGATTTTCGGATATCTGAAATTCGCTTTCTGATCCTATTTTTTTTTTGTAACATCCATAGTTGACTGATATTCATTTAACATTCCATTGGTTATTTTTTAGATGTTCTTATTTTATCTGGCTTCCCGCTCGTTATATGGAAAAAGGTTTTGTTGGTATTTAAAAAAAAGTTTACTGATCTATTTTATTTTATTTTTAACAGAATTTATTTCCTAAGCAGGCAAATTTCCTGAGTAGGCAAATGTTTTTGCTATTAGAACATCAAATCCATTAGTTTAGGCTGGTCGGAGTGATAGCGGGGAGGTGGTTCGGGGGGTTGGTTTGCCGAGCGGTGAATGATCGTCGGCTTCAAATCGGTGAGTGGGAAGTGGTGATTTCGGTGTATACTCATAGCTACGGGGAAGAGCAGGGAAAGAGGAGAGAGGGGGTTTAATGGTGGGCCCCAACCCCTTTCAACCAATCATATTTTTTTTGAAATTCTTTATCACTCTCTACGTGTTTGAATCATTGCCACCCTCAAACACCTTAAAGTCTTTGAATCATACCCTCCACCCTTATTTTTAATAGATGAAAATAGTTAAAAAAAAAAGAGTTAATACCAAAAATGGTCCCTGAGGTTTGCTCACTTTTGCCACTTTAGTCCAAAACCCAATTTTTTTTACATCTGGATCCCTGAGATTTGCATTTTGTTGCCATTTTGGTCCAAAATTTAAAAACCCTATTTTTTGACTGTTGCAACCTCCTATTTTGTCTTTTAGTTCAGGGGCATTTTGGTCATTTTGCTTTTCATTTAATATTTTCTTAATTCAAAAATTAATATATATATATATATATATTAATATACACACATCAGATGCAGCAGTTCATCTTCATCATATTCTTCAGCACTCTATCTCTCTTCTCTGAAATACCTCCACACCACCACCGCATCATCCCCACCACCACCATCCCACTGCCGCCAACACCACCACCACCACCACCACCGTGATGAGAACCGACATCGGAAAACGACACCCATCTCTCTCTTTCTCTCTCCAAACACCCATCTCTCTCTCCTCTCTGTCGAACACTACCACCACCACCACCGTGATGAGAACCGGTGGAGCAGGTGAAGGATCTAGGTTGTTTGTAGGTGGTTGGTGATTAGGGTTGTTTGCAGGTTGTTTGGGATTAGGGTTTCAGTGAGGGTGGTGATGGTGGAGACGGTGGGGGGATTGTGATGGTTGCTGATTTGGGATTAGGGTTTTCAGTAGGGGTGATGGGTTGAATCGTGTTGGTTGCTGATTTGGGTTAGGGTTCCGGTGTTGGTTGCTGAATCGTGTTGTTGCAGGTTTGGGGTTAGGGTTCCGGTGTTGGTTGCTAAATCGTGTTGTTGCAGGTTTGAAGGTGCTTGTGGTGGTGTGTTGTTGGAGGTGGTGGGTGAAGGAGGGAGACAGAGAGATGGTTGTTGTGGTGGATTAATGGTGGTGGTGATGAAATTGGGTGCAGGTCTGATCAACCTAGGTTTCTTGTTGCAGGTTTGAAGGTGGTTAGTGTCGCCGGCGTGAGGAGGTGGCGGAGGTGGCGGTGGTGGCGGCAGAGAGGAGTAGAGGGAGAGAGAGAGAGGTTGTGGTAGGTTTATTATTTTTAATTAATAATTAGTTATAATAAAATGAAAATGACCATTTTACCCATGTGCAAAAGGACTAAAATGGCAAAAAAATGCAAACCTCGGGGACCCAGATGTAAAAAATTTGGCTTTTGGACTAAAGTGGCAAAAGTGAGCAAACCTCAGGGACCATTTTGGCTATTAACTCTAAAAAAAAATAGATGTCTTTATCAATAATAAGCATTATTATTGCAAAAGCCAAGTCTGGCTGTCCCTACCGTTCCAATTGACACTTTCCATCTTGCGCACTCATTTTACCCCCACCACAATTATATGCATGCATCAAAAAGTCATTTAAACTATTCCTATTATCTATATATAAAGTTAGTAGTTTAAGATGCCGTGTGTTACACGAGTTGTATAAAGAAAATACTTTTTATAAATCTATTGATTCAATAAATTACACATAGATGTAGATACATACTACTATAATCACAATTAATTCCCGTATTACGATTATTAACATATTCAATAAATCACACCCCCAAAATCCACCATGCGGAGTACCACCGCTTGGAGGCGTGACGTGACCAGGATCGAGCCACCAATCATATTGAACAATGTATTTAAGTAAATAAAACCAACCACAATACAATTGGTGACCAAAAGCCAGTTAACCAAGTTTTAAATTTAAACAGCGGAAGCATAATAAGTGATACCAAAATATAAGTTCATAGTCCATGGTTCATAAGTTTAAAGTCCAAAACGTAGGTTTAATAAGTTCATAAAGTTTATTTATTAAATACGGGACATATCAGTTCGCATCCCACAACGACCACCTCCATATGCAAGCTCCAAGCATTTAGCGACCTGTAAGGCATGTAACAACGAGTCAACAACAAAGTTGAGTGAGTTCACGTTTGGTTGTTTAGTTTTAAGTTGTTTTTTTTTTCGAAAACGTGGTTTGTCTTTCGTTGGCGTAATTGCCGTGGGGGTTACCCCGTAGTTGAAAGAAAGTTTAACCAGTTCATTCTTTATTACCTATACCCTGATTCATGATTAGTGGGGGCTTCCCCATGTGAACCACTAGACTGTACCTTATCGACTACTACGCAAATAAGTTGTGCCCTACATCAGTGTCTATCATCACTGACGGTTTGCCATAGTCCATTAGTACACGCCCGTCCGACTGGCACGGTGTGAGGTTTGTTAAACCTAATAGCGCTATTAACTAATGACCCGCTCGCCATTGGCCTTGGCGATTAAGTCGATATAAAAATGAGGGACTTATGATAGAGTTTTGTCTAGTAAGTTGTAAGGTTGTTGTCCTACCCAAGGAGGACGAACGTACGTAGTTCTACCCAAGGAGAATACGCAGGAATAATATTGGCATCCTAACCAAGGAGGATGGCCGTACATATCCTACCCAAGGAGGATATGTAGATTCAGTTTTAAATTCTTTAACCCATTCCCAAACCACCGGGAATCCCATGCCTTAGAAAATGTGTGAACTCACCTTGGTTTGCTCGGTTAGATTCTCAATATAGCTAACAGTCAAGGTTGGTCAATCACGTCCTAATATAATTTACCCGTTAGTCATTTAGTGGCTTTCAAATAGAACACAAAGTTCCTACACGTATCTATCACACAACATGCATCGTTTTAACGGTTTATGCCCCTCTAAGTTTCCCATCCATTCCCCACTCAAAATCAAACATACGATAATGCACCGAACATATATACCATATTAGATCATTCACGGATAGCATACTCGACAATTAGACACGTAAGGTCACAACTTATATCAATTCAGCATTAATATTCAAAACCGGCAGTTTTCGGTCGTTTTAATAAAATAGTTAAATTATTCCAAAAATTCCCAAATTTTTACAAGATGTCTTAAACGTTCCATATTTTATTATGTAAAAATATCGGGGTCCGGTTCACTACCAATATTTTATAAAAAATCATATTCCGGACTGAACTCAGATTTATGAATTTCTGACCACAGTCCACGGAACAATTTATTAAAAATTCATCGAGTGTCCGATTTACGAAATTCCAGTGGGGTAATTACACGTGCATCGGTTGTCATCTGCTGTACAAATTTCATGGTCCGATTCATCACAAAACTCAGGTTATGACTGAAAGTACGACACCCATTTATTGCTGTCAAAATCCAGCTTAAGTTGCTGTTACAAATTAATACTTTAAAAATAGTAAACGGAGTCCAAAAATTACGATTCCGGTGCCATTAGAACCGTATTTCCTAATATCACATTTTAGAGTCAAAATATCAGTTTTTCGTTAGGTTTATGACCTGTTTACAGCCAACTGAAGTTGGCTGTAAAACTTGGACAGATTCTGATTTTTAGTGTTTAACCTTCTAAATCGTGTTCGATCGATACCGTTAACAAGTTTAGTATTCACAACAACATCAAACATTAATATTATCCAGCAATACTTCAGATCATCAACCAATAATCACAATCACACAAGATTTACATGCTTTACACTAATATTCATTCATTAACCACCTTGTTCATCATTTTAGTAGACTTTTAGATTTTGATCTTGTATGTTCATAATTTTTAACCGACTAATCTCTTATTAACCACATCAAACATGAACAAGAAGTTGATTAGAAGCACTTACAACTAGCACAAGGCTAGGGAAGAAACTATGCGAAAAAGAGGTGGATAAAAGCAAGATAGAGAGGTCCTTCGCCTTCCGTTAGCTCCAAGACTCCTTATGCGTGACCCGTAACACTTGTATAACTTTGGAATGAGGAGATCAAGAGCCGAAAATGGTGGTGTGTTCAAGGGGGGTCTCGGCCGTGAGCTAGGGAGGAGAGGAGAGAAAGAGAGTTTTGGTGGAATTGTGGTATTTATAAGATCTTCCATATAGCATATTCCTAGCATATTCCAAGCATATTCCTAGCATATTCCTAGCATATTCCTAGCATATTCCTAGCATATTCCTTAGCATATTCCTTAGCATATTCCTTAGCATATTCCTTAGCATATTCCTTAGCATATTCCTTAGCATATTCCTAGCATATTCCTTAGGATATTCCTTAGCATATTCCTTAGCATATTAACAAATACGTGTAAGCATAACACAGATATCAGAAAGCAGTTAAGTAATTCCACACAGTCGTCAGACACTTTAGTTATCATTAATAATTTGTACGGAATACATGGGATTTTGAGGGTTGTCACAATACTCTTTAACACGAAGTGGCTTCTCATTAACATATGAACACCGAAAAAATTACAAGTCGTTTTATGTAATATATTTTACTTTATATAATATATAACATAATTATTAAAAATAATACGAAATGATGCATGAAATATGGAAAAAATTAAATTGCAATATACATTTTTTTCTTTATATTTGTTGTATGTGGACTTGAAGTCCTGATTATACGACCTTTAAATCTAAGTTTGTCTAAAGGTTTTTGCCTTTGCTAATGGGTCACTAACCTCATTGGTAATTACAATACACAAATAACAAACATATAAATAATCTATAAATCTGGAACTCAAGTGGCTTTCTTCGCTTATCGGCGTAGCTCTTCTGACGGTCACGGGCTGCCGCCATGCGTTGTCGTATCTGAGCAATCTTCTCGGTTGTATCTACTACGAGTTCTGGACCAGTGATTTGACTGTCACCAACTTCTGCCCAACAAAGAGGTGATCGGCACTTGCGTCCATACAATGCCTCGAACGGAGCGGCCTGGATGCTGGTGTGGTAGCTGTTGTTATATGAAAACTCCACTAACGGGAGATGCTTTTCCCAGCCGTTACCAAAATCGATTACACATGCCCTAAGCATGTCTTCAAGGGTTTGGATGGTGCGTTCAGATTGCCCATCCGTCTATGGGTGATAGGCGGTGCTCATATCTAAACGTGAGCCAAAAGACTTGTGCATGGCTTGCCACAGTTCAGAGGTGAAACGCGCGTCACGATCAGAAATGATGGAGGTTGGCACTCCGTGCCTTGATACCACTTCTTTTAAGTAGATGTCTGCTAGAGTAGAAAACTTATCCGTTTCTTTGATAGGCAGAAAATGTGCAGACTTGGTCAGTCGATCCACGATCACCCAGATGGTATCGTTTCCGCGTTAAGATCTGGGAAGGCCAGTAACGAAATCCATGGAAATTTGCTCCCATTTCCATTTAGGTATCTCTGGTTGTTGGAGTGGGCCTGATGGTTTCTGGTATTCGACCTTGACCCTGGCACAAGTCAAGCATTTACCGACATAGGTTGCTATGCTCGCTTTCATACCAGGCCACCAGTATGTAGTCTTGAGATCATGGTACATCTTGTCCGAACCAGGATGTACTGAGTAACGAGACTTATGCGCTTCATCCATCACAAGCTCGCGCAAGTCTCCATACAGCGGAACCCAGATGCGTCCGTTAACATAATAGGCGCCGTTTTCTTTTCGTTCTAGTCGTTGCCTCGATCCTCGTAAGGACTCAGCCCTGATGTTCTCTGCCTTCAATGCTTCAACTTGAGCATCGCGAATCTGAGCGGGAAGGTTAGATTGGATGGTAAGCTGTAACGCACGTACACGCCTAGGTACAGTATCCTTTCGACTGAGGGCGTCAGCCACAACATTGGCCTTGCCCGGATGATACTTGATCGCGCATTCGTAGTCATTCAGGAGTTCGACCTATCGACGTTGACGCATGTTTAACTCCTTTTCCTTGAAGATATGCTCGAGACTCCTGTGATCGGTGTAAATGGTGCACTTGGTACCGTACAGGTAATGTCTCCATATCTTAAGCGCGAAAACAACTGCTCCCAGTTCCAGATCGTGAGTAGTGTAGTTCCTTTCGTGAACTTTAAGTTGGCGTGATGCGTAGGCAATGACCTTGTCACGTTGCATCAACACACAACCAAGGCCTTGGATGGAAGCATCGCAGTAAACCACAAAATCGTCTGTGCCTTCAGGCAATGAGAGGATAGGCGCGCTACAAAGTCTATCCTTCAAGTGCTGAAATGCGGACTCCTGTGCATCACCCCAACGATAGGTGACACCCTTCTGAGTCAGTGAAGTGAGAGGTTGCGCAATCTTGGAGAAATCTTTGATAAACCTTCTGTAATACCCTGTCAGACCTAAGAATTGGCGGATCTCTGTTGGTGTGCGGGGTGCAGGCCAGTTCTTGATCGAGTCAACCTTGGATGGATCAACATGAATCCCATCCTTGTTTACCACATGACCCAGAAAATGGACTTCGCGAAGCCAAAAGTCAGATTTCGAAAACTTGGCATACAACTGCTCTTTACGAAGTAGTTCCAGAATAAGTCTCAGGTGTTGCTCGTGTTCCTCCTGACTCTTAGAATAGATCAGGATGTCGTCGATGAACACAATAACGAACTTATCTAGGTAAGGTTTGCACACTCGGTTCATGAGATCCATGAAGACCGCTGGTGCATTCGTCAATCCGAAAGGCATAACTAGAAACTCATAATGGCCGTAACGAGTTCTGAATGCTGTTTTGGAGACGTCCTCCTCTCGGACTCTCAGCTGATGGTAGCCTGACCTTAGGTCAATCTTAGAATAGAAACTCGACCCTTGCAATTGATCGAATAAGTCATCGATGCGTGGAAGAGGATAACGATTCTTCACGGTCACCTTGTTGAGTTCGCGGTAGTCAATACACATCCTGAAGGTACCGTCTTTCTTCTTTACGAACAAGACTGGAGCTCCCCATGGCGAAGAGCTAGGACGTATAAAACCCTTTTCCAGAAGTTCCTGTAGTTGCGTAGACAGTTCTTCGAGTTCTGATGGGGCAAGTCGATAAGGCGCACGAGCTATTGGTGCTGCTCTAGGAGCCAGCTCGATTTGAAACTCGACTTGTCGATGAGGCGGAAGGCCAGGTAATTCCTCAGGAAATACCTCGGGAAAGTCGCGTACAATAGGAATGTCTTCAATTCTCTTCTCTTCCGTTGATGTGTCAGTAACGAGTGCTAAAATGGCAGTGTGGCCCTTTCGCAAACACTTCTGGGCCTTAAGGAAAGAGATGATGCCTTCGACAGCACCACTCTTGTCGCCATGAATCACGAGAGGTTTTTCACCAGAATGAGGAATGCGGACGATTTTCTCCTTACAAACAATCTCCGCTCGATGATGAGATAGCCAATCCATCCCAATAACGACGTCGAAACTACCCAGTGTGATAGGAATAAGATCGATAGAGAAAGTCTGGCCAGCTAAGACGAGGTTACAACCTTTAACTACGTGTGTGGCTTCTAGACTTTTACCGTTAGCTAGTTCTACCGTGTGTTTGGTGTTCAGAAGTGTTGGAGTGCGCTTAAGCATTTGGCTAACTTTTACGGACACATAACTAGTATCGGCACCCGAATCGAACAAATCAGTAACAAAGAAGTCATCCAGAAGAAACTTACCCATCACAACGTTTTTTAATTAAAGCTGTTTTTTATAAAAACTAGTTTTTTAATTAAAACTGTTTTTTTAAAAACTGTTTTTTTTTATAAAAACTGGTTTTTTTAATAAAAAACATACCTTTTGAATGAAACAAGCGTTGAACTTGCTAATTTTCCCGTTCAAACCCGTCCACTTCGACGTCATTTGGTCCATGTTTCGTATCCTTGCACCGGGAAGTTGCCTAAAATGATTAATGACCCGTCTCCAAAACGCATCCTTTCGTTGCTCGTTCCCATGTTTCCTACTCTCCGAGATGTGCAAATACGCCTTCGTCAAGGACACCTCCTCCTCGCTCGTCCAAGGTTGTCGGCCGATTGGAACGATTTCTTGAACGTCATCATTTTGTTCTTCTTCCTCTTCCTCTGCTTCTTCTTCCTCTTCCTCTTCGTCGTCCTCGTCAAGACTTTGTTGTGGTTCACGCCACGCTTTTGCAAAATGATGAATGAGGGTGTTGTCTTCTAGTAGTGGGTCGAGTGTGTGGGGTTGGGTTTGATACGTTTGCGATTGAAATTGGTGAGGTTGAAACGGTGGAACGAACGGTTGGTTATGGTACGTTTGCGATTGAAAGGGTGGATATTGTTGGGTTTGAAAGGGTGGATATTGTTGGGTTTGAAAGGTTGGGACTTGGTCGGGTTCGTCTTGCAACCTAAAGCGCGCCGGCTCACCAAGATTCGCTCGAACCTTGGGCCTTACGTGATTTTTCTTCGTACCCGAACCTCTTTTTTTCGATCCGCCACCTCTCTTGCTTGAACCTTCCATATTTCTTGTAAAATTATTAGATTGAGTTGGAGAGTATTTTAATTTTTTGTATTGAGTGTGAGAATAGTTGAGAGTTTTTTGAGTTTTTGTATTGAAATATGATGGATTTATATAAAAAAAACAATCAAACTCATTCAAACGGTAAAAAAAAATTACCAACGGTCATTTTCAACGGTCGAAAATCAAAAGTTCAACGTGTTGTGGGTGTAACGCGTTACATTTATAATGCGTGATTGTTGAGGCGGCGGCGGTGTTCCGTTTTAATTCAACGCGTGATGATCATGTATCATGCTACCGCCCCGAGTGGCCTTAAAATAACATTGAAGTTTTTATTGGAAACGTTAAAGTAATTTAATATTGAAAATTTTAAGGGATCAACAAATACCTAGTTGAAAATCGGTGTAAAATAACTAATCATATGCAAACTTCTGCAAGTAATTTTTAAATGAAGAAAATACTCTTACAAAAGATAACAAAGGAAAATTCAAATACCTGAAAAAGAATACACATCTCTAATATCTCCTGTAAGTAATTTTCTACACCTTAAAGAAGAAAATAATATTACAAACCCTTAATATGCTTGAAACTAAAATGTCAAGATTGATTCTTATGGTCATTGTCATGGAAACCGTAATGAGAAGGGTAAGCATGTGAGTTTTGCAAAAAGTACAATTTGGTTAGTTATGCAGAAACATAACGAAAGAAAAAACACAAACAGTGAAGCTATACATAATTAATTAAGGTGATTAACTCTCATGAAAAAAAGGATCACTATCGATAAACACTCATGTAAAGCAGAAACCTAATAAAATATGTATCTATACATATCTACGGATACATGATTTCAACATTTGAAGTTCAAATGAATGTATAGAACACCTATGTCAAAGAAAAAGGAATTTAGGTTTCAAACAAACAAAGGATTTAACATACATATTGTTGGTTGATTTTTTTTTTTAAATTCAGAGGTAGGGTTATTGGAAAGTGAATATGCAAACGTAATTATGGTGAGGATATGGAGGAAATATTAGGGTTTGTGATTTGCAATCACATTCAAAAGGAAATGGTTTGCACAAAAAGGAAAGTCTGATTTCTATAAAATTTATGAGAAAAGAAGTGGAATAAAGGCCTTATGTTTTCCCTCCTAAAACAAAAAAAATAAGGAGTATAACAATGCCACATGACAATTAATGGATTAAATGACTGTTAAGTAGCCAAAGTTTGTTTTGACTATAATGTATAGATACTAATTAAGATGGAAAGATCATCAATAGTAATATAAAATGGTTTTTAATTTTTTTTCCTATTTATAACAATATTTTATTTGTTATTTTTATTTTTTAATAACTTTTAAAAAAGTTAAATACGTAGCTATGTTAATACTTTTTAGTATCATTACGGTATGAGTTTTGTTGAAAACAGAGTGGTATTCAAGATAGAGTATTTTTTGGATACCATAAGCTATAGCGAGTACTAGTATGGTATCGGTTCCATGATGAACAAAATAGATACCAGCCACATATCAGTACTAAAAGGGTCTTATACTGGTATATGTTTTTATGGTTTTCTATCTATGTAAAACACTTGTCAATATTGTTTTAGACTGGGTTTCTCTTTTGATTGCTATAGCGAGTGTCGGTACTGTGACTAACTGTCGGTACTATGACTAACTGAACCGATACCGACTGAATTCCCGCCTCATCGCACTGGGAATCCTACTAGTTTTATATAAACTTTAATGGATTACATATATTCATAAACTAGTTGTAGTATCCAACCTGTGCTTTTGCGGAGGTGTTAAAATTTGTGAGGCTGAATTTTGACGATCTGTACACTAGTATCCACCAACTGGAAAAAACTAATGTCGAGACGCTGATACAGAAAAAACGCGTTGAAACCAAATCCTAAATTTTATAAAGCATTATATTTTAAAGGTTGTATGAAGAAAACAACTAAAGGAACGAAACCTTGAACAACTTCTAAGGCTTATATAAGCATGCTTCGATCACTTGTGCATTATCACAAAACTCGATTTACAAATAGGTTTTTAATTTATAAACATGATTTTTTTACCATAATACTACACACATATAGGCAAATACACCTATCATACATGCAATATAATACGATACTGAACCTCCCATAATATTTAGTCTAACTATTAATGATTATAAATTCAATGATAAAAGTAATATAAACAAAAGCACTATTAACTAGCTTAGATTAATCAAGTATGAAGAAAAAGATATATCTCCTAGGTGTAGAATCCTTTTGACCAATGAATGACTATCCATAATAACTTACATTATGACTGTTGTTCCTTTAAACTAGGCACTCGCGAGAGTTACTTAGACTAGTTGATATCTAGATCGCTCTAAAACCCAAGGCCTTGCTACTATAAGACTTACTACAACTTAAAACCAGCAACTCCTAAGTTGAAGTACTAAAGTGGACTACTACCCCGCCACAACCTAAAATCCTATGATAGAAAGTATTGCTAAACTCTATAGACACAAACTTAAACCAAAAAGCAAGTTAACACCTCCTTATGACTTGGAATTTCATAAACATATTAGAGATGATGTAACACATGCCAATGATTTATCAATCAACCCAACAATGAATCAAAAGAACCTAACAAACTCCTAAACCCTTTTATATTTAATCCTTAGATAGCACACCTAATCAACCAAAGTTTATCACTGTATGCATCTATCGCCTACCAGGGTTCAAGCCCTAGAAGAAAGGTTTACAACCTAAAGATAGTATAAATCAATAACCACTTATAAGTTGTAAGCCATATGATCAATATAAAAAGGCACAACTAACACATCATAAACCATCACTAGTGCTCTAGTGGTGATCATAGGTATTTAAGTTCCACCTTTAGTGGGCCCGGGTGAGTTTTTCGACCTACTGAGTTGTGTTGTTGAGATCATGGGATAGGTAAAATTACCAGTGGACGATTATCAATTAAGAAAAAAATAAATAGCGTATGTTTAATCTACACAATGGCGTCTCTAAGAATTTACGTACCCTTTCAAGCTCGAAAAAAGTGCCCATATACTTGAGACTTCACCAATTTTTCCTCTCGTTTCCTTTTTTGACGTTTTTGCCGTCCGGATGCTTGTTTAGAAGCCATTAACGTCTAAAAATAATAATCGATGTTCACTTAACAAGATACGTGTTCAATCAACAATTAATAATCACAAAAATTAACAACATTTAACCGACTAACAACAATCAACAATCATAATCTGATGTTAACAAACAATTAACAATCACAACAATATCATCAAGTATCAGAATCTGATGACAAATAACAATAACAACAATTATCGGACCTTTCAACTTTATGATGAAAACAACCAGCAAATCAAACAGTGAAACAATTACGAACATATGACATCAAACATTCAAACAGTGAAACAATTACAGAATTATGCACTGTGCCGTCGAGTTCTGAACTACAATGTTCGTTCTGTTTTCTCACTTCTGTGTTGTCGTTCAATGAATCAATGGCAGCCCTGCAATTCCTTCTGTCGTTCGGTGTTTCCAAATCCAATTGCTGTTTCAGTTTCCGTGTTTTTATTATTTTTTATGTTTTAAAATCTAATTAGTATTGGGTTGGGCCCAATAAACCTAATGTATTTGGGTTAAATTATAAAACATAAAAAGGTATTTGATAATGGGCTTCTATATTAGATTTGGTATATATTTACAATTTTTTTTTAAAACAATAACATATATATATCGATTTTTTTTTTAAATCCCGTGCCCCTCAAAATCGCATGACTTGTGCGAAAGTCCTCCCCGCACATCATAAGAGCCGCCCCGGAATCTACATACCTATTAAAATAAGATTTTTTTTTGTTACAAGTATAGTGTTCCGTATTATATACTAATAAAATTAGAAGTGAATGAATAGTGCTACTTATTTACGATATTGCCATTTGATATATTAATTAAATAAATAGTTATTTCAACATATATTAATTAAAACAAATGAATAGTGATTTGAACACATATTAATTAAAACAAACTAAATCAATAGTAAGCTAGGAAATATAAGAATATGGGGTATGGGGTATGGGGCGGGGTTGTGACGTGGGTTGGGTATAAACGCCAAAGTCACCACCTCGGGTGGGCTTGGGTTTCGGCGTGGCCCCTTAGGCGGGGGTTTCAGCCCGGGCGTTGGGCGGGGCTATCAAGATGACATGGCGTGATCTCATTGGCCAAGACAAGTAGCCGTTTGGGCTAGCCGTTTGCCAACGGCTATGTGTTTAAAAAAATCTAGGAAATATTAGAATATGTGGTATGGGGCGGGGGTTGTGTCGTGGGTTGGGTACAAACGCCCAAGTCACCATCCCGGATGAGCTTGGGTTTCGGCGTGTTGCCATTTGATATATTAATTAAATAAATAGTGATTTCAACATATATTAATTAAAACAAATGAATAGTGATTTGAACATATATTAATTAAAACAAACTAAATCAATAGTGATCTAGGAAATATAAGAATATGTGGTATGGGGCGGGGGTTGTGACGTGGGTTGGGTATAAACGCTCAAGTCACCACCTCGGGTGGGCTTGGGTTTCGGCGTGGCCCCTTAGGCGGGGGTTTCAGCCCGGGCGTTGGGCGGGGCTATCAAGATGACATGGCGTGATCTCATTGGTCAAGACAAGTAGCCGTTTGGGCTAGCCGTTTGCCAACGGCTATGTGTTTAAAAAAATCTAGGAAATATTAGAATATGTGGTATGGGGCGGGGGTTGTGTCGTGGGTTGGGTACAAACGCCCAAGTCACCACCCCAGGTGAGCTTGGGTTTCGGCGTGTTGCCATTTGATATATTAATTAAATAAATAGTGATTTCAACATATATTAATTAAAACAAATGAATAGTGATTTGAACATATATTAATTAAAACAAACTAAATCAATAGTGATCTAGGAAATATAAGAATATGTGGTATGGGGCGGGGGTTGTGACGTGGGTTGGGTATAAACGCCCAAGTCACCACCTCGGGTGGGCTTGGGTTTCGGCGTGGCCCCTTAGGCGGGGGTTTCAGCCCGGGCGTTGGGCGGGGCTATCAAGATGACATGGCGTGATCTCATTGGCCAAGACAAGTAGCCGTTTGGGCTAGCCGTTTGCCAACGGCTATGTGTTTAAAAAAATCTAGGAAATATTAGAATATGTGGTATGGGGCGGGGGTTGTGTCGTGGGTTGGGTACAAACGCCCAAGTCACCACCCCGGGTGAGCTTGGGTTTCGGCGTGGCCCCTTGGGCGGGGGTTTCAGCCCGGGCGCTGGGCGGGGCTATCAAAATGACATGGTTGGATCTCATTGGCCAAGACAAGTAGCCGTTTGGGCTAGCCGTTTGCCAACAGCTATGTGTTTAAAAAAAAGATTTAGGAAATATTAGAATATGGGGTATGGGGCGTGGGTTGGGTACAAATGCCTAATTCACCACCCCGGGTGGGTTGGGTTTCGGCGTGGCCCCTTGGGCGGGGGTTTCAGCCCGGGCGTTGAGCGGGGCTATCAAGATGACATTGCGGGATCTCATTGGCCAAGACAAGTAGCCGTTTAGGCTAGCTGTTGGCCAACGGCTATGTGTTTAAAAAAAGATCTAGGAAATATTAGAATATGGGGTATGGGGCGGGGGTTGTGGTGTGGGTTGGGTACAAACGCCCAAGTCACCACCCCAGGTGGGCTTGGGTTTCGGTGTGGCCCCTTAGGCGGGGGGTTTCAGCCCGAGCGTTGGGCGGGGCTATCAAGATGACATGGCGGGATCTCATTGGCCAAGACAAGTAGCCGTTTGTGCTAGCCGTTTTCCAACGGCTATGTGTTTAAAAAAAATGTAGGAAATATTAGAATATGGGGTATGGGGCTGGAGTTGTGTCGTGGGTTGGGTACAAACGCCCAAGTCACCACCCCGGGTGGGCTTGGGTTTCGGCGTGGCCCCTTGGGCGGGGGTTGTATTTGAGGGTAAAAATCGGTGAATACCGGTGCCGAACCGGTACCGAAAATACGTGACGTTTTAGTTTGAGTTACTTTTTGTTATTTGACATGTTTTGTCATTCTTATAGAACGATTTGGTTTAGCGCGCCGCAACGCGCGCGCATGGTAAACAACTAGTTAATTTATTTATTTTTCTAAATCAACCCAACTCCCATCAAAAAAGAGACAAAAACGCGTCTACGAATAAAGCATATTCTTCATTCGCACACCTTGGAACTACTGTGAGTCGCCATACGTAGACGCTGACGTCTCATAGGAATTAATTCTACTTGGTACCCACTCCTATTGCTATATATAGGATTGAATCGTGCCTTCATTTCATCATTCAATCAGTACGTACAAGAAGAAATTAAATTTAAAACAAAGTTAGATCGAAAATGGCAAGCAGAATACCAAGAAGGAATTTGGGTTCACAGGGTTTAGAGGTCTCAGCTCTGGGTTTAGGCTGCATGGGCATGTCCGATCTCTACGGAGCTCCCAAACCTGAACCCGACATGATCAAGCTCATCCACCACGCCATTAACGCTGGTGTTACCCTCCTTGACACCTCCGATGTCTACGGCCCCAAAACCAACGAAATCCTTCTCGGCAAGGCTTTGAAAGGGGGGATGAGGGACAAAGTGCAGCTCGCTACCAAATTTGGGATCAAACTCGACGGTTCGTGGCAGGTCCAAGGAGATCCAGCTTATGTGAGGGCTGCTTGTGAGGCTAGCCTCAAGCGACTTGAGGTCGATTGCATTGATATCTATTATCAACACAGGATTGATACTAGTGTGCCAATCGAAATCACGGTTAGTTTTACATGATCCTTGCTTTTGTTAGATAGATGTATATATCAGTGTTTTTGTCCGTGTTATTTTACTTTAAAATTTAATAAACAGGATTGTATTGTATTGTTTTAGTCAATGTATTTTATTTAGAGGTGGAATATATGCGTTTGGCGTACTATTTGGCCTGGATTTTGATGTTTTGTTTTTTAATAGATGGGTGAATTAAAGAAGTTGGTCGAAGAAGGTAAAATTAAATATGTTGGATTATCAGAAGCATCGGCATCAACCATTAGAAGAGCACACGCTGTGCATCCAATTACTGCCGTACAAATGGAATGGTCCTTGCAGTCAAGAGATGTTGAAGAAGAAATTATTCCCACTTGCAGGTCTAATATCGTCTTTCCTCTTCTTTTTTTTAGGATATTATAAATCATGAAGTATCCAAACTTCCAAAGTTCTTAGTGTTTATCATACTCTTTCAGAGAACTTGGGATAAGCATTGTTACATATAGTCCTCTAGGACGTGGTTTTTTCTCACATGGTCCAAAGATGTTAGATGTGACAACTCAGAATTTCAAGGTTAGTGCCAGTTCGATCGTGACCTTAAATTCTCATTATTCATTTCCAACGTTTCCTCTCATGTTAAACTTGTTAGACGGTTGGGCCGATTATGCTTTTTGGCCATTTATATCGTATATATGTTTCAAACAACATACACACATTACATTTGGGCCGCATGTGGGCATCTTGGCACACGCATACGCTTTGGATAACTTTGTTAGTCATGGATTTGGTAAAGCCCAAGTGAGGGTGTGAGAATTGGGCCAAGACCTATTATTAAATCACTAAACATGCAAACCAATATTCATAACCTACATTTATAAAAGTAATTGCTTCAATATTTGACAAAACTTATTAATTGTTCAGCACATGGCCGACATTAAACTCCAATCAACACCTAGTTGCATGTGAATTTTTATGTATTGCATTAGATGGGCCACACCTGTGTCAAAGGTTTATCGGACCAAACCCAAACCGAGCCCACCTTTCCCCCTATTATGTACGTGCATCATGATGTAAAAGATCCCACAACACCTTTGCAAACCCTACGGCAATCGGCAACAATCAGTAGCAGCTTCCTCCACCATCACGCACACTACCTCTCGTCCTTCTCTCTCCCTTGGCAACTGGAGCACATCACCACTCCTCCGTCACCGATCGCCGGTAAGCCCCACATATCTCATCACTTTGTTTTACGAACGTGTTGACTCGGTTTCGGTTCGATCTCAACTTAAAACTTAGCAAGAAAATAGGTTATGCATGAAACTGTTATTAACACTATGTGCATCGTGATAGTACGGAGTGGATTATGTGTAAGTGTATGCGCATGGGAAGTGTATTTGGCATTGAGGTGTGATCGTATGTATGAATAGGGTATATTAGTTTTGTTACGGCAACTGTGATGTAAGGTTATGTTGTGATTACATGTGAATATCAATCTTGACCTGCTTATAACATAAATTAACTATTGCAAATACTTTGAGTAATATGATGGAACAGATTGTATATGTATGTATATATATGTGTGTGTGTGTGTAGTTGGTTGCTATTTAGAAAGATGATAATGACCCATGTGGATGCTGTTATTTGTTAGTTATCTCTTTCATTGTACAACTTCATATGCTCAGATTACAACCTGGTTTTCATGTTATAAGTGATTGATTTTGGACGTAACAGTGATGTGAAGATATGTATGTTACATATGCTATATATGTATGTAAGGATTGGCATAAACGTGATTGCATGAATGAGTTTAACTGGTACTTGATGATTTGATTATACATGTAAACGTAGTCGTAGATTTTCTGCACATGAATGATGATATAAATATGTGTGTAGAGGATAGGTGATTTCACTTGCACATGTTGTCGATAAGTTGCACATGTATGACATATAATTGGCTATGTGAATAAAAGCTCCAAGTCGACTCCGTTTAAAGCCATAAAAACCCGTAACCGAATCTGTGTAATATGTGATAAGTAACAATGTACGTGTATAGATGTATGAGAACAAGTTCTGGTTCAACTTCGGTTCGAAAACACGAACTTGTATACGATCATGCGTGTTGATATTTTTATTGTTGATATTTAGATTTGCAAGGATATGAGTTTGTGTATCTGATGTTATGAGAAACATGTTTAACCATTTCAATTCGTAATTGGACATTATGTTAATTGGGCCTTGTTAAGATGGGCCGAACATGTTTGGTGGTTAGGCTTGATGTAGTTGTGGATGAACTATGTATATATGAATTATGTTGTGCTATTACATGTATATAGGATTAGCGGTTACGACGTGAACTATATGTGTGCGTTACATGTGCTTTATCTGAACGTTGGATTTGTGAGTTAATTGTACGTGTAAGTTGTGGTTCATGTGCACGCGAAACTAACTGTTGACAATAACCATTTTAGGACGTGATTGATTAACTGATAATCGAGTACCTAATCTTACCGAGCAAACCAAGGTGAGTTCACACAGCCAAGGCATGGGTTCCCAGGGTGGGAATGGGTTAGATTATTTATTTGTGTTTACCTAGCACATGGAACTTAGTTATATGATCCTCGGGTGAGGAAGGGTTATTGATAAGATACATCTAGACTAATGGTACTAAATTGAACTGATCTTCGCACACACGCCAGGGTTGGCCGCGATATTATGACTGATCTTCGCACACATGCCTTGGAAAGGCCGCGAACTATATACTAAAACTTCGCACACATGCCAGGGTGGCCGCGATACAAATATACATAGTCTAGAATACTTGGGAAATTTTCCCCTAATCGTCGCATACATGCCTAGAGGGCCGCGATACGAACTAATACGATACATGACTTAACGAACGAACAAAAGGCTTACTTTCCTATTACTATTACTGAACGGTTTACTGTGAACTCGCTCAACTAGTTGTTGATCCTCTGTTACATGCCTTGCAGGTCGTTAGATATATGGAGCTTGCACAGGGAGGAGCAGGTCGTTGTGGGGCATGGATCATGAATGCTTAATTAAACACTTATGACTTTTCATACATTATTACTTATGTTGGGTTTACTTACGTGCTTCCGCTACTTAAACAATGTTTGGTTTTGAACATCAATCATGTCGTGATGAATACATCATCTACTTTTATTATTAAATGCTGTGTTCGATATGATTGGTGGCTTGATCCTGGTCAGTCACGCCTCCAAGCGGTGGTACTCCGCGTGTGGAATTTTGGGGGTGTGACAGATTGGTATCAGAGCCATTGGTTATAGAGAACTAGGTTTTAATATGGGAAAACGTTTTATTAAAACCAGACTATAACCAGAACAGTGCTCTCAACGATCCACAACGACGCTTCGCTCCACGTGCAAGACTCAACACTTTAGATGGTATGGTCTATGTTTATGTTACCTACTTGTTAGTTACATTTGCATGGTGCATTGTTTATGGTATGCTTAGTTAACGTAGTAGCATGTTGCCCTTATTAGCCCTAGTGTGCTTGCTTTGACACTCAACTATTTACTTTAAACTTGACAAGTAGTGATCAAATTCTTTTCCTGTTTTCTCCCCACCCCAATACGACAACTGTTTTATGCGTTCTATTTATCCATACGACCGTCTCGACATGACGTCGCCATCTGACCCTCCGTACAGTCGGTTTGTACGTCAGCATTCATGAAGACCAGACCTGGCTTACACGAACACGGGCTTAGTAGAATTAAACCCATGCATCCCTGTTGACGAACTTTATCACCTTCACCTGTCATCGTCGCCAGAAGCGAAGCAGTCACAGTTACACGCGTTTGTCGTTAAGCAACACGAAACGTTACCCACCCAAACTCTGTTTTGGACAACTGATACACTCGCGCGACCGCGATGTAACGAACTTCCCTGTTGTGCCATGCCGCCATGCACCACTACTGGAAATTACTTCTAGACAATAGATTAGCTGGTTGAGTCCTTCGGTTGTTAATGGACCCCTGTTTTCGCTCGATTCTTCGTACGGACCTCATTAATTTCTTGTTTCTTTAATTGGCAACTGATATAACGAAACGCTAACAACCATACCATGATTTCCACCGATCACAATATTAGCCCCCCCCCCAAGCGTTGTAAGGTATCTATAGATCGAGTTCGTCGGAACTCACTTCAAGCCATTGTTTTAGAACAATTTTCGGGACGAAAATTCTTTCAAGTAGGGGATAATGTGACACCCCAGGAAAACCAGTAAACGATACAACTTACCCAGCTTCCTCAGTAACCGTGTGCTAAATTTCGGGACGAAATTTCTTTCAAGTTGGGGATGATGTGACAACTCAGAATTTCAAGGTTAGTGCCAGTTCGATCGTGACCTTAAATTCTCATTATTCATTTCCAACGTTTCCTCTCATGTTAAACTTGTTAGACGGTTGGGCCGATTATGCTTTTTGGCCATTTATATCGTATATATGTTTCAAACAACATACACACATTACATTTGGGCCGCATGTGGGCATCTTGTCACACGCATACGCTTTGGATAACTTTGTTAGTCATGGATTTGGTAAAGCCCAAGTGAGGGTGTGAGAATTGGGCCAAGACCTATTATTAAATCACTAAACATGCAAACCAATATTCATAACCTACATTTATAAAAGTAATTGCTTCAATATTTGACAAAACTTATTAATTGTTCAGCACATGGCCGACATTAAACTCCAATCAACACCTAGTTGCATGTGAATTTTTATGTATTGCATTAGATGGGCCACACCTGTGTCAAAGGTTTATCGGACCAAACCCAAACCGAGCCCACCTTTCCCCCTATTATGTACGTGCATCATGATGTAAAAGATCCCACAACACCTTTGCAAACCCTACAGCAATCGGCAGCAATCAGTAGCAGCTTCCTCCACCATCACGCACACTACCTCTCGTACTTCTCTCTCCCTTGGCAACCGGAGCACCCACCACTCCTCCGTCACCGATCGCCGGTAAGCCCCACATATCTCATCACTTTGTTTTACGAACGTGTTGACTCGGTTTCGGTTCGATCTCAACTTAAAACTTAGCAAGAAAATAGGTTATGCATGAAACTGTTATTAACACTATGTGCATCGTGATAGTACGGAGTGGATTATGTGTAAGTGTATGCGCATGGGAAGTGTATTTGGCATTGAGGTGTGATCGTATGTATGAATAGGGTATATTAGTTTTGTTACGGCAACTGTGATGTAAGGTTATGTTGTGATTACATGTGAATATCAATCTTGACCTGCTTATAACATAAATTAACTATTGCAAATACTTTGAGTAATATGATGGAACAGATTGTATATGTATGTATATATATGTGTGTGTGTGTGTAGTTGGTTGCTATTTAGAAAGATGATAATGACCCATGTGGATGCTGTTATTTGTTAGTTATCTCTTTCATTGTACAACTTCATATGCTCAGATTACAACCTGGTTTTCATGTTATAAGTGATTGATTTTGGACGTAACAGTGATGTGAAGATATGTATGTTACATATGCTATATATGTATGTAAGGATTGGCATAAACGTGATTGCATGAACGAGTTTAACTGGTACTTTATGATTTGATTATACATGTAAACGTAGTCGTAGATTTTCTGCACATGAATGATGATATAAATATGTGTGTAGAGGATAGGTGATTTCACTTGCACATGTTGTCGATAAGTTGCACATGTATGACATATAATTGGCTATGTGTATAAAAGCTCCAAGTCGACTCCGTTTAAAGCCATAAAAACCCGTAACCGAATCTGTGTAATATGTGATAAGTAACAATGTACGTGTATAGATGTATGAGAACATGTTCTGGTTCAACTTCGGTTCGAAAACACGAACTTGTATACGATCATGCGTGTTGATATTTTTATTGTTGATATTTAGATTTGCAAGGATATGAGTTTGTGTATCTGATGTTATGAGAAACATGTTTAACCATTTCAATTCGTAATTGGACATTATGTTAATTGGGCCTTGTGAAGATGGGCCGAACATGTTTGGTGGTTAGGCTTGATGTAGTTGTGGATGAACTATGTATATATGAATTATGTTGTGCTATTACATGTATATAGGATTAGCGGTTACGACGTGAACTATATGTGTGCGTTACATGTGCTTTATGTGAATGTTGGATTTGTGAGTTAATTGTACGTGTAAGTTGTGGTTCATGTGCACGCGAAACTAACTGTTGACAATAACCATTTTAGGACGTGATTGATTAACTGATAATCGAGTACCTAATCTTACCGAGCAAACCAAGGTGAGTTCACACAGCCAAGGCATGGGTTCCCAGGGTGGGAATGGGTTAGATTATTTATTTGTGTTTACCTAGCACATGGAACTTAGTTATATGATCCTCGGGTGAGGAAGGGTTATTGATAAGATACATCTAGACTAATGGTACTAAATTGAACTGATCTTCGCACACACGCCAGGGTTGGCCGCGATATTATGACTGATCTTCGCACACATGCCTTGGAAAGGCCGCGAACTATATACTAAAACTTCGCACACATGCCAGGGTGGCCGCGATACAAATATACATAGTCTAGAATACTTGGGAAATTTTCCCCTAATCGTCGCATACATGCCTAAAGGGCCGCGATACGAACTAATACGATACATGACTTAACGAACGAACAAAAGGCTTACTTTCCTATTACTATTACTGAACGGTTTACTGTGAACTCGCTCAACTAGTTGTTGATCCTCTGTTACATGCCTTGCAGGTCGTTAGATATATGGAGCTTGCACAGGGAGGAGCAGGTCGTTGTGGGGCATGGATCATGAATGCTTAATTAAACACTTATGACTTTTCATACATTATTACTTATGTTGGGTTTACTTACGTGCTTCCGCTACTTAAACAATGTTTGGTTTTGAACATCGATCATGTCGTGATGAATACATCATCTACTTTTATTATTAAATGCTGTGTTCGATATGATTGGTGGCTTGATCCTGGTCAGTCACGCCTCCAAGCGGTGGTACTCCGCGTGTGGAATTTTGGGGGTGTGACATTAGAGAAGTTGGAAGAAAGTGACGCCCGTAAGGTATGTTGTCTACACTTTTATTTAATTATTTTCCAATATTGTTCGGTTCCTTCCATCTATCTATTGCAATAAGAAGACATTAAACATCACAAATCAACTTGATTTCTTTTTAAAATTGATATCTAAACGGTATAGAAAAATTATAAGTGCTCCTATGAGGTTTTGAACTTGTTTTGGTTTCTAGAGGGTCTGCTATTGAAGTAGCAAACTCAATTGAAATTTGTTGTCCCGGACTCCTTTTCTAGTTTTGTCATGTTAGCTTATTTAAGGAGTTCATTTTCTATGAGAATATCTAGTGTTGGATTTTTTTTAAGAAGCTGAGGACAAAAACTTCAAAAAAAAAAAAAAAAAAAAAGCTTCCTATAAGCATTCGTTAACTATTTGCTAGTTTTCCTTATAGTTGATATAAGCATAAGGGTAAGGTTGCATAGGGGTAGAGCATTTTTGCAAATATCTAATGATCTTTTAACAAATGATTTAGGGGGTGTTTGGGATTGCTTTTTCAAAATAGATTATGCGTTTTGAATAATCAGAATCAGATTATTAATTGTAACAAAACATGTTGCAGAAAGATAGTGTTTGGATTTGATTATGTTGTTTGATATCACAATAATCAGATAATCAACTATTTGAGTGTTTGGCAAGTATATATTTTTTAAAAAATAAATAAGTGAAACCGTAAAAAAATAGTTTTTGGATTATCACGTTTTCCTGCAGCAAGGGATGACCTACTTATGGATTATCACGTTTTGAACTCTACAAAACGTAAAAGATCACTTTTTAATAATTTTTTACCAAACACTCAAAATAGATCTTTTGCGATTTCAAAACACAATAATCAAAAAATCAAGTTGAAAACGCAATCCCAAACACCCTCTTAGTAGATTATCTTATTAAAATCACATTTTAGGAATCGTTTTATAACACATTTTTCCCTTGAAAATATTCATAAGAAATTCCCCCTTAAATGGTGTAATTAAAAATCCTCATAAGAAATTTAACTTTAAATGGTGTAAGCTATATGTTTTTTTTTTTTTTTTTGTTTAAATGCTTTGCTTGTTGGAACTAACTTTAAGGTTGAATCTATTACTCTTTTGCAGCACTTGCCAAGGTTACAACCTGAAAATCTTGAACACAACAAGATTATGTACGAGAGGATTAATGACCTAGCGATAAAGAAAGGGTGCACAACTTCTCAGCTCGCATTAGCCTGGGTTCTTCACCAAGGAAATGATGTTGTACCCATTCCAGGTACCACCAAGATAGAAAATTTTGAGCACAACATTGGAGCTCTATCTGTTAAGTTAACACCAGAAGATATGGCTGAACTTGAATCTATTGCATCACCTGATTCAATCAAGGGAGATCGATATGGTGCTGGTTTAAAAACATATAAGGACTCAGAGACTCTTCCATTATCTGCATGGAAAGCTTAATCAAACCATACGAGTGTTTTGTTTATTCGTGTGCTCCTATATCCATAATATCATATTTGTTTTCTTTTAAGAGATGTTTTTTTGTTGCACTTGATAAGCGTTTACTTTACTATTGCATGTAATTTTGAGAAGAATAAATAAAGGGAGTTTTGTTTTTGTTTAAAGTGCATGCTTGAGCGGGTTTTTTTGATGTATGGTCTTGCGTGGCTGGTACGTTTTTGAAGGTAGCTTAGACACTCATCGTAAATGATATTTGCAAAAGAAAAATTTAAAAGACAGATTTAGCGAACGTAATCTTCCAATAAAATAATTAACATCTGTCGTTTTCCTAGAAAATTAGTGACCAATTTAGTGACCATTAAAAAACAAACATATTAGCAATCATTTTAGGGGCAGTGTATTTTATTTAGTTTGCTACTAGTTTCGGTCACGGACAATACAAGAGAACTAGGCTATCATTGTCACATCCCAATTGATGGCGGAAACATTCGAGTAAGACGAACGAGATTGTTCAAAACATCATAACGTACTAAAATGTGACAATAATTGAATAATCAAAATTTCATTTCATTGCTTCAAAGATACAATCTTCTTGAAAGAAAGTATAACAATTTGCAATTTTACATGACTAACATTAAGGAAATACATAAAGTAAAGTTTGGGTGCGTTTCTAGTCCACCCTAAGTAGACTTTCCGAGTATCCTCATCAATTTCCCGCAACATATATTAAAGTATATGTCAATACAAAAAAGGTCGGTGAGCATACAAGTTTGATTTACATAGCATACGCAAAAAGTTTTAAATCCAAGATGGCATTTTGTATACTAAGTTATATATCATACTAGCATGTAAAAAACTATATGTAAACCAAAATGTCCACTAGCGTAATCTTATCATCGCAATGAATAAGACAATAAATAATGATCACCTTACAGTGACCCCGAAACGGGCGGTGTGCTACTCCTATAGCGCTATACATGTTATGGTAGGCCCGCGAAGTTAATTATAAGTAGGTTGCATGAATGTATTCTAGCATGTATAAACATCATGTATAACAAGTAGCATGTTTTAATGGATCGAGTGTTTGCATAAGATTAATTGTGTATGATTTGTGAGTTTGATATATTATACATGTTACACCCAAAAGTGGTCAGGGTCAAGTATACTCACGGTTTGCAAAGTGCTTTCCACAAAGTGAGCTCAAAAGATAAAACTTAACCCTAAAGCTAAACTCTAATGCAAAACCCAAAAGCTAAACCATAATGCAAAACCCTAAAGCTAAACCCTAAATACTAATGCTAAACCTTAAAGGTAAACCCTAATGCTAAACCATAAATACTAATGCCAAATCCTAAAGCTAAAACTAAATCATTCACCTCAATCAAAGATTTATAACACTTATTTTTCCATTTTAAACATGTATATACATATATGTATAATTGACAATATACACATATGTATAGTTAAAAGATTAACAATATACACATGGATGCTAGAAAAAGCTCCGATTTTCCAAAAAAATATTGCATTTTTTTATGGAATACATGGATGCTAGAAAAAGAAATCTAGAAAAGTTCCCACCTAGGCTAAACTGTGAGAACACACAAATCTACCTTCTTGAGAAAAAGAAGGATTCTGTTGTAGTTCCTTTCGGACCCAGGAATCTTAGAGAATTACTTGGACAATTTGAAAGAAAAACATGGTTATGCCAATTGGATTATAGACCTTGATGAAGAAGAGAAGACACTACTTGTGACATGTATGTCAGACACAACACATGTGTTCAGAACAAATAAAGATCAAAGGCTGGCATATACACAATAGCTTTGGAGGATTCTCCAAAGGATGATGCTCAACAATCCCACACCTCTCAGAAGAAACGAGTGTCTGCCGGTCTTCAGAGATACAAAGGGTAGCAGTTTCTAATCTTCCCTAACCTAGAGACTTAGAGACAAGAAGCTACTTATAGGTTAAAGATGGTTGACTAAGATGAAGATAAAGAAATTGTCCTTGTTCACAGGTATAACAAATCCCTTTAAAAGACTCTTCAACAACTAAATAATAGAATAAAGGATAGGCCTTAATAAATGTAACACCCGTTCTCAAAAATCAAGTTTTAACGTAAAATATACGAAAACCAACCGTGTAATTTAGATTACATATACGTCGGAAATACGGGTTTATTAAAAACTTTTACAAATCATAAGTCATTTGACATAACGTGATCAGATTCGTCGTTTAAAATTAATGATGATGCAAAGTGCGGAAGCGTGTATCTTTATCGTGTTCGGTTCCTCGTTGAGCTTGATCGTCTTCCGGCATCCAAAAGTACGTACATTTCATGAACATGAAATGCTTTAGTCATTTGGGGTTTAAAAACATGTCTAAACGAGTCCACGAAGCGAAACTAATTAAAATATATTTTATTACAGGGTCCACCGTAAATTACGGTGGGTACCGTAATTTACGGTAGCCCCTGGATGTCAAAACTTCCACCGTAACTCAGGGGTTACCTACCGTATCTGTATCAGCTCCATCGTAACTTACGGTGCACCGTAAGTTACGATGGCTCCTGCATCCAACCTAACCATTTTGCCGTTTTTGACACGAAATCTTTCGTATCTTTCAAACCGCTTGTCCGTTTGACCTACCGTTTCTTCCTACAAGTTTGTAATATAATTCTCCACCTTATGGAGTTTAAAATCCAACATCCGGTTTAGTAAAATTTCAGACTTTTAAGTCTTCGGCTTATTCCCTTTTTACAAAATTTTGACCCGTTCGATTTTTCTCAAACAAACAAGTTTGTCTGTCCCTTATTTCCCATAACCTATCAAGTTCAATAATGTTTAACATAATAGATTTCAAATTACAGGTTTATATACCTTCTTAAACCCATTTTCACCCATATGCTCATTTTGACCCGTTAAGGGTATTTGAGCATATTTTAAGCGCCAATTGCTTTCACTTGTTTCTAAATACATATGTCCACATTTCTTATTAAATGATCTCCCACCAGAACTATATTTGTGGTGGATTTAATGTGGTGATCTATTTAATCCGAGTTTTACCCCTCGGATTATTATTTTACGGCAAAGACTCATATAGAGTCTTTCGACCAAAAATTTACATCTTTCGTTTTTTTATACTTGTTCTAAGTATTGACTTGATTATAAAATTCGTTTTCAAGCGACTTCTAAAGGTTGCTTGCTTAATTTCACTGGCAAGGGTGTTTTGGACATTTTTAACTCTTCTTTTACGACGAAGGGCTTGCTTAAGCCATGCACGCCCAAATCTCATTTTTTTTAACCAAATCTTGTTTTCAAAACACTTTGTCTATAATTTAAATCCTTCGGTTTACCTTTTAAGGTAACCGAATGTCCCTTTTTACTTTGCCTAACTCTCATAGATCTTCACGTTTTAAATGAGTAATTAACCTATCACACATACCTGGCTCGGATCAACATATTGACCCATTTAATGCTTTGCTTAATAAACGCTAACTAATAGCGATGCAAATTTCCATTTGATATGTATTCCTGTAATCATACACTCGACAAATTCATTAGTCGATATTGTCAAAGGGTGATATTTTCACCTTTTGACCCGTTTAGTCTAAATGACCGTTTATCGATTTACTTCTATTTAACCAATATTATGGTTCCTCTCATCTTTGATTATCCTGTTCCGTACGACTACATGACGGAACATCATTACTCAATTGTTTAGTTATCACATTGATAATTTATATGATAAGAGAATATTCCACAATTTAAGACTAGTGTAAGCTATACTTACCTCGCATCCAAGCAACGTTTTCTTTTCGTACTTGCTCCGTTTGACCCGCTTCCTCCCAAGCCTCCATCTAGCTTGACAAGAGTCAAACTATCATTATAATTCGCAAGATGGTTAGATTAGTCATCAATATTATGACTAGTTCATCTTACGGACTTTATGCCAAAACTTCTATTCGACTTCACCATAGGTTAGTTCGACTTTCTAAAGTCAACTACCTTTGGTCATATAATATGCACGATTAAGGCAAATCAACATTATGATGGAATCCCATTTTATCCCATATCTCATGTAGTTAGTCAAGCTTGCCAATTACACGTTTCACTTGAATTTCAATACTTTACTTCTCATTTAGGCATTTTAACAAACACCTAATGGGCATAATTCTACATGTTTACTAACTAGTTCATAACTAGCCATTTTCACCAAGATTTACATCAAGAATCAAATCTCTATGTCTAGTGTTTATAAACATCATCTAGGTCTCTCATCCTATCTTCAAATTTCACAATTTAACATTCAGATTCATTGGTTCATCATTTTATCATGAAAACCCACTTAGCACCTATAAGGGAAATCATTAAATCTCTAATCTTATGGCACTAATTCTACACGTTTGCTTCTAGGACTTGTTCCTAGGCTTGTATTCATGTCGCTATCACCCATACATTCCACATGCACTCAAGAATTTCGATTGTGGGTGTTCATCATAAATTCAAGATATCACCGGATTACAAAAATCGACATACATTGTGACCTCCTAGCTTAGGGGATCAAGGATTTAGTTAAAGCCCCAATTTCTTTGCTTGATTCACCTTTGATTTTGCTGGATTTGTGAGCTTTAGGGTTTTGAGGTAGAAAGCTTCTTGGCTCCTGTGTTTATGTCGACCAGAACACACACTCAAGGTGTGTGTTTTGGTGATTAACTCTTGTTTTAATAAAACAAGTTTCCCCACTTGGCGATATTAGTCCCTCATGATTTATTTTGATCAAATGAGGCTATAACTCACCATTAGTCACTTAATCACATGCCACTAACTAGGTTAATTATTCCTAGTTACTTTAACGGGTTCGGGAAGTTATAACCCGTTATGTTTTAAGTCCCGCTAATTTGGGCTTTTTATATACTTTGTTTTCTCAAAGTATTTATTTCCCCTTTTGGATTAATATTAGGTTTATTTATTTAAGTCCTAATATTTACCGGGTTAAATTTTACCACTAGCGGTACTTTACCTGTCTTTTAGTATTAACGGGGTTTGATTACCAAACCCGTTTTCGAGGTGTTACAAGTCTACCCCCCTTAAAGAGGTTTCGTCCTCGAAACCTTTTTCTTACAGAATTTATTGAATTTAAACTCAATGTATTTGATCCGAGAAATCTTTTCAAACATTACTTATATTTTTAACCAATTGTTAGTATTATCAGAAAAATATGGTAACATCTTTTCGGTTACTAGTTGTCTACTTATCTCATACGACATAGTGCATCTTGAAATAACGTAATCTCGTTATTTCTACTAGTTTAGTTAACTTAGGGATACTCATCCTTTTCAGATACTATCGGATTCTTTATGAATCCATTATTTTGACCTGTTTAAAGGCCTTTAGTGAAATCTTTCACTTTTAGCGACAATTTCTTTTGTTTTCAAGTTTATTCATTCGGTTCGGTTATACATAATCCTCCGCTTACAAGCAAACCGAATTTCTTGATTTAAATTACTGACCTTAACCGGTCTCAATAACTAGACTTATTAGTTTAGTTACTTTATACCGCTCGCTTGGTTATAATGTGGTTCTTTTTCACATTACATTTCTTGACCGTGATCGTGTCACATCCTGTTAAATTTTATATCAACCTTTCATTTTCGAAAATATCACTTTTCGAATACATCGTCTTGCACCTATCGGTGCCAAGACTTATATCCTTCACGCTTATTATTTAAATCCCTATCAGCATTCATATTTATAAAAACGTTATTTCTTACTAAAACCGAAGTTTTAGTTTAGCATCTTCTTTTTGACTTTTTGTCAATCATCCATACCAGGATATTGACAGTCCAGAATTTATTCTTTTACAATGTTTGTTTTACGCGGGGATTCTCAACTGATTCACTCGCTTTGTCTAATTAACCGTAGGTTTTATTACTTAGCCTCATGGGCTATTTCATTAGGCTTTCATCTCTTTAAGGCGAGGTCCATACAATCTATTTCTTTCTAGTCAGGACCCGTGGGTCATTTTAGTCCCGTAGACCTTTACACTATTTATAACCCGAAGGTGATGATGATCTTGCAATTCATTCATTTTATTTTGGACATCATTTGTTTTTCACATTGGAAATCCGTTTACCTTGACTGTAGTCTGTATCTACAATCGTTTTCTTTCAAGATAATTCTTCCGACTCTATGACTTCTCACGTCATTTATGCGTCGGTTTATCTTATGCTCACCATTATCCAGTTTTCATTCATTCGTATTTGAATATGTCCCATTACCAGGCTCATTATTCTTTTGCTTTTAACGCTACCATTATCCCACTTGTGTTTACTCATGCCGTCCGGCATGATATTATATTCGACCCGTTCAACTTTAAAATAGTTGAACGTAATTTATTCACAATTCTATTTACATTATCTTGTCATCTTTTAGTTATGACCCAAAACCCAAGTCTTTTAACTTTTCATCCGAGTTACCGTTTCTCGGTCTACGCATGTGTTTAATTCTTACCCATCAACCGGGTGTTTTACCGGAGTCGTTATTATTGCAACCCTCCAGGTATGTATTAAGATCTCGCTTCATTTTTATATTCTGACTTTGTCCTCGAGTTTGGCGTTTTACAAAAACGACCCATTTAGAGACATATTCGCATTTTCCAGGTTTGAGTGTAAGTACACCCCCTCCCAGTGCATATCTTGATCATTCTACATGTTTATATTCTTCGGGTTCGAGTGTAAGTACACCCCTTCCCAATATATGTCTACATCATTTTACATGTTTCCATGTCTACATGTTTATATTCTTCGGGTTCGAGTGTAAGTACACCCCCTCCCAATACGTGTCTACATCATTTTACATGTTTCCATGTCTACATGTTTATATTCTTCGGGTTCGAGTGTAAGTACACCCCCTCCCAATACGTGTCTACATCATTTTACATGTTTCCATGTGTACATGTTTATATTCTTCGGGTTCGAGTGTAGGTACACCCCTCCCGATACTTGTCTAAATCATTTTACAATATTTTGCTTATCTGATTCATTTGGGTACTTTTTAATTTGTCCCACTCACCCCGTTCTTACTACATCGGGTGTAAGCATGTCCATTATGAAAAGTTCATGGTATCATGTGTTCACTACCTACTTGGCCAGAGTAGGCGATCAACACATGACATACATGACCTTTTTATAACTTTCACATCACGCCCCATGTAAGTACCACCTCTATTCATTTCTCTTGGAAACAATATCCCGGATAGGTATTCTATTCAGGTTTTTCCAAGTTTTCAATTTACATATGCAACTATCAGTTTCTACGTATTTGTTGCATATTTCTATTCGTGCAATTAAAATAAAAAAATGTGCACCTGGTAATGCTTGCCCTGACAGGCTTCTCTTGCCATTAGCCTTGTTCGCGATCGTTATGCGATTTAGGTCCTTGGTGAGCATGTTCTACTTATCGTACTTTGGACCGTTCCCCCGTCAAGTCCGCAATTTGTTAGACTCCCGCTATCTTTAGATGCGAGTGTCCTTCAACTGAAACATTTACAAGAGTTAATTATATCAACTTCAATAATCACCCGTATTATAATACAAGGCTTTTTCTATACGCGTCAACGCGTGTATTTTCGTCAACTATATCAATCATTTTAATTAGGGTAACGTGTATTACACGATAACCCTATGTGTTGTTTACAACACTTTAACACACTAAACCATTAACATACATGTACTTACCGGATTTGCGATCAAGCCTCGAACCGAACACCAATCTTTGTCAAGAGCATAAGGTTTAAGTCCAAGCACGGTTTTCCCCACCATACTTGAATCTCTTAAACCAAGGCTTTGATACCAACTTGTAACACCCGTTCTCAAAAATCAAGTTTTAACGTAAAATATACGAAAAACAACCGTGTAATTTAGATTACATATACGTCGGAAATACGGGTTTATTAAAAACTTTTACAAATCATAAGTCATTTGACATAACGTGATCAGATTCGTCGTTTAAAATTAATGACGATGCAAAGTGCGGAAGCGTGTATCTTTATCGTGTCCGGTTCCTCGTTAAGCTTGATCGTCTTCCGGCATCCAAAAGTACCTACATTTCATGAACATGAAATGCTTTAGTCATTTGGGGTTTAAAAACATGTCTAAACGAGTCCACGAAGCGAAACTAATTAAAATATATTTTATTACAGGGTCCACCGTAAATTACGGTGGGTACCGTAATTTACGGTAGCCCCTGGATGTCAAAACTTCCACCGTAACTCAGGCGTTACCTACCGCATCTATATCAGCTCCACCGTAACTTACGGTGGCACCGTAAGTTATGGTGGCTCCTGCATCCAACCTTTCCATTTTGCCGTTTTTGACACGAAATCTTTCGTATCTTTCAAACCGCTTGTCCGTTTAACCTACCGTTTCTTCCTACGTGTTTGTAATTTAATTCTCCACCTTATGGAGTTTAAAATCCAACATCCGGTTTAGTAAAATTTCAGACTTTTAAGTCTTCGGCTTATTCCCTTTTTACCAAATTTTGACCCGTTCGATTTTTCTCAAACAAACAAGTTTGTCTGACCCTTATTTCCCATAACCTATCAAGTTCAATAATGTTTAACATAATAGATTTCAAATTACAGGTTTATATACCTTCTTAAACCCATTTTCACCCATATGCTCATTTTGACCCGTTAAGGGTATTTGAGCATATTTTAAGCGCCAATTGCTTTCACTTGTTTCTAAATACATATGTCCACATTTCTTATTAAATGATCTCCCACGACAACTATATTTGTGGTGGATTTAATGTGGTGATCTATTTAATCCGAGTTTTACCCCTCGGATTATTATTTTACGGCAAAGACTCATATAGAGTCTTTCGACCAAAAATTTACATCTTTCGTTTTTTTATACTTGTTCTAAGTATTGACTTGATTATAAAATTCGTTTTCAAGCGACTTCTAAAGGTTGCTTGCTTAATTTCACTGGCAAGGGTGTTTTGGACATTTTTAACTCTTCTTTTACGACGAAGGGCTTGCTTAAGCCATGCACGCCCAAAATCTCATTTTTTTTAACCAAATCTTGTTTTCAAAACACTTTGTCTATAATTTAAATCCTTCGGTTTACCTTTTAAGGTAACCGAATGTCCCTTTTTACTTTGCCTAACTCTCATAGATCTTCACGTTTTAAATGAGTAATTAACCTATCACACATACCTGGCTCGGATCAACATATTGACCCATTTAATGCTTTGCTTAATAAACGCTAACTAATAGCGATGCAAATTTCCATTTGATATGTATTCCTGTAATCATACACTCGACAAATTCATTAGTCGATATTGTCAAAGGGTGATATTTTCACCTTTTGACCCGTTTAGTCTAAATGACCGTTTATCGATTTACTTCTATTTAACCAATATTATGGTTCCTCTCATCTTTGATTATCCTGTTCCGTACGACTACATGACGGAACATCATTACTCAATTGTTTAGTTATCACATTGATAATTTATATGATAAGAGAATATTCCACAATTTAAGACTAGTGTAAGCTATACTTACCTCGCATCCAAGCAACGTTTTCTTTTCGTACTTGCTCCGTTTGACCCGCTTCCTCCCAAGCCTCCATCTAGCTTGACAAGAGTCAAACTATCATTATAATTCGCAAGATGGTTAGATTAGTCATCAATATTATGACTAGTTCATCTTACGGACTTTATGCCAAAACTTCTATTCGACTTCACCATAGGTTAGTTCGACTTTCTAAAGTCAACTACCTTTGGTCATATAATATGCACGATTAAGGCAAATCAACATTATGATTGAATCCCATATCTCATGTAGTTAGTCAAGCTTGCCAATTACACGTTTCACTTGAATTTCAATACTTTACTTCTCATTTAGGCATTTTAACAAACACCTAATGGGCATAATTCTACATGTTTACTAACTAGTTCATAACTAGCCATTTTCACCAAGATTTACATCAAGAATCAAATCTCTATGTCTAGTGTTTATAAACATCATCTAGGTCTCTCATCCTATCTTCAAATTTCACAATTTAACATTCAGATTCATTGGTTCATCATTTTATCATGAAAACCCACTTAGCAACTATAAGGGAAATCATTAAATCTCTAATCTTATGGCACTAATTCTACACGTTTGCTTCTAGGACTTGTTCCTAGGCTTGTATTCATGTCGCTATCACCCATACATTCCACATGCACTCAAGAATTTCGATTGTGGGTGTTCATCATAAATTCAAGATATCACCGGATTACAAAAATCGACATACATTGTGACCTCCTAGCTTAGGGGATCAAGGATTTAGTTAAAGCCCCAATTTCTTTGCTTGATTCACCTTTGATTTTGCTGGATTTGTGAGCTTTAGGGTTTTGAGGTAGAAAGCTTCTTGGCTCCTGTGTTTATGTCGACCAGAACACACACTCAAGGTGTGTGTTTTGGTGTTTAACTCTTGTTTTAATAAAACAAGTTTCCCCACTTGGCGATATTAGTCCCTCATGATTTATTTTGATCAAATGAGGCTATAACTCACCATTAGTCACTTAATCACATGCCACTAACTAGGTTAATTATTCCTAGTTACTTTAACGGGTTCGGGAAGTTATAACCCGTTATGTTTTAAGTCCCGCTAATTTGGGCTTTTTATATACTTTGTTTTCTCAAAGTATTTATTTCCCCTTTTTGATTAATATTAGGTTTATTTATTTAAGTCCTAATATTTACCGGGTTAAATTTTACCACTAGCGGTACTTTACCTGTCTTTTAGTATTAACGGGGTTTGATTACCAAACCCGTTTTCGAGGTGTTACAAGTCTACCCCCCTTAAAGAGGTTTCGTCCTCGAAACCTTTTTCTTACAGAATTTATTGAATTTAAACTCAATGTATTTGATCCGAGAAATCTTTTCAAACATTACTTATATTTTTAACCAATTGTTAGTATTATCAGAAAAATATGGTAACATCTTTTCGGTTACTAGTTGTCTACTTATCTCATACGACATAGTGCATCTTGAAATAACGTAATCTCGTTATTTCTACTAGTTTAGTTAACTTAGGGATACTCATCCTTTTCAGATACTATCGGATTCTTTATGAATCCATTATTTTGACCTGTTTAAAGGCCTTTAGTGAAATCTTTCACTTTTAGCGACAATTTCTTTTGTTTTCAAGTTTATTCATTCGGTTCGGTTATACATAATCCTCCGCTTACAAGCAAACCGAATTTCTTGATTTAAATTACTGACCTTAACCGGTCTCAATAACTAGACTTATTAGTTTAGTTACTTTATACCGCTCGCTTGGTTATAATGTGGTTCTTTTTCACATTACATTTCTTGACCATGATCGTGTCACATCCTGTTAAATTTTATATCAACCTTTCATTTTCGAAAATATCACTTTTCGAATACATCGTCTTGCACCTATCGGTGCCAAGACTTCTATCCTTCACGCTTATTATTTAAATCCCTATCAGCATTCATATTTATAAAAACGTTATTTCTTACTAAAACCGAAGTTTTAGTTTAGCATCTTCTTTTTGACTTTTTGTCAATCATCCATACCAGGATATTGACAGTCCAGAATTTATTCTTTTACAATGTTTGTTTTACGCGGGGATTCTCAACTGATTCACTCGCTTTGTCTAATTAACCGTAGGTTTTATTACTTAGCCTCATGGGCTATTTCATTAGGTTTTCATCTCTTTAAGGCGAGGTCCATACAATCTATTTCTTTCTAGTCAGGACCCGTGGGTCATTTTAGTCCCGTAGACCTTTACACTATTTATAACCCAAAGGTGATGATGATCTTGCAATTCATTCATTTTATTTTGGACATCATTTGTTTTTCACATTGGAAATCCGTTTACCTTGACTGTAGTCTGTATCTACAATCGTTTTCTTTCAAGATAATTCTTCCGACTCTATGACTTCTCACGTCATTTATGCGTCGGTTTATCTTATGCTCACCATTATCCAGTTTTCATTCATTCGTATTTGAATATGTCCCATTACCAGGCTCATTATTCTTTTGCTTTTAACGCTACCATTATCCCACTTGTGTTTACTCATGCCGTCCGGCATGATATTATATTCGACCCGTTCAACTTTAAAATAGTTGAACGTAATTTATTCACAATTCTATTTACATTATCTTGTCATCTTTTAGTTATGACCCAAAACCCAAGTCTTTTAACTTTTCATCCGAGTTACCGTTTCTCGGTCTACGCATGTGTTTAATTCTTACCCATCAACCGGGTGTTTTACCGGAGTCGTTATTATTGCAACCCTCCAGGTATGTATTAAGATCTCACTTCATTTTTATATTCTGACTTTGTCCTCGAGTTTGGCGTTTTACAAAAACGACCCATTTAGAGACATATTCGCATTTTCCAGGTTTGAGTGTAAGTACACCCCCTCCCAGTGCATATCTTGATCATTCTACATGTTTATATTCTTCGGGTTCGAGTGTAAGTACACCCCTTCCCAATATATGTCTACATCATTTTACATGTTTCCATGTCTACATGTTTATATTCTTCGGGTTCGAGTGTAAGTACACCCCCTCCCAATACGTGTCTACATCATTTTACATGTTTCCATGTCTACATGTTTATATTCTTCGGGTTCGAGTGTAAGTACACCCCCTACATGTTTCCATGTGTACATGTTTATATTCTTCGGGTTCGAGTGTAGGTACACCCCTCCTGATACTTGTCTAAATCATTTTACAATATTTTGCTTATCTGATTCATTTGGGTACTTTTTAATTTGTCCCACTCACCCCGTTCTTACTACATCGGGTGTAAGCATGTCCATTATGAAAAGTTCATGGTATCATGTGTTCACTACCTACTTGGCCAGAGTAGGCGATCAACACATGACATACATGACCTTTTTATAACTTTCACATCACGCCCCATGTAAGTACCACCTCTATTCATTTCTCTTGGAAACAATATCCCGGATAGGTATTCTATTCAGGTTTTTCCAAGTTTTCAATTTACATATGCAACTATCAGTTTCTACGTATTTGTTGCATATTTCTATTCGTGCAATTAAAATAAAAAAATGTGCACCTGGTAATGCTTGCCCTGACAGGCTTCTCTTGCCATTAGCCTTGTTCGCGATCGTTATGCGATTTAGGTCCTTGGTGAGCATGTTCTACTTGTCGTACTTTGGACCGTTCCCCCGTCAAGTCCGCAATTTGTTAGACTCCCGCTATCTTTAGATGCGAGTGTCCTTCAACTGAAACATTTACAAGAGTTAATTATATCAACTTCAATAATCACCCGTATTATAATACAAGGCTTTTTCTATACGCGTCAACGCGTGTATTTTCGTCAACTATATCAATCATTTTAATTAGGGTAACGTGTATTACACGATAACCCTATGTGTTGTTTACAACACTTTAACACACTAAACCATTAACATACATGTACTTACCGGATTTGCGATCAAGCCTCGAACCGAACACCAATCTTTGTCAAGAGCATAAGGTTTAAGTCCAAGCACGGTTTTCCCCACCATACTTGAATCTCTTAAACCAAGGCTTTGATACCAACTTGTAACACCCGTTCTCAAAAATCAAGTTTTAACGTAAAATATACGAAAAACAACCGTGTAATTTAGATTACATATACGTCGGAAATACGGGTTTATTAAAAACTTTTACAAATCATAAGTCATTTGACATAACGTGATCAGATTCGTCGTTTAAAATTAATGACGATGCAAAGTGCGGAAGCGTGTATCTTTATCGTGTTCGGTTCCTCGTTAAGCTTGATCGTCTTCCGGCATCCAAAAGTACCTACATTTCATGAACATGAAATGCTTTAGTCATTTGGGGTTTAAAAACATGTCTAAACGAGTCCACGAAGCGAAACTAATTAAAATATATTTTATTACAGGGTCCACCGTAAATTACGGTGGGTACCGTAATTTACGGTAGCCCCTGGATGTCAAAACTTCCACCGTAACTCAGGGGTTACCTACCGCATCTATATCAGCTCCACCGTAACTTACGGTGGCACCGTAAGTTACGGTGGCTCCTGCATCCAACCTTTCCATTTTGCCGTTTTTGACACGAAATCTTTCGTATCTTTCAAACCGCTTGTCCGTTTAACCTACCGTTTCTTCCTACGTGTTTGTAATTTAATTCTCCACCTTATGGAGTTTAAAATCCAACATCCGGTTTAGTAAAATTTCAGACTTTTAAGTCTTCGGCTTATTCCCTTTTTACCAAATTTTGACCCGTTCGATTTTTCTCAAACAAACAAGTTTGTCTGACCCTTATTTCCCATAACCTATCAAGTTCAATAATGTTTAACATAATAGATTTCAAATTACAGGTTTATATACCTTCTTAAACCCATTTTCACCCATATGCTCATTTTGACCCGTTAAGGGTATTTGAGCATATTTTAAGCGCCAATTGCTTTCACTTGTTTCTAAATACATATGTCCACATTTCTTATTAAATGATCTCCCACGACAACTATATTTGTGGTGGATTTAATGTGGTGATCTATTTAATCCGAGTTTTACCCCTCGGATTATTATTTTACGGCAAAGACTCATATAGAGTCTTTCGACCAAAAATTTACATCTTTCGTTTTTTTATACTTGTTCTAAGTATTGACTTGATTATAAAATTCGTTTTCAAGCGACTTCTAAAGGTTGCTTGCTTAATTTCACTGGCAAGGGTGTTTTGGACATTTTTAACTCTTCTTTTACGACGAAGGGCTTGCTTAAGCCATGCACGCCCAAAATCTCATTTTTTTAACCAAATCTTGTTTTCAAAACACTTTGTCTATAATTTAAATCCTTCGGTTTACCTTTTAAGGTAACCGAATGTCCCTTTTTACTTTGCCTAACTCTCATAGATCTTCACGTTTTAAATGAGTAATTAACCTATCACACATACCTGGCTCGGATCAACATATTGACCCATTTAATGCTTTGCTTAATAAACGCTAACTAATAGCGATGCAAATTTCCATTTGATATGTATTCCTGTAATCATACACTCGACAAATTCATTAGTCGATATTGTCAAAGGGTGATATTTTCACCTTTTGACCCGTTTAGTCTAAATGACCGTTTATCGATTTACTTCTATTTAACCAATATTATGGTTCCTCTCATCTTTGATTATCCTGTTCCGTACGACTACATGACGGAACATCATTACTCAATTGTTTAGTTATCACATTGATAATTTATATGATAAGAGAATATTCCACAATTTAAGACTAGTGTAAGCTATACTTACCTCGCATCCAAGCAACGTTTTCTTTTCGTACTTGCTCCGTTTGACCCGCTTCCTCCCAAGCCTCCATCTAGCTTGACAAGAGTCAAACTATCATTATAATTCGCAAGATGGTTAGATTAGTCATCAATATTATGACTAGTTCATCTTACGGACTTTATGTCGAAACTTCTATTCGACTTCACCATAGGTTAGTTCGACTTTCTAAAGTCAACTACCTTTGGTCATATAATATGCACGATTATGGCAAATCAACATTATGATTGAATCCCATTTTATCCCATATCTCATGTAGTTAGTCAAGCTTGCCAATTACACGTTTCACTTGAATTTCAATACTTTACTTCTCATTTAGGCATTTTAACAAACACCTAATGGGCATAATTCTACATGTTTACTAACTAGTTCATAACTAGCCATTTTCACCAAGATTTACATCAAGAATCAAATCTCTATGTCTAGTGTTTATAAACATCATCTAGGTCTCTCATCCTATCTTCAAATTTCACAATTTAACATTCAGATTCATGGGTTCATCATTTTATCATGAAAACCCGCTTAGCACCTATAAGGGAAATCATTAAATCTCTAATCTTATGGCACTAATTCTACACGTTTGCTTCTATGACTTGTTCCTAGGCTTGTATTCATGTCGCTATCACCCATACATTCCACATGCACTCAAGAATTTCGATTGTGGGTGTTCATCATAAATTCAACATATCACCGGATTACAAAAATCGACATACCTTGTGACCTCCTAGCTTAGGGGATCAAGGATTTAGTTAAAGCCCCAATTTCTTTGCTTGATTCACCTTTGATTTTGCTGGATTTGTGAGCTTTAGGGTTTTGAGGTAGAAAGCTTCTTGGCTCCTGTGTTTATGTCGACCAGAACACACACTCAAGGTGTGTGTTTTGGTGTTTAACTCTTGTTTTAATAAAACAAGTTTCCCCACTTGGCGATATTAGTCCCTCATGATTTATTTTGATCAAATGAGGCTATAACTCACCATTAGTCACTTAATCACATGCCACTAACTAGGTTAATTATTCCTAGTTACTTTAACGGGTTCGGGAAGTTATAACCCGTTATGTTTTAAGTCCCGCTAATTTGGGCTTTTTATATACTTTGTTTTCTCAAAGTATTTATTTCCCCTTTTTGATTAATATTAGGTTTATTTATTTAAGTCCTAATATTTACCGGGTTAAATTTTACCACTAGCGGTACTTTACCTGTCTTTTAGTATTAACGGGGTTTGATTACCAAACCCGTTTTCGAGGTGTTACAAGTCTACCCCCCTTAAAGAGGTTTCGTCCTCGAAACCTTTTTCTTACAGAATTTATTGAATTTAAACTCAATGTATTTGATCCGAGAAATCTTTTCAAACATTACTTATATTTTTAACCAATTGTTAGTATTATCAGAAAAATATGGTAACATCTTTTCGGTTACTAGTTGTCTACTTATCTCATACGACATAGTGCATCTTGAAATAACGTAATCTCGTTATTTCTACTAGTTTAGTTAACTTAGGGATACTCATCCTTTTCAGATACTATCGGATTCTTTATGAATCCATTATTTTGACCTGTTTAAAGGCCTTTAGTGAAATCTTTCACTTTTAGCGACAATTTCTTTTGTTTTCAAGTTTATTCATTCGGTTCGGTTATACATAATCCTCCGCTTACAAGCAAACCGAATTTCTTGATTTAAATTACTGACCTTAACCGGTCTCAATAACTAGACTTATTAGTTTAGTTACTTTATACCGCTCGCTTGGTTATAATGTGGTTCTTTTTCACATTACATTTCTTGACCGTGATCGTGTCACATCCTGTTAAATTTTATATCAACCTTTCATTTTCGAAAATATCACTTTTCGAATACATCGTCTTGCACCTATCGGTGCCAAGACTTATATCCTTCACGCTTATTATTTAAATCCCTATCAGCATTCATATTTATAAAAACGTTATTTCTTACTAAAACCGAAGTTTTAGTTTAGCATCTTCTTTTTGACTTTTTGTCAATCATCCATACCAGGATATTGACAGTCCACAATTTATTCTTTTACAATGTTTGTTTTACGCGGGGATTCTCAACTGATTCACTCGCTTTGTCTAATTAACCGTAGGTTTTATTACTTAGCCTCATGGGCTATTTCATTAGGCTTTCATCTCTTTAAGGCGAGGTCCATACAATCTATTTCTTTCTAGTCAGGACCCGTGGGTCATTTTAGTCCCGTAGACCTTTACACTATTTATAACCCGAAGGTGATGATGATCTTGCAATTCATTCATTTTATTTTGGACATCATTTGTTTTTCACATTGGAAATCCGTTTACCTTGACTGTAGTCTGTATCTACAATCGTTTTCTTTCAAGATAATTCTTCCGACTCTATGACTTCTCACGTCATTTATGCGTCGGTTTATCTTATGCTCACCATTATCCAGTTTTCATTCATTCGTATTTGAATATGTCCCATTACCAGGCTCATTATTCTTTTGCTTTTAACGCTACCATTATCCCACTTGTGTTTACTCATGCCGTCCGGCATGATATTATATTCGACCCGTTCAACTTTAAAATAGTTGAACGTAATTTATTCACAATTCTATTTACATTATCTTGTCATCTTTTAGTTATGACCCAAAACCCAAGTCTTTTAACTTTTCATCCGAGTTATCGTTTCTCGGTCTACGCATGTGTTTAATTCTTACCCATCAACCGGGTGTTTTACCGGAGTCGTTATTATTGTAACCCTCCAGGTATGTATTAAGATCTCGCTTCATTTTTATATTCTGACTTTGTCCTCGAGTTTGGCGTTTTACAAAAACGACCCATTTAGAGACATATTCGCATTTTCCAGGTTTGAGTGTAAGTACACCCCCTCCCAGTGCATATCTTGATCATTCTACATGTTTATATTCTTCGGGTTCGAGTGTAAGTACACCCCTTCCCAATATATGTCTACATCATTTTACATGTTTCCATGTCTACATGTTTATATTCTTCGGGTTCGAGTGTAAGTACACCCCCTCCCAATACGTGTCTACATCATTTTACATGTTTCCATGTCTACATGTTTATATTCTTCGGGTTCGAGTGTAAGTACACCCCCTCCCAATACGTGTCTACATCATTTTACATGTTTCCATGTGTACATGTTTATATTCTTCGGGTTCGAGTGTAGGTACACCCCTCCCGATACTTGTCTAAATCATTTTACAATATTTTGCTTATCTGATTCATTTGGGTACTTTTTAATTTGTCCCACTCACCCCGTTCTTACTACATCGGGTGTAAGCATGTCCATTATGAAAAGTTCATGGTATCATGTGTTCACTACCTACTTGGCCAGAGTAGGCGATCAACACATGACATACATGACCTTTTTATAACTTTCACATCACGCCCCATGTAAGTACCACCTCTATTCATTTCTCTTGGAAACAATATCCCGGATAGGTATTCTATTCAGGTTTTTCCAAGTTTTCAATTTACATATGCAACTATCAGTTTCTACGTATTTGTTGCATATTTCTATTCGTGCAATTAAAATAAAAAAATGTGCACCTGGTAATGCTTGCCCTGACAGGCTTCTCTTGCCATTAGCCTTGTTCGCGATCGTTACGCGATTTAGGTCCTTGGTGAGCATGTTCTACTTGTCGTACTTTGGACCGTTCCCCCGTCAAGTCCGCAATTTGTTAGACTCCCGCTATCTTTAGATGCGAGTGTCCTTCAACTGAAACATTTACAAGAGTTAATTATATCAACTTCAATAATCACCCGTATTATAATACAAGGCTTTTTCTATACGCGTCAACGCGTGTATTTTCGTCAACTATATCAATCATTTTAATTAGGGTAACGTGTATTACACGATAACCCTATGTGTTGTTTACAACACTTTAACACACTAAACCATTAACATACATGTACTTACCGGATTTGCGATCAAGCCTCGAACCGAACACCAATCTTTGTCAAGAGCATAAGGTTTAAGTCCAAGCACGGTTTTCCCCACCATACTTGAATCTCTTAAACCAAGGCTTTGATACCAACTTGTAACACCCGTTCTCAAAAATCAAGTTTTAACGTAAAATATACGAAAAACAACCGTGTAATTTAGATTACATATACGTCGGAAATACGGGTTTATTAAAAACTTTTACAAATCATAAGTCATTTGACATAACGTGATCAGATTCGTCGTTTAAAATTAATGACGATGCAAAGTGCGGAAGCGTGTATCTTTATCGTGTTCGGTTCCTCGTTAAGCTTGATCGTCTTCCGGCATCCAAAAGTACCTACATTTCATGAACATGAAATGCTTTAGTCATTTGGGGTTTAAAAACATGTCTAAACGAGTCCACGAAGCGAAACTAATTAAAATATATTTTATTACAGGGTCCACCGTAAATTACGGTGGGTACCGTAATTTACGGTAGCCCCTGGATGTCAAAACTTCCACCGTAACTCAGGGGTTACCTACCGCATCTATATCAGCTCCACCGTAACTTACGGTGGCACCGTAAGTTACGGTGGCTCCTGCATCCAACCTTTCCATTTTGCCGTTTTTGACACGAAATCTTTTGTATCTTTCAAACCGCTTGTCCGTTTAACCTACCGTTTCTTCCTACGTGTTTGTAATTTAATTCTCCACCTTATGGAGTTTAAAATCCAACATCCGGTTTAGTAAAATTTCAGACTTTTAAGTCTTCGGCTTATTCCCTTTTTACCAAATTTTGACCCGTTCGATTTTTCTCAAACAAACAAGTTTGTCTGACCCTTATTTCCCATAACCTATCAAGTTCAATAATGTTTAACATAATAGATTTCAAATTACAGGTTTATATACCTTCTTAAACCCATTTTCACCCATATGCTCATTTTGACCCGTTAAGGGTATTTGAGCATATTTTAAGCGCCAATTGCTTTCACTTGTTTCTAAATACATATGTCCACATTTCTTATTAAATGATCTCCCACGACAACTATATTTGTGGTGGATTTAATGTGGTGATCTATTTAATCCGAGTTTTACCCCTCGGATTATTATTTTACGGCAAAGACTCATATAGAGTCTTTCGACCAAAAATTTACATCTTTCGTTTTTTTATACTTGTTCTAAGTATTGACTTGATTATAAAATTCGTTTTCAAGCGACTTCTAAAGGTTGCTTGCTTAATTTCACTGGCAAGGGTGTTTTGGACATTTTTAACTCTTCTTTTACGACGAAGGGCTTGCTTAAGCCATGCACGCCCAAAATCTCATTTTTTTAACCAAATCTTGTTTTCAAAACACTTTGTCTATAATTTAAATCCTTCGGTTTACCTTTTAAGGTAACCGAATGTCCCTTTTTACTTTGCCTAACTCTCATAGATCTTCACGTTTTAAATGAGTAATTAACCTATCACACATACCTGGCTCGGATCAACATATTGACCCATTTAATGCTTTGCTTAATAAACGCTAACTAATAGCGATGCAAATTTCCATTTGATATGTATTCCTGTAATCATACACTCGACAAATTCATTAGTCGATATTGTCAAAGGGTGATATTTTCACCTTTTGACCCGTTTAGTCTAAATGACCGTTTATCGATTTACTTCTATTTAACCAATATTATGGTTCCTCTCATCTTTGATTATCCTGTTCCGTACGACTACATGACGGAACATCATTACTCAATTGTTTAGTTATCACATTGATAATTTATATGATAAGAGAATATTCCACAATTTAAGACTTGTGTAAGCTATACTTACCTCGCATCCAAGCAACGTTTTCTTTTCGTACTTGCTCCGTTTGACCCGCTTCCTCCCAAGCCTCCATCTAGCTTGACAAGAGTCAAACTATCATTATAATTCGCAAGATGGTTAGATTAGTCATCAATATTATGACTAGTTCATCTTACGGACTTTATGTCGAAACTTCTATTCGACTTCACCATAGGTTAGTTCGACTTTCTAAAGTCAACTACCTTTGGTCATATAATATGCACGATTAAGGCAAATCAACATTATGATTGAATCCCATTTTATCCCATATCTCATGTAGTTAGTCAAGCTTGCCAATTACACGTTTCACTTGAATTTCAATACTTTACTTCTCATTTAGGCATTTTAACAAACACCTAATGGGCATAATTCTACATGTTTACTAACTAGTTCATAACTAGCCATTTTCACCAAGATTTACATCAAGAATCAAATCTCTATGTCTAGTGTTTATAAACATCATCTAGGTCTCTCATCCTATCTTCAAATTTCACAATTTAACATTCAGATTCATGGGTTCATCATTTTATCATGAAAACCCACTTAGCACCTATAAGGGAAATCATTAAATCTCTAATCTTATGGCACTAATTCTACACGTTTGCTTCTAGGACTTGTTCCTAGGCTTGTATTCATGTCGCTATCACCCATATATTCCACATGCACTCAAGAATTTCGATTGTGGGTGTTCATCATAAATTCAAGATATCACCGGATTACAAAAATCGACATACCTTGTGACCTCCTAGCTTAGGGGATCAAGGATTTAGTTAAAGCCCCAATTTCTTTGCTTGATTCACCTTTGATTTTGCTGGATTTGTGAGCTTTAGGGTTTTGAGGTAGAAAGCTTCTTGGCTCCTGTGTTTATGTCGACTAGAACACACACTCAAGGTGTGTGTTTTGGTGTTTAACTCTTGTTTTAATAAAACAAGTTTCCCCACTTGGCGATATTAGTCCCTCATGTTTTATTTTGATCAAATGAGGCTATAACTCACCATTAGTCACTTAATCACATGCCACTAACTAGGTTAATTATTCCTAGTTACTTTAACAGGTTCGGGAAGTTATAACCCGTTATGTTTTAAGTCCCGCTAATTTGGGCTTTTTATATACTTTGTTTTCTCAAAGTATTTATTTCCCCTTTTTGATTAATATTAGGTTTATTTATTTAAGTCCTAATATTTACCGGGTTAAATTTTACCACTAGCGGTACTTTACCCGTCTTTTAGTATTAACGGGGTTTGATTACCAAACCCGTTTTCGGGGTGTTACAATAAGTGTGTTTTAGCATTAGAAGATCTAGGGGGGAGATTGTTGGGTTATATAAGATCCGATAAAAGCCAAAACCCAAAGGATCCATCATCCTTGCTTGAATAAGTTAAAATGCAATCTTCAATTTGAACAGTCTCTCTCCCCTTGAAAGTTTCACAAAACAACTGCCCTTGTAGTTCCTTTCGAACCCTAGAAAATCTTCTCTTACAATCCAAAAATCTTAGAGAATTACTTGAACAGTTTGAAAGAAAAACATGGTTATGCCAATTGGATTATAGACCTTGATGAAGAAGAGAAGAAACTAATTGTGACATGTATGCCAGACACAACACATGTGTTCAGAACTAATAAAGATCAAAGGTTGGCATATATACAATAGCTTTGGTTGATTATCCAAAGGATGATGTTTAATAATCCCACACCTCTAAAAAAAAGGAGTGTCTGCTGGTCTTCAGAGATACAAAGAGTAACAGTTTCTAATCTTCCCTAACCTAGAGACTTAGAGAGAAAAAGCTACTTACAGATTAAAAGGTGTGAACATATAGAACTTTTCTCTGTAAAGTCAAAGATGGTTGACTAAGATGAAGATAAAGGAATTATCCTTGTTCACAGCTGCAACAAATCCCTTCAAAGGACTCTTCAACAACTAAATAATAGAATAAAGGATAGGCCCAAATAAGTCTGTTTTGGCATTAGAAGATCAAGGGGGGAGATTGTTGGGTTATATAAGATCTGCTGATGATAAAAGCCAAAACTCGAAGAAGCCATCATCCTTGCTTGAATAAGTTAAAATACAATCTTCAAGTCGAATAGTTTCTCTCCCCTTGAAAGCTTCACCAAATAGCTGCCCAAACTCCCATTTCATTGAACTATTGCCTTCAAGAATAAAGAGAGCAAGTGTTGATCATAAAAGAGCTGGTCTACAGTTAAGTCAACCAAAGTCAAAGGCTGAAACCCCAAAAACCAGGCAACTAGTCAAAGGAAGAAGTTATGGATTTCATTAAGAGCTAGGTCACAACCAACTATTGTGTTATGAGAAATCCACTAGTTCACTATATTTCTCTGAAGAATCCAGCAGTTCAATGAAATAGTGTAACAATCCAGCAGTTTCACAACTGCTGGCAGTTACAACAATTAATGGCGCTATTGAAGGTCGCTTTCATGATGATGTCACCAGTAGTTTACACCTCCTATAAATAGTTTTGAATATCTTTGTAATCGGTTAACACTAAGAGCCGAAGAACATAAAAACTTGGTGAGAGTGTGATCTCCTAGTGAGGGGAAGTACTGTGTACTTATTGATTGTATTACATATATTGAATCAATAGTGAATCATTTGCAATCATTCCATGTTCATCTATAATTGTTTGATGTGTTTAGATATTATTGTTTGATTGAATTCCCCAATTTAATTAATTATTTTACCAAGAAAAATATCCACAACACACACTTAGATCCAACAACAATAGACTAGATTCGAATATACACTCAATGTGTGGGGTTTTTTTGGGATCATGGGTGGCTAAAAAACGTGGGTGAGGTTAGTGTCACCAAAAAACTAGGGTGGGAGGGATGGGGCTTGAAAAACGTGGTTAAGCTCGATATCGCTAGAAAGAAAAAAAATGTGAGGTAATTAATGGTAATGATAGGTAAAAAAATTTGGAGAGAGATAAGAGTGTATTTAGAGAGACATAGCAGATAGTTGAGGGAAAAAGAGGGGGATCGGTTTTATATTTTTTTTTAACCAACAAAAATGGCAACACGTTTAGCATAAAAGTCTAACAGATTTCGCAGAAAATACGAAAACGGTTAAAGAATTGGAATGTAACCGAAAGATATTATTAAATTTAGGATTTCGAACCAAATTAGTTAAAATAACCAAGCCTAAGGGACGAAAAACAAACTTAATTCTCTACGGTATTTACCAAGGATTAAAAAACAAAATTATTGTCCCTCACTATCTATTGTTCCATTAACGGTGTTGTATATGGTTGTACCTTGCGCATTGTTGGGCATACATTTTGTACTCGTTCTTATTCATATAGTACAAACATTAAACCCCTTATTATCTTCACCGTATATATTTCATACGTTACTGTCTCTATCTTCAGAGTTGGTTATCTATAAGAGATTCTCTAGTCAACCCTACCATGTGCATTTCGTGTTTGAACGTTTACATAGTTGATGCTCCGGTATAACCCTTGAATCATACCTCGGTAGCAGTCTTGTCGTCGAACGTCGTTAGTTACGCTTTCCATTCCAACAATAAAACCAAAAGGTAAAAAGGAGACACAACGAGTTATATATCTTCTTAAGTTTTTAAAATAATTTATTTTACAAAAAATCTAATTTTTTAAAATAATTTATTTTAGAAAAAAACTAATAAAAATAAGATTACTTCAAAAAGGCATTCAAGATTCACATGTGTAAGCAGCCAGAATTGACTAAGAAATTCATTATTTCTTGGAATTTTGGAAAGGAGAAACTTCAAACACATTCTAATTCTAGAACACCATACATTATCAAATGTGGCAATTCTCAATCGCCAGGACATTAATTCTATGTAGTGTTCTTTTATTGGTTCCATTTGCATAAATAATTGTTAACGTAGTAATCTACCTTGCATTTAAAATAAAAAAATAACAACTGATCTCATAATGAGGATTAAGTTAATTTCGACATTACTAGAAGATATTTTTACCACTTTAGATTCTAGAGGCATCACAACATGTGATTGTGGAACTCATGAAGACTAGAACGAATCTATTTTGTGACTTAAAACCAAATTAATTTGATGTTTTTACCCTACAAATGTACTGTATTATTCTAATTAAAAGAAATAGATTATAGTTATCAAGAAAGTAAACAGATGTTACAAATAATTAAATTAGTTTTCAAATCATTGCTGATAATAACACTTGTAGGAGAAGATTGTATGTGTCTTTTATCTATTTAAAAAAGATTGAATGTTTTAAGTCAACACAACTCCTTCAAAAAAGAGACACAACACGCGTCTACAAAGATTGCTTATTCGCACACTTGGGCCTTTTGCGAGCCGCCATACGTAGGGTCTGACGTCCTCATATCCATATGGAATTAGTTCTACTTGGTACCCACTCCGATTGCAATAAATAGGATTGAATCATACCTTCATTTCATCATTCAATCAGTACGTACAAGAAGATATTAAATTTAAAACAAATCTGTAACAAAAATGGCAAGCAGAGTACCAAGAAGGCATTTGGGTTCACAGGGTTTAGAGGTCTCAGCTCTGGGTTTAGGCTGCATGGGCATGTCCGATCTCTACGGAGCTCCCAAACCTGAACCCGACATGATCAAGCTCATCCACCACGCCATTAACGCTGGTGTTACCCTCCTTGACACCTCCGATGTCTACGGCCCCAAAACCAACGAAATCCTTCTCGGCAAGGCTTTGAAAGGGGGGATGAGGGACAAAGTGGAGCTGGCTACCAAATTCGGGATCAAACTCGACGGTTCGTGGCAGGTCCAAGGCGATCCCGCCTATGTCAGGGCTGCTTGCGAAGCTAGCCTCAAGCGACTTGGCGTGGATTGCATCGATCTCTATTATCAGCACAGGATTGACACCAGTGTGCCAATCGAAATCACGGTTAGTTTTACATGATCCTTGCTTTTGTTAGATAGATGTATATTGTATATATCAATGTTTTTGTCCGTGTTATTTTTACTTTAAAATTTAATAAACAGTATTGTATTGTATTGTTTTAGTCAATGTATTTCATTTAGAGGTGGAATATATGCGTTTGGCTTACAATTTGGGCTGGATTTTGATGTTAATTTGTTTTTTAATAGATGGGTGAACTAAAGAAGTTGGTCGAAGAAGGTAAAATTAAATATGTTGGATTATCAGAAGCATCAGCATCGACGATTAGAAGAGCACACGCTGTGCATCCAATTACTGCCGTACAAATGGAATGGTCCTTGCAGTCAAGAGATGTTGAAGAAGAAATTATTCCCACTTGCAGGTCTAATATCGTCTTTCCTCTTCTTTTCTTCCTTTTCTAGGACGTTATAAATCATGAACTATCCAAACTTCCAAAGTTCTTAGTCTTTATCATACTCTTTCAGAGAACTTGGGATAGGGATTGTTGCGTATAGTCCTCTAGGACGTGGTTTTTTCTCACATGGTCCAAAGATGTTAGAGAAGTTGGAAGAAAGTGACGCCCGTAAGGTATGTTGTCTACACTTTTATTTTATTATTTTCCAATATTGTTCGGTTCCTTCCATCTATCTATTGCAATAAGAAGACGTTAAACATCATAGATGAACTTGATTACTTTTTAAAAAATGATATCTAAACGGTTTAAAAAAAATTATAAGTGCTTCTATGAGTTTTTGAACTTGCTTTGGTTTCTAGGGGTCTGGTATCAAACTAGCAAACTCAATTGAAATTTGTGGGTCCTAGACTCCTTTTTTAGTTTTATCAAGTTAGCATATTTAAGAAGTTTGTTTTCTACGAGAATATCTAGTGTCAGATTTTTTAAGAAGCTAAGGACAAAAAACTTCAAAACAGTGGCGGAAATTTTTTCCTGGGGGTGCAGAATATTTTCAAAGATTTTAGGCCCCAAGCTGTATAAAAATATCGGTTCATAGCGGGTCGGGTCGGATCATTTAAAACAAAAGAACGTCAAACTAAAATTTATAAATCATCAAAAACACGTCAAACGTCATTACAAATTACAAACGTATTTAAAATTGTGCCCTAAATATCATCTAAAGATACTAAACACGCCATAAGTTCATTACATTCTTACTCATTGTTCCTAACACATATAATTTGCTCAATAAGTTCATAAAACAACACTAAACACTTAAACAAAATAAACAATCATGTTCAACCATAGCATGAATGCCCAAATATTAAATGTTGATTACTTGTAACTAATCATTTAAACAAACAAAGCTATAAATAAAACAACAAACTCATTTAACTACAAGTCTAGAACAACAAAAAAATCAAAAAAAATATAAAAAGATTAAACCCTTACACATCTATATTTTCTCCTAATCATCACATAAAACAAAATAAATAAATAAACTATACTAGTTCTATATTGGAATTCTGACGTAATATGGGTCGGTCCAACCGGAATTTTGGTTTTTCCGGTAAAAAAAGCCATCAGGTCGTGAGCAGTGGCGTCAAGTTGCTGGGAGTTTTTTTGGGGGCGGGATTTGGAAATGGAATGGGTGGATGGGTTTGGGTTATTTTATTTAGTTCAAATTTCTTTAGGTTGGGTTTGTGCTTGTGTTAATAAAAATTGATTGCAAATTGGGCTTTAATTGGATTAAATAATTAAGTGAATAAGTGGTTAATAATTATTTTTTTTTCTAAGTGGGGCGGTTGAAAATTTTCAAGGGGTGCGGGTGAAAAATTTCAAGGGGTGCGGTCGGGATTTCCGGCGAAAAATAACACAAAAAAATATTTTTTCATGGGGTGCGCCCGCCCACCCTTGGCTTAGGGTGGGTACGCCCCTGCTTCAAAAGAAAGCCTTATGTAAACATTCATTAACTATCTGCTAGTTTTCAATTCCCTTTAGTTGAAAGACGCGTAAGGGTAAGGTTAAGGTTGCATAGGGGTGAGAACATTTTTATGAATATCTAATGATCTTTTAACAAATGATTTAGAAGACTATCTTATTAAAATCACATTTTAGAAAACGTTTTATAACACTTTTTTCCCTAGAAAATCTTCATAAAAAATTCCAATTAGACCACTCGTAGTGGGGTTTTTTGTCGTTTTCCCCCAAAAAACGCCCAGTCACGTCCCCTGACCACCCCGGGCGTTTTTTTCAAAACATAGGCCTTGTGCGTTTTGTTTAAAACGCCAAAATTGGCACCACTTTCAAAATAATACCACTGCTTTCAACGGTAACAAACAATATTTTTAATTAAATGGTGTAATTATATATCTTCATAAAAAATTTCCCTTTAAATGGTAAGCTATATGTTTTTTTGTTTTAATGCATTGCTTGTTAGAATTAACTTTAAAGTTGAATCTATTACTCTTTTGCAGTACTTGCCAAGGTTACAACCTGAAAATCTTGAACACAACAAGATTATGTACGAGAGAATTAATGACCTAGCGACAAAGAAAGGGTGCACAACTTCTCAGCTAGCGTTAGCCTGGGTTCTTCACCAAGAAAATGATGTTGTACCCATTCCAGGTACCACCAAGATAGAAAATTTTGAGCACAACATTGGAGCTTTATCTGTTAAATTAACACCAGAAGATATGGCTGAACTTGAATCTATTGCATCACCTGATTCAATCAAGGGGGATCGATATGGTGCTGGTTTAAAAACATATAAGGACTCAGAGACTCTTCCATTATCTGCATGGAAAGCTTAATCAAACCATACGAGTGTTTTGTTTATTCGTGTGCTCCTATATCCATAATATCATATTTGTTTTCTTTTAAGAGATGTTTTTTAGTTTTTAAACCTTCGTTGCACTTAATAAGCGTTTACTTTACTATTGCATGTAATTTTGAGAAGAATAAATAAAGGCAGTTTTCTTGTTTGAAGTGCATGCTTGAGCGGGTTTTTTTGATGTCTGGTCTTGCGTGGCTGGTACATTTTTGAAGGTCGCTTAGATACTCACCCTAAATGATATTTGCGAAAGGAAAATTTAAAAGACAAATTTGGCGAACGTTATCTTCCAATCAAAGAATTAACACTAACACCTGTAGTTTTCCTAGAAAATTAACGACTAATTTTGTGACCTTTAAAAAACAATCATATTAGCAACAATTTTAGGGGCAGTGTATTTTATTTAGTTTGCCACTACTTTCGGTCACAAACACTACAAGAGAACCAGGCTAGCATTGTCACACCCCAACCGATTGCGGAAACATCGGAGTGAGATGAACGAGATTGTTTAAAACATCATAATATACTAAAATGTGACAATAATTGAATAATCAAAATTTCATTTCATTGTCAAGCTACGTGGCTAAGGAAGATTCTCATCGAGTTGGGTCAGTTGCAAAAAGAGGCCACACCTAGTTTCTGCAACAATACGTCAGCTGTATTCCTTACAAAGAATCAAGCATACCATGGCAGAAGTAAGCACATAGACATCAAGTATCACTTTATTCTGAACTTGGTTGATGCTAGGCAAATTGAGCTAAACCAGTTGGTGTTCATCAGTTCTATTACTTACGAGGGAAGATAGGATTAACTACTCTTTGAATTACATGAGGGTTTTAAGATTAATTCACAAAGTAGTCATTGGTGTTGCTGTGTCTTTAGAGTTGCTGAGTCTATCTCATAGTTTTCTTTGAATTGCTCTTGTTTACGTTGTAACTCTAGCGCTATTTAAAGCAATCTTCTGACGATCAATAAACAACGATTCCTGGTTATTTGACATCACAAGTAAGAGGTGGTGGTAGTGGGTCAAGGAGGTGGTGCGAGTTAAAGATGAATGTTGGGAGATGAAGAAAGTAGAGAGTATTTATAAGGAGGGTAGGGGTGGTCATCAATCACCACACACTCATCACTCACAACATCCAATCAATTTCCGCCATGTTATAGAGCTTTATTCCATCACTAGTGATGACTTTTAGTGGAAATGTCCATCGCTCACCACACACTATCAAAATCATTAAAAAAACAAAAGAAAACTGAATTCAAAACAAGGGTGAGGATCAAATAGAAAGTTTATTTTGGCTAGAAAGGATAGGAAACAATAGGATTAGGACATGTGACAAATTTTAAAATAAAGAGAATGGGTATTTTAGTCAATCTTATCGTTTCTTCTTCCTTCTTCTCCCCAATAACTTCAAAACCCACCATTTTCAAAACCCACCATATTCAACCATTTCTTCACTTTCTATCTCAATAATCACTACATTATAGTGCGATTTTCGTCACTAATCAATGATTCAAACACCCGATCAACGTGTTCTTCAGTTTTTTGAAGAAAACCCAGTTTAATTTCATATAAAATCTCGTTTTTTTCGGTGATTTTGATGATAATCACTCGATCCGTTCGATTCAATCGCTGATAAGTGTTTCAATTATTCAATTTTTGTCAATCGTTGAAGAAATCGGCTTCGATCCATGTAAGAAATTCTTTAATTTCATTTTTACGATCTGGGTTTTTGATTTAGTCATTGCGTTTTACGATCTTGGCAGGGTCCGGGGGCAGCGCCCCTGGTAGCAGGGTACAAGGGGCGGCAGCCCCTGGCGGGGTCCAAGGGGCAGAGCCCCTGGCTGGGGTCGACAACCTTTTGATCTCTTACTTCCTGGTTCAGAAAATTCACAGACAAAACTATTGTCCTGGTTCAATGCGTTTTAGAGAGAGAACACTTTCTTTGGTGTTTTTAGGCCATTGCGTTTTTGAACTAAGACATTTTTATGTGTTTTCTGGCCATTGCGTTTTAGAAAAACACATTTTTGAAGTGTTTTTAGTCATTGCGTTTTAGGTAAAACACATTTTTAGTTGTTTTCAGTCCATTGCGTTTTAGAGAGAACACTTTCTTTTGTTTTTTTAGGCCATTGCGTTTTAGTAAGTAGACATTTTTAAGTGTTTTCTGGCCATTGCGTTTTATAAATAAGACATTTCTTTGTTTTTTTGGTGCATTGCGTTTTAGGTAAAACATATTTTTATGTGTTTTCAGTCCATTGCGTTTTAGAAAATAGACATTTTAAGTGTTTTCTGGCCATTGCGTTTTAGAAATAAGACATTTCTTTGTGTTTTTGGTGCATTGCGTTTTAGGTAAAACACATTTTTATATGTTTTCAGTCCATTGCGTTTTAGAAAATACACTTTCTTTTGTGTTTTTTGGCTATTGCGTTTTAGAAATAAGACATTTATTTGTGTTTTGTAGCCATTGCGTTTTACAAATAAGATATTGCTTTGTGTTTTTGGTGCATTTACGTTTTAGAAAAATGTCATTTTTTAGGTTTTTTTTTTTCATTGCGTTTTACGCAACTGGGTTTTAGAAAAATTTTTTCAAAAATATAGCAATAGTATACTCGTTTTAAAGATAAAAAAACGCTCATTTTTTGGTGTAATTTTTATAAAAAAATAATATCGTATGAAAGAGTTATTAACGTTTAAAAAATGAGGGGAATTGGAGGAGAGAGAAACTATTGCCTTGGATTGACTAGAATGCCCCTAAACAAATTCACGCGCCTCTTTTCTTCCATTCAATTTCCCTCATTCCCTTGATTAAATAAATGGATGGTCAAGATTACTTTCTAGCCTTTTTAGACAAATAAACTTCTTATTATATCCTAACCCTTCAAAACAAATTGTTCACGCGTGATATGGTTCACGCGTTATAAATTTCCGCCGTGATGGAGTATGGTGGCGGTGGTGTGCGTGATACTTTTACGAGTGATGGCACATCCATCACTGACCACCCCGGATGGCCTAAGGATTCAATGTTATATATAACTATTGGCATCTTGTTACCATTTATATTAACTTCTTGAAACGGATTACCTACAGATCACCCATCATAAAATTAGTCAACAGATTACCATCGATCAGAAATATTTAACAACTGAAAATGCCTGGCCGAAAATCTTATCCGAAATCAATCTTTTTACTATTTATCACGAATTGCTGAGGCGTCAATGGACTCGGTGATTTTTTTTATCTGCAATTCACCAAACCAATCCGTCAGTAATTAATATACCTTTTACTTCTTTTAATAATTTAATAATGAGAAAATTACCATTTTAGCCAAGGAAATAGTCAACTTACCATTTCAGCCAAGTCATGAGTCTTTGGAAGGACCATCTCTAATCCCAATGCGGCTGATGCCTCTTTTTGTTGCTTTTTTCTGTCAGCCAATCACCTATCGACACGTGTAACAGTAATGATTACTTCCAGAGTGACTCATCCAGACTCATCCAAAGCCTCTAATAAGAGGCAAGCCATCCGGCTTGCGTCTGGCTCAAGATAGCACATAATTTTATGCGTCCGTACTAGACCCGTCGGATGAGTTTGTAACGCAACAAAAAAGTCAGGTTCCGAGACGCATCACTTGAGTCGGCCGACGCAAGGCAGGCGTTTGGGTCAGAGCAATCACATCAGTCACATCAGTCGCTGTCAAAAATTTTGTGGAAGATCTTGAGTGATTTGCGACGCTTGCCATGCGTCGCAAACGCATCAACTTAACTACTTGCGACGCTTGCTGTCACAAATATAAGATCTTGAAGTTGCGACGCTTACTATCCGTCGCTAACGAATGCAAGTTAATTTTTTTTTAAATATGCATACTTACCGGTTTATTAAATACCGGTTTATCTTAAAGTTTTACTACTGACTGAATTTTACTTTACTTTGAACGGTCACCTTGATAATAAACGTTGATAATAAACGTTTTTTGTAACGTTGTAAGGGTTACAAAAATACAAACGTTCGGCGAAATAAAACAAAACAACATTAAAAAGTACTTAGATTTATAGTTAAACAAACGTTCGGCGAAACAAATTTCACATTAAACAATATTTGGACGCGGTAAGCAACGCCAAAAATACAATTTATCTGCCATAAACCTTCTATATGTCATAAATATTTCCTTCATATCACTATTGAGACTGATCGGTTTATCCATGAGCAGATGTTCCATTATCATACATAGATAAACTGCTTCGTTACCAAACAGGGAGCTGCGAGACACGACGTAGTCGTCATTCATCTCAAATGACATTATTTTTTCCTGTTTTCCAGATTTTTTCCAGTATTGCATGTCAACCAATACTGCTCCTAGATATACCGCAATTTTTGTAAGCTTGGGAATGACAACTTGTCGGTATTTCTCGCCTTCGCAAATGTCTGCACAGGGATACATTAACAGTTGTTGGGTCGCCAGGTCGAGTCGTAGCATTAGCCATTCCTTATTTTCTAGCGGTATAGGAAAAAAAACGTAATCAACGTCAAAAAAGGATGGGTACGGCTTGAACTTACCATTGCAATAAGTTGCCACGTTTTTTGGAACGGAGTCCAATAAACACTCATAAAACTTTGGTGGTAGAATTGTCCAACGAAGATTTAACATAGGCTCTTTCAAAAGGAAACGGTTGGTTATCCGATGATGTAAGAATGATAATGTTTTGTTTCTTATGTTATTTATGTTTAAAAAAAAACTTAGTATTTAATCATCATAAAAAACAGCATTTATACGCTTGGATGATTACGATGTATGAGACGAGGAAACCAACCGACCGGTGGAGCATTCTACCGCCTTACTTTCAAATGACCTTATTTCAATGTGAGTCGAACCGGAAGGCGAGGTGTTATTTCGATGGCTCAATGGAGCCTGTGCCTCCAATCGCCGATGTCGACGAGGTAAGTGTTATGTTGTTATTGTAATCATCCAAGCGTATTAATGCTATATGTTTTATGTCTTATTTCTATAGGTTTATGTACCGTTGAATATTCCAAGATTGCATTGGTTTTTAGGGGTATTCAACCTTCGAGATGAAACCTTTACAATATATGACAGGTAATTGGACATGTTTTTGAATAAGCAGGCTTTATAATTCTCTTATTTGTACTTGTGCAATAGTTCAACAGGCTTTATAATTCTATAAAAAAATCGTAACTTGTGCAGTCTTTCGGAGTGTGCAAGTATGGCCATGAGAAGAACAGAAGTTGTCTGTAAAATGAATGTTGCCTTCGACGTATGGCTACGCATCAACGGCTACTACGCGGACAAGCCATTGAAGATGTCTCTCCCGTTCAAAATGATCTACCCAGACAAAGTGCCCCAACAATCAGGCGGTCTCGGAGATTGCGGGATTTGGGTTTGCATTTTCCAAGAAAGGTTAATCAAGAAACAACCAATATTTCAAGACGAAGACACGGCTGTGGTTGCGAAGCAAATGAGGCAAAGGCTAACGGTGTTATTCTACGAAAGTCTCTTACCAGAAAATTTTGATATCGTGTCCACTAGCAACAAAATGCAAAACGACTCGGATCATGAGGGTTAATGTTGCTGCATTGCGTTTTGGATATTAATCGGGTATACACACCCTATAAACAATTGATTTTTTGGGTTATGGAATGTGTCTCGCTATGTTTGTGAATGAAACAGGTCATGTGTTTTGGTTGTGGAATATGTATGCTATTTGTGGAATCTTTGTAGTTACATACTTGAAGTATTTGTATGCTACTTTGTTTTTTTTTTTTTTTAGAATTTTGTTTTTTTGGGCCATATGAATGAAACAGGTCATGTTTTATGGTGGTGGAATATGTAACCTTGTTTTAATGAAACAGGTCATGTATTTAGTTTGTGGGCCGGTTCCTGTTAAAGCTAGAAAGGGCCTACCAATTTGGATGTTTACATGGGCCTACCAATGCCGGTTCCTGTTAAACGTAAATGTATCAAACATACACGGGCCTACCAATTTGTAAATAAGCCCACTTTTACACGGGCCTACCAATCATATGTTTGACTGTAAATATAAAATTGGAATTTGGATCAACCGATTGTCATCAACTATATATGTTTGCATTCCTTTTAAAATGTTTTAGTCCCCAAATCTGCTACAAGGTTCTCTCCCAAAACCGATCACACCAACCAAACAAATGTCTCAAAAATCAGCTTCCTCCTCCTCCAACAAATCTACTCAGTTCGTGGAACCTTCTAATTTCATATGTTCGTGTGGAGCGGCAACCTGCTACAAGCTTTCAAGGACGGAGGCTAATCCAAATCGAAAGTTCTTATGCTGTGTAAGTTACTTTTGTAATGGCTCTTATGCCGGATTTTATATGTTCTTATGCCGGATTTTATGGGTATTTCATAATGGCTCTTTTTTTTTTAACAGAAGCAAGGATGTGGTTTTATTTTATGGGTATTTCATAATGGCTCTTCATCTGCACCTTCGTCCTCGTGCAACGGTTGTGACAAGGTAATACCGGTACTTTTAAGAAGCATGGAAAGCAAGGATGATTTCGCGATTAAGAAAGCTAAGGAAGCAATGTTTTTAAAGATGTGTTTATTGTTTAGTTGGTTGATGATTGTGGTAGTTTATATGTATTTTTAAATAAAATTTTATAATGAATTTTAATCTTCATGATTGTGGTTTTTATAATGATTGTGGTAGTTTAAATTTTACTTTGAAGAAGCTATCTCTAGTTTATATTAATCTTCATGATGTCCGATGTGTAGAAAAACCAATTTGTTGAGGAAGTGGCAGACAATGAGTTAGACATAATGCGGTATCTGGTGCAGGATTGGTTTGATGACCATGACGCGGTGATTGAAGTGTTGAAACAAGAGTATGAGGCGTCTCTTCCAGATCCAGAGTTGGACTACGACCCAGAGGTGTTGGAATCTTTTTGGAATGACCTCCTTCAACCAGAATGGTCTTGTGATGATGTGTGCCATGATTTCTACCCGGGGGAGCATTCTTCCGACTCAGAATGGTCTTGTGATGATGCTCATTGGAAGTAGATTGTTAGGCCTTTTTTTTACTACCATGCTTGGTTAATCTCTGATCGGATGGAACTAGTATCTTTTAACTGTTAGTCCTTGTAATTTAGTATCTTTAAAATTAGATTGTTATGCCTTTTTTTTTAACAGTAATAGTATTGATAAAAATATGAACATAAAAATATAAAATATGAACATAAAAATATAGTTTAACTGTTTAATTTAGTTTTAGAAACTAAATGCATCCTTTAACTGTTTAATTTGGTTTTGTTAAAAATATGAACATAAAAATATAAAACGCATGATAACAGTAATAGTGCATTTCACATAAAGACGGTTTCACATAAAACTCCCTAAAACTAATAACCTGATAGGCTATACATTTACGGGGTTTTAATCCTCTCCTAAATTGTACGTGGGGATTGTATGTTGCGATACGTAATCCCGGAAATCCTCTGGTTCGACTTCTACGCTTCGTACATGCGCCGTTGAGATGCCCCGGGAGGTACTCTGGGAATATGTGGGGTGTCTACAACTTTCCCGGTGATGGCCGTGACTTCGGTACCGGCCACAGAATATGGGAGTGGGTTCCTCCCCTCGTGATAGGATTCGCTTGTTTTCCTTTGGCCGACCGGATTGACGTTTGGTAATATTCGGTGGTTGCAGATTTAATAAACCGTCCGGTTTTTCCCACTCAGATTTATGCGGGAGAGGATTTATCTCTTCTGCATACGTTGCTTTATAAACTTCGTTACTGTAACATGACATGGAATAATGACCACAGTCGCTTTCACCTAAAAATCTTGATACAGCAATAACGTGACCACATGGCAAACCAGATAATTGCCATACCCGACAAGTGCATGTGCCGTTAGCTAAATCAACGAACCCTCTTTTTTTACCATCTTCAACTTCAAAACTGTTAACACGAACGCCGGTGACCGTCCAAGTCCTAGAGTTTTCAATTTTGTGTTGGATCTTATTTACAGCCCACTCTGTTAGCAAGTGTTCACCATGGATTCCCTGGTTGCGACGATCATAAAACCATTTTTGAACAGATTGCCGGAAAAATTCAATAAGTTGCGTCACCGGCAATTTTCGGGAATGTTTTGATAGAGCGTTCATCGACTCGGCACTATTAGAAGTCATATAATGGTATCTTTTAACCGGACAATGTGCTCTTGACCACTTCTCAAACCCAATTGTCGTAAGAGTGTTCCTTAGTCTCGGAACTGCGGCACATAACGCGTTGAAAGATTCCTCAAAATCGGATAGCCGGTAAGATTTGCAAGTCTGCCACCATAGAGACTCGTTTTCCCTTTTTTTTTTGGGTAATTTAAGGTTAACCATTAAATGACGACAACACAACCCGTGAAACGCTTGTGGAAACACGGCCCTTACGGCTAATTGTATAGAAGGTGCTCGGTCAGAAATGATTGCCAACTCTGGATGATCGCCAATACAATCTTTAAGTTTTGAAAGGAACCAAGTCCACGAATTACCGTCTTCAGATTTACCAATCCCGTAACCAACAGGCAAAATCTGATTGTTTCCGTCCATGCCCACAGCCAAAAACAATGTTCCTTTAAACTCGCCTTTCAAATGGGCCGCGTCTATGATAATGACCGGTCTTAAGGTTCTTACAAAGGCACGAATCTAACATTAACATTAACAATTTGTTAGATAGATAAAAATTAACATTTTATTAGATAGATGAAAATAAACATCAATAAATATTAACATTAACAAATTGTTAGATAGATGAAAATTAACATTTTATTAACGTTAACAATTTTGTAACATAGAATAAAATTAACATTTTAGTTCGGTTATTACTAGAAAATTTAATGCGTCACTTACCGCGGCACCTAGGGCGACAAATACCATTTCAAAACGATCCTCCGAATCAGTCAATATGTGCGTCACTGTTCCTGGATTAGCCTTCTCCAAATTGTAGCAGTAAATTGGAAGTTCAGCAAAAGAACTTGCTGAATTTCCATGCAAAAGTTGTAATGCATTGTTTTTTCCTCGCCACGCTTGCATATAAGTTATATTGACTCCTTCTTTTATTCTAAGATCTTTGACTATTTCTGGGCAACGGTAAATTCGACCAGAGTTTTGAAATTGTTCTTTTAACATGCTACCCACAACCATTGGGTTAGCCTGACGCATGTGTGGATGTGTCTGCGTCTTAGAACACGTATGTTTGTTGTTAAAAGATTTAACGTAGAAAACATCACAAGATTGCCGACTAGCGGATTTGAAACTCCACTCACAATTTTCAACAACACATGATACTTCATAACGAGTCTTTGATGACCTGTCTACTTTATACGAAAAAGATTCGGATAAGCACATCTTTCCTAGTTCGATTTTCATTTCCTGCTTGTTACGAAAGGTGTAGCCTTCATAAAATCGACATTTATCTTTATTATCAATAAATTCTAGTTTATCGTTGGCCTTAAAATCATCCTTTGAAAAAACACAATCATTTAAATCGGGGCATTTATATTCAAACGTAGGAGCACAAGAAGAAGAACCCACACCAACTTCTTGCACCACGTATAGTTTAAAAAGTTCTGTAGGATTATTTTCCCACAGTTTGAAAAAAAATAAAAGATCTGAATCATCTATAATATCTATAGGTTCAGAATAATCAGACATCTTGTAGGATAACCGTGTGATATTTCGAAAACCACAAAAGTCGCACACATTTTTAAAAAAGGTATCATACGAAATTTTGGCAAAATTAGTTTCAAACCCACGTATAAGAGAATCAGCTTGCATTACGTACTCACGCCTACCGTCAACGAATTCCCACTTGCCACCGGTGTAAACCACAAATCTAACCGCCATAATACACGAAAGTAACAGTTCAAAGTAGAGTAAAATTCACTCAGTAGTAAAACTTTAAGATGAGTAAAACTTTAAGATAAACCGGTATTTAATAAACCGGTATTTAATAAACCTGTATTTAATAAACTGATGTGATATGCGTTAGCGACACAGTAAGCGTCGCAAATACTTAATGATTGTATGACAGCGACATGATGTGAGGAGGTATGAGTCCGTCGCAAGTAGTTAAGTTGATGCGTTTGCGACGCATGGCAAGCGTCGCAAATCACTCAAGATCTTCCATAAAAATTTTTGACAGCGACTGATGTGATTGCTCTGACCCAAACGCCTGCCTTGCGTCGGCCGACTCAAGTGATGCGTCTCGGAACCTGACTTTTTTGTTGCGTTACAAACTCATCCGACGGGTCTAGTACGGACGCATAAAATTATGTGCTATCTTGAGCCAGACGCAAGCCGGATGGCTTGCCTCTTATTAGAGGCTTTGGATGAGTCTGGATGAGTCACTCTGGAAGTAATCATTACTGTTACACGTGTCGATAGGTGATTGGCTGACAGAAAAAAGCAACAAAAAGAGGCATCAGCCGCATTGGGATTAGAGATGGTCCTTCCAAAGACTCATGACTTGGCTGAAATGGTAAGTTGACTATTTTCTTGGCTAAAATGGTAATTTTCTCTTTAATAATCCTTAGATGAAAGAAATGATTAAAATATATGATGAAAGGAGACAACTCAAAAAAAATGAAAAAGAAAATATATAGAGAGACAACACGTGTCTACCTGTAATGCATGTATTTTCATGCAGTCGCACTATTCCTCACCGCAAGGTCCACCACGGCAAACCCCAGGCGCACATCGGTATAAATCCTACCAGGTACCAACTTCCACCTTTGATCTTCCAGTTTCACAACAACAAAGATCGAAAATGGCTACAGTTCCGAGAGTCAAGTTGGGTTCACAGGGTTTAGAGGTATCAGCTCAGGGTTTAGGTTGCATGAGCATGTCTGCTTTCTACGGATCTCCCAAACCTGAACCCGACATGATCAACCTCATCCACCACGCAGTTAACGCCGGTGTTACCTTCCTCGACACCTCCGATGTCTACGGCCCCAAAACCAACGAAATCCTTCTTGGCAAGGTATCATCTTCAATGTTTTTTTTTTTTGAACAACATTTTCTAGGATAAATACTGCGCTTTGCAGGATTTGTGGAGCGCATCATTTAACAATCAGTATGTTTTGGTTCAGATTAAACAAATTCAGAAATTAGGTTTTGTTTGTAAATCTTGACGGGTCATGTTTGGGTTAATTGCTCACGTTTGTTTCTGATGTTTTTTCGGTCAAAGTAATGGGTTAGTGGGTATGTTGATTCCTTTTCTTTTGATGTAAGTGTGTTTATTTCTCTTTATATGTAAATTTTGCAATCAATGAAAAGTGGGTTTGAAACAGTAAATTCTTTTGTTCGTCTGTGTGTGTTTAAAGCTTGAAGCCCCAACATTGTTTCTTCTGTGGATCGATTATTTAACAATTATTGAATTGCAGGCTTTGAAGGGAGGGGTGAGGGAGAAAGTTGAGCTGGCTACCAAATTTGGGGTCAAATATGTAGACGGTTATGCGTGGGAGATTGAGGGAGATCCGGCTTATGTAAGGGCTGCTTGTGAAGCTAGCCTGAAGCGACTTGAGGTTGATTGCATTGATCTTATTATCAGCACAGGATTGACACTCGTGTGCCGATAGAAATCACGGTTAATTTTTACTCTTTAGACTAAACTTGTTTTGATCTTCCTGCTTATATTTCTGCATTACTTAAAATCAGGATCCAATCAGGTTTTCTTGTTTTTGAACTTAATTTGAGTGTTTGAGGCTGCAATTTAGGAAGATGTTGAGTGGTAGGTCCTATAAGGCTGTAAGGTATAAGCACATAGTTTTGCAAGAAAGTATAGTAAAAGAGAATGAATGTGTGGAAGTGTTTCATTGATTTGTTTGTTCCCGGTTGTTGGTATGATTCTTATGATTTGTTTTGAATTATATTAAAGTAAATTTAAAGTCTCCAACTCAATTTTGATGTATTTTGAACAATGGGGCGAATCTTGGAGGCTGGAGCAACCATAAGGTTGCTTACTTGCTGCCATATGTGGAGGTAACGGATTCGAGTCATGGAAACAACCCATTGCAGGAATGCAGGGTAAGGATGCGTACAACAGGTTAAAGTTGTCTCGGTGCCCTCCAGACCAAACAAATACATACAACAAAACCAATTCGGATAACTTATTAATTAGGCTCATTTTACATTTTGGTCCACAAACAATACGTATTTGTTTGAAACACGACTACTTATTATGACAACTTCAACAGAAGCACATCCAAACATCATATCTTACACCCGGTTTTGTTACAGTTGATTAGCTGATTGATTATTTTGTATCATGTAACCAGTAGTTATGTTTTTGTTTTTTTAATAGATGGGAGAATTGAAAAAGCTGGTGGAAGAAGGAAAAATTAAATATGTTGGATTATCTGAGGCATTGGCATCAACGTTCAGAAGAGCCCATGCTGTGCACCCCATAACTGCCATACAACTAGAATGGTCCTTGTGGTCGAGAGATGTTGAAGAACATATTATTCCTACTTGCAGGTTAGATACCATTTTTGAGTTTCAATGCCTAGTGCCACGTTGTCTGCGATATTTCCCCACATGGGGTATTTTGATTGAGTTATATGTTCCTGTAAACATTTGTAACAACCAAAGGGATATATTTTTGAAAAGTTTCAAAAGCCTATTTAAGAATGTTTGTCAAAAGGATCATTTCCATGACCATTCCTTACTTTTTATAATATTTTATGATATAAATAATGAAGGATCCAAAAATATAAATATCTAAAGTCTGCATATCATACTTTGCCAGAGAACTTGGGATAGGGATTGTTGCATACAGTCCTCTCGGACGGGGATTCTTCTCATATGGCCCGAAGGCTCTCAAGGAGTTGGAAGATGGCGACATACGTAAGGTTTGTCAAATACATCTTTCTAATCTTTATATTGGATTGATTGGCCCAAAACACCTTTTGTTCAAATTCTTTTTACAAACATATAAATAAAATCGATTGAATTGTATGTACTAGAAGTACATAGCACCCACTTTCAATCTGTTTGACCCAATGCATTTTTGTTAGTTTTCTTAATCTCACCCGTTTGACTCAATAGAGATAATCAAACAAAATGGGTCAAAACGAATTTGTAACCATTAGATCTAATATAAGTTTCCATTTTGTAGCACATACCGAGGTTCCAACCCGAAAATCTTGAACACAACAAGATCTTATACGAGAGGGTTAAAGAAATCGCGTCAAAGAAGGGGTGCACAACTTCACAGCTAGCATTGGCTTGGGTTCACCACCAGGGAAAGGATGTTGTTCCCATTCCAGGAACCACCAAGATCGAAAATCTTGAACAGAACATAGGAGCTTTATCTGTTAAGCTAACACCAGAAGAGATGACGGAACTTGAATCCATTGCATCTTGTGTATCAGTCAAGGGGGCTCGAGATGGGCCTGGTATTTCCACATATCTAGACTCGGAGACTCCTCCGCTGTCACCTTGGAAACCTTGATCTTAATCAATGCTATGGGTCGTATGTTGCTATCAGTTTTATAGCTACAGGTTTTTGTATGTTGGTTGTCACATGCTTGTATACTTATATCAGCTTTGTTTTCATGTAAGAACCTTAGTTTTTGTGATGACAAAGTGAATTGTATGATGGGCCAGAAGTTTATGACTTGAACCCGGATGCTTGCTGCAAAAGTGTGCTTGGTAGTTATGCAGATCCGGGGTTTAAACCGACACTTAGTTCACTATCATGGTTCGTGAAACTCACGTGGCTTTGAAATCTGCTGACCTGGGGTTTAAACTTACCCGTGTAAATCTATTCATCAAAAACTTCTGGATTCCAGATCCGGATAAAACATATATACCATAGACGGGCCTAAACCATATCGTGCGATTGAGAGAAATGAAATCCCCGCGCTAGGGTCTCCGGGAAAGAAGGATTCGATACTGAAATCACGATCATCGGCAACATTCATCATGTAAATCTTTTTAACTCGAGGGGTTCTGTACACACGGGCTAGAACGATATTGGTGTATGAGGATATGAACCGAGGTTCGTTGGGACTATTGAGTCCCAAGCAATCTGGTTCATTTACAACCATGAGAGGAACCCGCAGGTACCTAGCTCCTGAGTGGATCCTGAACGAGGCTATCTCAGATAAAACAAATGTCTAAAGCTACAGTATGGTATTATTGTTAGACGGATAATTATAAGCTAGATTATATTAATATTATTGTTATGTTATTTAATTATTAATCAGCCTAATTTTTATATGGCGGTTACAGCCGCTGATATTCATGTATATATTCAAACGTATATTCATATTTGATATTATCAATTCATAAATATATGAACAAAATCTCTCGTTCTTCAAAACCCTAAATCAGAATTCTAACATATTGGTATCAGAGCCACATCGATCCAATCCACGAAATCACAAATTCACCGAATATGAATCAGATGCAAGGAATACAAACACAGATTCCCAAATTTACTGGACAGAATTATTACCACTGGCGTATTCAAATCAAGGTTTTGTTCGAATCTCAAGAATTATGGGGTGTTGTTGAAGAAGGAATTCGGGAACTGGGAATAAATCCCACCGATGAAGCAACAGCGACGTACAGAGATGCAGTCAAAAAGGACAAGCGGGCTTTACATATATTATTTCAATCAGTGGGTGACACCATTTTTGAAAGGATTGCCCTGGCAAAATCATCGAAGGAGGCATGGAGTATTTTACACAAATCCTATCAAGGAGAAAACCGGGTAAAATCAATTAAACTTCAATCTCTTCGTTGTGAATTTGATGCATTAAATATGAAGGAAGGAGAATCTGTTGAAGATTATTTCAATAGAATAATCTTAGTTGTTAATAAATTACGAATGAATGAAGAAACGATTAGTGAACAACGGATAGTAGAGAAGATTCTACGAAGTTTGACTCGAAATTTTGAGTCGGTTGTATCACTATCGAAGAAACGAAAGATCTGGAAAACGTTTCGACTGAAGAGTTAATGGGAATCCTTCAATCTCACGAATTGAGATTGAAGAGATATGAAGATGTTCCGATCAAACACGCATTTCAATTACAAAACTCAAGTCATGATAGGTATAATCAGTCCAGAAACGATACAGGAGGAAAAAGAAAAAGTAAAAACAAGGGCCGAAACTGGAATTCGGTTAGATGTTATAATTGTCAGTGATTAGGTCGCACGGCTAAGTTTTGTCAAAGAAGAGATGACGGCAACAAATCTGATAATGTTTTAATACACAAAGATGAAGAAACCACAGATCAAGATGACACAATGTTCATGATCTTTAATATGGAAGAAACAGTCGAAGACGACTGTTGGTATTTAGATAGTGGTTGTAGCAACCACATGACCGGAAACAGGGATCTGTTTGTTAAACTAGATGAATCTGTAAAGAAGGAAGTTAGAACTGGAGATGACAAACGGCTAGAAGTACTTGGTTGTGGTGAAGTTTCGATAAAAATTAAGGAACAAGTTCGGAAAATACCAAGTGTATTTTATGTTAAAGGTTTGAAACATAACCTACTAAGCATAGGGCAACTTTTACAGAAAGGATATGTAGTACTCTTCAAGAAGGATCGATGCATTATTAAGGATGTAAATAATGAGACTATTGGAGGCATTAAAATGACAAGTAATAAAATGTTTCCTCTACGTCCGAGTAGTGATCTGAATGTTGCAATGACTATGACCACCAAAGAGACGTCTGCTCTATGGCATAAAAGATACGGACGTGTTAACATAGACACTCTAGTCAGTATGGGAAACAAAGGGTCAGTACTTGGATTACCTAAGATCATAAAGGACGAGAGTGTATGTGAAGGGTGTGTTTCGGGAAAACAAGCAAGGAAGGCATTCTCGAAGAAGGTTACATGGCAAGCTAATAAACCCTTAGAATTGGTTCATTCTGATATATGCGGTCCTATGAGAACAGAATCCATAGGAGGATGTAAGTATTTCATTACGTTTATCGATGACTATTCAAGGAAAGCTTGGGTGTTTTTTCTAAAGTTTAAATCAGAAGCATTGAATTTTTTTCAAAACATTCAAAGCACAAAATGAAAGACAATCTGGTCACCTAATCAAAACACTAAGAACTGATCGAGGAGGAGAATACTGTAGCAAGACATTTCAAGACTACTTGAAATGAATGGGATACGTCATCAACTAACGAATAGTTATACACCCCAACAGAATGGGGTAGCAGAAAGAAAAAATAGATCACTAATGGAACTAAGCAAAAGTATGATGAATGTCAAGCAACTACCAAACTGTTATTGGGCAGAAGCGATAGCTTGTGCTACTTATATTTTAAATCGAACCATTACCAAGACAAGACCAAATCAAACACCTTATGAAGCATGGAATGGTAGGAAACCCAACGTAGAACATCTCAAAGTGTTTGGCAGTTTAGCTTATGCTCATATTCCAAAACAACACCGAAGCAAGTTAAATGAAAAGACGGAGAGGACAATATTTGTTGGTTACAGTGAACAAAGCAAAGGCTATAAACTGTATAATCCACACACCAACAAAATTGTTTTAAGTCGAGATGTAGTGTTTGATGAAAGCAAACAATGGGTCATAAATTCAGGAAATTCGAAGGTTCCATTTATAATATCCGACACAAATGTACATCAGACTCAAGGAACTGAAGGAGTAGATGTCGCTTAAGGCGAGCAGACGTCAGCAGGCTCACCTGAGCAAAATGAACAGATGTTACAAGAAGACGAGGATCAGTCTCTAGGGACAAATCATGAACAACAAAATGAAAGCGAAAATGAAAATGTAACTGAATCTGCACATCAACAAGAAAGTAATTCATCCTCGTCAGATTCTGAGAATGAAGTTATTCGAACAAAAGATCTACGAAATATATATCAGAGAACTAGGAAGCTTACAGAAGCTGAAATCTTGCAAAAGTACAAAGAAAAACAGGTTGTTAATTTTGTTCTTTACACTAGTTCTGATCCCACATCATTCGAAGAAGCCAGGAAGGATTCAAGGTGGCAAGAAGCAATGGACAAAGAGATAGAGTCAATACAAAAAAATCAAACATGGGAACTTGTAGATCCTCCTGCACGACAAAAACCGATCGGTGTCAAATGAATCTACAAAACAAAATATGATGAGAATGGAAATGTAGACAAGTATAAAGCCAGGTTGGTTGTAAAAGGATACAAACAGAAGTACAGAATAGATTATCAAGAAGTTTTTGCTTCTGTAATTAGATTTGAAACAGTCCGTTTAGTGTTGGCTCTAGCAGCTCAATATGAATGGCATCTCCATCAAATGGATGTGAAAACTGCGTTTCTAAATGGAAAACTGGAAGAACAAGTTTATATAGAACAACCACAAGGCTATATCAAGAAAGGAGAAGAGAAAAAGGTATGTTTTCTCAAGCGAGCTTTATATGGCTTAAAACAGGCTCCTAGGGCATGGTATAGTCGAATCGATGCGTACTTCATTAAGAATGAATTCAAGAAATGCATCTATGAACACACTCTCTACATCAAGAACACAAATGAAGGAAAGATTGTGATATGCTTGTATGTAGACGACCTAATAATAGCAAGTAACTCAATGAAATTGATTACTGAATTCAAGGATTCAATGAAAAAGGAATTTGAAATGACGGACATGGGTCAATTGCATTATTTTCTCGGTATGGAAGTCACGTATGAGAATGGGAATATTACTCTATCACAAAAGAAGTACATGCGAAATCTATTGGAAAAATATAGAATGACACATTGCAACACAGTGTCAACACCAGTGGAATATGGATTAAAGTTATCTAAAGATGATCCAGAAGAATTCGTAGATGAGGGAATGTATCGTAGTTTGGTTGGAAGTCTGATGTATTTAACAAACACCAGACCTGATATTATGTTTGCAGTAAGCAAAATAAGTAGATTTATGGAAAGTCCAAAGAAAAGTCACTGGGAAGCGGCGAAATGTATTCTAAAATACATTAAAGGAACCCAAGAATTAGGAGTTACATACTCTAAAGGAGGGAAGAAACATTTGTTGGATCTGAGTTTCCTTTTGATTGTATTTTTGTTTGTAAAATAAGATGGAGATGAACGAGTGTGCAGCGGAAGTTAAGATGAACACAAACTTTGTATACAATCAAATGAGAGTAATACTTTTAATCGAACATCTTTACACAAAGAACCGAATGATTGAATTTATTTCAATTACGATTACAATGATGATGAATGAATGCAAACTCCCCCTCAGCCAGAGCTCAGCAGTTTGTTCGTGCAAAGAAGACGAATGATGTGAAGAGCTAACAGAACAGTACAAAGTACTGTACTATTTATAAGCACTTGCAAACTACTGAGCATCTTTAGCTGACGTCACCATGAAAGTGACATCTAACCTCCTAACAAACTCTAACCTCTGATCTATACAGACACTGCTTGTGTTAACTACTGCTATTACATTTTATTACATAACAGACTATAGAACAACTGCTGCAACCTTCTACTGCTGTGAACCCAGCAGCACTTATCCGGATCAGCAGTGCTTGACTCAAGGCAGTAGATTGAATCAGCAGGACTTGAGTCTTCATCAGATCTTTAATTGAGCAGCAGTTATTGGTCAGCAGTTAGTAAGATCAGCAGATAGGAGGTCATCAGTTGTTGTAATCACTTTCAAGGGGAGAGATATGTATATCAGCATCTGCTTATTCTGAATCCACTGAGCTGATCCAGTTTTGGCTTTACATTATCTGTTCCTCTGATAGGGTTCAATCCCAACAATCTCCCCCTGGAACAGATAATGCCAAAACTCTTCATTATTGTGGATATTTTATTGCCTCATCAACAGCTCCCTTATCTGGCCTTTAAATTGCAATTCAAAGTTAAGGGCATCTGTATCTTCATCATCCCTGCTAAGTGGAAGATCAAGGAGATCCTGCAAATCTTCAAGACTCAGGCCAAGAGCTTGTTCCCTTGATATTATCTTCACTTCTCCACCAGATCTGAGCAAAGTCAATACGCGGGTCTGTTTGTCAGTTGCCCACTTTTGTATTTTTGAGCCTGGTGGGTTTCTTGGGAGATGCTTATTTGCAGAAGTATTTGGAGAGGCTGGCCGGTTCATCACTGGCTGAGCAGTGGGAGCAAAATTTTCTTGTTCAAGTTCTTCTTTCAACGTTCTTAACACGCCTTCTTTTAAAACTATATTGCCCGAAAGAATATCTTGAACTGTCTCAGCTCCTAACTGGCTTTGTCTCCTCCTTTTGTAAGAGGAAGTACCAGCTGGAGCAGTGGATCTCCTGATTTGCAGCTTTTATGGTCCTTTTGAAACCGCTGCTTCAGGATAGTCAGGTTTTTGAGGGATTTTAGGATCTTTCTTCCTTAATTCCTCCAACCTTTTGTAGGTTGACCTGACCAAATCTTCCTTCCATCTAGCTACTTGTCTTTTGGTGCCAAAATCAGCAACAACCAATTCTTCTTTCATTCTTTTTAGTTCTAACTGCTTGTCAGGAATATTTCTTTTGAATTTTGCCCAATCAGGAGGAGTGTGAGTGACTTTCCTTTTTATCATATCTTGTATTCTTTTTGCTTCAGCTTCAAGCTCAGGAACAGTCCACTCTTTATACATGTGTCTCTCTCCTTTGTATTTCTTGTAAAACATGATGCTTTCAATGTAGTCTTTCTTCAGAGTTTCAGCAGCTCTTTCAGAAATTTGTTGACTAACATTCTTTGCAAAACGTTCTAGGGAATTGACTTGTGTAAGCAGATATTGGTAGTATCTTGAAACTTCTTTGTCAGATTTCCCTTGTGAGTTTCTTTGTGAGATATCCTCTGCTTGTTTAGCCTTTATCTTCAAATATTCATCAATGTTTTTGGGCCATGGATATCCTTTGATTGAGGGAAAACTCCTTTTGGCAGGGTCATCCTCAGTATAGAAGGATTTTATCTCTTCTCTGACAGCTTCTAGTTCAAGAGGAAATTGAACACCTGCAGGAGGTAAAGGTTTGTGCATTGGAACAGAAGAAAGTGGAACTGGTTTTGGTATATTGACAAGAGCTAAAGGTTTTGAAGATGTTTGGGGTGGTGAAGTGACATCATCTTTAGGAGTTAGCCTCCTCCTCTTTATTTGAGGAGGGACTGATGATGTTTTGGATGGAAAGGTGGTTGTAGTAGCAGTGGTTTGTGATAGACTAACAGCTGTTGAAACAACTGGTGTTCCAACCACTGTTGTCTTTACAGCAGATGTTTTAACATCTGCTGTCTTCTGCCTTTTGACAGGAGGTGATTGTGATTTTGGTGGTGATGGTGGTAAAGCAGTAGATGAAGTGTGTGTTGAGGTGGTGTGTGTTGAAGTGAGGGCAGATGTTGAAACTACTGAGGTATCAACAGCAGTTAATACAACAGAAGTTACAACACTTGTTTTGGGAGGTGGTTTTTGAACAGACTTTGAACGCCTGACCGGAATGGATTTGGGTAGCCTTACTTTTCTAGTAGGCTTCTTCTTTTCATCAAAAAGATTTTCATCATCTCTTGACCCTGAAGTACCCTGATCCGGATAATCCACCTTGGCTTTCTTTTTGGCCTCTCTATCCCTTTTTACACAAGCAAGTGCTTCTGCAAGTGCATTTGTAGTCTCATCAATTTTCTTACTACCATCTGGCAAAGGGATCTGCTTGGTCATATTTGAATTTTCTGGTGCAAGGTAAAGACCATCAGTTATTCCCTTTCTTCTCCATTCTTGAATTTTCTCCCCCTTTTTGGCATTATCTTCAGGGAGTTGATCAATGAAAAATACTGGTGGAGGAGCATTGCCAGTGGTGTATAGGATCTGAGTTTTGAGAGCCTTTAGATCAGCCTGAGTGTCTTTGAACCTAGACTCCATAGCATTTCTCAGCTTTTGAACATGTTTTTCATGTTGTTGATCTGCCAGTTGTGCTTGATGATGGAGATAAGGTTGAAAGAGATTCCAGAGCTCATTTGTAGCAGGTGCTTGTTGTAGAGCAGGTGCTTGAGGTGGAACAGCAGTTGATTGTACCTTTTGTACCTGTAACAACTGCTGGAGCATAGTTTTGAGCTCTGCAACAGAGTTATCAAGTTTCTCAACACGATCCGTCAATTTCTGGTACTTTAAATCATCACCCAATTTAATGGGATCATCTGATTTCCCACTAACTGTGGTTTTATCAGTGGCAGATGTAGGGAATTTATTCCAAACACTAACCACTGATGCCCCTTTTTCTTGGTACTGGGGTCTTCTTCCTTTAACACTTGACAACCTTTTGATGATGCCAGTTGGATATATAAATCCGCTGGTGGTTGGCAGAGGTGCTATGTAAGGAATTGCCTCCAAGGAAGTCTTATTAATGAAACCACTGCCCAACTGTAAACCTGTAGGTTCAACAGTTGTAGTGGCTGCTTCACTTGGATTACCACAAAGAGTTACTTGTAACTCAATGGGTGTAACCTCCTCAGGCGTTGTTGGTGGGTTAGCAATGGATGATACAGCAGGCTCAGTCATTTGTTAAGGTATATTCTCATTGATAGGTGATTGAGAAGGACTGGATAGTGCCTGGTTCAAGTCAATTGCATCCAACAATAGTTGTGTTTTTGGTGGAATTGAGGGTGTGATGGTGGGTTTAGAAGGCGGAGTTGCTCCGGGCAGTGAGCTGTGGATGATGGAGACAAGTGTATCCAGAGCATCATGATGTGGTGGCCCTTTGTGTACAACCTGTCCTTTTTGTGAAGAAGCAGGAGGAGTTATGGTTATGGGTTGAGATATTTGTACCAACTGCTGTGAGGAAGAAGCAGTAGTGGTTTCTAGTGACATTTGTGTTGTCACAGGCATTAACTCTGGTATCTCATCTGCCAGAGTTGCCTTTTTGATTGGTTTGGAGGGTTTTTGATTTTTCTTTTTGGATGGCCTTTTTGGTTTGGTAGGTGTGGGTTTCAAAACAGTTGTTCTTCTGCTGCTTTGATCACCTAGAGCAGTAGGCTCAGCAGCAGATACCTGAGGAGCAGTGGTAGCTGCTAAAGTCTGCTCAGGTACCCCTGCTTGTGTTTTGCAAGGTGCTAATATACGTGAAAATGTTTCAGATGTTAGACAGTTTATTGCAGTTATTTCACCTTGGTTTATTAGAGGCAAATCATCCTTACTGAATTTCTTTTGAAAATAATAGCTTAAAAACCTTGGAAACAGTAAAAATGATTTACTTTCAACATTATTAACCAAATCTTTAAAGATTTCCCGAGAATAGTTATAATTTTCTTCTTGAATAATCGCATATCCCAGATTTTGAATCTTTATAGGGATCTCATTGAAAGAAGTGGTTTTGTTTGAAACACATACTAGGAGGGTATGAAATAAAAATCTTGGTCCAGGAGGAAAATAACCTTTTTCTAAAGTTAATTTCGTCATCATTGTGGCTTCATACCCTCTTTCAATGAAGTCAATGTGCAACTCGTTTTTGGTGAAGGAAGTTTTACCTGCCCGGTCATCGAGTTGAAAGACTTCGGAGATGGATTGTGGTGTAATGTGGACAGCTTTACCCTTTATGGAAGATTTGATTGCAGTGACAATGTCTCCTTGTTTTTCAAGGGTTGCATTCTTCCAAAACACCCTTTGGGTTGCCAAGTAGATGGGTGCGTCGGCGGTGAGCAAAGTTTTGTACTTTGATTTTGCCATGATGGTGATAATGGAATCGAAAACATCTGTTGTTCCTGGTTTTGTGAGAAGACCCAGAAGATTGTGAGATTTTTTGAATGGAAGTTCAGTGGTAGTTGCCTTTTGAGAGGCTGTTTTCGATGATTTTGATGAGGGTTTTGCAGATGACTTCGATTTTGTCATTTTTGAAACGATTGATCGAAGAAATTTTGTGAGAGATGGAAAGAAAAACTTCTTTGAGAAGAGAATTTTTATGAATTCAATTCGACAGTAAAACCCTATTTGGATGGTGAGTGGGGAGTTTTATAGGGGGAGATTGTGAATGCTGACGTGGCAGCCGTTACAAAAAGTCTGACTGCTATGTACTGCCCACGTGACAACCACTGGTGAAGATGAAGGACAGTACTTTTGGTGAAAGCAACGGATGAAAGCAGTGGAAAGGGGGCAGTGGATGATTTTTACTATCAGTGGATAGCATATCAGTGGATAAGACACTGCTTTTGAACAACAGTGGTTATCAACGAATGAGAGAACAGAGGTTGCCTTTCAGCATTGGGCAGACTTTTTGAAGTAGAGCAGACTTTTGAACAATCAGTGGTTATGGCAGACTTTTAAGGATTTTAATGAAATTTTCATTTTAAAGCTATTTTTAAGGATGGATTTTTGATTTTCTGAAAACATTTTGTTGCTTTTATTCATAGAAAAACAAGATGTTGCTTGTTATTCGATGTTCAGCATCCCAATCCTAGAGACCAGACTTTCAAAAGTGGCTGTATCAAGTGCTTTTGTGAGCACATCTGCCAGCTGGTCTTTAGTTGGGACATGATGCAGAGAAATCAAACCTTTTTCATAGCAATCCCTCACAAAGTGATGTCTGATGTCGATGTGTTTGGTGGTAGAATGGGAAACTGGATTTTTGATGATATTTTCTGCTGCCTGGCTATCCAGCATATGTGGTATCTTTAAGGCAGTGATACCAAAATCCAGTAACTGATTTTGAAGCCACAGGAGTTGGGCTGTACAGCTTGCAGCAGCAATGTATTCAGCCTCAGCAGTGGATGTTGAAACTGCTGCTTGCTTTTTTCTTTGCCAAGAAACTAAGCAATCACCTAGAAACTGACACCCTCCTGAAGTGGACTTCCTTGTTGTGTGACAACCAGCAAAATCACTGTCTGAAAAACCTGAAAGCTTGATATTCCCATTAGCTGGATACCAGATACCAAGTGTGGGAGCACCTTTTATGTATCTGAGAATCCTTTTTACAGCAATGAGATTAGATTTTCTGGGAGCAGATTGACTTCTTGCACAGACACATGTTGCAAACATGATGTCTGGCCTAGATGCAGTTAGGTACAATAAAGACCCAATCATGCTTCTATAAAATGTTTGGTCAACCAGCTCATCCTTTTCATCAGACATGACCAGCTTATTTGTGGCCATGGGTGTGCTGCATGGTTTACAATCATTCAAATCAAATTTGGTTAAAAGTTCTTTAGCATATTTGCTTTGATGAATGAAAGTTCCATTTTGCATTTGCTGTACTTGGAGACCAAGAAAGCATTGCAGCTCACCCATTGCACTCATTTCAAACGCAGCTTGATGTGTGTAAAATGCAACATATAAAACACATCAATTAAGGCATAAAACTAACCCTTTTTAAGTACTAATGTTGGAAAAAGAATGTTTTTGTCTTCCTTTTGTATTTTCAGGATGAAATGAGCTCAAAATCACAAAAGAAGCAAAAAGACCACTAATTCTACCATAAATACAAGAAAAGGAACAAAAGTGGACTGCCCGGACCCTCAACGGCATCTCCCAAGGCAAAAGAGAAAAAACAGAGTCTGAACACGCCCCGTGTCCAGCGAACACGGGGCGTGCCCAGGAAGCAGCAGAAAAGACAAACCAATAGAAGCTTCCATTGCCCACCACGGGGCCGTGTCCAGCGAGCACGGGGGCGTGGTGAAAGTACAGCAGGCGCATTAATTGTAATTCGCAATTACAATTAATGAGGAGAGAGAGTGTCAGGCGGGCACGGGGCCGTGTCCAGCGGACACGGGGCCGTGTCTAGCCTTCTGTTCAGCCTATAAATAGAGGAGCTTGGCTTCATTCTCTCTCATCCCTTGGCACACCACCTCTCTCACACCTCATCCACCACCCACCACCACCATAACACCATCATCCACCACCATCATCCATTGTCCATCGTAGAGTGTGTGAGTCGTCTCGGGATCCAAGATTGATCGTAAGAGTTCTTGACAATCAAGGCCATGTTTGCCTAAGTCTCTTACATCACTTGGTGAAGACAAGTGTTTAGTATAATACTTTTTATTTTTAATCTTTTGCACTTTTTATTTGGTTTTGTATTAATGACTTTAATAACTAGTTACTTATGTTGAAGGTGATCTTTCCTTATCGTTTGTCCGTGGTGTCTTGGCATTATTTTACTGTCTATATAAAATAAAAGATTTTCACCATTCATATCTCCACGGTCTATATGGAGGTATGTTGGCTACCTGGTCGGGGGTTAAGGGAACGGTTTGGTAAGGGTCTTGCCCTTGTTCAGCGTTTAGAGGTCCTGCTTGGGACCTGGGTCAAATTTAGGAGGATCTCCTTCAATGCCCATAGGTATTGGATGGCGGGGATCCAAACTCTTTGACCCCCTCATAAGTTAACTACTATTAATACTATAACCCGGCTATTTAGGACTGTATTCCTGCTGACTCAGACTACTTAGCCGAGGGTAACGTCACCGCCAAAAGCGGGGCCTACCATAATTTGCATTAATAACTTAATTCATTATCTTTCAATAATCCGACCCTTTAGGATTGTATCCTTGCTGACTCAAACTACTGGGTTGAGGGTAACGTCGCCTTCAAAAGAGGGGCCTACTACAATAACTAAGATAATCTCTTAAACAAGTGCAAAAGTGCGAAAATAATCCAAGGTTATACTAATACACGTGTCGGATCCAAGTGATTCATCTTGTCTATATGTTTTTATTTTATTTTTATTTTTCAGCATTTAGTTAGTTTTTATTTTCTTAGTTTAAAACATTTTTCTAACCTTTTTGATTTGATTAGACGTTGAGGATAAACCGGTATTAAAAGCTCTTGTGTCCTTGGACGACCTCGGTATCTTACCAACACTATACTACGTCCACGATGGGTGCACTTGCCCATATGTGTGTTTAGTGTTAGTAAATATCGTGTTTTATAAATTTAAAACTTGGCTAAAAGTGTAAAAATGGCTTAAATATACATCAAAAATTATATACACACCGACACACATCAAGTTTTTGGCGCCGTTGCCGGGGACACAAGGATTTTAAGAAAGTTAGGAATCAACGGCCTAATCATATTTTTATTTTTCTTTAATTTTTGTAAGGATTTTTTTTTAGATTTTCAGCTTCTGCAGAGCTCAGCACGGGGCCGTGCCTGGTCAGACACGGGCCGTGCTCAGCAACGTTACTGGCAGTTTTTGTTTTTCAAGTTACAGAAGGCTGACCACGGGGCCGTGCCGGTGCAACACGGGGCCGTGTCCAACTTCCAGTAACTGGGATCTGAAAAACAATCACTGAAATTCCGACCACGGGGCCGTGTTCGCTCAACACGGGGCCGTGGTGAACCTTCTGACCAACGTTCTTTTCTGTTTTTATTGCAGGACTTGGAACCCGACGCCGTCCTCACGTAGTGTATGAGCTCCAGTTCCAATAAAGACATAAAGGAACCGCTAGAAGAACCCGAACGCTTTCTCAGAAAAAGGTTAAAAGCCAAAAACCAAGAGAAGGTTTCGGGTGATCCACCCCCAATGGCGGACCAACGTACCCTCATGGATTATCTACGGCCCACCGTAGGTAATCTAGGCGCCGCTATCAATGCTCCGAATGTCGAAGTCAATAACTTCGAACTTCGACCGCATTTGATACAAATGCTCCAAAACTCCGCAACCTTCCACGGGCTTGCGGACGAGGATCCTCATCTACATATAACTAATTTCTTAGAAATATGTGATACCTTTCGGATCAATGGAGCATCAAACGACGCCATCCGCCTCCGTATGTTTCCATTCTCACTAAAAGACCGAGCGAAAGCTTGGCTCAACACCCTCCCAGCTGGATCGGTAAACACCTGGGATGAACTAGCCCAAAAGTTTCTATATAAGTATTTCCCTCCTTCTAAAACTGCTAAATTAATGGCTGAAATTAATACATACTCACAAGAGGACGGGGAATCCTTATATGAAACTTGGGAAAGGTTCAAGGAGCTATTACGCAAGTGTCCCCATCACGGCCTCGCAATATGGCAACAAGTATCCACTTTCTACAATGGATTGTTGCCACACACTAGGCAGACACTTGATTCTAGCTCCGGGGGACTTTTAGGTAATCGACGCCCAAATGAAATATATAATCAGATTCAGGAAATTGCTCAAACCAATTTTCAATGGCACACTCCCCGGGGAAATAAGTCTATTGCCCCGGGCGCCCATAAGGTCGACGAAAGCACCTCTTTACAAGCCCAAATCGAGGCCCTTTCTTCAAAAATAAAAAAATTAGAAATGACAAAAACAGTCTCGGTTATGGCTTGTGAAGGGTGTGGTGGGTCACATGAAAATTGGAGTTGCATGAAAGAAACGGACGATCAACAAGAAATGGTAAACTACATTGATAATAGACCTAGGCCGTCGGGTCCTCCAACGGGAACTTACAACCAAGGATGGCGAAATCACCCAAACCTTGGTTGGAGGGAAACCGGCAATAGTAGTAACCAACAAACCCAACGAACAAACTTTCAGCAATCAAGAAATGAGTCACAAAATTTCACTCAACAACAAGGTGGACGAGAAAGGCTCGAAGATACTATATCTCGCCTCGTCTCTGACACTGATAAGAAAAACTCGGAAAGATTTCTACAATTAGAATCTAATTTTAGGAATCAACAAGCTAGCATTCAAAACATAGAAAAACAAATAAATCAACTAGCACAAAATTTTTCCGAGAGACCGCAAGGCACATTACCTAGCAATACCGAAACAAACCCAAAAGCGCAAGTTCACCTCATCACACTACGAAACCGCATCGTAGGACCTGCAGAAGTACCTCCACCAACGGAAGAAACAATGCCAACACATCTGCAGGAAAAGAACTCTCCGACATCACCAGAGCCTACCAAGGCTCCGCGAGTTCCGTACCCCGGTAGGTTAATTCGTCAAAAAACCAATGAGCAGTTCGCAAAATTCGAAAGTCTGTTAAAACAATTGCATGTCAATATTCCTTTTATCGAAGTCCTAACCCAAATGCCCAAATATTCTAAATTTATGAGGGACTTCCTTACACATAAAAAGAAAATTGAAAATTTGCGATTAGTTAATTTAGGCGAAGAATGCTCTGCCCTCGTACTCAATAAACTACCCCAAAAGAAAATCGATCCCGGAAGTTTCACGATTCCATGCTCAATAGGGGAATCACCCGTTCGCAATGCCTTGGCCGACTTAGGGGCTAGCATTAACCTCATTCCCTCATCGATGTTCAAAAGGCTTGGCTTGGGAACCACGAGCCCTACAAAAATAAGCATATAACTCGCTGATCGATCAGTCAAGTTCCCACAAGGTGTCATCGAGAATGTCTTGGTAAGGGTAAGCAGATTTGTTTATCCAGTTGACTTTGTCATACTCGACATGGAGGAAGACACCGAGGTCCCCCTTATCCTAGGGAGACCCTTCCTTGCCACAGCACAAGCAGTGGTAGACATGAATGACGGGACACTGACTTTGAGGTATGGGGACGATGAGGTGAAATTCGGAGTTGGGAAGAAAATAGAGGACGACGACCCAGTCAATTACATGAAGGTTATTGATTCAAGCTTGGATGCCGCTCTCCGACGGTGTAACTTGGGAAGCAAGGCACTCCACTCAGAAGATATATAACCAGGAATCGGGTCTAGCCAAGGACCCTTATAAACGTGGCGCACCACGGAGGCATTCCGCGGATTTATCCTAAGTTTAGTCTAATCTTTTAGTTTTTGCAGAATAAAACACACTCATGGTGGTAATGGATGAGAAAGGGAACGAGAAAAATGGAACCATGCACGAAGAACAGAGCAACCCGACAAAAATCTCCATCACAGAAGGCTCAACACGGGCCGTGTCCAACCAACACGGCCCCGTGCTGAGCCCCTGCAGAAAATCACCCAGTTCAGGTAACTGGACACGGGCCGTGTTCAGCAGACACGCCCCCGTGTCCAGGCTTCTGTTTCAATTCTGTCATTTTTTGTTACTGGCACTTGGCCACGGGGCCGTGCCCGGTGAACACGGGGCCGTGTCCAGGATGCCAGTAACATAAATCTTTGCTTTTTAACACACTTTTATACATTCTAATCAACCAAAAACATTATTTTTGGACACATTGAGGACAATGTGTAATTTAAGTGTGGGGGGATGCTAAAACCTTGAAATTTTGCAAAATCCTAAACACAAGCCTTACACAAAACTCTATTGAAACCGCTAAACACCCCAAATTTTTTCAAAAACTTTTTCATTTTTTTTTATTTACTTATCTTCGTTTAAGTTGGGAATAACAAGTTCTAAAAAGGTTATATTTTTACAAGTTTACAATCGATAGCGTCGTGATAAAAAAAGGAACCAACATAAGAAAATTATGAAACGGTATAACAAGTCTAGTTAAAAATTCGATTATATATGCTTGGTCACATTAAAAACCCATTCCCACAAAAGTGAGTTTTGAGCCTTTATTGAGCAGAAAAATACACATATTTAGATTAAATGGTCATTTTTCGTTTCTTATGTGAATAGCCGCTCGGTCCTTACAAATCTAGAACTTGCCACGACGATACATTCCCGGTCCTTACCAACTTAAACCCAAGTAAGTAAATGATGGAGGCATTAGGACTAACCATTTTTTTTTTTCAAAACCATTATTTTTCATTTTTTTTACCTACCCAAAATCCCCCTAGATAGCCCCTTTGAGCCTAAACCTTTCATTTCATTACCCCAAAACCCTTTTTACCCACCAAAAACCTTTTTATTTTTTTTATTTTAGTAACAAGTTCGCTTTTTCGTAAATATCACCTTTTTATGTGACGATTGAAAAAAAAAAATAAAAAAAAACAATGATGAAGTCAAAAACAAACAAAAGCTATAAAAGCTTGTTTGAAGAAATACTTCAAAATAAAAAGTCACTAAAAACAAGGTACGTCACGAAAACCGACGCTTGTTACGATTTTCGCCCTTTTTACTAACCACTAACCAACCACCCACCTTTAAACCCAAGCCTTCACCCAAAAAGTCCTCTTGATATTTACAAAGGTAAAAGGTTAAAAAGGAGGAGGATTGATTGCTTGGCAAGCCTATGGAAGACGTAAGTTCCGTGCCGCTCTCGAGTGATTCACTAAAATATACACCTTCGGCCGAGTGTTGAGTGATCTCCCGTGAGGTATGTGAACTTGTATATAAATGGAATTTTAATAAGGCATGCTATGCCCAAATAAGTAATTCATCTTATGAAAAGTTCAAAATAAATCATGACGAATAGGATTGTAAATAAATAAAAATAAAACCTATAAAAACCTTGGATTCCCGACACTCTAGGACAAGCTATAAAACTTCTCTTCTACCTATTCCATTTGGGAGTGTAAGCCACATTTAAAGAGTTTTGCTTGAGGACAAGCAAAAGTGCAAGTGTGGGGGTATTTGATGTGTGTAAAATGCAACATATAAAACACATCAATTAAGGCATAAAACTAACCCTTTTTAAGTACTAATGTTGGAAAAAGAGTGTTTTTGTCTTCCTTTTGTATTTTCAGGATGAAATGAGCTCAAAATCACAAAAGAAGCAAAAAGACCACTAATTCTACCATAAATACAAGAAAAGGAACAAAAGTGGACTGCCTGGACCCTCAACGGCATCTCCCAAGGCAAAAGAGAAAAAACAGAGTCTGAACACGCCCCGTGTCCAGCGAACACGGGGGCGTGCCCAGGAAGCAGCAGAAAAGACAAACCAGTAGAAGCTTCCATTGCCCACCACGGGGCCGTGTCCAGCGAGCACGGGGGCGTGGTGAAAGTACAGCAGACGCATTAATTGTAATTCGCAATTACAATTAATGAGGAGAGAGAGTGTCAGGCGGGCACGGGGCCGTGTCCAGCGGACACGGGGTCGTGTCCAGCCTTCTGTTCAGCCTATAAATAGAGGAGCTTGGCTTCATTCTCTCTCATCCCTTGGCACACCACCTCTCTCACACCTCATCCACCACCCACCACCACCATAACACCATCATCCACCACCATCATCCATTGTCCATCGTAGAGTGTGTGAGTCGTCTCGGGATCCAAGATTGATCGTAAGAGTTCTTGACAATCAAGGCCATGTTTGCCTAAGTCTCTTACATCACTTGGTGAAGACAAGTGTTTAGTATAATACTTTTTATTTTTAATCTTTTGCACTTTTTATTTGGTTTTGTATTAATGACTTTAATAACTAGTTACTTATGTTGAAGGTGATCTTTCCTTATCGTTTGTCCGTGGTGTCTTGGCATTATTTTACTGTCTATATAAAATAAAAGATTTTCACCATTCATATCTCCACGGTCTATATGGAGGTATGTTGGCTACCTGGTCGGGGGTTAAGGGAACGGTTTGGTAAGGGTCTTGCCCTTGTTCAGCGTTTAGAGGTCCTGCTTGGGACCTAGGTCAAATTTAGTAGGATCTCCTTCAATGCCCATAGGTATTGGATGGCGGGGATCCAAACTCTTTGACCCCCTCATAAGTTAACTACTATTAATACTATAACCCGGCTATTTAGGACTGTATCCCTGCTGACTCAGACTACTTAGCCGAGGGTAACGTCACCGCCAAAAGCGGGGCCTACCATAATTTGCATTAATAACTTAATTCATTATCTTTCAATAATCCGACCCTTTAGGATTGTATCCTTGCTGACTCAAACTACTGGGTTGAGGGTAACGTCGCCTTCAAAATAGGGGCCTACTACAATAACTAAGATAATCTCTTAAACAAGTGCAAAAGTGCGAAAATAATCAAAGGTTATACTAATACACGTGTCGGATCCAAGTGATTCATCTTGTCTATCTGTTTTTATTTTATTTTTATTTTTCAGCATTTAGTTAGTTTTTATTTTCTTAGTTTAAAACATTTTTCTAACCTTTTTGATTTGATTAGACGTTGAGGATAAACCGGTATTAAAAGCTCTTGTGTCCTTGGACGACCTCGGTATCTTACCAACACTATACTACGTCCACGATGGGTGCACTTGCCCATATGTGTGTTTAGTGTTAGTAAATATCGTGTTTTATAAATTTAAAACTTGGCTAAAAGTGTAAAAAGGGCTTAAATATACATCAAAAATTATATACACACCGACACACATCAAGTTTTTGGCGCCGTTGCCGGGGACACAAGGATTTTAAGAAAGTTAGGAATCAACGGCCTAATCATATTTTTATTTTTCTTTAATTTTTTTAGGATTTTTTTTAGATTTTCAGCTTCTGCAGAGCTCAGCACGGGGCCGTGCCTGGTCGGACACGGGCCGTGCTCAGCAACGTTACTGGCAGTTTTTGTTTTTCAAGTTACAGAAGGCTGACCACGGGGCCGTGCCGGTGCAACACGGGGCCGTGTCCAACTTCCAGTAACTGGGATCTGAAAAACAATCACTGAAATTCCGACCACGGGGCCGTGTTCGCTCAACACGGGGCCGTGGTGAACCTTCTGACCAACGTTCTTTTCTGTTTTTATTGCAGGACTTGGAACCCGACGCCGTCCTCACGTAGTGTATGAGCTCCAGTTCCAATAAAGACATAAAGGAACCGCTAGAAGAACCCGAACGCTTTCTCAGAAAAAGGTTAAAAGCCAAAAACCAAGAGAAGGTTTCGGGTGATCCACCCCCAATGGCGGACCAACGTACCCTCATGGATTATCTACGGCCCACCGTAGGTAATCTAGGCGCCGCTATCAATGCTCCGAATGTCGAAGCCAATAACTTCGAACTTCGACCGCATTTGATACAAATGCTCCAAAACTCCGCAACCTTCCACGGGCTTGCGGACGAGGATCCTCATCTGCATATAACTAATTTCTTAGAAATATGTGATACCTTTCGGATCAATGGAGCATCAAACGACGCCATCCGCCTCCGTATGTTTCCATTCTCACTAAAAGACCGAGCGAAAGCTTGGCTCAACACCCTCCCAGCTGGATCAGTAAACACCTGGGATGAACTAGCCCAAAAGTTTCTATATAAGTATTTCCCTCCTTCTAAAACTGCTAAATTAATGGCTGAAATTAATACATACTCACAAGAGGATGAGGAATCCTTATATGAAACTTGGGAAAGGTTCAAGGAGCTATTACGCAAGTGTCCCCATCACGGCCTCGCAATATGGCAACAAGTATCCACTTTCTACAATGGATTGTTGCCACACACTAGGCAGACACTTGATTCTAGCTCCGGGGGACTTTTAGGTAATCGACGCTCAAATGAAATATATAATCAGATTGAGGAAATTGCTCAAACCAATTTTCAATGGCACACTCCCCGGGGAAATAAGTCTATTGCCCCGGGCGCCCATAAGGTCGACGAAAGCACCTCTTTACAAGCCCAAATCGAGGCCCTTTCTTCAAAAATAAAAAAATTAGAAATGACAAAAACAGTCTCGGTTATGGCTTGTGAAGGGTGTGGTGGGTCACATGAAAATTGGAGTTGCATGAAAGAAACGGACGATCAACAAGAAATGGTAAACTACATTGATAATAGACCTAGGCCGTCGGGTCCTCCAACGGGAACTTACAACCAAGGATGGCGAAATCACCCAAACCTTGGTTGGAGGGAAACCGGCAATAGTAGTAACCAACAAACCCAACGAACAAACTTTCAGCAATCAAGAAATGAGTCACAAAATTTCACTCAACAACAAGGTGGACGAGAAAGGCTCGAAGATACTATATCTCGCCTCGTCTCTGACACTGATAAGAAAAACTCGGAAAGATTTCTACAATTAGAATCTAATTTTAGGAATCAACAAGCTAGCATTCAAAACATAGAAAAACAAATAAATCAACTAGCACAAAATTTTTCCGAGAGACCGCAAGGCGCATTACCTAGCAATACCGAAACAAACCCAAAAGCGCAAGTTCACCTCATCACACTACGAAACCGCACCGTAGGACCTGCAGAAGTATCTCCACCAACGGAAGAAACAATGCCAACACATCTGCAGGAAAAGAACTCTCCCACATCACCAGAGCCTACCAAGGCTCCGCGAGTTCCGTACCCCGGTAGGTTAATTCGTCAAAAAACCAATGAGCAGTTCGCAAAATTCGAAAGTCTGTTAAAACAATTGCATGTCAATATTCCTTTTATCGAAGTCCTAACCCAAATACCCAAATATTCTAAATTCATGAGGGACTTCCTTACACATAAAAAGAAAATTGAAAATTTGCAATTAGTTAATTTAGGCGAAGAATGCTCTGCCCTCGTTCTCAATAAACTACCCCAAAAGAAAATCGATCCCGGAAGTTTCACGATTCCATGCTCAATAGGGGAATCACCCGTTCGCAATGCCTTGGCCGACTTAGGGGCTAGCATTAACCTCATGCCCTCATCGATGTTCAAAAGGCTTGGCTTGGGAACCACGAGCCCTACAAAAATAAGCATACAACTCGCTGATCGATCAGTCAAGTTCCCACAAGGTGTCATCGAGAATGTCTTGGTAAGGGTAAGCAGATTTGTTTATCCAGTTGACTTTGTCATACTCGACATGGAGGAAGACACCGAGGTCCCCCTTATCCTAGGGAGACCCTTCCTTGCCACAGCACAAGCAGTGGTAGACATGAATGACGGGACACTGACTTTGAGGTATGGGGACGATGAGGTGAAATTCGGAGTTGGGAAGAAAATAGAGGACGACGACCCAGTCAATTACATGAAGGTTATTGATTTAAGCTTGGATGCCGCTCTTCGACGGTGTAACTTGGGAAGCAAGGCACTCCACTCAGAAGATATATAACCAGGAATCGGGTCTAGCCAAGGACCCTTATAAACGTGGCGCACCACGGAGGCATTCCGCGGATTTATCCTTAGTTTAGTCTAATCTTTTAGTTTTTGCAGAATAAAACACACTCATGGTGGTAATGGATGAAAAATGGAACGAGAAAAATGGAACCATGCACGAAGAACAGAGCAACCCGACAAAAATCTCCATCACAGAAGGCTCAACACGGGCCATGTCCAACCAACACGGCCCCGTGCTGAGCCCCTGCAGAAAATCACCCAGTTTAGGTAACTTGACACGGGCCGTGTTCAGCGGACACGCCCCCGTGTCCAGGCTTCTGTTTCAATTCTGTCATTTTTTGTTACTGGCACTTGGCCACGGGGCCGTGCCCGGTGAACACGGGGCCGTGTCCAGGATGCCAGTAACATAAATCTTTGCTTTTTAACACACTTTTATACATTCTAATCAACCAAAAACATTATTTTTGGACACATTGAGGACAATGTGTAATTTAAGTATGGGGGGATGCTAAAACCTTGAAATTTTGCAAAATCCTAAACACAAGCCTTACACAAAACTCTATTGAAACCGCTAAACACCCCAAATTTTTTCAAAAACTTTTTCATTTTTTTTATTTACTTATCTTAGTTTAAGTTGGGAATAACAAGTTCTAAAAAGGTTATATTTTTACAAGTTTACAACCGATAGCGTCGTGATAAAAAAAGGAACCAACATAAGAAAATTATGAAACCGTATAACAAGTCTAGTTAAAAATTCGATTATATATGCTTGGTCACATTAAAAACCCATTCTCACAAAAGTGAGTTTTGAGCCTTTATTGAGCAGAAAAATACACATATTTAGATTAAATGCTCATTTTTCGTTTCTTGTGTGAATAGCCGCTCGGTCCTTACAAATCTAGAACTTGCCACGACGATACATTCCCGGTCCTTACCAACTTAAACCCAAGTAAGTAAATGATGGAGGCATTAGGACTAACCATTTTTTTTTCAAAACCATTATTTTTCATTTTTTTTTACCTACCCAAAATCCCCCTAGATAGCCCCTTTGAGCCTAAACCTTTCATTTCATTACCCCAAAACCCTTTTTACCCACCAAAAACCTTTTTATTTTTTTTTATTTTAGTAACAAGTTCGCTTTTTCGTAAACATCACCTTTTTATGTGACGATTGAAAAAAAAAAAAAAAACAATGATGAAGTCAAAAACAAACAAAAAGCTATAAAAGCTTGTTTGAAGAAATACTTCAAAATAAAAAGTCACTAAAAACAAGGTACGTCACGAAAACCGACGCTTGTTACGATTTTCGCCCTTTTTAGTAACCACTAACCAACCACCCACCTTTAAACCCAAGCCTTCACCCAAAAAGTTCTCTTGATATTTACAAAGGTAAAAAGTTAAAAAGGAGGAGGATTGATTGCTTGGCAAGCCTATGGAAGACGTAAGTTCCGTGCCGCTCTCGAGTGATTCACTAAAATATACACCTTCGGCCGAGTGTTGAGTGATCTCCCGTGAGGTATGTGAACTTGTATATAAATGGAATTTTAATAAGGCATGCTATGCCCAAATAAGTAATTCATCTTATGAAAAGTTCAAAATAAATCATGACGAATAGGATTGTAAATAAATAAAAATAAAACCTATAAAAACCTTGGATTCCCGACACTCTAGGACAAGCTATAAAACTTCTCTTCTACCTATTCCATTTGGGAGTGTAAGCCACATTTAAAGAGTTTTGCTTGAGGACAAGCAAAAGTGCAAGTGTGGGGTATTTGATGTGTGTAAAATGCAACATATAAAACACATCAATTAAGGCATAAAACTAACCCTTTTTAAGTACTAATGTTGGAAAAAGAGTGTTTTTGTCTTCCTTTTGTATTTTCAGGATGAAATGAGCTCAAAATCACAAAAGAAGCAAAAAGACCACTAATTCTACCATAAATACAAGAAAAGGAACAAAAGTGGACTGCCCGGACCCTCAACGGCATCTCCCAAGGCAAAAGAGAAAAAACAGAGTCTGAACACGCCCCGTGTCCAGCGAACACGGGGGCGTGCCCAGGAAGCAGCAGAAAAGACAAACCAGTAGAAGCTTCCATTGCCCACCACGGGGCCGTGTCCAGCGAGCACGGGGGCGTGGTGAAAGTACAGCAGGCGCATTAATTGTAATTCGCAATTACAATTAATGAGGAGAGAGAGTGTCAGGCGGGCACGGGGCCGTGTCCAGCGGACACGGGGCCGTGTCCAGCCTTCTGTTCAGCCTATAAATAGAGGAGCTTGGCTTCATTCTCTCTCATCCCTTGGCACACCACCTCTCTCACACCTCATCCACCACCCACCACCACCATAACACCATCATCCACCACCATCATCCATTGTCCATCGTAGAGTGTGTGAGTCGTCTCGGGATCCAAGATTGATCGTAAGAGTTCTTGACAATCAAGGCCATGTTTGCCTAAGTCTCTTACATCACTTGGTGAAGACAAGTGTTTAGTATAATACTTTTTATTTTTAATCTTTTTCACTTTTTATTTGGTTTTGTATTAATGACTTTAATAACTAGTTACTTATGTTGAAGGTGATCTTTCCTTATCGTTTGTCCGTGGTGTCTTGGCATTATTTTACTGTCTATATAAAATAAAAGATTTTCACCATTCATATCTCCACGGTCTATATGGAGGTATGTTGGCTACCTGGTCGGGGGTTAAGGGAACGGTTTGGTAAGGGTCTTGCCCTTGTTCAGCGTTTAGAGGTCCTGCTTGGGACCTGGGTCAAATTTAGTAGGATCTTCTTCAATGCCCATAGGTATTGGATGGCGGGGATCCAAACTCTTTGACCCCCTCATAAGTTAACTACTATTAATACTATAACCCGGCTATTTAGGACTGTATCCCTGCTGACTCAGACTACTTAGCCGAGGGTAACGTCACCGCCAAAAGCGGGGCCTACCATAATTTGCATTAATAACTTAATTCATTATCTTTCAATAATCCGACCCTTTAGGATTGTATCCTTGCTGACTCAAACTACTGGGTTGAGGGTAACGTCGCCTTCAAAAGAGGGGCCTACTACAATAACTAAGATAATCTCTTAAACAAGTGCAAAAGTGCGAAAATAATCAAAGGTTATACTAATACACGTGTCGGATCCAAGTGATTCATCTTGTCTATCTGTTTTTATTTTATTTTTATTTTTCAGCATTTAGTTAGTTTTTTTTTTCTTAGTTTAAAACATTTTTCTAACCTTTTTGATTTGATTAGACGTTGAGGATAAACCGGTATTAAAAGCTCTTGTGTCCTTGGACGACCTCGGTATCTTACCAACACTATACTACGTCCACGATGGGTGCACTTGCCCATATGTGTGTTTAGTGTTAGTAAATATCGTGTTTTATAAATTTAAAACTTGGCTAAAAGTGTAAAAAGGGCTTAAATATACATCAAAAATTATATACACACCGACACACATCACAGCTGTCATGAGTTCTCTAAACTCTTCACACATTTTAGTACATGTGCTTCCAAAAATAATGTCATCCACATAAATTTGGACGATCATTAAATCTTTCCCACTCCATTTAAGAAACAGTGTTTTATCAATGGTACCTCTTTTGAAACCATTTGAGAGAAGAAAGTTGGAAAGAGTTTCATACCAGGCTCTAGGTGCTTGTTTCATGCCATACAAGGCTTTGTTTAGCCTGTAGACATGATCAGGATAAAATGGATCCTCAAAGCCAGGAGGTTGCCATACATATACCTCTTCTTGCAATGTACCATAGAGGAAAGCACTTTTGATATCCATCTGAAACACCTTCATGTTGTGGTTGACAGCAAAGGCCAGAAACAGTCTGATAGCTTCCAATCTTGCAACAGGGGCGAATGTTTCATCATAATCAATCCCCTCTTCCTGTCTGTAACCTTGAACCACAAGCCTGGCTTTGTTCTTGAGAACAATGCCCCTTTCATCTGTTTTGTTCTTGAAGACCCACTTTGTACCAATGGGACTGGCCTCTTTTGGCAGTGGTACAAGCTCCCATACTTGTTGTCTCTTGAACTGTTGGAGCTCCTCTTGCATGGCTTCTACCCAGCTGTTGTCTTTTAGTGCCTCTTGGTACTTGACTGGCTGATGGAGTGATAGAAAACCAGCAAAAAGACAAATGTTTTGGGTTTGGCTTCTTGTGAGCACCCCTTCATTGATGTTGCCAATGATTTGATCAGGTGGATGAGATCTCAAGAAGATTAAATCTCCTTGATATGGTATGATGGCATTTGTTGGTGAAGGCTGCAAATGTGTATCATCTGAGCTAACCACTGCTGGTGACTTTGATGACCCAGCAGTGGCTTCAAAAGGTGGTGGAATGGGTGGTAATGGAGTGGACCACTGCTGACTTTTATCCACTGTTTGAGGACTTTTGTCAGCAGTAGTAGAGGATATGGAAGCAGTGGTGGATGGGCTACTTTGATCAACAACTGTTGATGTAGCAGTGGTTGAGCTTTCACAGATGTTTTGAACAACTGATGCTTTCCCTTTGGTGGCAGACCTTTGAGGGATGATGACTTCATTCCCATAGTCTGGTGTTGTATCCTCTGATGGACCTGCACTGTTAGTCTTGACAGCAGTATTTTCAAATGTGAATTTTTCAAGATCAAACAGTTCAGCAGGATTTGCTGGGATTTTCATTGATGAAAGTTCATTGAACTTTACATCCAAAGTCTCCTCCACTACCTTGGTCCGTGCATTGAACACTTTGTAGGCCTTGGCAGTGGTTGAGTATCCCAGAAAATAACCACAATCAATTTTGGCTGCAAATTTTGAAATGAAATCTTTTAAGTTCAAAATAAAGCATGGGCAGCCAAATACCTTGAAGTATGAGATCAGTGGTTTGATTTTGTACAGAATTTCATAGGCAGTCTTTTTGTGTCTGGGGTTTATTAAAACTCTGTTCTGAACATAGCAAGCAGTGTTTACTGCCTCTGCCCAGAAAGTTAATGGCAAACCTGAATCTGCAAGCATGGTTCTGGCAGCCTCAATCAAAGTTCTGTTCTTTCTTTCAATAACCCCATTTTACTCTGGTGTTCTAGGGATGCTGTACTGCCTTACAATCAATTTCTTCACACAGAAGGCATCCAACTCCCTATTTTTAAATTCTGTGCCATTGTCACTCCTAAAGCTTTTCACTGGAAGATCAAATTGCTTTTCAACCTGTGTCACAAAGTCTTGCAAAATGCCTACAGTTTCATCTTTAGAGTGCAAAAAGAAAGTCCATGTAAACCTAGAAAAGTCATCAACTATAACTAAACAATATCTTTTCTTTTTGAGGCTCATGACTTGAACTGGGCCAAACAAATCCATGTGCAGCATTTGCAAGCACTGGGTTGTTTTGGACTCCTCAATGGACTTGTAGGAACTTTTATGCTGTTTTCCTTTTAAACAGGAAATGCAATGTTCAGGACATGAAAACAATTTTTGTGGAAGGCCTCTCACCAAACCATTTTTTGAAATTTCTGTTATTGTCTTAAGATTTGTGTGTCCCAGTCTTTTGTGCCAAAGTTCTGTCTCTTTGTTAGAGGCAGCTGAGAACAGACAAGCATCAGCTCTGGGACACTCTTTAGACATGTCAACAACATAAACATTGCCACTTCTTTGAGCAACAAGTTTTGTTTGACCATTTTTAATTATTGCTTCAATTTTTTTGACCATTTCTGGTCCAACAATCCTACAACAATCTTTTGTGAAGAATGACCCAAACCCTTTGTCACTCATTTGAGACACACTCAGAAGGTTGAATTTTAGATTGTCTATTAGATTGACATTTTCAAATTTTACATTGCCAGATTGCACTGTGCCAGACCCGAGAACTTTCCCTTTACTATTATTTCCAAAGGATATATCACCCCCACCATGGATTTTAAAGTCTTTGAGGAGGGCTTTACATCCTTTCATGTGCCTGGAGCCTCCACTATCTACATACCATAGACTATCAAAGCATGCAGAAGCTCCCTGCACATGAAGTAAAAGGATTAGTTCATTAAGGACTCCAAAGCCAACAGGGCTTTGGATGGGGTCTCAACAGTGTCTGGTATGGATGCAGTGTGATGGGCAGTGGTTAAGTCAGGGGTTTGGACAGTTTTAGTACTGTTTCTTGCTAACCACTGTTGGGGGTCTTGCCCAATCAACTGCTGGTAACCGAAAGGATGCCTATTCACTCTGGGTTTAGAGGGATTTTTGTAGACCTCATAAATGTGTGGAATCCTTTGGTAAGACTGTTTTTCCTTGCCCTTTCTGAATTGATTGGCAGGAGGTGCATCAGTAACCTGAACATCTCTTTTGACAGATGTTTGGTTCAGCTGTTTTGTGACAGCTGTTTGAACTGGCACAAATAGTGGTTGTTTCTTTGTGAACTTGACAGATGGTGAAGGTGCTGATGAACTCAAGGATGTTTTAGCCATGTACTCATTCTTCTTTTCATTGAAGTTTTTGAGGTACACACATGCCTGAGTTTTATGGTTTGTTTTACCACAAACACTGCAACTTTCAGCTGAAGTAGTGACACTTGTTTTGGTTAAGTCATAAGCTTTTAGATGGAAACAATCTTTTGTTAGATGGTTTCTCTTCTCACAGAATTCACAAAACAAGTTATCAATTTTCTCTTTCTTCTTCCTCTTTTCAGACTCCTTTGTAGCAGAGGTTTTGACCACTGCTGGAATATCCTTAAGAGGAATGACTTTAGCTTTTGGAGCCTTAACACCATCAGTTGATGTAAAGTCCATTGGCTTGAAGTTTTCAAGGATATCACACTCATCAGACCATCTTGGTTTAAATTGATGATTTTCAATCTCCTCAAATGCAGAGGGACCCATTGGTCTGTCAAGTGTGATTTTGTTACCAAGTTTGTCAGTGATTTTCACTTCTTGGCCATCCTTGTTTGTTGGGATGAACTCAATAGTTACATCAGTGGTTGAAACAGATTTTTCAAAAGCAGTGTTTTCATCATCATGTTTTCTATAACCAACCCCAAATTTTACATTGCTTTTTATCTGTTTGTCAAGCATAACCTCATACCCTTTGCATGATTCCACCCATTTTTCACAAGTGATCTGGGTGGATTCTAACTCCTTTTTGCAAACTTGGTATTTTTCTACCATAGTTTGGAGTTGGGTTTTGGTTATGCTTTGCTCTTCTTTCAAACTGCTAATCTCTTTTTCTTTTTCAGTCAACTTGTTTTTAAGTTCTTTTAAAGATCTTTCAAATTTGACTTCATCAGTTAAGATTTTGTTCCTAAGGTTTTCATTCACCTCTTTGATGTTAGCAAAAGCAATAATGCAATTGTCAGAACATAGTTTTTCTAGAACTTGAGGTGATACCTTGGCAGCAGCCATCATTGCACAATCACATTTAGGATTTTCTTCCTCATCAGCTCTCTCTTCTTCCTCACCAGCCTTTTCATCTTTCTTGTCTTCTTCAGACCATAGATCTGTCATTGGTTCAATCAGGGTACCTGAACTTTCTCCCAGCAGTACTTCATCAGTCACAGCAGTAACCACTGCTTCAGTCACCTCTTCCACTGTTTCAACCTTCAGCTGTTCCTCCTCAGATTCAACCTCCTCCTGTATTGACTCTAATGCCATCAAACAAAATTCATTGTGAGAAGAATCATTTGAAGCATACAGTGCAAAATTTTCATCATTAAGATTTTCAGGCATACTGCTCCAGTTAACAAATTCTTGACTAAAGAAACTTTGTTGTTCTGGTTGTGTAACTACTGGAGCAGTAGTTTGAGGTGCAGATTGCACTTGTGCCTAGGGAGCAGGGGTTTGAACATATTGGATCTGTGGAGCAGCTGGTTGGACATAATGCACTGGCATAGGGGCAACAGCATAGTGAGCAGTGTTCACATGTGCTGCTGGGGCATATTGAGCATAGTGCACAGTGTTTTGATTTTGAGGTCTAGGATTTGAACTAGGGTGAGTGACCATGGGACTAGATGTTTGACTCCTACATTCCCTAGCAAAGTGTCCCAACCTGTTACACTTGTAACACTTGATTTTCGATTTATCCAACCCAACCCTTAGGTTCCCATGTAGACCTGGAAATTTTCTCCCAGTTCTCTTATAAAACTTGCTAGTTCTAACACTTAGCAAGGCCAGTTGGTGCAGGATGTCCATTTCCTCTAGGTCAGTGGGGTCGAAATGCTGTAAATCATTGAGTTCAAAGCTTAAATTGTCTGACATCTGGTTTTCATTTGCAGTGAATGCATAACCTGTAGAGTGAGGATCAGGGTTATTAAAATTTGCACCAGCAGTTATGTCAATGTAGTGATCATAACCCTGATCCTTACCACTACCACCAGATTCTTCTTGACCCAGAAGAGCAGTGTTACTGAATGAATAATCATCAACGGTTTTCCCTGACTCTTGTAACTTCCTTTTCTGGTTCAACTCCCTTTCAAAGGTCAGGAGTCGACCATGGAGTTGGGTCAAGGTCAGATCCTTGAACTCAGGTGCAGTTCTGGTGACAATAGCAATTGTGTCCCATTTTTCTGGCAGTGATCTGAAGAACCTGCTATTTTGAGTCGAGTTTGTAAACGTGACCTTAACAAGCCTCAGTTCACTGATGAGACAACTGAAACGCTCAAATTGTTGAGTCAGTGATTCACCTTTAACATGACAAAATGTTTCATACTGTTGGTTCAGGATTTCCCTATTGTTTTCTATGACCTCTTCGGTACCTCCAAACTGTTCCTTAAGTGCGTCCCACAACTCTTTGGCACTGTTACAATGTAACAGTCCAGCATATATTTCGTTGGGGAGCGCTGATGCAACAATACTAAATGCTTTAGCATCTAGTTCAAATTTTTGATAAACCGTTTCAGTATAATTTTCAACAGGTTTAGGAACTTGTTTTTTAGCATCTTCAGCGCTTGGCACTGTAGGAACATGAGGACCAAAGATAACAGACTTCCAACAACCTGTGCTTTGTTGAGCGAGGATGTGACCCATCCTCCTCTGCCAGATGTTGTACTCATTTCTTTTTAACATAGGTGGTTTAAAGAGCGAGCCAATGTTGTTTTTATCGTCCTGAGATTGTGACGTCATTCTTGTTGTTTTACAAGTACTGAGAAATCAACTATACTGGTGATTAATCCTTACTCTGTTTTTCAACGACGAACAAACGATCAGTATCAACTGTTTTGAGCTGAACTATTTACGTCAAAATGATTGTTAAATCAAATTTGACTGTTCTAGCTCTGATACCAATTGTTGGATCTGAGTTTCCTTTTGATTGTATTTTTGTTTGTAAAATAAGATGGAGATGAACGAGTGTGCAGCGGAAGTTAAGATGAACACAAACTTTGTATACAATCAAATGAGAGTAATACTTTTAATCAAACATCTTTACACAAAGAACCGAATGATTGAATTTATTTCAATTACGATTACAATGATGATGAATGAATGCAAACTCCCCCTCAGCCAGAGCTCAGCAGTTTGTTCGTGCAAAGAAGACGAATGATGTGAAGAGCTAACAGAACAGTACAAAGTACTGTACTATTTATAAGCACTTGCAAACTACTGAGCATCTTTAGCTGACGTCACCATGAAAGTGACATCTAACCTCCTAACAAACTCTAACATCTGATCTATACAGACACTGCTTGTGTTAACTACTGCTATTACATTTTATTACATAACAGACTATAGAACAACTGCTGCAACCTTCTACTGCTGTGAACCCAGCAGCACTTATCCGGATCAGCAGTGCTTGATTCAAGGCAGTAGATTGAATCAGCAGGACTTGAGTCTTCATCAGATCTTTAATTGAGCAGCAGTTATTGGTCAGCAGTTAGTAAGATCAGCAGATAGGAGGTCATCAGTTGTTGTAATCACTTTCAAGGGGAGAGATATGTATATCAGCATCTGCTTATTCTGAATCCACTGAGCTGATCCAGTTTTGGCTTTACTTTATCTGTTCCTCTGATAGGGTTCAATCCCAACAATCTCCCCCTGGAACAGATAATGCCAAAACTCTTCATTATTGTGGATATTTTATTGCCTCATCAACAGCTCCCTTATCTGGCCTTTAAATTGCAATTCAAAGTTAAGGGCATCTGTATCTTCATCATCCCTGCTAAGTGGAAGATCAAGGAGATCCTGCAAATCTTCAAGACTCAGACCAAGAGCTTGTTCCCTTGATATTATCTTCACTTCTCCACCAGACCTGAGCAAAGTCAATACGCGGGTCTGTTTGTCAGTTGCCCACTTTTGTATTTTTGAGCCTGGTGGGTTTCTTGGGAGATGCTTATTTGCAGAAGTATTTGGAGAGGCTGGCCGGTTCATCACTGGCTGAGCAGTGGGAGCAGAATTTTCTTGTTCAAGTTCTTCTTTCAACGTTCTTAACACGCCTTCTTTTAAAACTATATTGCCCGAAAGAATATCTTGAACTGTCTCAGCTCCTAACTGGCTTTGTCTCCTCCTTTTGTAAGAGGAAGTAACAGCTGGAGCAGTGGATCTCCTGATTTGCAGCTTTTATGGTCCTTTTGAAACCGCTGCTTCAGGATAGTCAGGTTTTTGAGGGATTTTAGGATCTTTCTTCCTTATTTCCTCCAACCTTTTGTAGGTTGACCTGACCAAATCTTCCTTCCATCTAGCTACTTGTCTTTTGGTGCCAAAATCAGCAACAACCAATTCTTCTTTCATTCTTTTTAGTTCCAACTGCTTGTCAGGAATATTTCTTTTGAATTTTGCCCAATCAGGAGGAGTGTGAGTGACTTTCCTTTTTATCATATCTTGTATTCTTTTTGCTTCAGCTTCAAGCTCAGGAACAGTCCACTCTTTATACATGTGTCTCTCTCCTTTGTATTTCTTGTAAAACATGATGCTTTCAATGTAGTCTTTCTTCAGAGTTTCAGCAGCTCTTTCAGAAATTTGTTGACTAACATTCTTTGCAAAACGTTCTAGGGAATTGACTTGTGTAAGCAGATATTGGTAGTATCTTGAAACTTCTTTGTCAGATTTCCCTTGTGAGTTTCTTTGTGAGATATCCTCTGCTTGTTTGGCCTTTATCTTCAAATATTCATCAATGTTTTTGGGCCATGGATATCCTTTGATTGAGGGAAAACTCCTTTTGGCAGGGTCATCCTCAGTATAGAAGGATTTTATCTCTTCTCTGACAGCTTCTAGTTCAAGAGGAAATTGAACACCTGCAGGAGGTAAAGGTTTGTGCATTGGAACAGAAGAAAGTGGAACTGGTTTTGGTATATTGACAAGAGCTAAAGGTTTTGAAGATGTTTGTGGTGGTGAAGTGACATCATCTTTAGGAGTTAGCCTCCTCCTCTTTATTTGAGGAGGGACTGATGATGTTTTGGATGGAAAGGTGGTTGTAGTAGCAGTGGTTTGTGATAGACTAACAGCTGTTGAAACAACTGGTGTTCCAACCACTGTTGTCTTTACAGCAGATGTTTTAACATCTGCTGTCTTCTGCCTTTTGACAGGAGGTGATTGTGATTTTGGTGGTGATGGTGGTAAAGCAGTAGATGAAGTGTGTGTTGAGGTGGTGTGTGTTGAAGTGAGGGCAGATGTTGAAACTACTGAGGTATCAACAGCAGTTAATACAACAGAAGTTACAACACCTGTTTTGGGAGGTGGTTTTTGAACAGGCTTTGAACCCCTGACCGGAATGGATTTGGGTAGCCTTACTTTTCTAGTAGGCTTCTTCTTTTCATCAAAAAGATTTTCATCATCTCTTGACCCTGAAGTACCCTGATCCGGATAATCCACCTTGGCTTTCTTTTTGGCCTCTCTATCCCTTTTTAACAAACACCAGACCTGATATTATGTTTGCAGTAAGCAAAATAAGTAGATTTATGGAAAGTCCAAAGAAAAGTCACTGGGAAGCGGCGAAACGTATTCTAAAATACATTAAAGGAACCCAAGAATTAGGAGTTACATACTCTAAAGGAGGGAAGAAACATTTGTTGGATCTGAGTTTCCTTTTGATTGTATTTTTGTTTGTAAAATAAGATGGAGATGAACGAGTGTGCAGCGGAAGTTAAGATGAACACAAACTTTGTATACAATCAAATGAGAGTAATACTTTTAATCAAACATCTTTACACAAAGAACCGAATGATTGAATTTATTTCAATTATGATTACAATGATGATGAATGAATGCAAACTCCCCCTCAGCCAGAGCTCAGCAGTTTGTTCGTGCAAAGAAGACGAATGATGTGAAGAGCTAAATGAACAGTACAAAGTACTGTACTATTTATAAGCACTTGCAAACTACTGAGCATCTTTAGCTGACGTCACCATGAAAGTGACATCTAACCTCCTAACAAACTCTAACATCTGATCTATACAGACACTGCTTGTGTTAACTACTGCTATTACATTTTATTACATAACAGACTATAGAACAACTGCTGCAACCTTCTACTGCTGTGAACCCAGCAGCACTTATCCGGATCAGCAGTGCTTGACTCAAGGCAGTAGATTGAATCAGCAGGACTTGAGTCTTCATCAGATCTTTAATTGAGCAGCAGTTATTGGTCAGCAGTTAGTAAGATCAGCAAATAGGAGGTCATCAGTTGTTGTAATCACTTTCAAGGGGAGAGATATGTATATCAGCATCTGCTTATTCTGAATCCACTGAGCTGATCCAGTTTTGGCTTTACATTATCTGTTCCTCTGATAGGGCTCAATCCCAACAACATTTAATGGGGTTCAGTGATAGCGATTATGCCGGAAATGTAGATGATAGTAAAAGTACCTCAGGTTATATTTTTCATCTAGGGTCAGGTCCTATATCTTGGCAGTCAAAGAAGCAAAAAGTGGTGGCACTGTCATCAATCAACTGAAGCTGAATACATGGCTTGATCCTTGACGGGATGTCAAGCCTTATGGCTTAAAGGGATCTTAGATGATCTGCAAGGAAAAGAAGATTATGCAATTCTAATATTTTGTGATAACAAATCAACTATATGTCTAGCCAGAGATCCAGTATATCACGGTAAAAGCAAGCATATAAGGGTCAAGTATCATTTTATTAGAGATTTAATCAAGAAAAGGGAAGTTATCGTTACATTCTGTGCAACAAAGGATCAATTAGCAGATATTATGATGAAGGCTCTCCAGCCAAAGGACTTCATAAGACTGAAGGAACTACTGCAAATGAACCTGAAATAATCAAGCTTACGGGAGGGTGTTAGATGAAGAATTATAAGCTAGATTATATTAATATTATTGTTATGTTATTTAATTATTAATTAGCCTAAGTTTTATATGGCGGTTACAGCCGCTGATATACATGTATATATTCAAACGTATATTCATATTTGATATTATCAATTCATAAATATAGGAACAAAATCTCTCGTTCTTCAAAACCCTAAATCAGAATTCTAACGATTATTAGAATTGAATCAAGGTCAAAAGAATTGTGTGCACGCACAAACCCATGGCTCGGATAGCCCGACTACTAACGCTCAGGGCGAGTCCTCTAGTTCATCCGAATCCCAAACGTACCATCGTGCCCATCCACTTAATTTCCTGTTGCAAGCACCAGAGATGCATGAACATGGTAGATACTAGGACCTCGTGGAACCAAGGTTAGTGGGTAGGGTGACAAAAGATGAAGCTAAGAAGCTAGTCAATGTGATCGCAATGCTAGAAGGAACGTTCCCAGTGGGAGCGCCACGGTTGGAGTCTTTAAACTTTTTGAGGTTCTATAGAAGGCGATTCACCGAGCCTTAAATGGTTGTAACAAGGGCAGAGGTCGAGATAACGAGTTGTTTTATGGTGTCCGCCATCAATAGTAGTGGCACGAGTGTGTCCCCAAAGTTGTTTCCGTACATGTCATCACAACAAGTTTCCGGAGCCAGATAACAATTCGAAAATACTTATATGTTAATTCTGTACTCTTACCACTAAAATCAATTTATAAGAAGTTTTTACATAATTAAATAATAAAAACAACATTGGTGCATGTTCGAAAAACACATTTTAACCCCGCAAACAACAAATAATCTTTTAGACAGTAGGGGCTCACGCGAACGCAGGCCCCTACTACAACAACTAATGACCTAGGCTCGAACACTTGGGCCGACTTTAGGCAGGCACCCTTCCCAAGTGCAATGGAGGTCACCAACAAGGCCATGGACTTTCTTGATCATCGAGAGAACCCGTCTAGGTAAGTGAGTATTTAATTGGCCCATTTCATTTTTTTATACATCACTCTCTTTTGCTTTGTCTCCCCACCGATGTGGGATAACCTCTAAACTTATGAAAATTGATGTGAATAAAAATAAACTCTCTCAATAATGGACAAACTATGAAAAAATGAAGTGAAAATAACCAAGGCTAAAGCGGTCTGGTCCTAGCTTGATCTCGTCATTTATATAATTTTGGCCGGTTAGGTCGGGTTTTCCTCCTACAGTACCCCTATGGCGTTGTTTAGAAAAAAATGATTTCTAGACTTTTTGAGAAAAAAAATGATTTCTAGCATTATGGGTTTCAAGTTGACTTCGATTGACTTTTTCATGAAAGTTTTAAAAACCTTTCTAATAGAAACCTGAACCCAATGAGCTTGTGGTGGAGTGGTAAGGGAGAGACTTGTGTTTCTAAGAGACTCAAGTTCAATTCCTGCTTCTCCCCATTAGTTTTCAACGGCACCTGGTGATGATGGGAGACTAAGCGAGTAGGCGGCGATCGCTAGTTCGATCCTTGAACTGAATGGGTTTTACCTCACCGCACTGTCGTGCCTTTGGGCGAGTGTTCACGGGCTTCTGCCCTAGGTGAGGGTTTTCCCCAGTTCGGAGACGGGTGTATCCCAATATGGTGAATTTCGCCAGTAGTCCATTTGGAGGATTCGTTGGTAGTTCAAAAAAAAGAAAGAAAAAGTGGTCAAAGTCTTCGGTAAAACTAGCCCAACTTTAGTAATTTCTTTAGGACTTTTTAAATGGACTGATTTGGTTTGCAGATCGTTGGTTTATGCATTGAAGTCAAGGTTAGTAAAATGTTTAACTCATGATTGATAAGTAAGAATTGGTAGATTGAATAATACCCATGAATAAACAAATGGTAGAATAAGTATGGTATAGTATGGAATGTTTGACTTTTAAAGGTCAACTTAGAAGGAAATTTCAACCCAAAATTTCTGTCATTAAGAGGAAATCTCAAAATCCTTGAGTGAGAATTTGGGGTATTAGTTAAATATTCGTACAATGAACTTGCGCAACATGCTTACTTGTTTAGTATAAGTAGGGCATAAAGAGAGTTAATCATAAAGTGACAAGAATGAAATGATTCGGAATTTAACTTAAGGTTGCGCATAGTACATGTAACGCTAGCAAAGATAGAATGATGGTTAACTCTCGGGTGAAGTACGAATAAGTGAGCATGAAATAGTAGTTATGTTGCGGTAGTGATACCATAACTGAATGTTGATGATATACGTATGATCATATTATGAATTTTTATGTGACTATGAAAGTTATTTGAAGGAATGTTAAAAGTTGAATATTGTGGTAATTTCATGAAGAATACATGTATTACTAATGTAAGAATAAAGTATCAACCATGATTTAAGGGTAAAAGTAGAAGTAATTGAATTCGCTATAATCAATAAATACATGAAAGTATTTTGTTTAATCTAAGAGGGTAGGGACAAAACATACGAATTTGTTTGTTCATGAATGAAGTCCTTTTGTATAAGACATGAGTGGATTCGTGCTATAGTATGCATCTTGAACGAAATGAAGGAATAAACAATCAGAAACTAAAGGTAGATATAGTCCGATAATAACGAGGCCGGTTTCCAGGACGAAACCTCTTTTAAGATACACATGTTAGAGAATTTAACGTTTACAAAAAACATATGGTTTACACTAATAAAACCGATCGAACACAAAAGTTAGAAAAATTAACGATTCCAAAATCATTTCAAAACCAAACATTTGAACCAAAAGTCATTCGCTTTTGTATCACGGTGTAGGATTTAAGATTGTATCACAATCTCAATAAATCCAAATAAAACAAGTTGTACAACTTACATATTTCCCAAAAAAATATTTATAAGATCATCATCTCTAAAAAATATTTTTTTTATTATAAATCCTTTCGTGAACCCAAAATCCTTATAAATAAGGTTTTAAGATTCTAGCAACAATCTAACGAAATATGTTTTAAGTTTGTAGAACATGGATCACAATTATAATAAAAATTATATAAATAAATATAAAAATTGTAAAGATACTCTTTTTACATAATTTTGGGAAATTGTAGTACCCGTACCGTGTACAAATCCATATAAAATTCAATATGAAATACAACATATTTAAATAAATCAGTTCAAATCATTGTATTTGACAAGAACTTGAGAAGCATCTTCTTGTACAATTTCCGCTACGAGAACTTGAACCGCGTCTCCTTGTGCGATCCTTCTTGGCTGTAATAATGAACAAACTGATGTTGACGGTTGTGGCTGAGGCACGTGTTCAACACGCTTCCCTTAAAACAGATTTTGCGCCTCTACTAAAGATGACACGTCTGTTTCCCAGGGTACAACAGCCAAAGCAGTATGTACTGCCGGAAATGGCCACGCACCCGAGGTTACATCGGGTAATTGTAGTATTTGAACTTATGGAACGAATAGGGACGTGATGGTGGTGGAAAACGAGTAGAGAGTACTCCTCTCTCTAGTTGGTCTTCAAGTGTTCATCCTTCTTCAAGTATTCTTCATGTATAAAGCAATATAATTTTTCTTGTAGTAACAAAAATGGAGCACAAAGCCTACTAATTGTACAAGAGTTAAGGATTATTGAAAGGTTTCACTTAGTTAGAGACTTAAAAACTCTAATAAAACTAACTAAATGTCATCAAGAATCTCTATTCAAGAGTTTCTTCTTTTATTCACCACATGAATAATTTAAATAATATTTATAATTTCACTAAATTATAAATTTACTGAATATCCATTCACCAAATTTCCAACAATAGTATCTTTGTTTTCTTTTTCACTTTGCACAATTAGAGATTTGTTACATGTGGAGTAAATTGCCATTTTAGTGCAAGACCCTTACTTAATTAACTAAAATTTGCATTTATATATTCAAAATGCAAATACAAGACCATGCATCATTGTATGGTAATGAAAATTTTCAACCATTTTCAAAAGGATCACTACGTGTTTACGATGTTTAGTTTGATAAACAACTAAACACAAAATGCGGAAGCTTAATTTTTGATTGTGTTCGGTTATTCACATAGCTTAATCATCATCCGCAAAATCATATCAAACACCTACATTACAAAATTTGTCATAAACTTTAGTTAAGTAATGCATAAAACTTGATAAAGCATAACTAAAAGCTTTACATTCCCCAACAAACAAAAACCACACGTGTTTACTCTTGCATATAGCAGTTCAATATTTGCATATACGTACTTGTATATTCAGATTTGCATACAACAGCTCAATATTTGCATATACATACTTTTATATTCAGATTGCAACTTTACCCCCATTACCCGGAGTATTAATCTCACGTTTCACGCATCCATTGCACGGTTTATGCGCATATTTATTTTGACCCATTAAGGGATTTAAGCACTTAAGCTTAAATCATCCGCATCACTTCATATCTCCTATTCCCACTTTAGGACCTTCATTCATCTATCATCACAACTTCAAATGTGATGGGTTATGATAGGAAAAGCATGATATTCCTATTCTACCCTCGGGTTTAACACTTTTATGAAAATGACCCATTATATAGCATTAACCCAAAATGGTTTAAGCTTTCTACTTTATACTACAGGAAGGGTTTACCAAATTATAAAACTCATTTTTAAATTACCCTTAAGGGTCGTTTGCCCAGTTCATCATTAGGGGGCGTTTTGGTCAATTATAGTTCTTTTAACTACGAAGAATAATTAAAAGCCTGTTTTGACCAAGTGGGCACTTTTAACCCGTATTCCATTTAAAATTCATTGTGTTCCTAAGAACATTATATCACCAAATTTAAATTACTAGATATACTTCACTTTAGGTAATCCAATGTCCACCCATGACTCAATTAATTTTCATCGGACCCTAAGGGTCTGTTTGGTATGGGGTAATGGAATGGACGGGAGAATGGAATGGACGAGGTAATGGAATGGATGAGGTAATGGAATAGATCATTACCATTCCATGTCTTGTTTGGTTACAATGTGAGAATGGAATGAACCATTACTTTTTGTTGTTTGGTATGCGAGAAAAGACGAAAGAATAAAATTGGATGGCTGTGGTCAATGATGGGCGGCGATGGTGGGTGGTGATAGGTGGCATTTGTAGCGGCGGCGGCGTGGTGGGTGGAGACGACGACGGGTGGTGACAACGGTGGTGGTGGGTGACGACGAAGGTGGGTGGCGGCGGTGGTTAGAGGTGGTAGCGGTGGCGACGGTGGTGGAAGGTGGTAGTAGTGGTGGCGGGGGTGGTGGTGGTGGTGGTTGATAGCGATGGCGGAGGTGGGTGGCGACGGCGGCGGTGATCGGAGGTGGCATCGGCGATGGTGGCGACGATGATAGAACGTGGGTCGTAGCGGTGATCGGAGGTGGCAACGACGATGGTGGATGGTTGCAACAGCGGTGGTGGGGATGGAGGTGGGTGGCGGCAACGGCGGTGGCAGGTGGCGGGTGGCGGCGGTGGCGGCGAAGGTGGGTGACGGTGGCGGATGACAGTGGTGGTGGGTGGTGGCAACAGTAGTGGGTTGTGGTGTTGTTAATGAATGGTGAAGAGGGAATGGAATGGAAAAAAAAGGGGGGGACGGATGGAATGATTTTGAGGGAATGGAATGCATTTTTGGAATGGACGATTTCCATTCCCTCTCAATGGTTCATTTCATTCCACCTCTCATTCCTGCATACCAAACGCTACCTAAGTCCTCACTGAGAGTTTGACCTATTACACATACTTGGCTCGGATCAAAGCACTGAATCGTTTTTAAATCTTTGTATTTATTAGTTGCTAATTATTAATATTCTCCTCAATATTATTAATTGCAGAAGAATCTAGGCCCAATTAGGTAACCGACCCAGTAGAAGATAATGTTTGATTATTGTGCTTGGGACCCACCTCGAAATCTGAAGCCTTAACAGCTTCTTCCGCCGTTCTATTTTCCCCTTGCATAGTGTGCATGGTTTTTTCCATAACACGAGGCGACTGTTCAGTTTCCAACACCCTCCCGATATTGGACCGATCATCTTCCCCTCCCGCCGGCGTCATCTCCGCCCGAAACTCCCCTTCCCCCTCCTCCTCCTCCTCTACCATCGGTTCGCTATCATCTTTCCAATCACACCCAGATGTCGCCTTAGAAACCCCAACTTCAAAATCAGGTTTCCAAACAAGATCCGCCTCTAATATCCAGACAGGGTATATCTTATTCCTCCAGCTAACATGTATGACATCCTCCATTTTCTGGCCATATGGTGTAGGGACGATGCAAAAACTATCAGAGTTATCGTCTTCCGACCATGAAAACTCCGACCCCTTCAACACTCTTCTGTATAGACCACCAACACGATCATACAAATTGTTATCACGGATAATGACCGGAATACCTTTGATACGCAGAGTGACAATCCTGTCGTAGAGCAAGTCTTCTCCTTTCCAGACCTTGCTGTCCGAGAGACAAGCATTCAGAACTTCTGAAAAGGATTCTAGAGAATCGGCCACCATCTCTTGGTTTCTGAGCTACCACCATAACTGATAATCCGCCAACATATGCTAACCCAAATTCCTTTATACCTCTTGCCGCCAAGATGGACTTGATTTTGCATAGAGTTGACAGATCTTTTGCTACACCAACGAAAGACCTTCCAGTACAATGGCTCGGGTAGCTCGAGACGTTGTCATCCACAGCAATCACCTTTCTTTCTTGCCCTTGTGATCCTGCCCCACTAACCAGAGCATCAAAGTAAGAAACCCCCTGCCTAACCTCCTCGATACTTGAGGTGCCGACATTCGGGTTTGCATCTTTTGGTCTCCATGCCTTGCTCCCCACAGCCCCCGCAGTGTGGATAAACTTCTTATGATTCTTGTCATATTTGGCTAACGAAATAGAGAGTTTCGCTTCAAAAATCTTGACTGTGTTCATCTCCGAAAGCACTGCGTTCAATCTTCCAGCAAACATTCTGTGAAAAATAGGGCTAGGCGTGACGCCTAGGCCCTTGGCGTCACGCGACGCCCCCTGATCCGAGAAATTTTTATTTTCTTGATTGTTTGACCCTTAGAACTTGTTTATACCCATTGTAGCTTCATCAAAACTAACATTTGTTGTGGTTTTGATCTTAGGTGATGTTGGAACTAACCGGAAGATGATCGAGCTAGCTTTTGAAGAACCGAACACTATTTACAAGCTTCTGCAATGTTCTAAAATTTAAAGGATTATGATTTTGGATTGTAAACAAATTGTTAAATAACTTTAGGGATGTTTTAACTTAGTCGTTAGTCGATTAAGGTTTTTGCTACTAATGAATTATATTTATAAAAATCTATGCTAACTAGGTATCTTTTATTTTAAAATGGTATGATTTATTATTAAATTCAAGTAAATTAGATGGGTGTTACATTACGGGTATGGGAGATGTCAATCTGAAGACTCCACTAGGCACTACATGGAACTTAAAGAACGTCAGGGTAATTCCAGGTTTAACAAAGAAACTTATTTCTGTTAGTCAACTGGATAAACAGGGACTAGATGTTAAGTTTGGTGGTGGGAAGTGGAAGGTGATTGATGGAAGTATTGTTGTTGCCTGTGGGAGGAGACGAGGATACAGTATCTAGTTGAGATACCTGCTGAGGGAGTAGCCGTCCCTGTACAGCATAAAGTCTGGTTCACTGAATCTAGTAAGCGGAAGAGGGTTCAAATTGCAAACTTGAATCCTGGTGCTTTGGGGATGTCAGTTGAATGTAGTCGGTGGTCTAAGTTTAAGCCAGTCAGGGGAATTGGTGATAGTGGGAGCACGGGTCGTGTTCCGGGTACAATCACAAAGAACCGTTGGGTTTTGAAGACGAAGATTCCGACTGAAGAAAAAAGCTCTACTGGAAATAGTTTGCAAAATGTGGAGAGTGGTATTAATTCTCGGTGTATCTCTGGAGCTGGTGGATCGTGCAAGCCGGTTGAGATAGAGAATGGTTCTGATAAGACTGTTGGGTTGGAGCTTGTGGGAGCTTCAACTGGTCTCTCAGTTACTTGATGAGAGGTGTGGTTGAAACTAGGTGGCTTGGATGTGACTGAAGTCTTAGCTTGTTCTTGGAACTGGAGGCTGGGAAGACTTGAACGTAAAGATTACTGAAGTTACTGGTGATGGGTTTCTTGGATGCACTTTGTGGACTATGCAAAGCCTCCGAGTGGGAGATTGTTGGGTTCGTAGGCTTTAGGGTAGCCGACCCTAATTAGGGTTAGCCTGCCCTAGTTAGGGTTAGCCGGCCCTAGTTATTAGGCCCACTTAGTTAACTTGTTGACCAAGTAGGAAACCCTAATCTTGTTCTATAAATACCTATGATGTAATTGTAATCTGTGTCATTCTAAAAACAGTTGTGATCACCTCAGTAATAAAATCCTAACCCTAGTTGCAACCCGTGGACGTAGGTCACCTTGACCAAACCACGTAAATTCTCGTGTTCTTTATTTTCTGCTAGTGTGTGTGTGTTTGTTCCGCTTCCACTCGAGCCTACTCTGATCCGATACCCCTAACATTATCACCGACGAGACTTATTACTAGGCATTTGGAATTGGATTGCCAGCGAAACTGATGCTAATGTCTTGATAAAAAAAACATGTCTCGTTTGGTTTACAATGAACATAAGAAATTTAGAATTGAAAGCGAAATTAATTATGCGTAGCATCTTTTTTGGTTTTCAAGGAACTAAAATGAGAAATTTTTTTATGGAATTCAATACTCAAATTTAGGTGAATTTGCAGAAAACAACAGGAAGCAGTAGTGAATTTCAGATTTATGTACCTGCCCAGAATTCCTAATTGCCAGCCTGCCAGGTAGTTTCATTATTTTTTGCTTTCATACAGAATATAGTCATACACTTATACATATTAGGGAATTTCATTCATTTATTCATTGTTGTTACTAAAATTGCAGCCTACCCTTTTAAATAATTGATTTTTTTTTAAATTTGTATTGAAATGTTTTTCAAAAGGCCCCCCGGCTTTGTAGCTCGCTTAGGGCCTCCAAAAACGTTGAACCGGCCTGTCGACACCTTTTGCCCTTCTTCGGTCGCACAGCTCAACAACTTCACCACCGGCTCGGCTTCAAGTTCTTCTTTAGCGAATGATTCAAACATCGGATGATCTTCCAACTTCCAAGCAAGATTTCATCCATTCTCCAAGTTCTTCAACATCAGTTATGGTGTATATAACCCCACCAGGCAAAACAGCATACACATATTCATCTAACAAAAACGGGCTAATTACACGCCTACCAGTATACTGTCAAATTTCAGCACAACCTGACTTAAACTAACAATACACACATTCAAATCAGTCACACAAATCAGTGAATGTGATTCCCACTTTTACAAATTACAAAATGATTTTATAAGTAACAACAGAATCAACAAACAAAAACATTGATCAAATTCATTCGATTGAGAGGGAGAGATGCAGAGAGTGAAAAAGCATTGCTGCAGAACAACACTAAACCGACAGCAGTCGAGAGAGAGCAAACAGAGACCGACAGATAGACCAACGGCTGTAGAGGTGTTTGTAACAACTCTCACTAAAATTATTACTTAGTATGTTAATTATCTAATAAAGAAACCCTAATTGAGAAACCCAAGTAATTCCGCATAAACCCTAAAATTTTCAGAACAATCAGAATCAGGATTAGGGCCCCTAAAACTCAGGGGGGTAAAAACCCTAGCTGACGATTATCTTCATAATTTGCTGTAGGATGTGAATTTCTTTGAATTGTGACTCACTAAGGCTATGTTGGACACGAATCTACCCTACCCTAAAATGTTACCCGTCGCGACACGCGAAGGAGACAAGTCTCCCTGTCGCGACAAGCGAAGAAGTCAATTTTCCAGTATAAATAGGGGGTTGGAACTTGAATTCTGGTCTTAGTTCGACGTCCAAATTCCAATTATACGCTGAGATATAGTCCAATTACTATAACCACACACGAATCACTATACGCTGCCGCGATAAATAGGGTAATAACTCGATTGCTATTACGATTCAACGTCCGATCGATTGAAACTATCCAACGAATGTTTAAGTGCCGCTCAAATTGGGTTTATACTTTGTCATTCGTCGTTAATTCGATGGATGTTTAAGTATTGCACTTTGTCATTTGTTGTGAGGGTTTAATCTCGTGAATTGTCGTAAATGCTGTATTAGTTACTAAGCCAGTTCGTGTGCATTGTTATTTAAATTAGGTTAAACAGGCTAATCAGTATATTAAACTCCGCCCGCATAAATCTGCAATGTGAGTCATTCTCTTTTTATCAACTATTTTACAAAACTCCATGTTTGTTTTCAAAGTTATAATTACAGGGATTAAGTCTTTGTAGTCTTCATTACAGCCGGTATGTGGGGTTTTGTATACATTACTTGTTAATCCATCACCATTGGACAACGAGATAGCCAAAGGGTGATATGACCATAGTCACAAACACCATTGGACAACGAGATAGCCAATGGGTGGTCGAGTGACAAATACCGTGGGTATATGGTTGACATGTAGAAACATTGTAATCGCTCTTAATACTGTAAATTATAACAATAGTATCGTTTTAGACAAAATGAATGATTCACTTAGTATTTCCCCGCTGACAAAACATTTTTCAAACATGTTTCAGGTGATCTATTGTGATCCAGGAAAAGTGCCGTGAAGCACTACAAGCTTAAAGGAGTGGCTCAATATAAATAAATAAAGAAACATGTTTTGTAAAATAAAGATTTCCTAGTGAAATCCCATATTTATAAATTACTGGGTTGTATCCCTAAATTTTGTAATAAAGTAAACGGGAATTTTTAGTATTAAAAGATCCTGTATTAAAGACTTCCGCTGTCGCCTAAATTAAATACCACGGGGTTCCTGTCCCGCGGCTTTGGACCGGGTCAAACCGGGGCTAGGGCCGTGACAGGAAAAAGTGGTATCAGAGCCACTGATTTAAGCAAATTAAGTATTCAGCAAAATACTTAATTCTACTGATTGCTATTATGTGATTATGTGTTTTATTAACTGAATATTTGTTAGTTATAGTATGGGTAAACAAAGACTTTCGGCTATCTATCATAAATTAGATACTTCACCTAAAGAAAAAGGAACTTCCTCAAAATACCCAGCAGATATGGATGAAGGAATATTTGTCCGTAAAGCCCAGTTTGAAAAGCCACTTTCTCATCATAAAAGAAGTTTGATTATTAGGAAAAGTCAGGAGAAAGAAAAGAAATCCCAACCAAAGCAAGTGAGGTTTAATCCGGAAACCCAGGAAATAGGCAATAATCCACCTTGGGAAGACAAATTAGATGAAAAATGGGCAGATCTTTATATGTTAGCCACTGTAGCAGTAAATACCAACCTTTAAAACTATTAGGGCCTCGAATCAGTATTAATACCTATATTACTTACAAGCCAGAAGCTCTAAAGAAAAGTTATCCAGTAAATAAATAAATAAATAAATCCTAAGATGTTCTAATTTTCCGTTATCCTTTGTAAAAATTAGTCGCACGATATGCAATAAAACTTGAATATTTATTTGATAAATTTCATTATGAAATTTTAACTTAGCATTTTTGTGCATTTTGCATATATGCTAAACAGCATGAGTGAGCTATCTGAAGCCTTTCAGAATCTCAATCTCTATCCTGTACCAATAGAAGTTTCCAACGACTTGACTGGTTACATTGCTGATTTGGAGGAACCTATGGAATTTCAAGCTCCACCTCCGGAGAAAGCAAAGCCTAAGAAAAGAAGAAGATATGTAGGATGGAGGAAAGTGCGCAGAAGGAAACCAGTAACTAGGAAAATTCCCAAAATAGAAAATCCTATGGATAAAGGAAAAAGGATCGAGATCGGAGAGAGTTCTAGGACAGCAGGGATAGAAATCACGGAAAATTGTAGGCAAACGGGAATAGAAATTGGAGAAAGTTCCAAACAAACTGAAGAATTTACATTCCAAGAGGAATTAGATCATTTACTGGCAAGCTGTGATGTCATTAGACCTATCACCAACAATCTCTACCCTTATCCTGCTGAAACCCAACTTCCAAGCAATTTGGAACCAGCTATTCCAGACCCTCTAATCCACACCCGACCTTTAGGAGAAATGGATGAGTGGTGGACTAACGACTGGGAGTTTCAAAACCTTCTTAATAATCCTTATGACTTTCCCCTCAGTTCGATCCAGAACCTTTACCAAACCCACCAATGAGTAATGAGAACCTAGCCGAACTCCGCCATTTTGGCAAAGAACTGATAGGTACGGGGAATAGGATCCGGGAAATGGGAGAACAAATCTCCTGGAAATACGACGAGAGGGAACGTCGCTACTAAAATACCAGTTGACAAAGAAATAGTGGGGTTGGGAGGTTATGTTTGTATAATAACAGAAGTAACAAAATATAACTCTGTAAAATAGCTCAGGAATAAAACGTTGTAAGATAAACAGTGTGTACTGATGCCTAATATAATCTATAAAAATGGAAGTCGAGAAATCGACAATTTTGGCTATACGTGTTTTGTAAAAGTTGTGTGATTATGTGCAATTATTTTATTATGTTTAGTTATTAATTATTTGACACTAATAATTTATATCTGTAATAATTACCAGATGGAAAACGCTTGTAATGAACCAGTTAATGAAGTGAATCAATCTGAGCAAAATCAGGAAAATCAATTTATGACTAGGCAAGATATCGAGAATATCGTTGCTCAAGGGATAGCCAATGCTATTCCAGCGATTCTGGCTGCTGCCTAGAAACCTGCTGAACCTCAACAAATCATTCCTAGTAAACGTACTCAGGAAGATAATTTCAGTAATAGCGTAAACGGAGGCGGCAATCATGATAATCACAACAATGATCCACGGCAGGCCCCACTCCCTAAGAAAATGAAATCTGCAACGCCTGGTTGCACTTACAAAGAATTTCTTGCTTGTAAACCAGCAGAATTTGCAGGCAATGAAGGGGCAACTGCGACACTGCGTTGGTTAGAGAAAACCGAAGCAGTACTTATGATAAGTAAATGTGCTGAAGAAGACAATGTTATGTATGCGTCGCATCTTTTTAAAGAAGGGGCGCTAGAATGGTGGAATACGGTACTTCAAGCCAAAGTAAGAAATATGGCTTATGCCATGAATTGGGAAGAATTTAGGCAGCTAATGGAAAGAAAATTCTGTCCCGAGTATGAAAAGGAACAAATGGCAAATAAGTTCCTGAGCCATCACATGGTGGGTGTAGATTGTCGAGGATATACTTCGACATTCTTCGAATATGCGAGAGTGGTACCAACCCTGCCTTCGCCAGAATCGGTACTTATTTCCCGTTATATTTGGGGATTGATTGGCGAAATCCGTAATATCGTTAAAGCTGCGAGACCTCGCACTATAGACGATGCGGTAGAATTAGCTAACACCCTAACTGACGAACTGGTACGTACAAGAGAAGAAAACCGGAAGAAGGAATTGGCTCAGAAAATTACCCAAGGATTTCGTATGGGTAATAATAACAAGTTCAAGAAGAGAGGAATCGGGTAATCCTCCGCTCCGCCTTTCTGCAGAAATTGCAGAAAGAAACATTTTGGAAAATGTAATGAAACCTGTAACTTTTGCAAAGCTATAGGACATCGTGAAGAAGATTGTAGGAAAAAGACCAGGATCTGCTATAATTGTGGAGAAACCGGGCATTTCAGAACCGAATGTCCCAAACTGGTCAAACCAGCAGACAACAAAGCTAAGACAACCGACGGAACTACTAAAAAGAATGCCAGAGCATTCCAGCTGACCACTCAAGAAGCAGAACTCATTCCAGATGTGATAGCGGGTACGTTTCTAGTTCACAACATATATGCAAAAGTATTATTTGACTCTGGTGCAAACCAAAGTTTTATCAATACTTCATTCTGCCAAGCTCTTAACTTACCCTTAGCCACCCTTAGGCAGATTTTTACAATCGAAACAGCAGATGGAAATTCTGTTACTATAGATAAAGTTTTGCAATAAGGAAAGATAGAATTATTAGGACATAAGTTTTCTGCAAACCTGTTACCTATGAAGTTAGCTGGATTTGATATAGTATTAGGAATGGATTGGTTGGTAGCCAACCATGCTCGAATCCTTTGTGATAAAAATTCCGTAGAAATTCATACCCCCACAGGAGAAGTAATTGTAATTACAGGAGATAAACCTCGAAAGCCACTGAAATTCATTTCAGTAATGAAGTTGGCTAGTTATTCAAGAAAACAAGAAGTAGTGTATATTATTTCAGTAATCATTAACACAAAAAGTAAGGAACTTCAGGAAATCCCAGTAGTATCAGAATATCCAGATGTCTTTCCAGAAGAATTACCCGGATTACCACCTGATAGGGAAGTAGAGTTTAGGATTCATCTAATTCCTGGAACTACACCAATAGCCAAAGCACCTTACCGGTTAGCACCCACTGAAATGCTAGAATTGAAAAAGCAGTTTGATGAATTACTAAGCAAAGGATTTATACAACCTAGTTCATCCCCTTGGGGAGCACTAGTGTTGTTTATGAAAAAGAAAGATGGATCGATGAGAATGTGTATCGATTATAGGGAATTGAATAAGGTTACAACTAAAAATCGATACCCATTACCTAGGATTGACGTTCTTTTTGATCAACTTCAGGGAGCTAGGTATTTTTCTAAGATAGACTTACGCTCCGGATATCATCAATTGAAAGTACAAGAGGAAGACATACCTAAAACTACCTTCAGAACTAGGTATGGTCATTATGAGTTTACAGTCATGCCCTTTGGACTAACAAATGCTCCTGCAGCATTCATGGACATGATGAATCGGATTTGTAAACCATATTTGGATAAATTTGTAATTGTCTTCATCGACGATGTACTTATTTATTCCAAAAGTCAGGAAGAACATTGTGAGCATCTACATGCACTCTTAACTTTGTTAAGAAAGGAAAAGCTGTACGCCAAATTCTCGAAGTGTGAATTTTGGTTGCAAGAAGTGCAATTTTAAGTTCATGTGGTGAATCATGAAGGTATTCACGTAGATCCTGCTAAAATAGAAGCAATCACCAAATGGAAAGTCCCGCAATCAGCTTTGGAAATTAGAAGCTTTCTAGGTTTAGCTGGATACTATAGACGATTTATTATGGATTTTTCTAAGATAGCTGTACCCTTGACTAAGCTAACCTGTAAAGCAGTTAAGTTTGAATGGGGACCTAGACAAGAAGAAGCCTTTAAGATTTTAAAGCACAGGTTAACAAATGCTCCAATTTTAGCTTTGCCAGAAGGAACTGAAGATTTTGAAGTATATTGTGATGCTTCAAAATTAGGATTAGGAGGTGTTCTAATGCAACGCAAGAAAGTAATTGCGTATGCCTCCAGACAATTGAAGAAGCACGAAGAAAATTATACGACTCATGACTTAGAGTTAGGAGCTATAATCTTTGCTCTTAAAATCTGGAGACATTATTTGTATGGAAGTAAGTTTACTGTATATACGGATCATAAAAGTTTAAGGTACATATTTGGGCAAAAAGAATTGAACATGAGGCAAAGAAGATGGATGGAAATCCTAAGAGATTACGACTGTGATATTCAATATCACGAAGGAAAGGCGAATGTAGTTACAGATGCCTTAAGTCGTAAGTATCATGAGAAGCAACGACGAGTTCGTATGCTTAGATTAAATCTGCAATTAGATTTAATGGAACAACTTAAGAAAACTCAAGAAATAGCAATCGAGGACGATGCTGAAGGAATGAAAGGATATATAAAGAAACTAGAGCAAGGAAATGATGGAATTAGGAGATTCCATGAGAAAAGAATTTGGGTAACTAAGCAGGGAGAATTAAGAAACAAGATTCTAGAGGAAGCTCATAAATCTAGGTATACCATGCATCTAGAAAACAATAAGATGTACCAAGATTTAAGAAACAATTTTTGGTGGATAGGAATGAAAAAGGATATAGCTGAATATGTATCTAAGTGTCTTACTTGTTCACAAGTAAAGGCAGAACACCAGAAACCTTCAGGTCTACTTCAATAATTAGAAATGCCTGTATGGAAATGGGAACTCATAACAATGGACTTTTTTACTAAGTTACCCAAAACCAGAAAATGTAATGATGCGATTTGGGTAATTGTGGATCGATTAACCAAATCAGCTCATTTTCTACCCATGAAAGAAACCTTTAGCATGGAAAGGTTAGCTAAGCTGTACGTGGACGAAGTAGTATCCTTACATGGAGTCCCGCTCTCCATTATATCGGATAGGGATAGTCGTTTCACTTCCCATTTCTAGACTAGTTTTCAGGAAGCAATGGGAACCCGACTAAATTTAAGTACTGCATATCATCCACAAACAGACGGACAAAGTGAAAGAACGATACAAACCCTGAAAGACATGCTCCGAGCATGTGTGATAGATTTTGGTGGTAACTGGGATAACCACTTACCCTTAATTGAATTCTCCTATAACAATAGTTATCATTCAAGCATTGAAGCTGCCCCATTCGAAGCACTGTACGGACGTAAATGTAGAACTCCAGTTTGTTGGGCAGAAATAGGAGAAAATCAATTATCAGGTCCTGAAATTGTACAAGAAACTACCGACAAAATAACTCAAATCAAAGACACTGAAGACGGCTCGAGATCGTCAGAAAAGCTATGCAGACAATCGCCGCAAGCCGCTAGAATTTCAAGTCGGAGACAAAGTACTTTTGAAAGTTTCTCCTTGGAAAGGAGTAGTACGGTTCAGCAAGAAAGGAAAGCTGAGTCCAAGATCCGTAGGACCATTCCTAGTAATCCAACGAATAGGACCAGTTACCTATCGTTTACAACTACCAGAAGAATTAGCTGGAGTACATGATGTATTTCATGTATCCAACCTCAAGAAATGTTTATCGGACGAATCCCTGGTAGTACCTCTTCAAGATATAGAGGTAAATGAAAAGCTGAAATTTGTGGAGAAACTATTGCAGATAGAAGATAGAAAGATTAAGTTTCTCAAGCACAAACGACTAGTGTTAGTCAAAATCAAGTGGGATTCAAAAGAGGACCAGAATACACTTGGGAGCTGGAATCAGAAATGAAGCGGAAATATCCTCATCTATTTTAGTAAATCTCGAGGACGAGATTTTTATTAAGGTGGGGAGGATGTAACAACTCTCACTAAAATTATTACTTAGTATGTTAATTATCTAATAAAGAAACCCTAATTGAGAAACCCAAGTAATTCCGCATAAACCCTAAAATTTTCAGAACAATCAGAATCAGGATTAGGGCCCCTAAAACTCAGGGGGGGGGGGGGGGTAAAAACCCTAGCTGACGATTATCTTCATAATTTGCTGTAGGATGTGAATTTCGTCGAATTGTGACTCACTAAGGCTATGTTGGACACGAATCTACCCTACCCTAAAATGTTACCCGTCGTGACACGCGAAGGAGACAAGTCTCCCTGTCGCGACACGCGAGGAAGTCAATTTTCCAGTATAAATAGGGGGGTTGGCACTTGAATTCTGGTGTTAGTTCGACGTCCAAATTCCAATTATACGCTGAGATATAGTCCAATTACTATAACCACACACGAATCACTATACGCTGCCGCGATAAACAAGGTAATAACTCGATCGCTATTACGATTCAACGTCCGATCGATTGAAACTATCCAACGAATGTTTAAGTGCCGCTCAAATTGGGTTTATACTTTGTCATTCGTCGTTAATTCGATGGATGTTTAAGTATTGCACTTTGTCATTTGTTGTGAGGGTTTAATCTCGTGAATTGTCGTAAATGCTGTATTAGTTACTAAGCCAGTTCGTGTGCATTGTTATTTAAATTAGGTTAAACAGGCTAATCAGTAGATTAAACTCCGCCCGCATAAATCTGCAATGTGAGTCATTCTCTTTTTATCAACTATTTTACAAAACTCCATGTTTGTTTTCAAAGTTATAATTACAGGGATTAAGTCTTTGTAGTCTTCATTACAGCCGGTATGTGGGGTTTTGTATACATTACTTGTTAATCCATCACCATTGGACAACGAGATAGCCAAGGGGTGATATGACCATAGTCACAGACACCATTGGACAACGAGATAGCCAATGGGTGGTCGAGTGACAAATACCGTGGGTATATGGTTGACATGTAGAAACATTGTAATCGCTCTTAATACTGTAAGTTATACCAATAATATCGTTTTAGACAAAATGAATGATTCACTCAGTATTTCCCCGCTGACAAAACATTTTTCAAACATGTTTCAGGTGATCTATTGTGATCCAGGAAAAGTGTCGTGAAGCACTACAAGCTTAAAGGAGTGGCTCAATATAAATAAATAAAGAAACATGTTTTGTAAAATAAAGATTTCCTAGTGAAATCCCTTATTTATAAATTACTGGGTTTTATCCCTAAATTTTGTAATAAAGTAAACGGGCATTTTTAGTATTAAAAGATCCTGTATTAAAGACTTCTGCTGTCGCCTAAATTAAATACCACGGGGTTCCTGTCCCGCGGCTTTGGACCGGGACAAACCGGGGCTAGGGCCGTGACAGTGTTCATCGGTCCTGTTTTCGGCTTATTGAGATTACTCGGTTTGGTTTTAGATTTTGTTCAGCAGTGATCAAAAATCAAACTGAATCGTATAAGATAAGTGTAGTTAAAAACAATAAACAAGTTTTAACCAAATAAACCGATTCACCAGAATAAAACATTTTTTAGAGAATGAAATAGATTGGTCAGGTAAACTCAATTGGCTTATCTGTTTTTCTCCTGCATTTTATATATCTGCACAAAAATTCTAATTATAGATCTTCAAGCATTTTATTAAATTCCAATATCAATGCTAAAATAAGACCTTTACAGCTTAACAAGACGTCAAGAATCATTAAACTTATTCTAGATCTCTATGTGATCATCGAAATTGTCTTAAGTTAGAAAATAAAAACGCACTATATACAATACTAAATGATTTTGATACATCAATACTGCAAAAGATTAAAGCATTTGAATGTCATAACTGAAATCAACAATAACTAACGTCCCGATTGATTTGTTTGAGCGGAGAACACTCTGAAGTCTAACCGTTCGATTGTCAAAGTGGACCTAGAAGCTCTTAATGTTAATCGGTTAAAATGGTTTACTCAGTTAAGTTAAACTGAATTCAACATTTCGTACAACTGAAAACTAAAATGGTTATCCGGTTTGGTTTTTTCGGTTAGGATTCGTTCGTTTTGATTTTCAGTTTATTCGATTCGGATAATGAACACCCCTAAATGGCCGTTTGTTGTTTAATGTATTTGGTCGCGCATAGTTTTGTTGGGTCAAAGTAAAATACCTAGTATTGGTCGGGTATGGTACCAAGTTTTAGAGAGAAGGCGATCGACCCTTTTCGTTTCCGGTTCCGGGTTTGGTCGGGTATACCCAGGTTCGACGCGGTTTAGATCATAGGGTATGGAACCCTATATACCCGATGGGTAGGGTCGGATATGGAACCGGTAGAAAGAACCTGGTTTTTTTAATTATCATTAGACAATAATCAAGTGGTAGAAGACTTGTATTTCTCTTGAGAGATGCAAGTTCAACTCTCATTTGGTGCAGAGTGAGACATTGGTGGGCAATGATAGGAGACCCAGGGAAACCTGGGTTGGATCCTTGAGTCAAACGGGTTTTACCGGTAACTTCATTGTCATGCCTGCGGGTGGGTGGGTTACCGGGTTTTCCCCGGAATTTGTGGTGGACCCGTGTACTCTCAGAGTACTCCGTTTGGTCCAGTAGGTGCTCCGAGAGTACTCGAGATTGATTCTGTTGGCCGTTCAAAAGAAATTGATTATTGATTAGTTTGGTGTTACTTGGCGTTAAGTGTTGATTATTTAGGTGTTATTTTGCGTTAAGTTTTGATTATTTAGGTGTTATTTGGCATTATTTGTCAGTTATTTAGGTATTAACCTAATTTCTTAGAAACTTTGTGGATTATTTAGGCGTAATGGCTCCTAAACAAGCATCCGGATGACAAAAACGTCAAAAAAGAAAACAAACATTTGAATACTTTGATTTTTTTCATTTTGCTAATTGCATTGTTTATCGAACACTATGATTTTGTCAACAGTTGTATAAAAAACCAGTTTATATTATATATTTTTTAAGGCCTAAAGACACATTTTTTTCGAGTTCGAAAGGCGTACATGAATTCTTAGAGCCGACCCTGCTTATATAGAGCACAATATTACATTCAAGTTCCTAAATTATCACAATGATATCCTAGTCTATTACACTCATACATCCAATAAAAGAGAATTAAGATTTGATTTTCTCGTGATCACAAGGGCGTTGTGTAAAAATATCAATCACAAGGACGACAAAAGTTGGAGGAAGGTTAAAGCTGATTTGAAATGATTGCAGAATGTATAAGAGATTAATTTTGTTTCTAAAGTTTAACCACATGCCTCTTTTTAACTCCTGAAATTATATATATATATGGAACCCATTAAGTGGAAGTTACCTTTGAAATCAATATCATCCGTTCGATTATGCTGAGATTAAATCTTAGCCGTGTAAACTCCCAAAAATAACCGCTCTAATGGCGGTTTCCGGAGGTTATTTGCGGTTTTCTGAGTAGGTGGTTTGTTCCACCTTTTTCTACACATGATCTCCATAACAACTTTGTTGGTTACATCCGAATTTTTCCCAAAAACCGTTCTTTAAGTAGTTCAGAGAAGTTTTTAGCAGTTTAGCTAGATCACTTCTCCATCCCATCTTTGTAGGTTCACATTTCCCATCCACGTTTGTCGATTTCTACTCCCCAACCACCCTAGGCCACCCATTATAAATCCTCCACCACCCACATCGGCAAAGATTGCTCTCTCCCTCTCTCTCCTATTTCGCCTTCCTCTGTTTCCATCTTCGAATCAAGATCAGGAAGCTATAAATCTGGCCTTCAATGAGTGCGGACGAATGTGATATCTGCTTGCTCTAGTCATGGAACAAATGGTTAGTTTGTATCGATTTCACCCTAACCCTCACTCGATCTAGAAACCTCAAAATTGTTGATATTTAATTGCATAAACATGTTCACTTGATAGATTATGTTTGAATTGTGTAGGAATGGGAAGAAGGCGGAGAGCTTGGGAAGGAGAAACAAAGGATCAAAGGTCAAACTAGGGTTACCTACAAACTAGACATTGTTGGTAAGCTATCGAACTCATTACAGATCACATTTTTACCACATTTGTGATTTATGAAAGTATATGGTTATGATGTTGCGTACTGCTTTATGTAGGCATAGCCGACCAAGAAAAAAAATTATCTGTCACAAAAATAATTGACATTACCCATCCGGTGGACGGGATCACTCACGTCATAGTGTAAGCACTGTATCAAATCATATTGACATTACCATCCGGTTTGGGGCAGCTTGAGAAGGAGAAACAATTGTTCTTGGCCGTCAAATTTGAAGACTTCAGAGGTGCGTATCTCTCTGCAGCCCATGTTATTGATTGAGATTCTTCATTTTTTCTGTTGGTTTGCTTTTCGGTTTTCTGATTTCGTTGAAGTGTCAAGATTGAAATTACTTTTTTGGTTTGGTCTTATCGTGTAAAGTTTAAAACTAAAGAAGCATCAGGTGAAGTGCGTGGGTCCCAAATGAGTTTGCTGGCATAAGTCCAACATCGTCACTGCTTTGGTTAGCAAGGAAGTTTGGCTAAATGTGTTACTTGGTTTCAGTAGTAGTTGTCCTGAACCGCCTTTATCAACTTACCCCACTCACTCTATAATCACGTAACCGTGTATCTCGTCTACCTATTAAGACGTCGTTTCACCCTTTCAGAAACCCAAAATCAATTTCTCATTGAAATCATACGGTCTCAACTGGTCTCCCTCTCTGATGGGCTCAGTTTATGTTTGATTTATCAGTTTTGATTTCGATTTTCATCTATGAGATGAATGTGTGTGAAGAAACGATGTTTTTTCTCTACTACAGTGATCACATAATTGGTAATCCCTCTAATTCATCTTAGATTGGAGAATTTAATTGAAGAAACTCCAAAGTCTATTTATGTGATTTGGTGTACAGGAAAAATAGAGTTCACTAAAAATGCGGATGGATATGTTATTGGAGACGGTATCAAGGTATGTCACATGACCTCAACATACCATTGAGTTTTTAAATTTTTTTCATAAATTTGATTTTGTTATATTTGCTGATATTTTATTTTTGTTTATACGTAATGGCCATTTACTAAAAGAGGCATAATGGGTAGCTCGGAGCCGCAAATGGTCTGGGTAATGGTGGCACTTGAAATATCTTTTAGTGGGGGTCAAAATGGATGGGCAAACCTGCAAACAAACAATATCATTTTCTTAGTTAAAGATGGAGATAATAAGAAAGAGTATATTCTTCTTTGTGACCGGATGAATCATTGTCTCTGGATGGACAATCAAGAGTATATCATTGGCTCTAATTTGTTGATGTGTTGGTTTTTAACCATTGGTTAATCAAGAGTATATCCTTGGAAATGTTTGTCAAAAAATGCGGGCTTGATATTGTTAAGGAAGCAATGCCTGAAGAACATATGGAGCTGCTCACAAATATAAGAAAGGTTTGTTGTGGATCAATTTATATCTGAAGTTAAGTTTCAACTACACAGTATCAGTTAGCGCTTACTGTTGAAATGCAGATAAATGAACGAAAAGAGTGAAACCATTCTGCTAACACCGAGGAAAACAAATCTCGTCTATCAAAAGCAACTACCTCAAGGTCTCTCTGCTATAACACATCTTAAATATACTCTTGTCCTCACATTGTTGTTAGTTATTTAAATTATACTTTTGGCTCATTAACAGGTTGAGCAGATGGAATCATACAAAAATATTTTCTGATTTTGGTGAAACTGAAGATATGCTCAACTCCAAAAGGTCTTCATTCAAGTTTGTGCTTTGATACAAGTATATATTTTATTGTACAGTAGAGAGACATACATATGTTAAATTAAATGAATATTTTGTAGGTCCAAGAGAGTAAGGGAGAGGTTGGCATAAGAAAGTTATAAACAGCTAGATGTTGAACCACTTGACCTGCTTGACCGTGAAAAAGAGAAGATCGTCCCTTAGATCTTCCGATAGCTGATTTGAAAAGGAAGCTACGGTCTCATGAGATAGATGCTGGTGGAATGTTGATCATTTCTGAGGAGGGAAAAATTTAAAAAAAAAAGGGTTACGACGAGCATAGGGTCAGACTTTGATGTGAGGAATGTAGCATCTCGAAAAACAGAAAAAACGCAGGAAAACGGGCCAGTCTGTGTGGGCGTATATGGGTCAGAATACTCCAGCAAGAAGGCGGGTGGAGATTTGAAGAGGAAGGGGAAGTTTGAGCCATATGCTTATTAGCCACTGGACCGCAAGATGGTTAGCCAAAGACTAGAGCATTGAGCGGCTACAAGGAAGGGCAAACTATCTAAACATGAGAAGAATAAAGGAAAAGCAGCCACAACAAATATGGTTATTGTTGGTTAGGAGGATCGTCATAGTTTCTATTTCAAGTTTGTTACATATTACTTTTGGATGCATACTAAAAAGAAGATATCTAAGATCCATAAGTTTTGTTTTTATTTTTATTTATTAGCGAGTGGGACATGCTATTGTGAGATCTGTGATATACAATTGCATTTTTGTTATGGAAGTACTTCTGTTACCCTCCCTACCAACTATTAATCATGATGTCAGTATGCACAAATCATTTTTACCCTCCCTACCAACTATTAATCATGATGTCAGTATGCACAAATCATTTTTATTAGTCATTGTTCTAATAGCATGAAATGGGTCTCATTTGAAAGGGATCGTAAATTTGGATTGGTTATGTAATGTAGCCTTTGTGCTAATTTGCTTCCATGTATAGAAAGATGGAAACTTGGGATCTTGACACTTCGTTAATCTTTTTTTCTATTTGGAACTTATATCTTTCAGTGCCGTTTAAAACGAATGGGCAAAGCTCAAACAAACAATATCATGTTCTTAGTTAAAAATGGAGATAAAAGTATATACAAACAAACGAATGGTGCCTTTATTTGTAATGTTGTTTAGACTTGTGTCCACTTAATATAGATTATCTTTGTTTGTTACGCTGTATGCGTAACCCGTCCACCGGACGGGTATTAAACTAGTAAATCAATAATGGCACCTTAATTGCTTAACTATTTGTATAGCCCGTACTCCAAACCATAAATGAAAGTGAGTATTTGTTTATAAACAAGTGAAAGTAGTTTGCTTTCCTGATCTTAAAGTGTTTGTGATAACATAAATAGAATTTTATTACATCATCGGTTCTCCAAGTTCTTCAACATCAGTTATGGTGTATATAACCCCACCAGGCAAAACAGCATACACATATTCATCTAACAAAAACGGGCTAATCACACGCCTACCAGTATACTGTCAAATTTCAGCACACCCTGACTTAAACTAACAATACACACATTCAAATCAGTCACACAAATCAGTGAATGTGATTCCCACTTTTACAAATTACGAAATGATTTTACAAGTAACCAACAGAATCAGCACACAAAAACATTGATCAAATTCATTCGATTAAGAGGGAGAGATGCAGAGAGTGAAAAAGCATTGCTGCATAGCGATGAGATTTTTTACCGAAATACCGGTACCGTACCGATGCCGTACCGTACCGATCATAAACGGTACCGGTATCGGTTATAGATTTTTCAAAATTCGGTACCGGTAAGCAACATTATCGGTATCGGTACCGGTATTTTTCGTTAGATACCGATACTAATAGCAAGTTAAATAATGACTTTATGTATCAAGATTTATCATTATGCATTCACCTTAATCTAGATTTAGCTATCTATATACATGCTAAAAGTTTTGTGTCTAGTATAGAAACTTGATTCATTCATTGACATACTGACAAATATATATATAGAAAAAATAAGAGTTGAAAAATCTGGAATCTTATCACTACAAATCAGCAACAATAAACCTATTAAAAGACTATCCAAAAATACGAACATACGTTCTCGTTAAGTTTATACTCATTCCGAATGTTTTTTTACGTAAAGTGTTATGCTAATATGCTTTCATCATGATATTTTTTTAGGTAAAACAATGGATGACGCAAAAGCGGTACCAATGTGGTAAAGTACCGAAAAACCGATACCGGTACCGAATCTATAAATACGGTACGGTAATTGTTGGATATCCGGTTTGACATCAGCGGAAGCATTACCGGTGTTCGATGAATTGGTTTTCATTGTATTTTGATTGAACACACAAAACAAAGTGGGAATATGGGAACAAGAAGAAAACAGTTTTGGACAATTCGAAGGAAATAAAATTGTCTTGGTAGTCCAGCAAATATTGCCGGTAACTATCATATATACATAATAGAAAACGGTTATGCGGCGGTTAATTACAGCGGGAACAACTGTCATTTGAAATGGTGTCTCACCAACCTACATGCCTCTCCGATTATATTGTAATACATACTTATATCCTAAGTTAATTAACTAAATAAAACATAACATATAAAAATAATTAAGTTTGTTTACTAACACACTCCCCTAAACTTAATTGCTTCTTCGAGAATGCATCATAACGCTCCTGTTTGCTTCATCCATTGTCTTCCAGCCTGCTTGAAATCGAAATGTTTCCTCTCTGCAGCCTCTTCATTACATGCCAGTCACTTCTAGTAAACAGAGCATAGTGTTGGAGTGTCTCTCCTTCTTGAACATGTCCCTCGCTCTTCCTCCTTTCTCGGTCATAATCAGAAGCTTCATTTCTTGTTCCTGGATAATCTTCTCCTTGGCCATTGAAGTTTCCCTTGCTCACATCATCATAATCATAACCCATGTCTTTGGCTATTATCCAGCGTTTGTTGGTCGACATTTTCTTATACCCTGCATCACGTTTTTGTTTGTCTTTCATTCCTGATTCATCTTCCTTCGAACGAAGGTCTTCTTCGTCATCTGCACGTGTTGCGAAATTCACGCTTGGTACTTCATCTTTTCCCCGTATGGTACTCTTGAATGGTTCCCCGTCTGCGTGAATACTACGGCCCATACCATAGCCGTCTTCAACCCTCACATGGCTGGAACTTGGGACACTTACTTGTCCGTATTGTAAATTCTGGGAATCCTTATTGATTCCGTTCGCTATTTCACGATTCTTCTTGCAGACGTAATTCATTGTTGGAACAACATCTTGTTCCAATCGCATCCTTCTTCGTCTTTCATTCATTTCATCGGAACAGTGTTTGCATGGCATCGTTTATCGCTTCATTCTTGCAAACATTCATGATCGCGGAGTTGTGCGATCGGGGTTGAATTCATCTCCGTCTTCGTATCCTCTGTTTTGTTCTTCATCCGGTTGTGCCCGGAATCGTATAATATCGATCGATTTTCTTCGATTTCCCACTGTGGCTCTGATACCACTATGTTGGATATCCGGTTTCACATCAGCGGAAGCATTACCGGTGTTCGATGAATTGGTTTTCATTGTATTTGATTGAACACACAAAACAGAGTGGGAATATGGGAACAAGAAGAAAACAATTTTGGACAATTCGAAGGAAATAAAATTGTCTTGGTAGTCCAGCAAATATTGCAGGTAACTATCATATATACATAATAGAAAACGGTTATGTGGCGGTTAATTACGGCGGGAACAACCGTCATTTGAAACGGTGTCTCACCAACCTACATGCCTCCCCGATTATATTGTAATACATACATATAATCCTAAGTTAATTAACTAAATAAAACATAACATATAAAAATAATTAAGTTTATTTACTAACAGTAATCGATATCCACATTTCCTCAATTTCAGTAACGGGATTTACGGTATCGATACTAGTACGGCACCGGTATCGTACCGATCTCGTCCCTATTGCTGCAGAAAAACAGTAAACCGATAGCAGTCGAGAGAGAGCAAACAGAGACTGACAGATAGACCAACGGCGGCTGTAGAGGTGTTCATCGGTCCTGTTTTTGGTTTACTGAGATTACTCGGTTCGGTTTTAGATTTTGTTCTGGGGTGATCAAATATCAAACTGAATCGTATAAGATAAGTGTGGTTAAAAACAATAAACCAATTTTAACCAAATAAACCGATCACTAGAATAAAACCTCTTTTTTAGAGAATGAAATAGATTGGTTAGGTAAACTCAATTGGCTGTTTTTTCTCCTGCATTTTATGTATCTGCACAAAAATTCTAATTATAGATCTTCAAACATTTTATTAAATTGAGTAAATTACAAAAAACGTCCTTTATGTAGACACTAGATTACAAAGTGTGTCCTTTGTCTTCAAAAGGTACAAAAAAACGTACTCGATGTTTATAAAACCTTGCATGGTTCGTCCTTTAGCCTTAACCCAGTTTATTTTAATGGTTAAATCTGACTAATTAGACCCTACTTAAGGGCATTTTGGTCACTTTACGTAATACTAAAATAAATAATCAATAAAAATAATATATAAAATTATTGAGTAAATTACGTTTTTGGCCCCTGTGTATATATGAATTTTACTATATTAGCCCAAAATAAGAATTTCTAACATATCTGCCCCCATGGTCTCTATAACTAACCATTTTGGCTCCTAAGTTTAGAGATCATGGGGGCCAAAATGGTTAGTTAAAGAGACCATGGGGGCCAAAATGGTTAGACTTAGGGGCCAAAATGGTTAGTTATAGAGACCATGGGGGCATATATGTTAAAAATTCTTATTTTGGGCTAATATAGTAAAAGTGATATAACCACAGAGGCCAAAACGTAATTTACTCTAAAATTATTATATTGAAAAAACTTATATCACACATACCCTAACCCCCATCTCATCTCTCTCTCACTCACACTTACCCCCACTGGCCACCACCACCCACCTGCCACCACCCACTGGCCATCACACAAAATCAGACTCCACTGTAGTCACAACCCAATCGCAGAACACCCCCCCAACCCACCACCACCGAGCTTAATCTGATGCTAGACACATCTAATCGCAGAACTTAGGGCGGGGCTCGTACGGACCTCCATCCCCACCACCACCAGCGATTCTCGGAACACACCCAATTGAAGAACCCACGACAACGCGTTCGTATAGATCTAGATCGGAACAATTTTCAGATTTCGCTCTCATGTAGCAATTTCTTAGAATTCGCTCACTTTTATAATACCCAATTCATTTGAATCCTATATTCTGTTATGTTTGTCAAAAAATGTGAAATCTCAACCCACAATACAAGAAAGAATGCATAACACAGGAGAAGCAACAAAACGGTGACATAAAATTTTTATTACTTAAGCAGCCCGAAAAAACTCCCAACCTCCCAAGATCTTACAAAATGTAAGATCAGAAATCAACCAATACAAAGTATGTAATCAACTGATAACAATCAGTTGATTAATCAACACAATACAACTTAAATGGAACAATACAACCTGATATATGAAGATCCACAGGATCAGCAATACAAACGAAACAAATGATAAACCAAATCTTCAATAAATCTTCATCATATCACCAGCAGATTGAACGAACACCAACCGGAACAAGAGAGACTGAAGCAGACCTAATAATCCTCAACTGGAACGAGGAAGACTGAAAATGTGTGCATTAAGAACGATCGTAACTTCGAAAATATGAAGATTCACATGATCTTCAATTGATAGAGAATAAATAACTCAACAAGAACTTCAACAGTTCTTCAACCTCATATTATTGTAAAAGTGAAGTTTTGGGGGAATCAATTTGAAGAGAGAGAGAGCTGCGAAGAAGTCACCAGAACCCTAGCTCTCAAACAGAGCTTTATATATCAGCTGCACTCAACATTTACACTCTGCCCCTTCACCTTTTATTATTTGCACCGACTTCAAAATAAACTTTCATTCTGGCCCCCCAATTATTGCATCTGTTATGAAAACCACACTAGACAAAAGACAATGTAAGTACATTAAGTACATCATAAATATTTCATAACATATGAATGAAACCTGCACTTTATATTTTCAACATCCCCCCTTCATTCATATGTGCTCACCAACCAAATTACACTCAAGTTCACAAGTATGTTAAGTGATGATCGCAGTCCTCCATAAGTTTCATATAGACCCCTCGGACTCCCAGCTGTTGCAACAACTTGCACCAAATATGTAATAACCAGAAATAACAAGGCTCATTATAACATAAGCCCAAACATAACATGAGCCCAAAGAGATAACAAGCTAATAACCAGCCTGATAACATACTTATACATGAACGGCTAGGACTCCCAGTGAATAAACATAACTAACAAATGTATAATGTATGAATTAATCTTATATTTTCAACATGCCCCCATCATTTATATACTATGCATGTTAACCATTTTCAACTTATTGCACATAACACCGTTCACTTCACCACTCAAACCTTTAGCAATTTTACAAACAGAGAAACAATCCTAGCAGAACCAATAACACCATAGAATTTTTTTTTCAACAAATCCCAGTGTTATTTCAAATGTTTAGTCTCCACATGAAAGACAAGATTCAAAGAAACTCATATGACACTTTCACACGATTTTAACAGCCAAACTACGGCTAACACAACATAATAGAGAAACAAATCAAAACAAAAATAGGATTTCTATAACCAAAATCTTAACATGACTAACTAAGTATCCAGACAAACTATAAGACGAGACAGAAGATTCCTTGAAGTAACACCAACAACACAACAAAGAACTCTCTATAACAAACAGACAACAAAACAAATAAACTGCTATGACTAAGAGCACCAGATAACAATGATAGCCTACCAGACACATCTCTTACACAAGAGAAAAATACAAGGCTAACACTACATACATACAAGAGACAAGCTTGAACTCAGATCACACTAGACCTATTCAAATCATGAGATATGATAATCATACAATATGATATACAGATCATACCCAGAAAACAATTTTAACAGTATTGAAGCCAAGAAGTTATCACATAATGCAGAACGATTCTGTAAAGAAAAATCAAAAGATTCGATAACCATTTATCATGCTCATAAACTGATCAAATAAAGACTTAGATAAGTCAAGAAGCAACCCTGGCAAACAAAGAGCTATAAACTAAAAAATTAGCACAATATCGAATAATCTTCACAACTCAGAACCAAGTCTAAAACAACTAGAATAGCATGAATCTTCAACCACACAAAAAACTGTAATAACAAGATTCTAATTAAACAATAGACTTTGACTCTACATTCAAAAGAATCAAATACTTAACCGACACATAAAGTCGCATGTCTAAAACTTTCAGACCCACATCTGAACCAAAAAAAAAACGGTCAAGAAATCATAAAGACTCATTTTTTTTTACCAAAAAACCTTTACAGTTACACAAGACATGAACCACAAAATTGAATCACACGATACAAAACAATTCTGATAAGGAAAGGACAATACAACTCTAAATCAGACATACTTCTCACAAAGAGACTAGCAAGACAACTCTCAGACTATAATAGAAGACTAGAACCTTTCAGAAACATTTCTGATAAACTAGAGATTCACAAAAGACAACATAACTCATAACAAAGTCTGAAAAAACAACGAATCACACGATTCATACATATACAAACCAAGTGAGATAACAAACAATTAGAAAACATATTCTAATTAGAACAATGAACCACACAGTTCATCAACAATACCACAGTTATATCATTTAAACTAAAATTCACATGATTTTTGAGAATATGATATCAAGACCGAAAGACAATACTTGTGAAGAACCCAAAGTCAAATTTGACTTGAATAAAAAAAACTTTTCACGAAATACTGAATCACAAGAGTCATACCAAGACTGATACACAAGAAGTACACACTTCTATAAAGACAACAAATTCAGCCTAAAACAACCATGAAATACAAAATCACATGATTTAATATCTCACACACAAGACAAGAACAACACGACAATAAGACACAGCCAAACAAAATCACAAAATACCATATTTTGGAACCAAAAATACCTCACAAGAGATGACATACAAGGCTGTCACAAATACAGAATAATCTTGACAATACCAACGGTTAAACATGAACCACACAGCTCAAACTAACCATACAAACAAGATCATAGACAAGCAGACATCAATACTACGAATAAAAGACATTTAACAACATACAAGACAAAGATCCTCAACATATAGATCTCATAGCTAGGCAAACACAGACATCAAGAACAAACTTGACAAAACAAGCGGTTAGAAACACTCAAACCACATAGTTCGACTAACCATACAACAAGAGACAACAAGACATACAGACTACGTGTGAAAGACAGTGCCAGTTCAAGACAAAATTGAATCACATGATCCATGATAAAGATTCAGAACAACGAATCAATAACTAGAAACAACATTTCAAACTAAACTACCTTAAGATAGCAAATACAAGATCACATAACCACAAAGGTAGCACATTACATGGCAACCAAACATCCAATCATGAATGAAACAATAGGATCATGCAATGAAAAACTCAGCTAGTCACGATTAAAAAAAAACATGACTATCCAATTATCATACAAGATTCAAGAGACATAACAACTCAAAATTGTCATGACTTACAAAACCTAACCCTCTAAAACGAACAAAGATGATAACCAAACAGATAACAACAACATAAACAACAAGAATCTCATATATGACCTGAATCAACACAAAAATGGATCTAAGAACATGAAGAAATACTTAAATGTGATGAACTAGAGAGAGAGAGAGAGTGTATGAAGATAACAGAATGATTTCAACACACTCCCAAACAGACATGTTATCAACCCATAGATATACAAGGACCAAGCAACAACAAATTAACCAACGACAAATATTTTATTACGTGATGAAAACATCAACAACAAGCTCTAGATAAATACACATCAGATCAAGACTCAACATTAGAACAACTTTCAAAACAACAAATGAAGACTAAAACAACTTATATTTGATTTTAAGAAAAATATTCAACAACTTTAACAATCACCAAGAGACAGATTTTAAACTATCTCTTTACCACACACTACATAGACAGACAAAACCAAACAATGAATCAGAAAAAAAGTATAATAGAACACAGAATTTATCAACAGATAACACAATATATGAGCCAGACAGAAAATAAAACCTAGGGCGAAGCTAAGTCAGGGACCAGATTCCAGGTTCGTCACTCTTTGGTACCTGGAGAAGCCTTTACTTAGGAGCCACAACTACCCCTATCAGACCTAAACGCAACCCAAGACAGAAACAACAGGTAAACAAAAAACACAGCAGGTCACAAGAACAGAGAATACCACAAGACAAAGTAAACAAGTAATCAAAGAATCAACAATCAACAAACAAAAAAGTGCCGGTCCTCACTACCCCGATTTCAACTACTCCAACAACAGAAACAAAAAAAAAAGAGTAGGAACAATCTTACAGCGGGTGAAAATATCTTCAATAAAATCAGATCTGTAGTTTGCCCTGAACCAAATGAACCCAGTTAGTTTGCCCTGAACCTTCTAGGGTTTCAGAGACTAACGCAGGTCTTCTTCACAACACAAACCCTAGATCAGGATTTGTCTTTACAGCTCTCTCGAAACACAGATCCCAAAGATGCGAAATACATACAACTTCTCCGATCAACAAGTGCAAGAAACCCTAACAGACAAACAAACAACAAAACAAACAATCAGATCACGACGGGGAAGATAAATCACGAGCTCTGTGGCTCTGATACCATGTCAAAAAATGTGAAATCTCAACCCACAATACAAGAAACAATGCATAACACAGGAGAAGCGACAAAACAGTGACATAAAATTTTTGTTACTTAACCAACCCGAAAAACTCCCAACCTCCCAAGATCTTACAAAATGTAAGATCAGAAATCAACCAATACAAAGTATGTAATCAACTGATAACAATCAGTTGATTAATCAACACAATACAACTTAAATGGAACAATACAGCCTGATATATGAAGATCCACAGGATCAACAATACAAACGGAACAAATGATGAACCAAATCTTCAATAAATATTCATCATATCACCAGCAGATTGAACGGACACCAATCGGAACAAGAGAGACTGAAGCAGACCTAATAATCCTCAACTGGAATGAGGAAGACTGAAAATGTGTGCATCAAGAACGAACGATCGACACTTCGAAAATATGAAGATTCACATGATCTTCAATCGATAGAGAATAAATAACTCAACAAGAACTTCAATAGTTCTTCATCCTCATATTATTGTAAAAGTGAAGTTTTGGGGGAATCAATTTGAAGAGAGTGGGAGAGAGCTGCGAAGAAGTCACCAGAACCCTAGCTCTCAAACAGAGCTTTATATATCAGCTACACTCAATATTTACACTCTGCCCCTTCACCTTTTATTATTTTCACCGACTTCAAAATAAACTTTCATTCTGGCCCCCCAATTATTGCATCTGTTATGAAAACCACACTAGACAAAAGACAATGTAAGTACATTAAGTACATCATAAATATTTCATAACATATGACTGAAACCTGCACTTTATATTTTCAACAATGTTGAATAAAAGAACTAAAAAGGACACAATTTTTATTGTTTAAACCCATATTTTACCCCACAAGATTTGTGAATTCTTATAGAAATAATAATTTCTTTGAATTCAAGATAATTGCTTCACAGGTACATGAGACACAATTCTTGAATTCTTTGAATTTGATTTTTTTGTGTGCGTATGCTAGGGAAAGATGGGGTTCATGTTGATATTTCACTGGGTTAAGGATTTAATGGTGGTGGGTTTAGGCCGGACTCAAGTTTTGTGGTGGGAGGTGTTACAGATATGAGAATGGAGAAGACAGGTGGCGGTGGCCGGGTGGCAGTGGTGGTGGTCAGGTGGCGAGTTTCATTATCAACAGCTTTAGCTGTTTCTGGTGGTGGGTGGTGCTAGAGTGGTGGTGGTAACATGAAAGTTAGAGAGAGAAAGTTAAGAAAGAGAATGAGAGTTGAAAAAGAGAACGAGAGTGAGAGAGAGAGAGAGAGATGATGATCTGATTTATTATTATTATTTAATGGTGGTGGGTTTAGGCCGGACTCTAATTTACTCTCAAGTGGGGTCCATTTGTTCAGATTTAACCAGTAAAATAAACTGGGTTAGGGCTAAAGGACGAACCGTGCAAGAGTTTGTAAACATCGAGTACGTTTTTTGTATTTTTTGAAGACAAAGGACATACTTTGCAATCTAGTATTTACATAAAGGATGTTTTTTTAATATCAATGCTAAAATAACACCTTTATAGCTTAACAAGAAGTCAAGAATCATTAAACTTACTCTAGATTTCTATGTAATCCTCGAAATTTTCTCATGTTAGAAAATAAAAACGCACTATATATGAACGTAGTTACAATACTAAATGATTTTGATACATCAATACTGCAAAAGATTAAAGCATTTGAATGTCATAACTGAAATCAACAACAACTAACCTCTCGATTGATTTGTTTGAGCGGAGAACACTCTGAAGTCTGACCGTTCGATTGTCAAAGTGGACCTAGAAGCTCTTAATGTTAATCGGTTAAAACGGTTTACTCAGTTAAGTTAAACTGAATTCAACATTTTGTACAACTGAAAACTAAAATGGTTATCCGGTTTGGTTTTTTCGGTTAGGATTCGATCGTTTTGGTTTTCAGTTTATTCGATTCGGATAATGAACACCCCTAAATGGCTGTTTGTCGTTTAATGTATTTGGCCGCGCATAGTTTTGTTGGGTCAAAGTAAAACACCTAGTATTGGTCGGGTATGGTACCAAGTTTTAGAGAGAAGGCGATCGACTTTTTTTTGTTTCCGGTTCCGGGTATGGTCGGGTATACCCGGGTTAGACGCGGTTTTAGATCATAGGGTATGGAACCCTATATACCCGGTGGGTAGGGTCGGATATGGAACCGGGTAGAAAGAACCTGGGTTATTTAATACCCGGATTTGCTTATATTTTTCCAGAAAAAGTATAGTACCCCTTTTGATACGGGCCAAAGTGGGTCAAAAGCGTACAACCACAGTGGGCCAATTGGGCTTGGCAGCAGGCCCAAAATCGAAAGGAGACAGCCAACGAAATTAAGAGATTAAGTAGTGGATTTGTGTCACATGTTTTAATTATGCAATTTACCTTTTCAATTGTTATGCATGAGTGGGGAAGTAGGTTAGTGAGTCCCTAAGAATAAGGCTAGTGGCCGTTTGTGGTCAGTTTGCACCCCATTTTCTTTAGTATTTGGAACAGAAGCAATGATCCCAACAGAGATGGTGATACCTACAGCAAGATCGAATCTGCGGGATCCTGAGAAGAATCCTGAAGCTTTATGCCAAGATTTGAACACTGTCGATGAGACAAGGGATGCAGCAAAGATAAGGATGACAGCATATCAACAGAGGATATCCAGAGCATATAACAAAAATCTAAGGACTAGAAGGTTTCAAGTTGGAGATTAGATGTTAAGAAAGGCTTTTCAGAATACTATTAATCCTGCTAATGGGAAGCTTGCCCCAAAATGGGAAGGACCTTATGAAGTTGAATCAGAATCTGGGAAAGGAGCATACCGACTCAAGAATATGGAAGGAGATATATTACCCAGATCCTGGAATACTATACACCTTAAGCTCTATTTCAAGTGAGTTTAGAATTTAATTTCTAACTCAAGATGGTATGAATTCTAATTCCCTTTTTAAAGTAATCATTTAATTTACTGTTTCTGGAAACCCAATACTGACTTAAGCATCGGAGGGGTGTTAGCCAAGCTAACACCCACCTTAGTTTGAAGGTGTTTTATAGGATACGCTTCAGGATGTTACTCCAGGATATATACTCAAGATGAACCGAAAGATTAGAGGATTGGCCCCCTCTCTCACGTTTAAGGGATCCCGATCCCTTCAAAGGTTTAAAGGTATTCACCTTCCTCTTGAATTGGGTTTAAACACCCCGCCTGGAGCGCAAGTTATCCGGGAATAGTTCAAGATAGCGGGACTAGTTCATGTAAAAGTGGCTGACAATTTCGTTATTATTGGCTATATCCTGGATCCTTAAGGTATATGAGGATTGATCACCCTCTCTCACGAAAGGGTATTTTCATACTCTCTAAGGTTTAAAGGTTTTCACATTTCTAAGTCTTAGAGTTTGAACACTCCCGTCTGTAGCTCACGAAAATATGGGTATATCCCCAGTATACTTATGGTTTATCCCCAGTATATTAAGGATCTATCTCCAGGATAATTAGGGTTTATCCCCTGTAGTACTAAAGTCGCTTACAAATGTGTTCACACACAATTGTTGTACGAATCAAGAAGTTCCTAAGTATTCAAATGTATTGTACACTGGGGACATTCATCTTGATACACTCGAAGGATGAAATTGAACTTGATTTCCTAAGTATTCCAGACAAGGGACATCCATGGTGAAAATATTATAAAGGAATCAAAGGTTGGAAGTTGGAATCTATTCACTAAGTGTTTTTTGGTATGACCTTTCTTTTTTCCATCTTTTGAAACCTTATCTAAGTGACCTAAGTTTTGGAATTATGTTTCACAAAGTTTTAATGGAACGTTTTTTATTAAAATATTAAGAGTATTCTGACCAGGATATTTCCTCAGGATACTTGATCAGAATATTAGAAATGTTGTATTGGAATAAAAATTGGAACTACGTTCAAATTAAACATATGCAACAAAATTCACAAAGAAAATATAAACAACAATGGATAAGGCTAAAAAGGTTAGTTTATTATTAACATAGCAAAAGATTGTACTTTTGTCTTCATCTCAAATCGAGATCGATCCACCAAAAGCACAATTAGTTTTTAACATATTTACCTAAATAGTTGAAGGCATCATCCTAAAACCCAGGATACCTCCACCTTCAACTGTTAATTGTTCTAAAAGGATAGTAAAGGTTGATGACCAAGGGCTTCGTCCTAAAACTCAGGATCCCTCCACCTTTGGCCATCAAATTGTTCTAAGTGCAGGAAATTAAAAATTGTTCAGAAGACAGGAAAGTAAAATGTTTTAGCAACCACAACTATTGGATTTAAAAAAGTGGGCTCTGGCTTAGGCATAAATATCCATCATTGCCCACTTCGCTGCCTTCAAGGTGTGACAACCCTCACAAATCCAGGTATCCGTACAAATCAATTAATATTTAATTAGTGCTTGATTACTGTGCTTGATTTCAATTATGATTAAACTGCTTTCTATTTTCTGATACATACATACTCATGCATCACATTTCATACTGTCACTCTATTACTTACACACAAACAATAGCGACAAACTTGATGCACAAAGCACAGTTAGCACAGTGAGCGGATAACCCAGGAACAAGCTGACAATGCCAGCACCTAGACAGACAATATCATTGAGGCCAGTATGAGCCAGGAATAGGTTACTACACTAGTAGGGAGTGTAGGGAGGTGAGGACCATAAAACTGCGTCACTAGGTGATAGTTATAGTGCCCGGAAGTGCCTAAATTCTACTTTAAGTGCAAAATTCTGCACTAAATACCAAAATTCAGCATTTAACAATGCTAGTAAAGTGCAAAAACTTGGCAAAATAGTCCTAAACACTTTCCAAAGTGTTGGGAATTCAATGTGTCACTAAAAACAATATAAAAGACACTTTAAAGCTTTATTTAGCACTTTAACGGATCAATAACCAACCGAACAACCGGACTTTACCCGGAACATAAAAATATTGCCAAACACATTGTTTTTACTTTTCTGAGCTAGTTTGGGTCCCCGAACACCCTAACACACTTTACATTATAACACACACCTTAATACACTAACTAAGCACTTTAAAACTAACTAGATTGTAACTAGTTCCATTACAACCCAACCCCCTACCCCCACCCCCTAATTGACGGTCACCACAAGGGTGACCCACCCTTGCTTCCTTTTGATTATTATAATTGTTATTGTTGGACAATGAGGGACATGTTACATGTTGGTTAATGATGGTAATGGGTTATAAATAAGCACATTAGACAACCATTCTCTCACTTCCAAACTCAACATCAACAAAGCTCTCCTCCTCCCTTCTTCTTAGCTCACGGCCGCCACCACCACACCACACCACACTACCACCACCATAAAGTCTTGTTCAAGCATTTTCCATACATCCAAAGGTGCAAAAGGTCCAACAAGCAAGCTTGGTGCACTCGGAAGTTCAAGGACCACTCTAGTATTCTTTTATCCACCACTTTTACGCCTTGTTTCTCCCCTAGCCTTGTGCTAGTAGTAAGTGCTTAAAAACTTCATCTTGTTCTTATTTGTAGTGGTTAATAGATGATAGAATGATTAAATGTTAAGAAACACTAAAGAACATAAACTAGTCTTGAAACATAAAGGGTAAAGAATGGATAAAAGATAAAGTAGTGTTAAATGATGTTGAAATCTTGTTGATCTTGTGTTGTTATGATTATTGGATGTTGTTTGTTAGTAGAAGTAAGATGGATCATCATCTAGACTTGCTAGATCATGTTTAAGAACATGAACTAGCAAGATGTAAATGATAGAGTTATGAAGGATGATGAAACCATCCATACATGAACTTTGAACTTGAATAAATATAAGATTTCTTGAAAAATAAAGATGTAAACTTGTAGATCTAAAGATCTATGAGTGGGTTTTCGAAAGAACCAAGTGAAAGATACTAGTTTTGTTAAAACTTGGACATTACATAAAATAAAAACATTTTTAGTAAGTAAACAAGTGTATGAACACTTGTGTAACAAGAAAATTCCACAAGGAAATATTTTTGGAAATCATGACTAGAAGTTGTGAAAATGTATATTCCTTAAAAATAAAGATTTTAAGAAACTAATCTTATTTTTAAAGATAACAAGACCTACTAAGCATGTTAGTAACTTACTACATATTTTTACAAACTTTCAAGTTCAAGTTCATGAGTTTGTGATTTAGGCTTATTTTTGTCAAGATTAGTGGTTAAAGATTGTATATTGTTGATTGTTAAATCGTTTGATTGATTTTATAAAAGAAAATGATATGCTAAAAAGCATGGACACCTCCATTTACAAAGGAAACTCTGGCGAAATTTTTCTAGAAATATAACACTTAGAATATTTTTCTAACAAGTATTTACAAATATATTTTTAACATTATTTTTCTAAATAAACTTCGCCATGATTTTTATTACAAAAATACCAAGTGCCGAAGGTTGATTTTCGTAAATAAAATTTGTTAAAAATATATATATTTAGAATATATATTTTACACTAAAACGCTTGTGTGATTATTTGTTATTTTGTGTACTAGATATATTATTTTAGGGTAAAATAATATAACTTGAAAATACTATGAAATTACGACCCCAAAATAATACCAACGCCCTCACAAAGTAAATAGTTAAGTTACATAAGTATTATTGTTACAACGCGAACTTTAAAACGTAACTTATGTATTTTCAGAAAAATACTCTTATTCGTATTGTTTTGGTGAAATATTATTTTGGAAAATTTATGAAATAAAATATAATATTTTTGGAAAAAATATATATGTTTTGGAATTTAAAATGTTTTAGACAAGTGATTAAAATATATTTTCTAAGTGAGACTTAAAAATATATTTTTCGGAATTATAAGTATACATGCATTATTACCCCCATCCTTGGGAAGGAAATACGAATATAAAATAAATAAGAATTGTCAATACGAAATAGTTGCCTAATTAACTATTTTTCCTTAAACGTTAAACCCTAAGCCAAGACACGACCGTCCGTCTAATAGGAATTAGTACGTGTAGGTCGTCACGCAGCAGATAGAGTTGGAGATTGACGTTTCTGGATACGCACTTCTGTGAGTTCATGTCCCCCTTTTCTCTTTACTGTTTTCAGTTTTATACTTCGGGGGTGAAATACATGCGACAACTATTACAAACTTTTATTACATGGTATGGTTAGCGTAGGGATGGTTTATACTACTAGATCATGTGAGGGGTGGGTACAACACTCGAGGCCATTAATCCTCTTTGTAGGACCGAGGGACACAAGAGTGATATATCTATTTGGGTGTAGCGAGCCCACACCCGTGAGGCCGGGGAGGCCTATAGAGGTGACTGTGTCTTACAGCCGAAGCCCGGTAACAAATTTGCTAGGTTTGAGTTTCCCTGCACTTTCTCACACATACTAGTGGCTTTGCAACCCATTGGTGATCTCTTTTTCCTTATTGCTACATACTTGGGACTTTTATACATACTTTAAAGGTTTATTCATACTCACTTTTACATGAACTCGCTCAACTTTTTGTTGATTTTTCAAACAACATGTATTTCAGGAAATTAGTGGATCTGGCACGGTATGCATCACGTCAAGCTGCGTAAGAATAATGATGTCATCCGAGTTTAGGAAGTGTGACCTTTGCCTGGACGGGTTACAAGTCTTAAACTGTGTTTTAGTCAAGTCTTTTGTTATGTCGTTGAACATGTTTTCTTATGTCATGGTTGTTTTTGGTTGTTGTGTCAGCTTTTGAAACAATGTTGTCGTGTTAACTTTTTAAACTTGATGAATGGATGAACATCATGGTTTTAAATTCATATAGCATGGTTATGATAATTGCTATGGTATTAAGAAGTCACACCAAATAAACCCACGCTTCCGCAAAAGCCAGGGTGTGACACAAGGGCCAGCACTCTCTTCAACCACAACTTCATCATCACCCGCACTAGGATCGCCACCAGCATCCTTCTCAGCATCACCGCCAGCATCAACCACCTTTTCAGCCGCTTGGGAAGGCTCCTCAACCACAGGTTTTACAGGATGCTCCACTTGATTGCCACCGAGATCTCTTAGCTTTACCTCTCAAGCATCAACATTCTAAGAAGGACATTCGAAGCCCATGGCCTTGGCTTCGTAGGCCATTTTCAGCTTGGCTTGGAGGAGATAGATGACGACAGAGCTCTTAAGGCCTTCCTGGTAAGAAGCCATATCCTGTTCATGCTGGACCTGAGCGGCGTCAAATTTGGCTTGAGCTTCGTGAGTAGCCTTCTTGATGGCAGCCTGGTGTTCATGGGTCATTGCTTTGAACTTGTACTCGTAATGCTGAGATTTGGCGGCATCAATCATCCCCTGGTCAGCAATGGTGACCTCAGCTTTCTTCAACTTGGACTCCAGCATCTTGTTGAGCCCGAAGGATTCCTCATACAAATGAACTAAATGTTCGAGGCCCTACAATAAAAAACACAGGTATTAATATATACTGATCAAGATATTGGTTCAGCATATATGTGTAGGATATGGGATAGGGATCTGTACCTGGTTGAGAAAGGAGGTCATGAACCCGCTTGCCTCGGCAGACCCATGATTCTCGTAAGGAAATGTTTCGGGAGTGGGAGGAGAATCAGTTTCCTTCCTCTTTCGGGCACTAGAGGCCCGGGTCTTAATAGCTGGTGAAGGCATGGGAATAGCGGCGGCTTTGGAGCTGGTAGGCTTGGATGAAGTAGCTGGCTTGGGACTTGGCTCTTTTTTGACCTGAACGCGACCAGAGTAATTGCCCAGCTCTTCTAGATCAGAAACTTCCTGGGTTTTAACTGGTGCTGCACGAAGGGAAGAAATACTATGCCCTTATATACTATTAGAATATAATCAGTTTAATATGTAAGAATAACTTGCAAAACTATGCTTACCAGATATCTCGGAACTTGATTTTTGGCTTAAGCTTGTGAATAACAGGGAGAAGGTTCTTTCACTCTCCGGGAGCCGGTAGATCTCTTTGATTCTTCTTTCTGATTCAGCAATTGGAGGGGCCAATTCCTTGAAATTTGCTGCATAAAAAGGTCAAGATGTCAGTTTAGGATATAGTCTCGGGATACGACTGGGGATATTCCTAAGACCCTAAATCCTACCAGAGGTCAACCACTTCCCGAGAAGGTTAACACCCTTGTCAATAGAGTCTCTTTTCACGAAAAAGAATTTTCGTCTCCAGTAATCCTCGTTTTTAGTCGCTTTGAGGATGAGGGGAACTTTAGAAGTGGAAAAGAGAAGGAATCGGCTGGAACCATGAGACCTTAAATGATATGCAATTGGAAGATCCTCAATGCACAAATCAGGCATATGACGGGATTTTATCTGGTCCAGTGTGACTAAAACTCGCCAAACCATAGGCATGGTTTGGGCATTACTAAGACCGGTGAGTTCAAAAAAGCGAGAGATGAAGGTCGGGAAAGGATACCGAAGCCCTATGGAGAAAGGGTAGGACAAGAAGCACACCCATTCATCGGAATACACGTCCGATCGGACCTCCCGGTCGAACGGACGTATAATCGCTCTGGCAGGAAAGGCACCAGAGGCTTTCAGGGCAGCTATATCGGCGTTGTCAAATGAATAGACCTCTTTCTTCGGTTCTTTGAGAAGATTTTGTTCGTTAAAAGTGGGGGTAGAATCAGCTGTTTGGGATCTGGTTCGGCTAGCCATGGGAAATGAAGAGATCTTGTAAAGAAAACAAAGAAGAAAGAGGAGGAAAAATACCTGAAAATTGCTCGGAATGTGATGATCAATAAGCAGGAAATCTGAGAAGATATAGGCCAAAATAGGGGGTAATGAGTAAAATGCGAGTGGGAAGTTATAGCGGGTCATTTCAAGCGTCTAATCATCTTAGTTACCTCGATCTAAGCGATAAGTTTTAAAACATATCCGTTTGAATTTAGAATTCCAACAGATATATTTTGGGGACAATTGTTATGGGTGGTTTTCTGAACCCATATCCTGAATTATATCTTGACTTTATTACTTTTGTTTGTGACCAGGATACCAGATCAGGATATTGGTAACATGCTGATGTAATATCCTGGTAGTTACTAATTATTCACGTGCAGATTAGGATGGTGAGCTCATAACGTTCGTTCGAGTGGACTTGTTCCCCTGAAAACTCGGACTAAACGGTTGAAAAGAGAACGTTGAAGCCGGAAGAAGGGGTCTCCAATGTTCAAGAGAGAATATTCGGAGCATCCCTAATTTGTAGGATAGTTAGTTATTTCTTTTTTACTATAAATAGGAGTTGTACGGATCATAAGACACACAAATTCACCCACTTTCTCACCTTCTCTACAAGCTGCAATCACTCGCAATCACCTTCACAAACACTCACACTTAAAATTCATTGTAACACTTAGTTGATCCGTACAATATCCTGCACTGTATCCTGAATTTTGAAGTAATAAGAAGAACAAGGCAGCCGCAATTGTCAGCTCCCAAGGTTTTGTGCCGGCAATCTAGATTGATCAAGGGCTTTCCTCGTACATCTCGTGTCAACCTTTACATTTCTGCTCATTGTTTGATTGTTGATATAGTTTGGTATCCTGAGCTATATCCTGAAAACTATTTTTGCAAACAACTAAATCAGAATATTTTCAATACACATTGTTAGCACACTACCTCATAAAACTAATTTGATCACTTAATTGCTTAGATAATTTTTGACCAAAACACTTTGCATTCCGGAATATAACACATTTGTGATGACATAAAAGTAAATTTTATTATATATTCACGCTTATTCACAATACAAATTTATATAACAAACAACGACCATTTTTGATTTATTGACTAAGGCTATCAATGAAACTTAATGTTGATGAAGATTCACCATATGTTATCGATAATTCCTCTCCATACATAACATGATCAGTATCAGCTCGAAATGTAGAGGGTGTGTGTGACATTCGTATGGTTTCTAACTCTGTAGCTACTTCTTTCATTACTGGTCTATATTTTCCATTAACATGGTCAGTATCTGCTCGAAACGTAGAGGGCGTGTGTGACGTTCGTATGGTTTCTAACTCTATAGCTACTTCTTTCATTGTTGGTCTATATTTTCCATTCATATTCAAGCATCGAATTGCAAGATCAGCTACGATTAGAAGGACATCTCTAGTACCCTCTTTAATCACAGTTGCATCAAAAATAGACATAACACGCCCTTCTTCCATTGCCAAGGTGAAGTGTGTAACCAAACTTTTAGTTTCACCAAATCTAGTTAGGGAAATTGGCCTTTCTCCAGTTAGCAGTTCAATCAAAACAACACCAAAACTATAAACATCACTCTTTTCTGTGAATTGGCTTGATTGAAAATACTCAGGATCAAGGTAGCCAAATGTACCTTTGACGATGGTTGTCAAATGAGTTTGCTCTACTGAAACCAACCTTGAAGTCCCAAAATCAGAAACTTTGGCCCTGTATTTTTCATCCAATAGTATATTAGTGGTTTTAATGTCTCTATGGTATATTGGAATGGAAATTGCTGAATGCAAGTAAGCAAGTGCTCCTGCAACCTCTGTAGCTATTTGTAGTCTCATGCTCAAAGAAAATGGGAACTCATAAGATCCATTATGAAGTCGATCATACAAGGTACCATTTGGAATATATTCAGAAACGAGGAGAGGGACATCTGTCTCTAAGCAACATCCCAAAAGTTTGACCACATTTCTATGGTTGACTTGGGAAAGAATGACCACCTCGTTAATGAATTGTTCTAACTGGCTTTCATCAACTATTTTTGATTTCTTAACTGCCATAATTCTTCCATCCACTAACATCCCCTTATAGACGGTACCTTGACCTCCTCGGCCAAGAATTATGTTTTCATTAAAATTGTCAGTGGCCTTCTTCAACTCATGTGATGTGAAATGTATGGTTTTATCGACTAAAGATGAGTCAGCTTCTTCTTGTTGTTTTAAAAGCAAGCCACCATTACGTTTAAAAAATCTCTTTCTTTGCCTTCTTTCTTTTGATTTCTTTATAAATTTGTATAATACAAAGCTGGTGGCTATAAGAAAAAGTACACCCATGCTTATGCTAACACCTGAATAGGACCATGCAATATCAGAAGTTAGTAAGCAGACCAAATGTCTCAAAGATTAAAGTCATTTATGCTTAGGAATTGTACTCTCCCAGAACACTCGTAATCTATTATAAATTTTGTTAAGGTTTGAGTACTCTTACAACTAACCATAATAAAAGTCTACTTACCCCGAGAAAAAAAAATCTTTGTACCTGCTTAAATTAAACATCTAATTTTCATACAAACCCATATGTTTTTTCATTTTGCATTTTTAAAAGTATTTTTTTTTTCTTTCTGAATGATAAATAAAATTAATAACTACCAAGCAGCTAGACAAAAATAAAGAGTTATAGGGAACAGTGATAGTTTAACTTTAGTTACAAGTCCAATCCAACAAACTAGCTCAAAGATGCAAATCTACACACACTAGAGATCTATAGGGGGTCCGAGCGCCACGTGATGGCCAGCCCACCACGCGTGGTACCCCGTTATACACCGCCGCCACCCCTTTTTTTGACGTGAAATTAACATTAAAATTACATTTTATTATGTGAAACTGAAAGGAACACTAAGGTTAAAATGGATTAGAAGCATAAAGAATATGTGTTACCTAGAATCAGATCCAACGAGGTTTTTCTTTCTTTTGCTATTCTATCTTCGTCATAATCACAAGTCACGGTCCGATTGTAAAGGGAACCAAAAAGGTAATATGTACTGTCGTATTTACAGTGACCTCCTCTTTCCCTGCACAAGCGACACTCTTTGGATTCCCTGGTCTCTTCTATAATGAGAGGAAGTTTCATGTGAGAAAAAAATAAATAAAACCTACGCTAAAATAAATACTATATATTAAATTACACACATACCACGGTCAATTCGAGGGCATCCATCTATTAAATAAGCGCTGTCTTCAAATGACCACATAGGGTAGCATCTCCAAGTCTCCACCAAAGTACCATTAGACAGCTCCACTTTGTTTCTTTCCCGGGTTCGGAACTAAAGAGGTATTCCTTCTGCCAATAAATGAGTCAGAAAACCTTCCTTCGTCGTATGAAGTTTCATCTACCAAGAAGGCAGACCCACAGCCTCCATCTTCCTCTTCCAAGGCGGTGATGTTAATATTGTACGATTTGAGATAATGAGGAATTGTGGTTTGACAACAACCGATCCCAAAACAGTTGTTTTTATCACTAACTGTAACACCACCACAAGCCATTGAACACCCTGTGAACACACTCCCATCATCCATATGCATAGCAGCAATACCGCACCCCTTGAAAACAAATTTGTTGTTTAATTGGGAGAACAAGAAGGGGGTCCCATCAAGGTCGACGCCCATAATCTCACTGCTAAGAAATAATCCATAGAGCTACTAGTCTCCGCCGTGCATGGAAAAACCAAAACGTGGATTAATATCTTGGATATTTTTGTTCTATTTTAAGATCACGATGGTTAGGAACTTATATTCCACCTATGAATTTTAAATATCATAAATTTCTACATGAGAATCGTGACTAAATTAAACTGAAAGAAAATAATTATAAAACACCAAAAAACTCCATCTTCATCGCAATATAACAAAATCTAGCACCTTATAAATTTCTATAGGAAAAATATAAAAGCACAATTTTGTTAACAATGTTTAGTCTTTAAATCAAACAAAGGGACAATGTCTGGAGAAAGGGGTTCGTTCCTTTAATACTTGAATCAAACCGAAATTAAAAGCATACCCGAGAAACAGATTGCACTATATGACCTGCAAAAGACCTATATAGGTTATAATATTGGTGATTTTAGTGTTATCTATCTATTGTCGGATTAAGATTTATTTCGTGATCAAATGAAAATCAAAATTAAATATCAAACAAGTTAGAAAGTGTGGAGTGCACTCTTGTTTGAATTAATGGCAGGCTTTCAAGCACTTAAGACACCTACGTTGTTCAAGAGCGCCACTAAACGTCGGAGGTTTGCCCCCCCCCCCCCTTGTTTGAATTAACGGTAGGCTTTCAAACACTTAAAACGCCTACGTTGTTCAAAAGTGCTACTAAACATCGGAGGTCTAGTGCCCCTGGCTCCGGGGTTCCATGGGCGGCAACCTTTGGTGGGATCCAAAGGTCAAAGGCCTTGGTTTGTTTTGTGAAGTAGTGGTGGAATCAGAAATTTTACACTGGGGTCGTAGTAGAATTTATTTTTAACGTTCATTAACGTATCTCAAGTATTTTTCTACAAGTATAAACAACTCAAGAACAAATCTAAGTTATAATATGTAACGCCCCTAAAACGGAAATGTCTAATTTACTAGTATGTTTCGATGTTGAATGGTACAAGGCGGTTTAACTAACCTTTATTAAGTAATCTATTTAAAATAGATAAAGTATAAGTTATGTATGTAACATCCTAAAACTCGAATTATTTAAATTCGTTAGCATATTACCGTGTTTAATAGAATAAGATACAATAACTAAGTTACTAAACTTAGTTAAATGCCTAATAAATAAGTTAGGGAATGAAATTTGTAGCACTTATGATGGTAAGTTAAACTTGAGGGACTTAGGGTGCCAAACTTGGAAACTTAAATTATTAAAATAAAATAAGAAAAACAAACACACACATCTGGCGTGTGTGTGTAGCCCCAAGCAGGAGAAAAGAGGAGGAACCCTAAAATCCTTGAGGTTGCAAATATCGAAAAGGGAAATTGAAGCTAATCATATGCATGAATCTGAATTTGCAACCATTTAAGCCTACTAAGCAAGTGGTAAGTTGTAAACTTTCGATTTGATGATCATTCGTGAAATGGGTTGTGTTTAATCCGTGAGTCTATGTGAAATTAGAATGATAATGAACTAGAATCATCTCATGAAACATGAATCATGCTTGAATTCCTGATTATATTGATGTTTTAATGAAAACCCACTTGTAGAAGTAATGTTATGAAGATGATGGTGTTGCATGTACTAAATTAAGTATAGGTTTGATATATATGAAGTTGGATATTGTAGATTATTGTTAATGAACTTGATTTAGGATTAAAGTTATGTGAGATTAGTGTAATTTGATGATCTTGATATGAACTAGTAAGAAAATGCAAAGAATGTTTGTACAATATGCTTTGCTAGTAGTATGCACACCAAGTGTTTGATGAAATGCATAGGTGAAGTTAAAAAGGGTGATGTTGTATACAAAAACATGGTAATTATGTAAAGGATGTGATAATAATGAAATGGTTAGAGAGCTTATATGAGAGAGATGTGTTTTAATTAATCCATGTGAGGGTTTTTGTTCGAGTTCAAGATTAATAGAAGTATGCATTAGTGGCTTGCACTACATGCCTTAATGGTGGTGCATACCATGTGTCGGATTAGTTGCTTAATGGTAAATTAGTAATGGATGGATAATAAACGAATAGCTTGTGGACTTACTAGTAAGTGTCGATGTTAAGACAATTTAAAATGTCAACCTTGAATGTGGTTGTCAATTGTAGGATCATGGAAATGTTAGTAAGCATTAAATTTACCACATATGTGTATGTATGCAATTAGTTGATCATATGGTTATATACGTCCTATACCATGATTATGAAATGTAAATAATATCATTAGTATGGTTGACTATGTATAGATGAGTACATGTTATATGTCGAAAGTATGTTAGAAGGACAATTGACTTTCGGAAAGTCAACAAGGGGTGAATAGCATGACTAGGCTTTTGGATGCATTTATAAGGGTAGAGAGATCATGTGATACGATTTAGATTATTTAATATGTTATACATGATGGTGAATGAAATTGGCATGGATTTAGAATAAGTAGATTGGTAATGTGCATCTTATGCATGCTTGTAGTTGATTAACGAAAGTCAAACAACCATTGGGTTGAGAATTAATGCTAGTGTTGATGAACATGTGTAATAACAATCTTTTGTATATGAAGGCATGAATGGGTAGGAGTTTTCACAAGCATGGACCCAAGCATGGAAGACTAATCAAATAAGAAGAAGCGAGGAAAACCTAGCATGAACATGGCGAACACAAGGTAAGTGATCTCCGTAATCACTTCTTAGTTGGTTTAAGTAATGTAGCGTTTTAATTAATTAAACAAGATGTTTGAAGTCAATTGTAGATATTGTAGTATGAAATTGATGACGTTCGCTAAGGAAACCAAACGGGTCGAAATGAGGCCTTATGATTATATTGAAATATATGAGTTTAACGAATACCGGGGGTCGGGTGCGTAAACCCCAGGTACGGAACTCCAGATAATGTAAAAGTAATATGGTTATAATGTTCATATAAGTTTTGGGTTAAAAATAAATGAGTAGTTTGGTGAAGTCATGAACGGGTCGAATAAATCGTAATTGAATAATAAGCCGATAGTGTGTAAGTTAAGGATTTCCTTAATCCGGGTGGGAGATGTTGAGTACATATGATAGAGGGCCAATTTATGATCATGTAGGAAGAAACGGGAGGTTAAACGGTTTGAAAGTTACGCAAGTTTTAGCGTAAACGGACGAAACAAAGGCACAGGTGCCGTAAATTACGCCCCAGGTCGTAATTCACGGCCTCCCCTGCATCAGCATCATGTTTGAGGCCGTAAACACTAGGCAGGCCGTATTTTGGGCCGTATTTTGGGTCGTATTTTACGGGGTAGGCCGTAATTTACGCCCCCTGGGGGTTTGGACGGTTTTCTTTTGTAAGATTTTGACCGAATGTGTTATACATGCGAATGGATGGAACTTGTTTATAAGTAAGTCTATTATCGGATGATCATATGCATGACTAGGGAGATGTGTTAATTAAGTTTAAGTGAATAGGATGGTATGTAGGTATGAATAATTGGAGTCATAGTGAGTTTAAGTCGTATGAACTAGTATGCATGATGTGTATAGAAGATATATATGTATGCACATAATTATACGAAAGGCGTACATTGTGTTGTAGTTAAATAGATGCATACACATGGTTGGCGTCCTTTTTACGAAAATGTAGTAATTGAATATGTTGAGATTACGGGTTTGCTAACCAAGTTATTATTGAGTATGTTTGAAAGTGCAGGTTTATGAACGTCGGACTTTCGAAGTGTTGACATAGTAATGAAACGATTGAATGTTGGAAGAATAATCAAGTTGAAGTAACTTATGAAGTTAGAATATGCTATGGACTTTTTAGTTTATACAATATTTTATGTTTGATCGTCACCATCTACTAACGGGTTAGTTGTATGTGGTGATCGCAGGATTTCACCGATTTTATCTATCACCACCGAGGACAAGTGGTTGTAGATTGAGATAAAGAACAAGGATTGTATGGAAAATATGATTACATGGTTGTCATTTATATCAAAAATCAATACGATAATTAAATATGAATGTTGTATTTTTTTACTGAAAACATATATCAATTATAGATGGACCTCCGAGTATGTAAAAAAAAATCATTTATGAAGAAAGAAATTTTATGGTATGTTTTTCCGCTTCGTATTTATGATCAAAACGTGTTAGGGTGTTTCAAGTTGGTATCAGAGCCATGGGTTGAGTGAAATCAAGTATGAGGAGATGAATACTTGAACTCAAACCTGTGTGCTCTTGTAACAAGAAACCCGTACAATTCGAGACTTGATCAAGATCTAAAGGTAGAAGCAAAGGTAAGTATGTATCAGATTATGTATTTGAAGGAAACTAATAGTATGTTATGTGAAGGGTAAGCGCAATTGTTCGGAAGGGAGGATCCGTGAATGCGGTCTAGGTCCGGCATCAAGGCAAGTAATAAGACGAATTGACCCCTGGTACGTAAACTCAACGCGTGGATGTATGAAATGGTATAATTAAGCAAGTGAAAGAAAATTTTAAATGAATATAAGAACGACATGATAAAGAAGTTTTAAAAATGTAACACGTGCCGAAACTTAATTCTTCGGACATAATGTGGCGATTACGCGAAGACACGAAACTAGTACGTGGATTGCGTACCTGGCCAGTACACAAGAAACGTATGACGTTCGTGAGACCGCGATAATTGTTACAGGTATGTCCGTTAGAATTGGGTAGCAGGTGGGCGTATGGGTGAAATGGGTAGTAAGACTATCAGGAGATTAAGAGTACTACGTAAGAGTGAAAAGTGCGAATGATAAGAATGAAGAATGTTGAATCCGTAAGAAAGTACGGATCAACAATGTATGAATGAAATGTTTGAATCCGGGAGACGGGTTCAAAGAATGAAAGATATGAATGCAATGCTTGAATCCGCGAGACAGACTCAAGGAATGAAAGGCATGAATGAAATGTTTGAATCCGCGAGACGGCTTCAAAGAATGAAAGATGTGAATGCAATGTTTGAATCCGCGAGACGGATTCAAAGAATGAAAGATGTGAATGCAATGTTTGAATCCGCGAGACGGATTCAAAACATAGAAGGTACGAAAGGTATGAATAATGTGTTTGAATCTGCGAAACAGATTTAAGATATAAAAGACGGAACTAGTCTACATAAGAAGAAGTCGATAGCTTGACCAGGTATGTGTCAAACAAGTCATATAAGTAAATGTAAAGCAAAAGAACAAAAGAATGATAGGAATGAAAATATCCGAATGTGTAAGTAATTACGGACCAAACAAGTAAATGTTCCTTAAGTGATATGATTCAAATTATGTTTAAACTTTCATATATATATATATATATATATATATATATATATATATATATATATATATATATATATATATATATATATATATATATATATATATATATATATATATATATATATATATGAATATATTTATGCAAAGGCGTTGCATGCAAGAATGGTCGAAAGGATAAATGGGTCATACGGGTCAGATGGCGATCGCCATTTGAACTCGGTAGTTAATGTTTTGGTATGTTAAGTTTTGTACTCATAGGTGAGCTTGATGAATGGACCCACAATGTCACTAATCGGAAAGTAATGATCATCGTAAGGTATGGATAACGAATCAATGGAATTTACTTCCGTCAGGTATGTATAAAAAGGGTTGTAACTTTAATAGGAGGTTATGACTCGACTAGAGATGGATGTGTTAGAATAGAATGTATATATACAAACCATAATGCAAAATATGGAGTAAATTTCAAAATGTTCGTAATGATCGCCGGGTGGTATTGAACTTGAATGCTCGTAACTGTGGAAATTCTGATAGAATATAAGAGACGGCAAGTATCGTTAAGAAATGCTAACTTTGATGCTCGGCTTGTTGGCCATGTTCATTTGAACAAGATATTGTAGAAAAGATACGCATGGCATAAATAACAATAGTAACCATGGAAATAATGCTTAGTCTTCGTGATTTAAGTACGGATAAGTATGTTTAAGAAGGGTGATTATAGTTGTAATAATAAGTCCCTGAATGATTATAGTATGCGTATGGTAATATATCGACCCCTCCTATGAGCTTAAAGGTAAATGGAAATAATGATAGTAATGGAATGTTTAGGATGGCTCATAGTGGACAAAATGAAAGATAGCATATGGTGTATGAGTAGTATGAAATAAATCGATTTATTTCGATTAGCAAATATATGAATGTAATATGCTTAAATAGGAAGTTAGGAACAAACCGTAGACTGAGGTTTTTACGATTAATAATTGTATACAAGTGGAATAAACTCGATGAATGAAACGTTAGTGATGATATGTGTTAAGAGCTAGTATTATAAAGTAAAAGACACTAATAAGAGCTCTGGAGCAGAATCTAACATAAGTATAATTATGAAAGTAATTTACTTAATATAAGGACATAGGAATGATGGGTATAATTACGTTCATGCATGAATAAAACAACTACCAAGATCCCGAATGCGTTTAGTGTAGGATCGCGATCTGACCCGAATGAGTCGTTCAGAGGAGTTTTACTCTATTTCAGGTGCGGAAAACAAGAAACAAAGCTAGAAACAGCTGATTCTTCACTTTAACTACTGATTATATTGATTAGACCTTGAATACACTCAGTCTTCACACCGGCAGCACTTCGGCGTGGAATACAAGACAATGCGTACTGATTTTGCTCATCATGTCCCTATATATAGGGGTCTGATTTCGCCCCAAACAACACGGACCATTAGGAGCGAAATCACCTATTGTGATTTCGAGTGAAATCAGCTATTAAGACCCTAGGAGCGAAATCAGCTTCTAATACACATACACTCTCCTATTTTCTTGTAAAATATGCCCTAATCTATACAATGCAATCTAAGACTCGATACAAGACGAAGTCGACAGATGTATGCACCAACAGACTCCCCCTCAGATGTTGACGAGTCGCACATCGAGTCTTGACAATGCCATGCCTTTACTTCTTCAGTCTTGATCAGTCTCTGGGCTTCTCTCTCTCTATCTTCATCAACAGACTCCCCTAACAATATGCTGGCATTTCTTTGTTCTTCAGCAACATCTGCTACAGGTCGTTGTCTGACTTTCATAGGTCCAAGACTGTTGCCTAGATTTAACTTTGTCCACAGAATCAGAACCTGGCTCATGCCCTATTCACAGCTTTTAATTTTCCAAGATCGAAACTTGGCTCTAATTCTGCTTACGATCGATAGTCTGGCTCATACTTTGTCTTCAGAGTCTACAGGAATCCGAAACCTGGCCTTCTTCAATCAGAGTCCTCAGGTATCGTAACATGGCTCTTTAGAGAATCATACCAAGATCGACACCTGGCTCTCATTCGGCTCAGAACTCAAAATCGAATAACCTGGCTCATCTTATCCTGCATAAATTCTACCTCAAAGTAAGATTTACATTTAACAATTTGAGTATAAACATATGCACCAACAGCGACTCCCTCTCATAAAAACTTCCTCTTTGATGAACCACTTGAAGGTTTTAAAAATACATTTTGATTGATCAAAACACACTCCCCCTCACAACATTGTCATCATGTTTAGCACTTGAAATTTTGAAAATCAGCTCTCCAACATCAGTTGTCGAAAATCTTTTTGACTTTTTCAAAAGCTTATGCTAAAGCACACACAAAATCTTTTTGGATTTTTCTAAAAGAAAATAAATGCAGTAAAGAAATATTTACAAACATATTTTTGTGAGTTCGTGTAAGAGGATCATATCAGTTTATGAGACATGTCACTAACACCGTTAAGCTGCTTTACATTTTAAATTTTAAACAATTCACTTAGATTGTCAGTATATTTGTCCACTTAAATTTTCACACAAAGTTCAATTGATCCGAGATACGATGTGTCACACCCCGATTTCCAAGTGTATCACCGGTGAGCCCGGTGGGGATTACCGTGACGTAGTTGGCAACAATATAGTCAAACCACACAATATTTAAATGCACAGCGGAAGCATAAAGATAGATTATATTTCAACCATCAAATGTAATATCCAAGTATCACAGTAGTTGAAATGAATCCACAGTGGATCAAAATAAGATAGAAAAATAATTGTTCAACAGATAACGGCATCCCAAGCTTACGAGACTCTAACGATGCTAAGGAGTGCCCAGCCTATTACGTGTAGAACCTGCATTTAATCTTTTGGGGAAAATACGCCAGTTTACACTGGTAAATACATTCAACCGACACTTTTGTAAAATGTTTAATAAAATTGATTTGAATGCACAAGGCACAAACTCTTTATAACTTGGGATAATTTATAAATCAAATCTTGTAAAAGAATTACATGTTCACTATGCGTTCGGTCGCCCGGGTCGTGCCGGGTTTAAGGTTAATTGACACACCACATAGCATAAAACCGTGGCGGGAAAACCAATGGTTATACCTTTATAATTATGGACACATTGTCGGGTGTACGCCTACACCCGCGTGTCAAGGTCGTGGCCATTTCGTAAAATGCTGCCAAGGATATCCGGGACATGGTCATTAAGCTCCCAAAGGCGTAAAGCCAACAAAACAAATTTTTAAACGGGTCACATTGATAATACCCAACTACTAATGAGTTGGGGTCAATTGCCCGACCAAGCGGTATTTTAAATACCGTAACCCAAGCCCGTATAACGGAAAATAAGTTAAAACTATATACCTGAGCAAGTATTAACCTCAACAAACAAATGCAAGTTTCTTTTACCGGTCTCCTATTCGGGAACGAAGGTTTATAACAACCTATTAGAATCCTAACGGGTCTTCAATGTAGCCTTAGCTTAGACCGGTTAGTTTCAAAGGATATTTACGGTTTAATCGCGTGAAGGCGAAAATCGGGAATGGAATGTGGTTTGGACCTAACAAGTTTGGAGACTTGTTTCATATGGGTAATATAACCACACTATGGATTTTGAAGTAAAAACGATAAGGTTTGACCCGTTTCGGCTAGCTTATGTAAACTAGTTACATAAACCGAACCGTACGCGTATAAGGCGTAACGGGTAACCGTAAGAGTCCTACACAGGTTTCCTAAGCCAATATGTTTTAAAGAGGTTGTGATATCAGTAAGATACCTTCCATTACGCCCATAACAAGTTTAAATCCGATATATGCCCCGTAGGGGTATTTTGGTCATTTTAAAGATTATAAAAGAGGTTTCCGAGTTCTACAGGAAATCTGAGTTTTCCGAACAGTTTATAAAGTTAAAAATACTTTATTTATTATTTAAAATCAGTAGCAACTGGAATCGGGTCAAAATACCTTGTAGAACTCAAGTTATGTCCGAAAAGGGTATATTCGGTATTTACAGAACCGATGCCATAACCGCAGGTTATGAGCAGGTTAAAATTTATTAAAAATCTTTAAAAATCTCAAAATATTATTTTATATCAGTGGGTAAAAGGTCTGGTGTCGAGATTTGGGTTTAGATAGGCTTTATGCTAATTGCGCCATTTAATTACTAATGTTTCCGTAATTGCGCTATTTAGCATAACTCCTATTCTAGACCTCGGATTGACGTGAAATTTTAGGGACATGCTTAGAATTCAGTAACTATGGTCATTGTCCTTTCACATGTCCAAAATTCTCGTTTTAAAGTGAAAAGGGTGTTACGGTAAACTTTTAAGCATTTAACGGAAATGTGCTAAAGACTCGGACAAACAACGAACCGGTCACAGAGGGTTATACCATCATGTAACCTGGTCCTAAGAGAGTCCTAAGGCATATCTAAATCATACCATAACAGGTCAGAACTGAAGTCAAAGCTAAAGTCAAAGCTTTGCGACTTTCGGTTCCGAACCGGGTCAAAACAGTAAATGGTCGGATCAAACAAGCTTAGACTAGTTAATATACTTATTATCATGTTATAGGAGTGTTAAAACAGGTTACACGCCATCTACATTACTGATTATGCATAAAATCGCAAATTAGCATTCTGTTGACTTTTTCTAAGCAAGTTTGACTCGACATTCGGACTAGTTAGAATGGGAATCAGAGGGTGCCCTTTTTGGGGTTTAATGCCCACATGATTACCAACATATAACGACCTTTGATTTGACAAATCACTGGACCATTTGTGATTTATCGTTAAGTCAATAGTTAATTACGACGGATTGACTTTTAAGCTAAATCTAAGCAAAACTTAACCAAGAAAGGGTGGAGCATACTTACAAGAGTCCTATGCACGACTAGTGAAGCTTAGAGAGAATGCTTGAGCTTCAGGAATGATCAGAAAGCAGAATGAAGGTGTGAAGAACTTGGTTGCAACTTATGGTCCTTTTATAGCAATTTTGGGAACTTAGATCATTGCCACACAAGTCTACAAGTGTTCTTAGATCACCAACATGTGTCCCTGAGTGCTAGGGGTTGTTTAGGGGGCGCCCATGCTCTCATTATTGGCTCTAAGGTCGGTTAAAACGCCAAACAGTGCTTCTGTCCACTTTTTCTGCATCTGGGAGGCTGACGCGGCCCGCGTTAAGGATCAGGTAACCTTTACGCGGGTCGCCTAAATCCATACGTCAGAGCCCATATCTTTACTGACAGTGAGGCCCGCGTAAGATCCGTTGATTCTTTAACGCGGCCCGCCTGAGACTTGTTTTTCAAGATTTTCAAATCTTTTGTAATTATAGCCCTGGCCTTTCGGTTTCGAAGGGGTAACTTTGCGTTTTGGGCCTCGTTTATTTACGAATAAGGGCCTCGGAACTTTTACCCAACTTATTAACCCTTGGTTAATTTATTACTACCCGAAAAGTCTTAACTTTCAAAGTTTGACGCTTTTAACCCTTCGCATACGAATTTGATCATAACTTTCTCGTTTTAAAACGGAACGTTGCGAAATTTATATTGTACATCCGAGTGAGCGTAATTTACTGTTACAAAGTCTCGGGTTTGTTAAAGGGTCACTCAGAGGTATAACTTAAACATGTTGACACATTTAACCCCTGTAGTTCGTAATCTCTCTCTTTCTTCCACATTTCGTTCCGTACGATCCATGATTCATTCGTTTGAAGGCACGAGCATCATTTAGGGTTACTGTACAGTGTATTTATCCCTTGTTGACATTTTTAACCCTCGAATTTTCATACTTTCAACGTTTGTCAACTTTAGTCCTTTATTTAGTATTTAATACCACGTGTAAACCCAAGACACGTGTCAATACATTATTGGACGCAAAATTTCGAGGTGTTACATCCTCACCCCCTTAAAAGAAATCTCGACCTCGAGATTTATTGAAATAAATGAGGGTACTTTTCTTTCATCGTGGATTCTACTTCCCACGTGTACTCGGGACCTCTACGGGCATCCCATTTTACCTTCACTATCGGTATATACTTCCTGCGAAGCTTCTTAACCTGTCGATCCTCGAATGACACAGGTTTTTCAACGAACTTTAAGCTCTCATCTATGTGTACATCTGTATGCGATATAACCAGTGATTCGTCAGCGAAACACTTTTTCAGGTTACAGATGTGGAACACATTGTGGATACCACTGAGCTCTTCCGGTAAGTTTAACTTATAGGCAACCGATCCGACACGTTCGATTACTTCGAATGGTCCAATATATCTCGGGCTTAACTTGCCTTTCTTACCGAATCGCATCACCCCCTTCCAGGGCAATACTTTAAGCAATACTTTGTCGCCTACTTCGAAATTGAAAGGCTTACGCTTTAAATCTGCGTAGCTTTTCTGCCTATCTCGAGCAGCTTTCAATCGATCGCGAATTTGGGCAATCTTGTCCGTTGTTTCAGATATTATATCAGGTCCTGTCATCTGGACATCTCCAATTTCTGCTCAACAAACGGGCGTTCTACACTTTCTACCATATAAGGCTTCAAAAGGTGCAGCCTTAATGCTCGTATGGTAGCTGTTGTTATAGGAGAATTCGACTAATGACAGTTGGTTATCCCAACTACCACCTAAGTCGATCGCACACGCACGAAGCATGTCTTCCAAGGTTTGAATTGTACGCTCACTCTGTCCATCTGTCTGAGGGTGGTAAGCCGTACTGAAGTTCAAATGTGTGCCCAAAGATTGTTGGAAACTTTTCCAAAAGTGTGACGTGTATCTAGTATCTCTATCAGAGATAATAGACACAGGCACGCCATGAAGGGCTACAATCTTGTCTACAAACAACCGGGCTAATATATCGGAGCTATGAGTCTCCTTTATGGGTAGGAAATGTGCTGACTTAGTCAGTCTATCAACTATTACCCATATTGTATCGTTTCCCTTCTTTGTCTTTGGTAACTTGGTGATGAAATCCATCGTCACCATTTCCCATTTCCACTCGGGAAGTTCAGGCTGTTGTAGCAAGCCTGACGGCTTTTGATGCTCGGCTTTTACTTACGCACAAGTCAAGCACTTTGCTACATAGGTGGCTATAGATGAACGGAATATCGGGAACTGTGGGCTTCTTGAAGGATAACGTCACAAAGACCTCCATAAACAGGAACCCATATCCTTCCATTCAATCTCAGAATTCCGTCTTTGCCATAGGATAACTGCTCTTCAGTCACCCCTATCTTCTCGTTTGGATAGTTAGCTTCTGACATAGCTTCTTTCTGTGCAGCTAACAATCTCTCATTCAGACTGTTCTTGATTTCAATGCTCTTGGCATTGATCCTTATTGGTTTCACTCTTTCTTTCCTGCTCAAGGCATCTGCGACTATGTTGGCCTTGCCTGGATGGTATCTTATTTCACAGTCATAGTCGTTCAAAGTTTCCATCCAACGTCGCTGCCTCATATTCAAATCTTTCTGATTGAACATGTGCTGGAGGCTCTTGTGATCAGAATAGATCACAAATTTAATGCCATACAAATAGTGCCTCCATAGCTTTAGTGCAAATACAATGGCACCCAATTCCAAATCATGGGTGGTGTAATTCTTTTCATGCACTTTTAATTGTCGTGAAGCATAGGCAATCACCTTGCCCCTCTGCATAAGCACACAACCCATACCGGTGTGCGATGCATCACAATATACGACAAATTCTTCCATTCCTTCCGGCAATGTCAACAGTGGAGCATTGCTTAGCTTCTGTTTGAGGATATCAAAAGCTTCTTGCTACTTAGGGCCCCAATTAAACTTTATATTCTTCCTAGTTAAGGAAGTTAGGGGTGCAGCAATTCTGGAGAAATTTTCGATGAAGCGTCTGTAGTATCCTGCCAGACCTAGGAAACTGCGAATCTCCGTAGGCGTCTTCGGCTCCTGCCAATTCATGACGGCTTCAACCTTGGCGGGATCCACTTGGATACCACGCTCACTGACTACATGTCCAAGGAATTGGACTTCCCGTAGCCAAAATTCACATTTAGAGAATTTGGCATAAAGCTTTTCTTGATGAAGTAGTTTAAGAATACATCGAAGATGCTTCTCGTGGTCAACTTGACTCTTCGAGTATATGAGAATGTCATCGATGAAGACAATGACAAACTTATCCAAATACGGATTGCAGACGCGATTCATGAGATCCATGAATGCGGCAGGTGCATTACTGAGCCCAAAAGGCATCACTAGGAACTCGAAATGACCATAACGAGTCCTAAATGCAGTCTTGTGCACATCTTCGTCCTTGACCTTCAATTGATGGTATCCTGACCATAGATCAATCTTGGAAAAATAGCTTGCTCCTTGCAACTGATCGAACATATCATCGATCCTGGGCAAAGGATACCTATTTTTGATTGTAACTTTATTAAGCTCACGGTAATCGATGCATAGACGCATCGAACCATCTTTCTTTTTAACGAACAAGATTGGCGCTCCCCAAGGTGATGAACTGGGTCTAACAAAACCTTTGGCTAGCAGATCATCTAGCTGCGTCCTCAATTCTTTCATTTCCATGGGTGCCAATCTATATGGTGCTGTTGCGATAGGCGCGGCTCCTGGGATGATGTCGATACTGAATTCCACTTGCCTGTCTGGTGGCAAACTAGGCAGTTCTTCTGGGAATACTTCAGGATAGTCAGAGATGACTGGGATGTCTTCAATCTTGGGTTTCTCCTCCCCAATAGTCACCTGTGCCATATAAATGACACATCTCTTCTTCAAACATCTAGATGCCATTAGCATAGACACTTGCGCAGGCAATCCATGTCGAGTATCTCCCTGGATGGTAAGTGGTTCTCCAGACGGAGTCTTGATCACCACTTGTTTCTTGTTGCACACAATTTGGGCTTGGTTATGCGATAACCAATCCATACCCAACACTATGTCGAAACCAGCTAGTTTAAAGGGTAACAGGGATAAAGGAAATGAGTGATTCCTAATGGATATAACACATTCATCTAAAACAGTTGAGACTGTTCCCATAGTCCCATCTGCTAGTTCTACTTCATATTTCACATTCAAGGTTTTAACAGGCAATTTTAACAACTCACAGAACTTATCATCCACAAAGGATTTATTTGCTCCAGAATCAAACAATACTCTTGCGAATACATCGTTAATGAGAAACGTACCGGTTATAACATTGTCGTTCTGGATAGCCTGTTGAACATTCATCTGAAAGACTCTCGCATTGGTCTTTTTCCCATCTTCAGCCTTCTTCACTATCTTCGGGCAGTTAGTCTTGATGTACCCTTTTTCATTGCAACTATAACAAGTTGCATCCTTGAGTTTCTTGCACTCAAGAGTCCTATGCTCAGAGGACTTGCATATCCCACACGCCTTCGGCTGGGATTTCTGCTCAAACTTGCACCTTCCGAAGTGGTTCTTCTGGCAAACCTTGCACTTGGGCTTATCGCCCGACTGTCGATCATTCTTCTTGTTCTCTGACCCCTTCTTGTGGTCACGATTTCCCCGGTGCTTCTTGTTAGACCTACGTGAATCATCATCTTCACGTTTCCTCTTCTCACTATCAGCATTTCTCAATGATCTCTGCCTCACTGCATCCAGTGTGAGAGACAGAGATATATCTGCCACTGTCTAAAAGTAGCAGGCCTAGAAGCCTTCACGCTAGCTTTTATCTCTGGGGCCAAACCCCCAATGAAGCGCGCGATCCGTTTGGGTTCTGGTGTCACAAGGTATGGAACCAATCTCGACAGAGTGTTGAAACTTGTGAGATATGCCTGGCAATCCAGGTTCTTCATGACCAGCGATAGGAAATCAGATTCGATCTTCTCAACCTTGTGCTGAGGGCAGTAGTTTTCCTTGATGAGAGCAATAAATTGCTCCCATGTCATGCTATACAAAGCAACCTTCCCAAAGGCTTGAACTAATGATCTCCACCACGCTAGGGCTTCACCCTTAAATGACTGGGATACAAACTTCACCACGTCCCTCTCAGCACAACCACTAATGTCCACAACTGTGTCCATTTTGTCAAACCAGGTCATACAATCCACCGCGCCCTTTTCCCCGGTAAAATCTCGGGGTTTGCAGGAAACGAAGTATTTATACGTGCAGCCCTTGGCGCGAGGTGCATCTTCGAACACTTTATTCTTAGGACGGACACTATTCTCATTGGATGAGTGTCGATCATCGTCCTTCTTAGGCTTAGACGGGGTCGAGGGTGGTTTGCTGTGAGATTTAGAATGAGTTCTTGGCTTTAAGTGTGGTGTAGATAAGGTCCTGCTTCGAGACTCGCTGTACTCTTCATACTGCCGATCTAAGGCCGTCTTCACAGCGTCGTCTACTAAAGCTTTCAATTCCGCGCCCGTTATATTAATTTGGGCGTTATCATTGTCATTTTCCTTTGAATGACTATTAACTTCGTTTGGGTCAGCCATTGCAAACTCGAATCTGCTACAAAAGATAATGACAAAGTTTTATTTAGGAGTTTATTATGGAATTGTCTTTTATGGCAATTCATTAACCATGGTAAACATAGACCATATTTGGTTAATTTGTTACTCAGTTTTATTTAGGATTTGAATATCACTTATCCTAATTACAAACAATATCGTTAGTGGCACAAAAGCCTAGTTACAAGGACGTTTTATATATTATTAGCAAGGATTTCAGAGAATCAAGGCATGAAGGTTTGAACCATAGTTCTTTTACCTTTTCTGACAGGGAGTCATAGACTACAACTGCCTTTTGTCTTATATGACAATAAGTATGGCCCGTAGGCACTACATCACTACTGGATGTTTGATAAGTTTGGCCCGTAGGCACTACATCACTAGTGGATAAGTGATCATCTTTATTGACGATTTAACCCATGATTTACAAATCATTAATTTGGGTTTTGGAATCCTTTGAAGGATCCTTATATAAGAATGACGCGTGTGATTTTTAACGAATCACATCTTCCACGAGTGTTAACATGTTTACAGAGGTTAACAAGAATTTGAATCTTTTAAATCAGGTCTCACTATCTTAGCCAAGTCTTAAAATGACACCAGGCTAGGTCTCACTATTAAGATTCTTTATTTAGGCAGATTAATTTAAAAGGAATGATTCTTGATTTACTTCATATAATAATGTATATAATGACAAAAATGAAATTTATAAACTTAACATTCCATTAATCATAATAATGATTACACACTGCCCTAAATGGGACTTTCAATAGACAAATACTTACGCAGAGGTTTAAAGAAATCAAGTCCACGCAGGGACCAAATACAAGGATAGATGTCCGCACAGGGACGAAAAGATAAGTCCACGCAGGGACTGAAATGCAATTGTCCTCGCAGGGACTAAACACGATAAATGTCTACGCAGGGACTAAAATACTTAAGACAAATGTCCTCGCAGGGACTTGATTGTAGTAGTAAATACAATAGTATATCAAGAGACTAATGATCTCGTTTCTTCCTCCCTTTTAGTAGGTTTGCTAGGCCTTTGAGGAATCCACGATTACTTTTACGTTCTTGCTCAAAGTCTCGTTCCACTCGGTTTAAACGGTGGAGGATTTCTTCTTGCTCCGGTGGAGAAAAACGTGGCTGCTGCGACGGTTGCTGAACCAGAGTTCTTGAGGGTATAGGATACCCATGAGTTGTGTATCCTCTTCCCCAAGGTGTTTCATAAGGTACCTCAGGATGAAGGGCGTGATAATTTGCCGTCGCTTCTACGTATGGGTCGCCGCCCATATAGTTATAGTGAGTGTGAGTCGGCTGCTCAAATGGGTTGTATGCTGTGGAACCGGCGTACGCTGGTATCGGATTGTCATAGCTGAAAGGTGGCGGAGGTGGTGCAACTGGTGCAGAATTCACCTCTGCAGGGTGACTCGAAGGTTCACCTAATTGTGGTTCTTCAGGCAGTGGCGGAAAATGACTTGCACTCGAGTGGCGAGGAGTGCTAAAGTGAAATTCCCCTCCTCGGGTGTACATCTGCGCGCCGGATCTTCTATGCCTTGGCGGATCTGGAGGTGCTTGTTGAACTGGTGGCGGTGGAGGCGGTGGCATAACTGCCACGAAACGTGAATCCTCGGATGGATCCTGTTGCTGCTGTTGTTGCTGGTGAGGTGATGAATGGTGAGAAGGTGTAAATTACCACTCGCACTGGTTAAACCTCGCCTGAAAACTGTCGGGACCTTGAGAGGGTGTTCCATGGAAGGAAGACCCATCAGAGATCTCGATAGGATGGTTGGGAGTACCTCTAGCGGGTTCGATGGGATCCGTATCTTCGTCCATATCCATCGCGTTGTCTTCGGAAAAGTGATCTTCCGGTCCTAAAGGGTTATAACCTATTGGTTCTTGGACATACTCCGCTGGGTTGAATTGGCCTTGGAAGAAAGGAGAAGGATCGCCATAGGAATGGTGTGAAAAAGAACGCTAGAGAGGTATAAACGAAGGTTGAGGGTTACTGGGCTCGTTTTATGAGTTTGGTCCAAAAGAGTGACGGTATGATGGTGTCGAACTGTGTGAGGTAGACCGTCTTGCTGGCACAAAGAGGTTCCTCCTACGCCTCTGAGGTTCTTCACTCCTTGTACTGGAAGGAGCTCGCATGTTCGAAGGTCCGGCCTCGTGATCATTATGAGTAGTGATCGGCTCTTTGCCTCTTCCTCCTCTTCTAATTGATGGTGGCATAATTCCTGCTTTCACGGTTTTAAATCAACAATATACAAATAAGGACAATTAAGGAAACAATTCGAGATTGTCCTAAGTTCTTGTCTAGACTCGATTATGTGCAATTGTGTCATTGAGATTAAACACAAAATTCTAGTGTTTAATTCACTCAACGTTGGCTCTGATACCAACCTGTCACACCCCGATTTCCACGTGTATCACCGGTGGGCCCGGTGGGGGATTACCGTGACGTAGTTGGCAACAATATAGTCAAACCACACAATATTTAAATGCACAGCGGAAGCATAAAGATAGATTATATTTCAACCATCAAATGTAATATCCAAGTATCACAGTAGTTTAAATGAATCCACAGTGGATCAAAATAAGATAGAAAAATAATTGTTCAACAGATAACAGCATCCCAAGCTTGCGAGACTCTAACGATGCTAAGGAGTGGCCAGCCTATTACGTGTAGAACCTGCATTTAATCTTTTGGGGAAAATACGTCAGTTTACACTGGTAAATACATTCAACCGACACTTTTGTAAAATGTTTAATAAAATTGATTTGAATGCACAAGGCACAAACTCTTTATAACTTGGGATAATTTATAAATCAAATCTTGTAAAAGAATTACATGTTCACTATGCGTTCGGTCGCCCGGGTCGTGCCGGGTTTAAGGTTAATTGACACACCACATAGCATAAAACCGTGGCGGGAAAACCAACGGTTATACCTTTATAATTATGGACACATTGTCGGGTGTACGCCTACACCCGCGTGTCAAGGTCGTGGCCATTTCGTAAAATGCTGCCAAGGATATCCGGGACATGGTCATTAAGCTCCCAAAGGCGTAAAGCCAACAAAACAAATTTTTAAACGGGTCACATTGATAATACCCAACTACTAATGAGTTGGGGTCAATTGCCCGACCAAGCGGCATTTTAAATACCGTAACCCAAGCCCGTATAACGGAAAATAAGTTAAAAGTATTTACCTGAGCAAGTATTAACCTCAACAAACAAATGCAAGTTTCTTTTACCGGTCTCCTATTCTGGAACGAAGGTTTATAACAACCTATTAGAATCCTAACGGGTCTTCAATGTACCCTTAGCTTAGACCGGTTAGTTTCAAAGGATATTTACGGTTTAATCGCGTGAAGGTGAAAACCGGGAATGGAATGTGGTTTGGACCAAACAAGTTTGGAGACTTGTTTCATATGGGTAACATAACCACACTCTGGATTTTGAAGTAAAAACGATAAGGTTTGACCCGTTTCGGCTAGCTTATGTAAACTAGTTACATAAACCGAACCGTACGCGTATAAGGCGTAACGGGTAACCGTAAGAGTCCTACACAGGTTTCCAAAGCCAATATGTTTTAAAGAGGTTGTGGTATCAGTAGGATACCTTCCATTATGCCCATAACAAGTTTAAATCCGATATATGCCCCGTAGGGGTATTTTGGTCATTTTAAAGATTATAAAAGAGGTTTCCGAGTTCTACAGGAAATCTGAGTTTTCCGAACATTTTATAAAGTTCAAAATTCTTTATTTATTATTTAAAATCAGTAGCAACTGGAATCGGGTCAAAATACCTTGTAGAACTCAAGTTATGTCCGAAAAGGGTATATTCGGTATTTACCGAACCGATGCCATAACCGCAGGTTATGAGCAGGTTAAAAATTATTAAAAATACTTAAAAATCTCAAAATATTATTTTACATCAGTGGGTAAAAGGTCTGGTGTCGAAATTTGGGTTTAGATAGGCTTTATGCTAATTGCGCCATTTAATTACTAATGTTTCCGTAATTGCGCTATTTAGCATAACTCCTATTCTAGACCTCGGATTGACGTGAAGTTTTAGGGACATGCTTAGAATTCAGTAACTAAGGTCATTGTCCTTTCACATGTCCAAAATTCTCGTTTTAAAGTGAAAAGGGCATTACGGTCAACTTTTAAGCATTTAACGGAAATGTGCTAAAGACTCGGACAAAAAATGAACCGGTCACAAAGGGTTATACCATCATGTAACCTGGTCCTAAGAGAGTCCTAAGGCATATCTAAATCATACCATAACTGGTCAGAACTGAAGTCAAAGCTAAAGTCAAAGCTTTGCGACTTTCGGTTCCGAACCGGGTAAAAACAGTAAATGGCCGGATCAAACAAGCTTAGACTAGTTAATATACTTATTATCATGTTATAGGAGTGTTAAAACAGGTTACACGCCATCTACATTACTGATTATGCATAAAATCGCAAATTAGCATTCTGTTGACTTTTTCTAAGCAAGTTTGACTCGACATTCGGACTAGTTAGAGTGGGAATCAGAGGGTGCCCTTTTTGGGGTTTAATGCCCACATGATTACCAACATATAACTACCTTTGATTCGACAAATCACTGGACCATTTGTGATTTATCGTTAAGTCAATCGTTAATTACGACGGATTGACTTTTAAGCTAAATCTAAGCAAAACTTAACCAAGAAAGGGTGGAGCATACTTACAAGAGTCCTATGCACGACTAGTGAAGCTTAGAGAGAATGCTTGAGCTTCAGGAATGATCAGAAAGCAGAATGAAGGTGTGAAGAACTTGGTTGCAACTTATGGTCCTTTTATAGCAATTTTGGGACCTTGGATCATTGCCACACAAGTCTACAAGTGTTCTTAGATCAACGACATGTGTCCCTGAGTGCTAGGGGTCGTTTAGGGGGCGCCCATGCTCTCATTATTGGCTCTAAGGTCGGTTAAAACACCAAACAGTGCTTCTATCCACGTTTTCTACATTTGGGAGGCTGACGCGGCCCGCGTTAAGGATCAGGTAACCTTTACGCAGGTCGCCTGAATCCATACGTCAGAGCCCATATCTTTACTGACAATGCGGCCCGCGTAAGATCCTTTGATTCTTTAACGCGGCCCGCTTGAGACTTGTTTTTCAAGATTTTCAAATCTTTTGTAATTATTGCCCTGGCTTTCGGTTTCGAAGGGGTAACTTTGCGTTTTGGGCCTCGTTTATTTACGAATAAGGGCCTCGGAACTTTTACCCAACTTATTAACCCTTGGTTAATTTATTACTACCCGAAAAGTCTTAACTTTCAAAGTTTGACGCTTTTAACCCTTCGCATACGAATTTGATCATAACTTTCTCGTTTTAAAACGGAACGTTGCAAAATTTATATTGTACATCCGAGTGAGCGTAATTTACTGTTACAAAGTCTCGGGTTTGTTAAAGGGTCACTCAAAGGTATAAATTAAACATGTTGACACATTTAACCCCTGTAGTTCGTAATCTCTCACTTTCTTCCACATTTCGTTCCGTACGATCCATGATTCATTCGTTTGAAGGCACGAGCATCATTTAGGGTTACTGTACAGTATATTTATCCCTCTTTGACATTTTTAACCCTCGAATTTTCATACTTTCAACGTTTGTCAACTTTAGTCCTTTATTTAGTTTTTAATACCACGTGTAAACCTAAGACACCTGTCAATACATTATTGGACGCAAAATTTCGAGGTGTTACACGATGTTAATATCTTAATGACTTGAACTTCTCCGTGTGTCCCACTACTTGAATATACTCCCGTATCCAGATCCCAATATTCAGTCTTACAGGTGAGTATACCACAGATGATACCTGTTCAGGGGTTAGGTGCGAGGGCCGTGAGAGCTCAGGTCGATACTTCCGTATACGCAAAGAGATGACGGTTCGACTTTTCTGTGTGTCCCCTTTAGAGGATCTTTTGATTACAACAACAGTGACTATCAATTTTATTGTTTCATCGACTTGCTGAGGGTGAAGCTATGTTTCAAGCTTTTGCGGAAAGCATTATCCGGGGACTAGGTCAGTACTTCCATATAGCAGAAGACCCGGGATAATACCCCAGATATCACTGAGCATAAAGACCTAGTATCTCAGAATAAGGGACCTTTCAAACAAGATTTCAGGGGTTACCTATATATTCAAGATGTTGTTACCCACTGAATAAGTAAGTTCGAATTTTTAGGTTTATATCTCGTCACAATTTACTAAATGTGTAAAAACCTACTGGCATATCCACAGTGAGATTGTTTATCACATTTTATCTTTCCAATTCTTTAGCATGTTGTGACAGCCCACTGATGTACTATCATTTCCTCTTTTCACAACAAAACTCGTTTTTGATTTTATCATGTTTTTGTATTTTTCAAATTTTCTAATGTTTTTGGATTTTCTGAAATTTTCTACTCCCCCTAAAATGCAAACACATTAAAGAAAAATTGAAAACAACTAAGCTCTTGACCCACATGAAAACATAGAATGCAACACAAACTATACAGAAACATAACAACCGACATCGAATCGCATCAAATCGCCATTCACTTGGCATAAACAATCTGAACTCCCCCTTTCAACAAACCATTTTCTCATTAAGATTTCAAAACACTTAAGTTTGTTTTAATCAAAATGATTTTTCTGAAAAATGGGTTTGTTTTTACCACTTGTAGGATTATCATAAGATATGGGGATATGGTTCATCATCTTGTCTTTCAACTATGTGTAGTAAATCAAGTACAACTTAATGTCCCTGATTTACAATTTGCAGTCAAGCAACCTCTGTACCACTTGTAAAAACACAAACAATGGCCAACTGTAGGAATGTCACGTCTACATAAACCATTTTACTAATTAGGATGTCGATTCCTGCTTTGCACTTACCAACCTGGAAGCTCCGGCGTAGTCCTTGACCTGTAAAATTTTAACAACTTTCAAAAATTTTCATACAAACCCATTAAACATGAATGATGCCGATTCCTGATCCACGATATAAACTTGGGATCTCCGGCATAGTCCTTTAGACTTCAAGGAAAACAAACTTCCATCCAAGTCTTCTCAGACTTGGTGGTTTTCAATTCTTGCACAGTAGGGTTGTAAGTTGCCTTTTTAGTTGCATAAAAATCTTTAACCCCCTTTGCTTTCCCATTAAGCAATTTCCCAAAAATTTTCTTAACATTCCCATTGAATGTTTTCTCGACATCAAACTTAGTTTTCTCGGTGTAAAACTGTCCCGAAATTTCAACCTTTCCAACCTTTTGTTTAACCTCTTCAAACTTCAGTGATGGAAACTCATCATCATTCACTGAAGTTTTCACCTCAACCTGAGGCTCTTCTGGCTTTGTGGAACCAGATTCATCGCCGACTTTCTCATCAACCTTTTTAACAACCCACACGTGGTTGTCTTTGTCTTTCTTTTTGTAAAAATTCTTTTTAGAACACTCACCAACCTCATAAGTTGAGTTTTCAAAGATTTTAAACTTTTCGGTTGGTGGTTCAACATCAACAACTTTTTCTTTCAACTCTTTAGAAATTCCCTGTTTTGTCTTGACATTTTTCGGACAGTTCCATGCAATATGACCAGCTTCATTGCATTTGTAACAGGTTCGAGTTTCCTTTGGATGAAACACTCCAGTTCCATTCCTTCTCTTCTCAGCAAGAAACTCCTGGTTTGTTTGTCTCCAGAACGGTTTCTTCTGCTCTTCCTCAGCACTTCCACCTGATACAAATTCTGTTTTTGTTTTAGAATTTTTCTCATTTTTATATTTTTCTGGTGGAATAAAACCTAAACCTTTCTTTTTGTAGCTACGATTTTGGTTTGGTTTCTTTTGAAAACCAGAACCAGAATTGTAACCCTTTTTCTTGTTTAAACGTTGTTGAACTCTTGAAGTGTATTTTTTAGGTTTTTCAGTAAGATTTAAATCTTTTATTTCAGAAATATTGATTTCTGTCATTTTGAAAACCTTTTTGATCATGTCAAAACGAACACTTCTTATTGGAAACTCTTTGTCAGAGTATAATTTTTCAGAATCATTTAAAGTGTATGCGACTTCGAATGTTTCATCATCCAAATTTGCTTTTGATAACAAAAATTCTTTACTTTAAGACCATTTAACCGACGACTTTGAACTGTTGACTGATGAATTTGACTCTCCAGACTCAGACTTTGACTCGGACTCCTCATAAGTATCCAACACCTGATCGACCACCTTTTTGATTAACTCAGACTCATGATCAGTGTCAGACGAGGTGAACGTGACATCAATATTTTTCGGTAATTCATCAGTTGTGTCGGTTTTTAGCTTTATATTGACTGCTTTTTCAAGTTGCTCCTCGTTTGGTTTTCTAGGAGAATACCCTTCCCAAATTGGAGGCGGACACTTGTTATAGCTAATAGTCGGTTTCTTACCAGTATCCTTTTTCTTTGGCTTGTCATCTTGAAAAGCTTCCATACCTGCAACAGTCGGGTAAATTCGATCAATAAGATAATCAGAACTAGAATAACTCTGCAATAAACGTCTGATTCTCTCATACTCGATCTTCTCTGTCTCCAAATCTTGCTTCCACTTAACACTCTATTCGATATAGAAATTTATAGCTTTTTGCTTTGTCATCATAACAGCATTCATCATCGTTAGTGCTTGTTCTCTTTCTGAATTAGTCTTTTGAAGACCAGTTACTGTTTTGTTCAATACATCATAAGATTCTTTTACATAGTTAAGATTGAACAGCAACTGTTCCTTCTTCTTTTCATACTCAGCAATTATATTGTCTTTTGCTGCACATTCCTTGCATGCTTCCAAGCACTTCATGCAAGGCTTGACAACTTCAACAATCTTTTCAACTTCGATTGTTTTCACCACTTCAACCACCTTTTCTGTCTCAGTCACCTTTTCTTCTACCTTCAATTGCTTAGTTTCAACGATCTCCTCACCAACACTTTCAACCTTCTCATTCTGAACAACATCTTCTGTTTTCATTTGTTGTTGTTCTTTAGCAGCTCGTTTCTCTTTTAGCTTCTCCATGCGATCTGCAAAATAGAAGTGAAAACTTTCAGGAGAAAGATGAGTTTTAGCAACATTAATATGTTTTTCCTCCTCATCATTACTACTGTCATCTGGAGGTGACTGATTAAACTATACAAATTTTTCAGAACTAGCATCTGATAAACCAGAATCAGATGGTGTTTGATCAAAAACAACTTCCTTTTCTGATCTTGCATCATTTTGTACACTCTCATTTGAACTCTGTGAGTTTTCATCAGCACTTAGCACTTTCTGAACTTTCATCAGAAACAACAGACTCTTCATCTACTCTCTTCACAGTCTCACCAATAGATTTCATCCATGTGGCAAACATGTCTGGTTCTCTAACAATCTTAGCGATGAAAGCTTTGAATTCTCCTTTTTCATCAACAAACATATCCTAGCTGAAGCCTTCAGGTAGCCTTTCATCATCTTGATCGACTAAACATGCTTTGCTTTCAAGTGATATGTAGTTGTTCCAGTTGAAGTCTACCAAACACACTCTCTTTGAATCCTCAATCTTCCTACCATGAGCCACTTGTGGTTCTTGCTGTTGACCAACCTGTTGATATATGACTTTCAGGTAGTAGTCGTCTTTTCCAAACGAATTCTGAGCTCCACTAGCTTCCCTGTTCTTGCACTCTCGCTTGAAATGGCCTTTCCTCTGCATCGAAAACAAGTAACTTTAGATTTATCAAAACCTAAAGTAGATACATGTGCATCGAGAAAGTCATTTCTCCCAGTAATAAGTTTGAACTTTTCAGCTCGTCTGAGAACACTTGCTAGACACCATTTAATATCCATCCGTTCCATCTCTTCGGCGTCTATCTGATCGTAATCCTCCTTTGTGAGCATAGGATTCCTGATCCGACCAGCAACTAGACCTTCGTAAGGTAGCAACACAGAACCAAGTAAAGCCATATGGTCTTTAGCAGTTTCTTCCGAAAAACTTTGGCCTTCTAGAAGATTTAGAGAAATGTTGCACTGAATTACATAACCATTTCCTGTCTTTGTGCTCTGAGAATGAATGCTTGTAGTTGATTCTTTCGGATTGACACTTGGAAATGATGAGAATCCACTGCTGCTGTTGTTTGAATCCTGATCAACCTTTTTTGTTGAATCCCCAGCACTAAAAGCAGTTTGGATTTTCGGACTTCTCTCAGATTCTGGAACCGGAACACTACCTTTGTAATACATTTTTACGTCCTGTTGACCACTTGGACTGTTCATCCTAGCGATCTTTTGTTGTTCCAAATCTTGACTCTCGATTTTTTCAATAAACTGAGAAATCGTTAGTCCATCATAAACACCCGTATTCTTCAGAATCATCAAGTACGTTCCCCACTCTTACTGCGGTAACGCATCAGCTAACTTGTCTACCCACTCTTCACGATCTTTTGTAATACTCAGCATCGACATTGATCACACTAAGTGGCAGTAACGTTCAATCAGCTTCTTCGTATCCTCTCCAGGTAGACTGCTAAACAGATCAAACTCTTTCTTGAGCAACGCCATTTTGCTCTTAATCATGTTCTCACTACCTTCAAATTTAACATGAAGAGCATCCCAGATCGATTTCGGTGTTTTGTCATGCTGAAGCAGTATGAAGATGTCTTCTTTGATAGCTTGCTGTAATAGACTGATCATCGTCTTCTCGGCTTTGTACATGTTCCGTTCTTGATCAGTAAACTCAGATAGCTCTTTCAGAACCTGCAAATCTGTTCGTGGTAACACATATTTCTTTAGAATACACTCCCAAGACCTAAGATGGTTTTCCTGCACCCAATTCTCGAATTCGTCTTTCCACCCGTAATATTCTTCAATACTCATCAGTTTCGGGGGCTTTTGGGTAGTTCCCGTCTCATTTTCTAAATTCATGGCTTGTGTAATAACGGTTGGAGCAGACGGGGTTGCAAACGCGTTGTAGAACTCGTTATCCATGATTTGTCAACACGTTGTTCAAAAATAGTGACTTTGGAGCGAAATTAAACTGATTGCAGCTTCAAGCGAAATCCCACAACACAATCTGGAGCGAAATCACCACAATATTCACCCTTGAGCGAAATCACAAGATTATCAGAAGCGAAATCAGGAGTGCAGCTTTGAGCGAAATCACTAGTTTGTCTGTTTGGAGCGAAATTAAGACCAATCTTGAGCGAAATCAGACTGATTTGGACTTCTGAAGCGAAACCTTAGAGTTTGCAGGAGCGAAATAACACTTTCTGAGCGAAATCAGACAAGTTTTGGCAGCTAGAAGCGAAATCAGAAATGTCCTGTTCGAGCGAAATCAACTCGGGGTCAAATTTAGTCCATTTTTAGTCCGATTTTAGGTGTGAAACTTTCCAGGGTTTTTTAATGTCCAATTATACACAGTCTATGAAATTTTGAGCGAATTTTGACCGTTAAATCTCGTTCTTGTGAAGAAAGAAGGTGTAGAAGTAAGAAAACTTGATGAATTCCAGCTTATCTCTGCAGAACTCCTCCTCCTGAGCTCTGATACCAATTGTAGGATCGCGATCTGACCCGAATGAGTCGTTCAGAGGAGTTTTACTCTGTTTCAGGTGCGGAAAACAAGAAACAAAGCTAGAAACAGCTGATTCTTCACTTTAACTACTGATTGTATTGATAAAATCACGAATACAAGCAGTCTTCACACCGGCAGCACTTCGGCGTGGAATACAAGGTGATGCATACTGATTTCGCTCATCATGTCCCTATATATAGGGGTCTGATTTCACCCCAAACAACACGGACCATTAGGAGCAAAATCACCTATTGTGATTTCGGGCGAAATCAGCTATTAAGACCCTAGGAGCGAAATCAGCTTCTAATACACATACACTCTCCTATTTTCTCGTAAAACGTGCCCTAATCTATACAATGTAATCTAAGACTCGAGACAAGACGAAGTCGACAGATGTATGCACCAACATTTAGGTTGTAGTAAGTATAGTGGATGAACAACTTGAAAGGGGTAAGAGTAGAATTGGTCTAGTTTGAATGAGAAAGGATTCGGGGACGAAACCTCATTTAAGGGGGGTAGACTTGTAACGCCCCTAAAACCGAAATGTCTAATTTACTAGTATGTTTCGATGTTGAATTGTACAAGGCAGTTTAACTAACCTTTATTAAGTAATCTATTTAAAATAGATAAAGTATAAGTTATGTATGTTACATCCTAAAACTCGAATTATTTAAATTCGTTAGCATATTACCGTGTTTAATAGAATAAGATACAATAACTAAGTTACTAAACTTAGTTAAATGCCTAATAAATAAGTTAGGGAATGAAATTTGTAGCACTTATGATGGTAAGTTAAACTTGAGGGACTTAGGGTGCCAAACTTGGAAACTTAAATTATTAAAATAAAATAAGAAAAACAAACACACACATCTGGCGTGTGTGTGTAGCCCCAAGCAGGAGAAAAGAGGAGGAACCCTAAAATCCTTGAGGTTGCAAATATTGAAAAGGGAAATTGAAGCTAATCATATGCATGAATCTGAATTTGCAACCATTTAAGCCTACTAAGCAAGTGGTAAGTTGTAAACTTTCGATTTGATGATCATTCGTGAAATGGGTTGTGTTTAATCCGTGAGTCTATGTGAAATTAGAATGATAATGAACTAGAATCATCTCATGAATCATGCTTGAATTCCTGATTATATTGATGTTTTAATGAAAACCCACTTGTAGAAGTAATGTTATGAAGATGATGGTGTTGCATGTACTAAATTAAGTATAGGTTTGATATATATGAAGTTGGATATTGTAGATTATTGTTAATGAACTTGATTTAGGATTAAAGTTATGTGAGATTAGTGTAATTTGATGATCTTGATATGAACTAGTAAGAAAATGCAAAGAATGTTTGTACAATATGCTTTGCTAGTAGTATGCACACCAAGTGTTTGATGAAATGCATAGGTGAAGTTAAAAAGGGTGTTGTTGTATACAAAAACATGGTTATTATGTAAAGGATGTGATAATAATGAAATGGTTAGAGAGCTTATATGAGAGAGATGTGTTTTAATTAATCCATGTGAGGGTTTTTGTTCGAGTTCAAGATTAATAGAAGTATGCATTAGTGGCTTGCACTACATGCCTTAATGGTGGTGCATACCATGTGTCGGATTAGTTGCTTAATGGTAAATTAGTAATGGATGGATAATAAACGAATAGCTTGTGGACTTACTAGTAAGTGTCGATGTTAAGACAATTTAAAATGTCAACTTTGAATGTGGTTGTCAATTGTAGGATCATGGAAATGTTAGTAAGCATTAAATTTACGACACATGTGTATGTATGAAATTAGTTGATCATATGGTTATATACGTCCTATACCATGATTATGAAATGTAAATAATATCATTAGTATGGTCGACTATGTATAGATGAGTACATGTTATATGTCGAAAGTATGTAAGAAGGACAATTGACTTTTGGAAAGTCAACAAGGGGTGAATAGCATGACTAGGCTTTTGGATGCATTTATAAGGGTAGAGAGATCATGTGATACGATTTAGATTATTTAATATGTTATACATGATGGTGAATGAAATTGGCATAGATTTAGAATAAGTAGATTGGTAATGCGCATCTTATGCATGCTTGTAGTTGATTAACGAAAGTCAAACAACCATTGGGTTGAGAATTAATGCTAGTGTTGATGAACATTTGTAATAACAATGTTTTGTATATGAAGGCATGAATGGGTAGGAGTTTTCACAAGCATGGACCCAAGCATGGAAGACTAATCAAATAAGAAGAAGCGAGGAAAACCTTGCATGAACATGGCGAACACAAGCTAAGTGATCTCCGTAATCACTTCTTAGTTGGTTTAAGTAATGTAGCGTTTTAATTAATTAAACAAGATGTTTGAAGTCAATTGTAGATATTGTAGTATGAAATTGATGACGTTCGCTAAGGAAACCAAACGGGTCGAAATGAGGCCTTATGATTATATTGAAATATATGAGTTTAACAAATACCGGGGGTCGGGTGTGTAAACCCCAGGTACGGAACTCCAGATAATGTAAAAGTAATATGGTTATAATGTTCATATAAGTTTTGGGTTAAAAATAAATGAGTAGTTTGGTGAAGTCATGAACGGGTCGAACAAATCGTAATTGAATAATAAGCCGATAGTGTGTAAGTTAAGGATTTCCTTAATCCGGATGGGAGATGTTGAGTCCATATGATAGAGGGCCAATTTATGATCATGTAGGAAGAAACGGGAGGTTAAACGGGTAAACGGTTTGAAAGTTACGCAAGTTTTAGCGTAAACGGACGAAACAAAGGCACATGTGCCGTAAATTACGCCCCAGGCCGTAATTTACGGCCTCCCCTGCATCAGCATCATGTTTGAGGCCGAAAATAGTAGGCAGGCCGTATTTTGGGTCGTATTTTACGGGGTAGGCCGTAATTTACGCCCCCTGGGGGTTTGGACGGTTTTCTTTTGTAAGATTTTGACCGAATGTGTTATACATGCGAATGGATGGAACTTGTTTATAAGTATGTCTATTATCGGATGATCATATGCATGACTAGGGAGGTGTGTTAGTTAAGTTTAAGTGAATAGGATGGTATGTAGGTATGAATAATTGGAGTCATAGTGAGTTTAAGTCGTATGAACTAGTATGCGTGATGTGTATAGAAGATATATATGTAAGCACATAATTATACGAAAGGCGTACATTGTGTTGTAGTTAAATAGATGCATACAAATGGTTGGCGTCCTTTTTGCGAAAATGTAGTAATTGAATATGTTGAGATTACGGGTTTGCTAACCAAGTTATTATTAAGTGTGTTTGAAAGTGCAGGTTTATGAACGTCGGACTTTCGAAGTGTTGAGATAGCAATGAAACGATTGAATGTTGGAAGAATAATCGGGTTGAAGTAACTTATGAAGTTAGAATATGCTATGGACGTTTTAGTTTATACAATATTTTATGTTTGATCGTCACAATCTACTAACGGGTTAGTTGTATGTGGTGATCGCAGGATTTCACCGATTTTATCTATCACCACCGAGGACAAGCAGTTGTAGATTGAGCTAAAGAGCAAGGATTGTACGGAAAATATGATTACATGGTTGTCATTTATATTAAAAATCGATACGATAATTAAATATGAATGTTGTATTTCTTTTACTGAAAACATATATCAATTATAGATGGACCTCCGAGTATGTAAAAAAAAATCATTTATGAAAAAAGAAATTTTATGGTATGTTTTTCCGCTGCGTATTTATGATCAAAACGTGTTAGGGTGTTTCATAATAATAGCATTTAAAAGTTTATTTTGTTGAGTAAATCAGCCTACATTCGATTTTTTTTAAATATATAATCTTCAAACAATATATAGTTTATATTTGAATCAAATAAATTGAATAAAACAAAAAATTAATACAAATTTCTATTTAAGAAAGAAAAATATCAACAAATATAAGCCTTGTTTTATACTGCATTTAATTCATCAAGAAAACAAATATAAACAAACTCTTAAGACAACTCTAGTGGTAACTTTTTCATCCTTCAATTTGATTTGCTCACTTAGTGTGTTTTCATTTTGACTCATTTAAACATTTAGTTAGATATCTTAGGTGTATCAAAGTGGTTCAGCTAATATGACCCTTTTAAACTATAACATGATATTTTAAGTCCGTTAGAGTGGGTTCCGGTCATTTTGACCTATTTAAACTTTTAGTTGCATATATTATGTTTATTAACTTTAAATATCCAACTTTTAGTTTATGTGTGTCAAAATGAAATGAACCACTTTAGTAGACTAAAATTTTATTGAGAGTATTGTTAGAATTGTTCTCTGTTAATATAGTTTGATTGAAAGGGTGAGGTTCGGGTATAAAGTCCATTTTTCCTACAAAGTGTACAAAGTCATAAAACACAAGAATTTTAGCCACAAAACACATTCAAAACCCACAAATAACATAGTGAAGATCACTAAAACACAATATATGAACCCTAACAGTCCTTAAAAACTTCAAACAGACTATCGTACAACTATGAATATAAAACACAACATGATAATCAAAATAAAACACACTAATGTTAGTCATTCGATAATCAAAGACTTATCATCAAAAACACAACACAAAACCCACAAATATGGTGTTTTAGTAATCTCCACTATGTTATTTGTGGGTTTTGAGTGTGTTTTATGGTTGACATTATGGTGTTTTATGACTTTTTACACTTTGTAGGAAAAATGGACTTTGTAGCCAACTCCCACCCTTGATTGAAGTTACAGAAACTGGATATTAATACTAGTATTATAACATGTTGGTTGTCCGTCCTATAGCAGTTATGCTGCTGAATTTTTATAAAGCATTTAATATTTGTATATTTTATTATTAAATACAGGAAAAATTGATGAAAAGTATAATAAATCATTGTCATCTTAAGCGGGGATGAGATGGCATTAGATCGGGTTCAGTGTCTTAAAGAAGATTTAGGTTCTTAGTGTTCTTATCCATAGGGTGTCACCTGATGTATTCCGTAATGTAAATATGGATGAAGAGGAGGAATGTTGGTAAAGACAAGAATAGGCTATGGAGGAGTTGCGACAAGATAGCACGTCTTTAAAAGCACAAATAAATCAGATACTCAAGTTACACTACAAGAAATAACAGCATTAGGGGCAACATTTTTAGCGGCGACATGTTAAAAGTCATCGCTAAAAGTCTGATTCGTGTTTTGGCATCTTATGTGATAACTCGTATTTTAGAACCTTTTGTCTTGTTTTGATGTAACTCATACGTACACTATGTGAATGATTGATGTGATTGTTTATAATTGAATGGGCGTGTTTAATTGTATGTTTGAATGTGTGTAAGTATTATGTTAGCAAGTCATTTAGTTTTGTAACCCGATCGCACAAACCCTTTGACCGAGTGGACTGGTTCTCGATCCAAATCCGTAACCCAAAGCGAAGCCCAACTAATTTGAGCCCAGCTCCTCCCTCTTGTTTTCGCATAACACATCAAGGTAGATGTGTAACCCTCATAATTTAGCAAAACACAAAATACCATCAAACCCTAATCCTCTCCTCTAATCATCGGCAACAGCCTCCTCCATTCATCGAGACCCCTTCATCGTGTAGCACCATTCCTCTCATCCAAGCAATCAAGGGCACCCAACATCTCTTGGTTAGTATGATTAAGAATTGTTTTAATCTTGTTTGATAATGCTTGATTATGTGCGATCATGTTCATCTAGGGTTGTTGCTAGAAAACGTAGTAGATGATATGAACAATGATAACCTGCATGAACGTATGTTAAGGAAACATGAGTACACTTGTGACAATTTCAATATATATCATATAAATTGCTAGTGTTCTTAGTGGTAGATTGAGGTTAATCAATAACTAGGGTTTGTGTTATGAGGAATGATCGATGATTTGGTGGTATAACATGTTTATAGGTGTGTTAGTTTGGTGTATGAATCTTGAATTATACTTGTTTGATTGATTCATTGTAAATGAGGATGATGGAACTAATCATGAGATGATGATTTGAGTATGTGAATGGGTAAATAACTGTTTCGATCTTTGTGCAACTTGATTGAGAAATTTATGGGCTGTAAATGTGGAAATTAGGTAACTGATTGGAGATTTGGCTTGGTCGCACAAGCCACTCTGATCGCACAAAAACACTGGGCCGCACAATTTGTTATGACTCGCACAAGATATAGTCCAATCGCACAAGCCCTTGGGCTGACAAATAATTGGGTCGGGTGTTGGGTTGAATCGCACAAGGTATTGGGTCGGAGACAGTCCAGTCGCACAAGTGTTGGGCCGCGGCCTAGTGCAGTTCGCACAACCCGGACTTGATCGCACAACCGGGTGGCAATCGCACAAGCCATCTAGGCTTGGTGCACAGCTGGGCCTTAGGCACTATTCGATCGCACAACGGCCCACAGACCCAATCGCACAATCTGTTAAGAAATCGCACATTATGTTGGGCCTGGAGTAACTGGGCCGCACACCTTGGGCACTTCACATTTTGGACTGTATGTGATACGTGTTGGTAAACTTGCATGATATTGTGTGTATGTTATATGAGCCTTATGTGGCATGATGTGTATGATGAGATTAAGAAACTGATTGTTGTCGGTAAACTATGTTAGGACATATTTGACCAACTGTTAATCAAGTAACTGTAGGTCCTGTTTTTCCGGTGGATCGATAACGTAAACCTATCCTTGTTTATCACAAACACGGTAACGGGTGCGGAATCCGCGTGACGGTGCAAACCAAACAAAGTTAACAAGAACACGTAACCAAAAGATTCAATATCTATTGATTAGGGATGAGTACAACCCGAAACATATACAAACAATGTTTACAGAGTTTCACTAAGTCTCACAGGTCTCTCATCTGTTTCACACAGAAACTGAGAGGGGTATTTATACTAGACACAGACACAGACTATGACGAAACGCATAGAGGCCACGACGAAACACCAAAGTCGACGAAACAGAAGTGTTTCGTCGACAACCATTTCATATCCAACTTTTGTTTCGTCGATACTGATTTAGCCCAAAACAAAGTCAAAGCCCAGCTTGCAAGTTTTCGGCCCAGATGTATGTGATTGGCCCAAAGCAAAAGTCCATGCATTCTTTACGTACATCAATCCTTGAAATGCAAATTTTGTAAAGATTAGTCAACCATGACATCATCATGACATCACAATGATGATGTCATGGTGATGTGTCACCGGGATTTGGTCCGCGGTTCTCCGTGCTTCGCGTGTCGAACTCTGGAGCGCACGACGGAGGAATGTCGTGACGTCGGGCTTGAGCCGGACCTAACCGTGTCGGAACCAAGTCGTACCGAGCCGAGTCGAACCGAGCCGAGTCGCGTCCACACAAAGTGTATCAACGAACTCCCCCTTGGACGCTACTCGTGATGGTTCGTCTTCGTTGATTGTTCGTCTTCTGTGTCTTTCATGTCGGAGGATCTTCAAAGTCTTCACGCTTCGTAAGAAGAAAGTGTATCAACAAACTCTCATTTTCATGTAGGAAGTGTGTTAACAAACTCCCCCTTAGAATGAACTCTCCACTGAGTTATGCTCGTGAATCTTTTGATCATTAATTCTTCAGATCCTTGTGGTGTTGATGAAGGGTCAGCGGCAACTCGATTATCTTTACCCTTTGAGTGCCTTCACGCTGTGTCTTCATTCCAAGGCTTGTTATCGAATATGTTCTCCTCGCCTTTAGCATCTGCACATGCAAGAAGTCTAAACGCATCATGAGAACAACCGCTTGGAATATAGTTTCCATAAACAAACGACACATGCATGACCAAATCTCAATCAAACACCTACCGACAACAGTTTGAAAGTTTAAAAATAATTGTTCAATTTTAATCCTTTAACTTTCAAAACTCGTTAACTTCAACTGTTTATGAAGGTGCAATTGTTTTCCGGCTTAAAATCAGGATTTTGGGTAGGATAGACTCGAGTTCCAACAACGGTCAATCAAAAATAAACTAGAGATAAAATCTTTTTAGATTTTATGAAGTTTATATTAAAACACACCTAAAATCTTTTTGGTATTTTTCATTTTTCAAATATAAAGACGGAAAACAATAAAAAAAATATATACGAAGATTCTGAAACTAAAAGCAGTAAATAAATATTTACAGACATTCTTTTTGCGAGTTTCGAGGGTAAGAGAATCATATCAGTGTACGGGCATGTCAAAACGCTCTTTTTGTTCAATTAGTTAACACTTAGATAAGCATCCTATAGCAATTATCGGTATTGTTGTCCACATAAGCTCAACTTATCAAATGTAATCATGGCGAGGGGATACGTTAAGTGTATGATTTATACTTAGCGACCGGTGTTCATCCACACACGACACATTCCCGTATCAAGGTATGCACGTGGGTTCATCTTACCGGTGAGTATACCGATTATCATCTGTTTGACCGTATAAAAGAATGTGAGAAACTCACTTATTTTGATTGAAAACAAGCCCTATGTGATAGAATCACTTATTGATGAGGAACTTGATTTTCATATGCATGAGGGCACAGGAGCAAGTCCGTGAACAGGTCAGTACTTTCGTACAGCAGAGAGACGAACTTGACTCCCGGATAAATGTGATATTTTATCACTTATTTGAGGGACATGTGATTGTTGATCACTTATTGAGGTCGTATGCAGTATGTACACGTATGTATAGTATCATGGAAGATCTAGACTTGCATCCCCGTTATTTTTCGGTAAAAGATACAACCATGATACCCAGATGATAAACAGCATAAAGACCGAATATCTCAGAACCTCGGCAATCTCTCAAACGAAATTTCGGTACTAAGACCATATGCCAATGAATGGTTCCCACCTGGTCTTCAGTCGATTAAGATTTATATCACCCTGCACACTTTAAAATGATTGTGAGCCTACCGATACATCTATATAGAGCTGCTTCTCGTTTTTCATTTAAGGTTTAAAGAGGTTTATACAGACCACTGATGTACTATCATATTCTCTTTTTCTCGCCAGGAAACTCATTTTTGTTTTTCTATTGTTTTTGTGTTTTGAAATTTTTCGATGTTTTTGGATTTTTTTTTTTAAATTGGATTTACTCCCCCTAAAATCAACAAACTAAGATAAATTTAAAAACACAAAGGTATTTACAAAAACGATTTTCCGATGTCAGATTAACTCATGTTTTACCTCAATGCCGTTTAACAAACTAAATTTTATTCAGAAATGATTTTATCGAATTTTGGAAAAATAAGTTGGCACGTCGGTAAGCGGTGCGGACCATGACAACATTGACGAGTTTCATATTGAAACAATCACGTGTGAGGTGATATTCAAGATCAACGTGTCAGGCCAAAGAGTGTTGTATGTGATGATAATAATTCGTAAAGCAGCTTAAAAATCGACAAGTATAGGAGAGATTAGAAATTTAAAACCGTATCCTGCAACTGCTTCGTGCATTGCCAGGAATCTGAGCGCACTCCCAACTGGATATCCATCCGGTGTGGATTTCAAGGCCGATTCTTTGGAGCTATTTCAATTAATCGAGAAAACTCTTCACAACAACAAGATCATAAACCTTTGGTTCCGGCTGGTCTTCCACATTGCACCAGCGAAGGTCTTTGTCTTTCTCTTTGAGAAGTAGTGTGCGGTTGTTCAATCCACGCCAAGGCATCCGCACACCCAGTTGGTTTATTCAACAAACACATTTTCTTCAATTTCACCGCGAAGAAATGTACACTGCACGTTCATCTTGTTGATTTTGAACTTCAGACGTGCTGCAGGTGCGTACTTTTTGTTTGAATCTATCCTGGGGACCCGATCAAAGCCTTTAACAATCAAACTTTGAAATGATTTGCATTTTGTCGAAGTTATCAATTTCTATCAACAGACAACTCTGTTTCCCTTTTCATCTTCTCTCCATCAAAGGCAACAATTTCTTTTGTCGCCTATCTTGTGCAAGGACGCTCCACTATCAACAATCTTACGACTATCGAAAGTTCCTCCTGGAACATCCTGCACACTCACTCAGAGATTAGTTGAGAGGGGGACCCAGGCCTTCATAGACTTGGGTTGCCCCTGAGAATCAATAAATGTAATTTCAATTTCTTGATGATTTTTAAACACAACACCTCCCCCTGAACTTTCACCCGATTTAGGTCTCCAAGCTTGTTTTTGTTTACCAGATTGTGTATTATGTACAGTTTCTGGTTTTAATGGTTGTGACAAACTAGGTTTCCTTTTAACAGATTTTTCTTCAGGTTTTAAGGCCTTTTCTATTTTCTTAACATTTTGACGCCGTTGTTTCGTTTTTCTTTAATGGTGCGTTTATCATGTTTTGGAGAAACAGGACGACGTTGTGAGTGACCTTGTTCGGAGGGGGCTCTTTCAACAAAATTTGGTTTGGGCGAGTTTGTGCAGTCTTTAATGATGTGCCCAAACTTCCCACATTTGAAACAAGTTCTCCTTTCAACAAACTTAGGAGAAACTGTTCGACGACCTAACGTAGACGTTGTGTGTCACACCCCGATTTCCACGTGTCTCACCGATGGGCCCGGTGGGGGATTACCGTGACGATGTTGGCAACAATATAGTCAAACCACACAATTATATAATGCACAGCGGAAGCATAATTTAAATATATAATTTCAACCTCTGATTGTAATATCAAAATGTATTACAGAAGTTGAATATCCACAGTGGATCGTAAATACAGATAAAGTATTGTTCCATCAGATACTGCAATCAAGCTTGCGAGGCTTATCCCGACGCTAGGGAGCTAATACCAGCCAATTACGTTTAGGTACCTGCACTTATTCTTTTTGGGGAAAATACGTCAGTTTACACTGGTAAATACATTCAACTGACACATTTGAAAATGTTTATTTAAAATTGATTTGAATGCACAAGGCACAAACTCTTTTATAACTTGGGAAAATTCATAATGATCTTGTGAACGTTTTACATGTTCTTTTATGCGTTCAGTAGCCCGGGTCGTGCCGGGTTAAAGATTTATAGACACACCACGTTTGCGTAAAACCGTAGTACAGAAACCAACGGCTACGTCTTTTAGTTTTAATGTCGACACTTTATACCGGGTGTACGCCTACACCGGGATGTCGATGGTCGTGGCCATTTCGTAAAATGATGCCAAGGATATCCGGGACAACGGTCATTAAACCCCCCAAAGGCTTATAAGCAACAAAACTGTTTAAATGAGCCGATCATATTTAATCAATTAACCACCTAAGCGATGGAATTATATAATGCTCAATCAAGCGGTATTAATATACCGTAACCCAAGCCCATATAGGGGAAATAAGTTAAAGTATTTACCTTTGCAAGTATAAATCCTTAATTAAGATCAAGTCACCGATAGCTTTTACTGGGGCTCCTAATCTGGAACGAAGGTTTTAATTAACCTCTTAGAATCCTAACGGTCCTTGTATTAGCCGTAGCTTAAACCGGTTGATTCCGATATATAGATATGGTTAATTCGCACGAAAAGGCGAAAACCGAGAATGGAGTATGATTTGGACCCAACAAGTTCAGAGACTTGTTTTATATGGGTTTATAGTTCATACTCTGGATTTTGGGGTTCAAATAGTATACTTTGACCCATATCGGCTATTGCACGAAAACTAGTTCCGTGGGCCGTACCGTGTGCGCAAATAGGCGAAACGGTTAACCATAAGAGTCGTACGCTTATTTCCTAAGTCAATATGCCTTAAAAGTATTTTGGTATCAGTAGGATACCTTCCGTAATGCCCGTAACGAGTTTAAGTTTATATTATGCCCCGTAGGGGCTTTTCGGTCATTTTAAAGACTTCAAAAAGGCTTTTCGAGTTCTACAGGAAATCTGAGTTTCCCGAACAGCTTATAAAGCTTAAAACACTTTATTTATTATTTAAAACTAGTAGCAACTGGAATCGGGTCAAAAGACCTTGTAGAACTCCCGTTTTGGTCAAAAAGGGCATATTCGGTATTTACCGAACCGTAGCCATAACCGCAGGTTATGAGCAAGGTAAAAATTATTAAAAATCTTTAAAACTCCCAAAATATTATTTTACCACAGTGGGTAAAAGTTTTGGTGCCGAAAACTTGGGTTAGATGAGCGTTATGCTAATTGTGCCGTTAATTACAAAACTTTCTTAAAAGTGCGCCTTTTAGCATAACTCTCATTCTAGGCCTCGGATTGACGTGAAACTTCAGGGACATGCTTATAATTTAATAAGCAAGGTTTTGGTCCGTTCACGTGTCCGAAATACTCGTTTTAAATTTTAAAAGGCCGTTACGGTTAACTTTTAGGCGAATGACGGAATTGCGTAAAAGACTCGGATAACTCATGAACCGACCACAGAGGCGTATACCAACATGTGACCTGGTCCTAAGAGAGTCCTAAGGTATATTTATACCTCACTAAAACGGGTCAGAACTGAAGTCAAAGCAAAAGTCAAACTTTTGCGACTTTCGGCTCCGAACCGGTTCTATATAGTAAATGATCGATTCAAACGAGCGCAAACATGTTTATATACATATTATCATGTTTTATGATTGTCAAAACAGGTTCCATAACATATACATTACAGATTATGCATAAATTGCTAAAATAGCTTTCTGTTGACTTTTTAACCGCACGTTTGACTCGACATTTGACATAGTTAGAGTGGTGATCAGGGGGAACCATTTTAGAGGTTTAATACCCACATAAATACCAACTCATAACCATTTTTGATTCGTCATAGGACTGAATCCTTTGCGAGTTATTGTAATGACAACCGTTAGTTACGACGGTTGCGTTTATGAGCTATAACCATGGAAATGTGAAACCAAAATGGTTATGAACGACTTACAGAAGTTGCTTCTTGATTATAGAGCAGAAGAGAATGCTTGGGAGCACTTAGAATGATCAGAGAGGTGTTGTTTGAGTTGTGTGAATGGTATGTGCCAAACTTGGCTATTTATAGCCAATGTCAAGCAAGCATGATCATTACAAGCACTACAACAGGTCAAGGGTGATGGGTAGGTGTCCCCTGAAGTTATGGGTCAAGTGTAGGGTGCCCATGCCTCATACATTGGTGTTTGATCATTCAAAAGCTCCAAAAGCCAAGTAGTTACTATAATTCTGCATCTGGGCGTCTAACGCGGCCCGCATGGACATTCCATGCTTCTTTTACGCGGGTCGGCTAAAGTTCATATAACAGACGTGTTATTTAAGAGGCTCGCGGCCCGCCTCAACTAATCCTTAAACTTCACGCGGGTCGCCTAAGGTTAAGATTTCAGGATTTTTGAATCTTTTTGTAATTATTACAGAATCTGGCCATTAATAACGAAATCTTTCGTAATGATTCGCCTGACCTTTCGGTTTTGAAGGGGTAACTTTGCGGTTTGGCCCTCGGTTATTTACCGATAGGGGCCTCGTGTTAATTACCCGCATTATTAAGTCCCCGGTTTATTTATTAATTATATTGGAAAGCCTTAACTTTCACTGTTGACGCTTTTAACCCTTCTTCTACGAATTCGATCGTAACTTTCTCGTTTCATATCGAAACTTCGCGAAATTCATATATATTATTTTAGTGAGGGTATAATACCGTTACAAAGTCTTTGGAACGTTAAAGGGTCACTCAGAGGTATTATTAAACATGTTGACACAGTTAACCCCTGTAGTTTGTAATCTCTCACTTTCTTCCGCGTTTTGTTTTTTGTACGATCTATAATCTATTCGTTCGAAGGTTTAAGCATTATTTAGGGATACTATACAGTATATTTACCCTTGTTGACATTTATAATCCTCGAATTTATATACTTTCAAGGTTTGTCAAAATTAGTCCTTTATTTATTATAGATGCCACGTGTAAACAAATGACACGTGTTAACACATCATTGGACACAAAAATTCGAGGTGTTACATCCTCACCCCCTTAAAATAAATCTCGACCCGAGATTTACTCAAATAAATAGGGGTATTTTTCTTTTATTGTAGCTTCGACTTCCCACGTATATTCAGGACCTCTACGAGCATCCCATTTGACTTTTACAATCGGTACGTGCTTTCTGCGAAGCTTCTTCACCTGTCGATCTTCAATCGACAAAGGTTTTTCTATGAACTTTAAGCTCTCATCTATATGCACATCTGTGTGTGGAATCACCAACGATTCGTCGGCGAAGCACTTCTTGAGATTGCAGATGTGGAACACATTGTGAATTCCATTGAGCTCTTCAGGCAAGTTTAGTTTATAGGCAACTGATCCGACTCGTTCAATGACCTCAAAAGGCCCTATGTATCTCGGACTCAGCTTGCCTTTCTTGCCGAAACGCATCACCCCCTTCCAGGGTGACACCTTAAGTAATACTTTTTCACCCACTTCGAAGTGAAAATCCTTACGCTTTGGATCAGCGTAGCTCTTCTGCCTATCGCGGGCAGCCTTGAGACGTTCCCGGATCTGGACAATCTTGTCCGTCGTCTGGAAAACAATCTCTGGTCCCGATAATTGGACCTCTCCTACTTCCGCCCAACAAACAGGCGATCTGCATTTCCTACCATATAATGCCTTAAAAGGCGCAGCCTTTATGCTGGTGTGGTAGCTATTATTGTAGGAGAATTCGATTAGGGGTAGGTTTTTATCCCAGTTACCACCTAAATCGATCGCACATGCACGAAGCATGTCTTCTAGCGTTTGGATAGTACGCTCACTTTGACCGTCCGTCTGTGGATGGTAGGCCGTACTAAAGTTTAAACGCGTGCCCAAAGATTGCTGGAAACTTTTCCAGAAGTGAGATGTGTATCTAGTATCCCTGTCGGAGATAATAGACACAGGTATGCCGTGTAAGGTTACAATCTTATCAACATATAGTTGGGCTAACATATCGGAGCTATACGTCTCCTTGATGGGTAGAAAATGAGCTGATTTAGTCAGCCTATCCACTATGACCCATATAGTATCGTTTCCTTTCCTGGTTTTGGGTAACTTGGTTATGAAGTCCATAGTTACACATTCCCACTTCCACTCGGGAAGCTCAGGCTGTTGTAGCAAGCCAGACGGCTTTTGGTGCTCGGCTTTAACTTGAGCACAAGTTAAGCACTTTGCTACATGGGCGGCTACAGACTTTTTCAAGCCTATCCACCAATAATTTGCCTTTAAGTCTTGGTACATCTTATCAGCACCAGGATGGACTGAGTATTTGGAACTATGGGCTTCCCGGAGAACAACATCTCGTAATCCTCCATAAATCGGAACCCATATACGTCCATTCAGCCTAAGAATCCCATCCTTGCTAAGAGTCAACTGCTCCTCAGTTACTCCCAGCTTTTCATTAGGATAATTAGCTTCCAACACAGCCTCACGCTGCGCTGCTAATATCCTTTCTATCAAATTATTCTTAACCTCAATGCTCTTGGCATTGATTCGAATGGGTTTTACCCTTTCTTTCCTGCTTAAGGCATCGGCGACTACATTCGCCTTGCCGGGATGGTACCTGATTTCGCAGTCATAATCATTCAGGGTTTCCATCCAACGGCGTTGCCTCATGTTCAACTCTTTCTGGTTGAACAGGTGCTGGAGGCTTTTGTGATCAGAATAAATCACAAATTTAATGCCATAAAGGTAGTGCCTCCACAACTTCAGTGCAAATACAACGGCACCCAACTCCAAATCATGGGTGGTGTAATTCTTTTCATGCACCTTTAATTGCCTTGAAGCATAGGCAATCACCTTGCCCTTCTGCATAAGCACACACCCCATGCCTGTATGTGATGCATCGCAGTAGACTACGAATTCATCTGTACCTTCCGGTAATGTCAACACAGGTGCGTTGCTTAGCTTTTGCTTCAGTATTTCAAAGGACTCTTGCTGCTTCGGGCCCCAAACGTACTTTTCTTTCTTCTTGGTCAAGGAAGTCAAGGGCGCAGCAATCCTTGAAAAATTTTCAATAAACCTCCGGTAGTATTCTGCTAACCCCAGGAAACTACGAATTTCGGTAGGCGTCTTTGGCTCTTGCCAGTTCATGACCGCCTCTACCTTAGCGGGATCCATTTGGATACCACGCTCACTCACAACGTGTCCTAAAAACTGAACCTCTCTTAGCCAGAATTCGCATTTCGAGAATTTGGCGTAGAGTTTCTCACGTTGTAGTAACTCGAGAATGCAACGGAGATGCTTCTCGTGGTTATCTTGGCTTTTAGAATAGATCAGGATATCGTCTATGAAGACTATGACGAATTTATCTAAATACGGCTTGCAAACGCGATTCATGAGATCCATGAACGCAGCCGGTGCATTTGTGAGCCCAAAAGGCATCACTAGGAACTCGTAATGACCATAGCGAGTCCTAAATGCAGTCTTGTGTACATCTTCATCTCTGACCCTTAGTTGATGATAACCCGACCTTAAGTCCATCTTGGAGAAGTAGCTTGCTCCTTGCAGCTGATCGAACAGATCATCGATCCTTGGTAAAGGATATCTGTTCTTTATGGTAACTTTATTCAGTTCTCTATAGTCGATGCACAACCGCATCGATCCGTCCTTCTTCTTTACAAATAGGACAGGAGCTCCCCAGGGAGATGAACTAGGTTTGATAAAACCTTTCGCCAGCAGTTCATCCAACTGGGTCCTCAGTTCTTTCATTTCCGTTGGCGCTAATCTGTAAGGTGCTCTTGCAATCGGAGCTGCTCCAGGAATGATGTCAATTCTGAACTCCACTTGTCTATCTGGTGGCAAACCAGGTAGTTCTTCAGGAAAAACCTCGGGGTATTCAGAAATGACTGGAAGATCCTCGATCTTTGTCTTTGGTTCTTCAATTATCACCTGAGCCATGTAAATTACACAGCCTCTGTTCAAACACCTTGAAGCTTTCAGCATAGATACGTCTTCTGGCAATCCGTAGTGCGTATCCCCTCGAATGGTAAGAGATTCACCACTCGGAGCCTTTAAGACTATCTGTCTCTTGCCACAAATGATTTGGGCCTGGTTATGGGATAACCAGTCCATGCCTAGCATGATGTCAAAACCCGCAAGTTTGAAAGGAAGTAGGGATAAAGGAAAAGAATGGTTCCTAATGGATATTTCACATCCTTCTAGAACGGTAGAGACGGTTTCTATCGTGCCGTCTGCCAACTCTACTTCGTATTTTACGTCTAGGGTTTTGATTGGCATATTTAGTAGTTGGCAAAATTTCTGGTCTACAAAGGACTTGTCAGCGCCAGAATCGAACAGTACTCTTGCAAATATATTATTTACGAGAAAAGTACCTGTAAGCACATTGTCGTCCTTGACCGCTTCCTTTGCATCCAAGCGAAAAACTCTCGCATTTGATTTCTTCGTTTCTTCCGCCTTCTTGGCATACTTCGGGCAATTACTCTTTATGTGCCCCTTTTCGTTACAATTAAAGCAGGTTGCGTCCTTTATCTTTTTGCACTCCACTGTCTTATGCTCCTTGGACTTGCATAGCCCACAGGATGGAGTCTTTTGTTGCGACTGTGAACCAGACGCAAACCTACACTTCCCGGAGTGAGGTTTCTTGCAGACCTTGCAGCAAGGTCTTCCATCAGCTTGCCCCTCCTTCTTTGCCTCCGACCCTCTCTTGCCCTCACCGTTTCCACGGTGCTTTTTACCGGACTTTCGTGAGGTATCATCCTCACGTTTTCGCTTTTCAGCCTCCTTGCTCCTTTGCGCCCTCAGACGGACAGCATCAAGTGTAAGAGACAAGGAGAGGTCAGTAACTGACCTGAAGGTCGTTGGCCTAGAGGCCTTTACGCTAGCTTTGATCGCCGGCTCTAAGCCCCCAATGAAACGGGCAATCCTTCGAGGTTCTGGTGTCACAAGATATGGCACCAGGCGTGACATAGTGTTGAAGCTTGTCAGATAAGCTTGACAATCCAGGTTTGTCATCACTAGTGAGACAAAATCAGCCTCAATCTTCTCAACCTCGTGCTGAGGGCAGTAGTTTTCTTTTATGAGGGCAATAAACTCCCCCCATGACATTTTGTACAAGGCAGACTTACCTGAAGCCTGCACCAGAGCTCTCCACCACGCCAGGGCCTCGCCCTTGAATGACTGGGACACAAACTTAACCACGTCCCTCTCAGCGCACCCGCTGATGTCCACTATCGTGTCCATCTCGTCTAGCCAGGTGATACAGTCAACCGCACCTTTCTCCCCTGTAAATTCACGGGGCTTACATGATACAAAGTATTTGTAGGTGCAACCCTTAGCACTTGACGCATCAGTATATTCTCTATCGCGATGAACGCTGTGCTCAGTAGACGAATGCTTGTCGTCATCTTTCTTGGGTTCAGAGGGTGGTTTGGAGTGTGTCTTTGGTTTAGAGGGTGGCTTTGACACAGTTCTGCCTTGAGACTCAGTATTTTGACGATCAATAGCTGCCTGGACAGCATTGTTGATCAGAGCCTTTAGCTGTGCGCCTGTCAAATGTACTGACGCATTGTCATAGTCATCTTCATTCGTGTGGCTGTTCTCTCCATTGGGATCCGCCATTGTAACTTGAATCTGTTACAGAAGATAACAAAATTTTAATTTAGGAGATTATTATATGATTGTCTTTTATGACAATTTGTCAACCATGGTACAGAGACCATATTTGGTTAACTTTTTATTTCATTAAATATTAGGATCTGAATATATCCTATTCTAACTATATAAATAGTATTGGCGGCATAAAGCCTAATCATGATGATGTTTTATAATGTTAGCCGAGATTTCAGAGAATCAAAGGCATAGAGAGTTGAACCGTAGTTCTTTTATCTCTCTCTGACAGAGAGTCATAGACTACCACTGCCTTTTGTCTTTATAAGACAATTATTATGGCCCATAGGCACTACACCTCTAATGGATGTTTCAATATGATTAGCCCGTAGGCACTACATCTCAAATGGATGTTTTTAATATGGTTGGCCCGTAGGCACTACATCTCTAATGGATGTTTTTAATAATATTGGCCCGTAGGTAACGCATCACTAATGGATGTCTTTATAATACTGGCTCGTAGGCACTACATCACTAATGGATGTTTTAATAATTTTGGCCCGTAGGCACTGCATCACTAATGGATGTTTTAATATGTTGGCCCGTAGGCAATGCATCACTAATGGATGTCTTTATAATACTGGCCCGTAGGCACTACATCACTAATGGATGTTTTAATAGTTCTGGCCCGTAGGCACTGCATCACTAATGGATGTTTTAGTATTGATCACCTTCATTGGTGATTTAACCCATGATTTATAAATCATTTAGTTGGGTTTTGAAATCCTTAAAGGATTATTGTATAAGAATGACGTGCGTGATTTTAACGAATCACATCTGCCATGAATGTTAACATGCGTACAGAGGTTAACAGGGAATCAGAATCTTTTCAGTTAGGTCGTACCATCTTGGCTAGATCTTAAAAGACCCCAAGCTAGGTTTCACCTTTTAAGATTCTTTATTTAGGCAGATCAATATAAAAGGAATGGTTTTGATTTATTTTTATATCCATTAAAACAAAACTCATAACATACATTACAAAATCTCAAATACAATTACATATTGCCCTAAACGGGTCTTTCAAATAGTACATACCTCCAGAGAGGTTTAAAATAAGTGGCAAGTCCACGCAGAGACTAATACAAGATAGGTGTCCGTGCAAGGACGAAAAATAAGTCCACATAGGGACTGAAATACGATAAGTTGTCCACGTAGGGACTTATTTCAAGTAGAAATTACATTAGTACAACTATTAAGGGCTAGTGGTCACGTTTCTTCTTTTTGCCCTTTAGTAGGTTCGCCAAGCCCTTGAGAAATCCTCGGTGGCTTTTCTTTTCTTCCTCGAACTCTCTCTCCACACGATCTAGTCGATGGAGTATTTCTTCCTGTTCAGGAGGAGAGAATCGTGGTTGTGGCGCTTGATGCGGAACTGGAGGTCTGGGAGGTATTGGATACCCATGAGCTGAGTAATCCGGTGGTCCCATGCTTCCATGTGCTCCGTCAGGGTAGCGCGCATTGTATCTTGCCGACACCACATATGGGTCGCGCTCATAGCCGTAGTTGTATTGTGCTTGTGACGGTTCAAACGGGTTGTAAGCCGTTGGACCTGTGTAAGCTGGTATGGGTTGGTCATACCCAAATGGTGGCGAATTTCGTGCAGTAGGTGCGGAGTTCGCTTCCTGTATCGGACTTGAAGGTCCTTCTTCATGTAGTGGCGGATAGTGGCTACTACTAGAATGTCGAGGAGTGCTGAAGTGGTTCCCCCCTCCTCCTCGTGTAGACATACGAGCATTGGTCCTCCTACGCCTCGGCGGATCAGGTATAACTGGTTGTGCCGGTGGCGGAGGTGGTGGCGTAACTGCCTCAAAGCGTGAATCCTCAGAGGGATCCTGTGGATGTCTCGGTTGCGATGTCTGATGAGATGGTGTGTTGTACCACTCATGTCGGTCAAACAAGGCCATAAAGCTGTCTGGGCCTTGATACTGCGGACCATGATATGAAGATCCATCAGATACTTCTATCGGATGCGTGGGCGTACCACGAGCTGGTTCAGTTGGATCCTCATCTTCCTCCATGGGATCTTCAGAAAAGTGGTCTTGTGGCCCTAGTGGAACAAAACCTGAAGGTTCCTGTATGTAGTCAGCCGGATTAAACTGAGCTACATAGTATGGACTAGGGTCGTCGTAGTTTCGGTGCGATACCGAACGTTGTAGAGGTATGAAGGAAGGTTGTGGGTTGTTGGGATTATTTTCTGAATCTGGCCCAAAGGAGTGCCGGTAGCATGGCGTTGAGCTGTGCGAAGTGGAATGCCTCGCTGGTTCGTAAAGATCTCTTCGTCGTTGTGGCTCTTCGCTTCGTGTCATCGAAGGATGTCTTGTACCAGATGGTCCAGCTTCTTGATCGTGATGTGTCACGATTTCTCCTCGGCCTCTTCGTCCCCTTCCTCTTCCTCGGAATATAACAGGTGGCATTTTCCTGCTCCAAAACTTATTAAAATTCAAATCGAAAATAAAGACAAAAAGGAGTATTAATCCGAATTTGTCCTAAGTTCTTGTCTAGACTCAAGTATGTGCAATTGTGTCATTGAGATTAAACACATTAGGATAGTGTTTAATTCACTCAATGTTGGCTCTGATACCAACCTGTCACACCCCGATTTCCACGTGTCTCACCGATGGGCCCGGTGGGGGATTACCGTGACGATGTTGGCAACAATATAGTCAAACCACACAATTATATAATGCACAGCGGAAGCATAATTTAAATATATAATTTCAACCTCTGATTGTAATATCAAAATGTATTACAGAAGTTGAATATCCACAGTGGATCGTAAATACAGATAAAGTATTGTTCCATCAGATACTGCAATCAAGCTTGCGAGGCTTATCCCGACGCTAGGGAGCTAATACCAGCCAATTACGTTTAGGTACCTGCACTTATTCTTTTTGGGGAAAATACGTCAGTTTACACTGGTAAATACATTCAACTGACACATTTGAAAATGTTTATTTAAAATTGATTTGAATGCACAAGGCACAAACTCTTTTATAACTTGGGAAAATTCATAATGATCTTGTGAACGTTTTACATGTTCTTTTATGCGTTCAGTAGCCCGGGTCGTGCCGGGTTAAAGATTTATAGACACACCACGTTTGCGTAAAACCGTAGTACAGAAACCAACGGCTACGTCTTTTAGTTTTAATGTCGACACTTTATACCGGGTGTACGCCTACACCGGGATGTCGATGGTCGTGGCCATTTCGTAAAATGATGCCAAGGATATCCGGGACAACGGTCATTAAACCCCCCAAAGGCTTATAAGCAACAAAACTGTTTAAATGAGCCGATCATATTTAATCAATTAACCACCTAAGCGATGGAATTATATAATGCTCAATCAAGCGGTATTAATATACCGTAACCCAAGCCCATATAGGGGAAATAAGTTAAAGTATTTACCTTTGCAAGTATAAATCCTTAATTAAGATCAAGTCACCGATAGCTTTTACTGGGGCTCCTAATCTGGAACGAAGGTTTTAATTAACCTCTTAGAATCCTAACGGTCCTTGTATTAGCCGTAGCTTAAACCGGTTGATTCCGATATATAGATATGGTTAATTCGCACGAAAAGGCGAAAACCGAGAATGGAGTATGATTTGGACCCAACAAGTTCAGAGACTTGTTTTATATGGGTTTATAGTTCATACTCTGGATTTTGGGGTTCAAATAGTATACTTTGACCCATATCGGCTATTGCACGAAAACTAGTTCCGTGGGCCGTACCGTGTGCGCAAATAGGCGAAACGGTTAACCATAAGAGTCGTACGCTTATTTCCTAAGTCAATATGCCTTAAAAGTATTTTGGTATCAGTAGGATACCTTCCGTAATGCCCGTAACGAGTTTAAGTTTATATTATGCCCCGTAGGGGCTTTTCGGTCATTTTAAAGACTTCAAAAAGGCTTTTCGAGTTCTACAGGAAATATGAGTTTCCCGAACAGCTTATAAAGCTTAAAACACTTTATTTATTATTTAAAACCAGTAGCAACTGGAATCGGGTCAAAAGACCTTGTAGAACTCCCGTTTTGGTCAAAAAGGGCATATTCGGTATTTACCGAACCGTAGCCATAACCGCAGGTTATGAGCAAGGTAAAAATTATTAAAAATCTTTAAAACTCCCAAAATATTATTTTACCACAGTGGGTAAAAGTTTTGGTGCCGAAAACTTGGGTTAGATGAGCGTTATGCTAATTGCGCCGTTAATTACAAAACTTTCTTAAAAGTGCGTCTTTTAGCATAACTCTCATTCTAGGCCTCGGATTGACGTGAAACTTCAGGGACATGCTTATAAGTTAATAAGCAAGGTTTTGGTCCATTCACGTGTCCGAAATACTCGTTTTAAATTTTAAAAGGCCGTTACGGTTAACTTTTAGGCGAATGACGGAATTGCGTAAAAGACTCGGATAACTCATGAACCGACCACAGAGGCGTATACCAACATGTGACCTGGTCCTAAGAGAGTCCTAAGGTATATTTATACCTCACTAAAACGGGTCAGAACTGAAGTCAAAGCAAAAGTCAAACTTTTGCGACTTTCGGCTCCGAACCGGTTCTATATAGTAAATGATCGATTCAAACGAGCGCAAACATGTTTATATACATATTATCATGTTTTATGATTGTCAAAACAGGTTCCATAACATATACATTACAGATTATGCATAAATTGCTAAAATAGCTTTCTGTTGACTTTTTAACCGCACGTTTGACTCGACATTTGACATAGTTAGAGTGGTGATCAGGGGGAACCATTTTAGAGGTTTAATACCCACATAAATACCAACTCATAACCATTTTTGATTCGTCATAGGACTGAATCATTTGCGAGTTATTGTAATGACAACCGTTAGTTACGACGGTTGCGTTTATGAGCTATAACGATGGAAATGTGAAACCAAAATGGTTATGAACGACTTACAGAAGTTGCTTCTTGATTATAGAGCAGAAGAGAATGCTTGGGAGCACTTAGAATGATCAGAGAGGTGTTGTTTGAGTTGTGTGAATGTTATGTGCCAAACTTGGCTATTTATAGCCAATGTCAAGCAAGCATGATCATTACAAGCACTACAACAGGTCAAGGGTGATGGGTAGGTGTCCCCTGAAGTTATGGGTCAAGTGTAGGGTGCCCATGCCTCATACATTGGTGTTTGATCATTCAAAAGCTCCAAAAGCCAAGTAGTTACTATAATTCTGCATCTGGGCGTCTAACGCGGCCCGCATGGACATTCCATGCTTCTTTTACGCGGGTCGCCTAAAGTTCATATAACAGACGTGTTATTTAAGAGGCTCGCGGCCCGCCTCAACAAATCCTTAAACTTCACGCGGGTCGCCTAAGGTTAAGATTTCAGGATTTTTGAATCTTTTTGTAATTATTACAGAATCTGGCCATTAATAACGAAATCTTTCGTAATGATTCGCCTGACCTTTCGGTTTTGAAGGGGTAACTTTGCGGTTTGGCCCTCGGTTATTTACCGATAGGGGCCTCGTGTTAATTACCCGCATTATTAAGTCCCCGGTTTATTTATTAATTATATTGGAAAGCCTTAACTTTCACTGTTGACGCTTTTAACCCTTCTTCTACGAATTCGATCGTAACTTTCTCGTTTCATATCGAAACTTCGCGAAATTCATATATATTATTTTAGTGAGGGTATAATACCGTTACAAAGTCTTTGGAACGTTAAAGGGTCACTCAGAGGTATTATTAAACATGTTGACACAGTTAACCCCTGTAGTTTGTAATCTCTCACTTTCTTCCGCGTTTTGTTTTTTGTACGATCTATAATCTATTCGTTCGAAGGTTTAAGCATTATTTAGGGATACTATACAGTATATTTACCCTTGTTGACATTTATAATCCTCGAATTTATATACTTTCAAGGTTTGTCAAAATTAGTCCTTTATTTATTATAGATGCCACGTGTAAACAAATGACACGTGTTAACACATCATTGGACACAAAAATTCGAGGTGTTACATTGTGGACCCAGAGGTACTAGCTTCACACCCGTTTGTATGTTGGGTGTAATTATTATCACTATTACGTTTCAAAATGTTTACTTTTTGTACAAAATCGGTATTTGATTTGTTTGCAAAAGTCTCCACTTTATCAGTACCTTTGGACGCCACAAACTTAACGTCTTTTGTTTTCTTCTTGTAACGAGCTCCCTTTGAATCAACCTTAGCCTTTGGCTTTGGAGCTCGTTGTTGTTGTTTACCCTTAAAAGCAATTGGTTGTTGCTTTGTCGGTGATTTTTGGTTTCCAAATTGTTTTCTAATTTCTGATTTTGGAACAGGACCACATTGTGTTACCACAACTCCGGGAATGGTCTTTCCTAAAAATTTATCCGTGTTGTCTTCAAAAACTTTATCAATCAAAGATGGATTGACATTTTTAATTTGAAAATCATTGTCCGAATAAATTTTACTATCACCGACCAAAGTGTACAACACATTATTACTCTTAATGGTAGACACAGATTTCTTGTCATCCTTGACATCCTTGACAGGATCTATCACTTTCTTGGCAACAGGTTGCACTACAGGAGTAGGAGGATCACAAAGAATATGATTCTCAATTGGAATTTCTACTCCTTTCGTCTCATCAAGTGATTCATCCTGGTCATTCACATCTGATTCATCATCTGAAGAATCATAGTCCTCAATGGTTGGAGGACTTTGATTTGAAGCACATGATAACTTTTCTTTGTTATCAGATGAGCCCTCCGATGAATTGTCCGGTTTGAACCCTAGGCCAGTAGTAACTTCCTCATAATCAAGAGGCACACTGGGTTCATACCGAGGCATATCCTCTTCATCGGGCATTTTGGTATAGTTGTGTCTCAAAGGGGGTGGACACGCCTTATACCCTATGCCTTTCACGTTCCCTTTCAGTTTTTGAACGTCTATGATGTGATCGAGCACAAATCGGGAGTTAGAATAACTCTCCAACTTTTGCTTGATAGCATCATGCTCGCATTTGGCAATGGCTAACTCCTTTTTGGTTTCCTCAACAATGTTAATGTAATCGTTAATACTAACTTGTTTATGATAAACAACTTTGTTCAATTCGGAAAGACTTTTCTTTAGGGTTTCAATTACAGACTTAAAATCCTTTTCATTTCGAGTTAACGCCATGTTTGCCTCTTTGCACTTAGACAATTCAATAACCAAACTTTGATTGTGACTATGAACCGTTTCCGATTCACGTTTCAAATCAGCACATTCAAGTTTCATATCAGCACAATCACTACAGATGCTAGGAGTTTCAGATTTTACCTGACTCGTAGAGGCTGAGACATTTGCCATAAAGGCAGTTTGACAAGAAAAAGATTCATCTTCAGTGAGAATCTTCTCCATTTCTTCTGATGTAACATCGGCTTTCTTGTTCAAGTCAGATTTCTCGTTAGCATCATTCAACAAATTATCAGCTTCAAAATCCATTCCCTCCTTCACGTCCGATTCTGAACTGTAATCACTCACACCTGAGCTATCTTCATCAGTACTGCCACTATATCCTGAACTGTCATCATTTCCCGAAGATTCACCATCATTGACATTCTTGACAATTTCAGCGTAAAACGCAGTTCTTGTTTGATCACCGTTTCCCAACTGTATGGCCGGACCACAATCGACACTTGGATTGAATTGAGGTTGTGTTGTTGAAACTTGAGGTTGAGGTTGGGCTTGAGGAATGGAATTCATTAAATATGCGACCATCGAAGTCTGATGTGGAGGGGGTCGAGGTATGGAATTCGCTAAATATTCGGCCATCGAAGTCTGATTTTGAGCTGGTCGTGGGTCCGTACTCCAATCCCATGGATTCGTACAACTCATGATTGGTGTATAAAAGTGATAACTTTATGATGAAACTTTGGTTGATTTTTTTTACTACACTTAAGAAACCTTTAGTGATGAATGATCTAATCGATGAAAATTAATATTGATGAAACCCCATGTGAATTGTCAGATTTCTTTGGATTTGCCCAATCAGAATTAAATATATACATATAGATGACGGCCAAATCTTTTTTTTTTAGATTGTTAACTTTTAATATATGAAAACATTGTTTATGAATAAACAATTTATCACATGAAATGTCAGAATGATATGATCACTGTTAAAAGTAACAAATTAATATGATTGGACCAACACAACACATGGCAATCTGATTGGACCAAATTTGATTCCCACTAACAATCAAATGATTTTTTTTTTTTTTTGAACAAGTTAACTTTCAATATATTAAATTATTGTTTATGAAAAATCAGTTGATCACATGAAATGTCAGAATACATGTGATGACAAAACTTGATTATGATGATGAAAAAGCATATCTAACTTGATTGGACCGATAGAAATTGTTTGTTTTAACTTAATTTTTTTTTAACCAACCAAACTTGTAAGAATTTTGAACGACGAAACTCTTGGATTAACCACTTCGACGAAACTGGATTCTTTACTCTGGTCGACGAAACAGATGTTAAACAAAGTTCGACGAAACCGATATGTTTAATTTTGCGACGAATCTGAGTTGTTGTTGACGACGAAACAGATTTTGTTTCGTTGAAAATTTTGACACCCAACTAGCAAAATCAAATCTTATCTTTCTATCTTATCTTTCTGACACAAGCCACAATTGTCAAACCAAACCATACTTTCGGCTCACATTTTTCAATTTAAACATCAGTACACAATTTCCAACCTCAATATTATATTTAACAACAACAATAATACAAACCCAAATCAGATCAAACGTATAACAAATGAAGAACACTTTGAATATTTGAAGAACACGATGAATATTTGAAGATTCCGGTCACCGAATAATTTTCCGAAACACGATTTTGCTTAAAACTTTCAACAAAAACCAAATCCTAATTTGTAAGCACTCAAACAAACAAGGTTTTTGAACAAACTTTTAGCAAACCAACAACATAAACACTGATTTTAGAAGTATTTTTCCAGAAAATAATGAGTTTTTCAAGAACAAAAATCTGAAAAAAAAAAAAAACAAGAACACACTTGTTTCAAACACGACAATGTTTGGTTTTAAACAAGGAAAAGAGCCAAAGCTCTGATACCAATTGTAGGTCCCGTTTTTCCGGTGGATCGATAACGTAAACCTATCCTTGTTTATCACAAACACGGTAACTGGTGCGGAATCCCCGTGACGGTGCAAACCAAACAAAGTTAACAAGAACACGTAACCAAAAGATTCAATATCTATTGATTAGGGATGAGTACAACCCGAAACATATACAAACAATGTTTACAGAGTTTCACTAAGTCTCACAGGTCTCTCATCTATTTCACACAGAAACTGAGAGGGGTATTTATACTAGACACAGACACAGACTATGACGAAACGCATAGAGGCCACGACGAAACACCAAAGTCGACGAAACAGAAGTGTTTCGTCGACAACCATTTCATATCCAACTTTTGTTTCGTCGATACTGATTTAGCCCAAAACAAAGTCAAAGCCCAGCTTGCAAGTCTTCGACCCAGATGTATGTGATTGGCCCAAAGCAAAAGTCCATGCATTCTTTACGTACATCAATCCTTGAAATGCAAATTTTGTAAAGATTAGTCAACCATGACATCATCATGACATCACAATGATGATGTCATGGTGATGTGTCACCGGGATTTGGTCCGCGGTTCTTCGTGCTTCGCGTGTCGAACTCTGGAGCGCACGACGGAGGAATGTCGTGACGTCGGGCTTGAGCCGGACCTAACCGTGTCGGAACCAAGTCGTACCGAGCCGAGTCGAACCGAGCCGAGTCGCGTCCACACAAAGTGTATCAACAGTAACTAGTCTTACCGAGCAAATCCAAGGTGAGTTCACTTCTCTTGAGCATGCATCTCGGTGGGTGGGACAATCAAATGGGTATTCCTGAGAGGAATAAGTCTTATGGGTAAAAACACTACTAGAAAAGTGGTCATTTTGCTACGAAAATTTTCTACGCAAAAAAATGTGTAGCAAATTCTGCCACATTTACTACGCATTTCCTACGGAAAAAAGACCTTGATTTTTTTGGCAAATTTGTGAGACAATAGTGACAAAAATACTAACTCTAAGTATTGTGTCGGAAATGCGTAGCAACTTGCTACGCATTTATGACGGATAAATTATATTAATTGTTGCGTCAGAAATGCGTAGTAATTTCCTACGCATTTATGATGAAATATTTATTATTATACTTAGATTATATTTTAATTTTTAATCATCATTATTATTAATTATTGCGTAGGAAATGTGTAGCAACTTACTACGCATTTGTGATGAAAATTTATTGCGTAGGAAATGTGTAGCAACTTGCTACGGATTTACGACGAAATATTTATTACTATACTTAGATTACATTTTAATGTTTAATCAGCATTATTATTAATTATTGCATAGGAAATGTGTAGCAACTTGCTACGCATTTGTAATGGACAATTTATTACGTAGTAAATGTGTAGCAACTTGCTACGGATTTATGACGAAATATTTATTATTATATCTAGATTATATTTTAATGTTTAATCAGCAATATTATTAATTATTGCGTAGGAAATGTGTAGCAACTTGCTACGCATTTGTGATGGAAAACTTATCACCATATTTAAATATTTAACTAGTTTTATTATTAACATATTTTAAATATTTAAATTTATACCAAATTCTTTTTAGTACCCGTTATTTGGCGTTTTCGGTACCATTACTTTCAGTTCAGTATGGTATCAATATTTTACATTTTTGTACTGGTAGCCATATTAGAGATTTTCGATACCGGTATGTTTGGTAGCAAGCTCATCTGTAATCATATATTTATTAATGGATCATATTTGGCGGAACTACAGGCGGGTCAAGGAGTCAGTTGACCCTATGGCGAGCAAAATGGTCAATACTTGTTCATAGATGTCCTAATATAAAATATTAATATAATATGTATTTTAATGGATCATATTTGGCGGAACTTCAGGAGGGTCATGGAGTCAGTTGACCCTCTGGCGAGCAAAATGGTCAATACTTGTTCATAGATGTCCTAATATAAAATATTAATATAATATGTATTATTAAGTCTTACTGTCAGGTCTGGTTTTATACGATAGGAACTGGTCTGGTTTTATACGACTGTAAGGTAGCGTTTGGTATGAAAGAATGGAAGGTGGAATGGAATGGATCATTCTGATGGAATAAAAAGAAACATGTTTGGTTATAATGTGGTAATGGAATGGAGCATTCCAAAGAAATGTAACTCCTTCAAATATATTAATTTTCATTCCTTGGCATATAACTTCTTCACGCCCAAATAATGCCCTTACACATGGCCTAACAACCCATACTTTAACCTTCTAAATTTAAACTTGAACTGAAAATATATTGAAATTTATAATAAATATGAGATTTAAAACTCAGAAATTAAACAAAACAGAATGATATAAAAAATTAAATCTTGACTAGAAACAAAACTTTATTTGGCATAATACTATTTATTATTATTTATTCCAATTATCTTATCATAATTTAGTTTTAATATTTATAATTTTGGACAATGGAACCTGCCTTCACATGTGGTAAAACATGTGAGCCAATCAAAATGCTTGGTTAGCCATCACATGGATCACAATCCTAGGGTGATCCATTACTCACATCCTTTTAAATCAACGGATGAAAATACACCCTATCCTTTCATTCACCTCATCTTCATACACACACACACACAATTACCAACCCTCTTTTCTCCCTCTCGGTTTCCTTTCTCCATCCATTTTCTAAAAACCCTAGCCCCCATCTTATTCCTCTCTCATAATAAAAAATCTGCAAGTCTAAATCTAGAGAGAGAGAATGAGAATTATGATAGAGAGAATCGGAGATAGAGAGGGAGTTGTGTGAGAGATGGGGCAGCCGACCACGGCGGCGCGTGGCGGGGCAGAGGGGAGGCAGCAGCAACGCTGCAGTTCAGGTCCGGAGTGGCTTAGGTGAGGTGTATGTCAGGATGTGGTGAACGGTGTAGCAGTGATGAAGGGGTTGCGGCAGCGAGGAAGTGGGCGGTGGTTGTTGGAGAAATCGAGGGAACAGGGTGGTGACGTTTGGATGGTGGTGAAGCCATCGGGTGACGGTCACAGTGATTCGAGCAACATCAATGGCGGATCTGGTGGCGGCGGCATCGGAAGCAAGTTAGTTTTTGTCGAACAACGGGTCAAACGACAAATTGTGATTAACTGTGTGTGTGTTTAATTACTGTATGTATATTGAGGGGGTGTTCAGATGTGTGTTTAGAGGGTGATTTTAGAGTTTGAGGTTGTTGCAGATGATTATCAATAAAATGTGATTTTGTAGTGAATTATTGATTTTCAAGTTTTTTAAGAAAAAATCATATTCGAAATGCACATACAAACACCCCCAAATTCTCATGTTTTAATATCTGTTATAAGTAATACAAGCTCAAAATATATTGCAGCAGTCAGATGGATACATTGATGTTATTCTTGACTTGTTTTTAAATATATAAAACTGCAAAACATGGATTTTTTTTTTCTTTTTTAAATGATCCGTCGCAAATGCGTAGGAAGTTACAAAACAAATAACTATATTTTATTTTATTTAATGTCGTCAGAAATGCGTAGGAAAGGAGTGTCAGAATTGCGTAGGAAAAGAGTGTAGAAATGCGTCAGAAATCCGTCAAATAGGAGAGTGTTGGAAATGGGTCGGAAAATTGCGTGGGAATTGGGTAACAAAACCAAAAATAATAATTGTATTATTATTAATAATAATAGTAATAATGCGTAGAAAATGCGTAGAAATTTCCGACACCAAATTTTGGTAGGAAATTCGTCGTAAGTTGCATAGGAAATGTGTAACAAACCAGTTTCCTACGAGTGGTTTTCCTACATATGCATTTTGTCATAAATTCGTCAGAAATCGCGATTTGTGACGCATTTCCTACGAAAAACGGTGTAGAAAATTTTGGATTTTCTAGTAGTGAAATTGGAATGTTAAATAATACACTCATTTCCTATCACCTTAAGTCTCATCTTCTACCGAATAGTTACCTGAGAGGTAACGGGGTATTAGTTGATAGCACTATTAGGCTTGGCAACCTCACACCGTACCTGAGAGGACGGGCGTGAACTAATGACCTTAATCACGACCAATGCTTAGATAGGGGGCATTGGGGTCGGGCAGAACAATCTGATGCCATCTTGTACGGTACTCGAGTTATTATCAACATAATTATTAAACTGGACTAATCACTTTGTAACTAAACGTTTGTAAGACTGTGAACTCCACAGCGTTGTCTGATACACTTGTTGCATGCTCGCAGGTCATTAGATTCTTTGGTCAAGGAACTTGCTGTCTGGGGGTCGAGCTTTTGGGAAACACGTGACAAGACTATTGATTTTCATATATACTTGGTTTTGAAACTTGGAACGATGATTTATTTTATGCTTCCGCTGAACATGTTAAACTTGAGTTATGTTTGGGAATGTTTTAATTTAATAAATGGAAACTTTATTTAATATCTTATTATTAAGTTCAATGTGATTGGTGGCTGGATTCTGGTACGTCACACACCTAGCGGGGTTACCGCATGTGGTATTTTGGGGGTGTGACATCTTAGATGAGATTCTGGCCCTTGATCAACAAAACGATCCGACGGTTGGTGTTATATCTGCTATAGGGTTAATTAAGAGCTTTGTCTCCTAATATTCACAACATTATTATGATTTGATTACTCAGTAACGAGTTTAATTATAGCGTGTTGGATTATTGAACATATCGTTTGCTATACTTGGGTACAAGTCCATGAACCTGTCAATAGTTATGTGTGGACGGGATATTGATGATGTTTCTTTCTTTTTACTTCGGTACAAGTCCTTGAACCTGTCAATTGTATTTGGGTATCACTGGAAAATCAGTAAAATGGATTTTTTTTTCCAGTTTTTTTTTATTTTTAGTGTCGAGATTTGTCGTCGCTAAAAGTCGTTCACTTTTAGCAGCAGCGACGAAATTTAGTCGCTATAGGTAACAACTTAAACATTGGTTAAAAACATGTAGCGACTAAATTTGGTCTGGATAGGTGGCAACTTTAAAAAGTGTTAACAACCTATTGCGACTAAATTTGGTTGCGTAAAGGTTGTTTATTTAGTCGCAATAAGTCTAACTTCTTGTAGTGACAACTGATTAAAGAAAGCATAATTTGTGTATAAAAACTTTTCACTTTCTCTAATACATATCATCATCTTCTAGTTTTTTCCGCTTTTGCTAACAGCCTCAACTCAAAGGCCGAAGCTCATGATGACACCAGATTTTTTTATCATCTCTCTTCACGTAATCAACTCTATGGATATAAATGAGGGTCAAAACAAAAGAAAATGACTAAGTAAGGGGTACTTGTTAACGAAAAGATCATGGAACAAGGGTTGCCGGGAGGGTCACCCGAGAAGGACTCTCCTATAGTTCCGCCCCTGATTAGAAGTTGCTTCTGAAACACAACGTTGCTAAAAGTTGATTGAATTTAATGATTGATGTCAACTTTGACTCTTTGACTTGAGCAACAAAAATTGGTCCTCAATATTAAAACTGAAGGTCTGTAGCAAATATTTTCTTTGGTGCCCAATTTGTTTTTCAATAGCGTCTTTGTTAATCAGTGGCAAACGTATATTAATTCTCGTTTGAAGGCTATAGCAGTTATAACCGACATCTGTCCTGACGTTTCATAAAGGGGTGCGATATTGATTGATTGCACTTGTTTACCTCTAAAAATATAAATTGATTGGGTTAGACTAGGCTATGGAAATTTTTAACAGATTTCATGCGCGTTCTTGATCTCTGAGAATTCTTCGAATGAATATTCGTATATATCAGACAAATAATATAATCTAAAAGTGTTCACATGATTTTCGGAGGTATCCAAGTTATCACGAATGACAAATGGGTGAAGAAGCAAGCGCACATCATAATGGTGAGCTAAAGTGGCCTAGGACGAATTTAATCTGCGAGTCGACTCGATCTTTGCGGAAGATATCACCTCGTGTGTTTTTGAGTTACAGCGAGTTTAAGTTTATACAATTCATATTCGTAGCATTCATAATTGGTGTGTTTTAATGGATGCGTTTCGAGTTTTGAGTTTGACTTTGAATTCTTGTAACGACTATATAACCAAGAAAATTCCACCTAGACCTTGGGAAGAAGGGAAAATAGTACTCCTTCACTTGTATCATTCTTCAGATTTGGAATTACCTATTGCATCCAAATTATAATATTCAGAGTAAAAGGAAAACTAAAAATTTGCTAGAACGATCATGTCGAGCTGGCATCTTTGTCTATATCTTGTGAAACGTTTACAAACAACTCAAAAGTAGTTTACATTAAACAACACCAACATTCATATAATTATAAAAGCATAAATATATACAATTACTATCTTCTCTGTCTAATAATATATATATATATATATATATTTTTTTGAATGGCAAATTTGGATCACTGATGAACCATTGGAGTATCATCATGCCACCAGCGGAACCACCCGATCATATCCATCTCCACTAGACATAATGCCTATACACCAATTCAGGATGAAACCGAATAAATATGGGAAACCCCCATGTAGGAATCGAACCCAGAACCTATTGGACCCAAAGTCTTATTTCATCTCCAAGATGTCATTAGGAAGTATAAAAATTCAAATATAATTAGATTTCTGATTTTCTTCAATATTGTGGTATCTATCATGGAATGATTTTTTGTCATGATGAAGAAATAATACTGGTCAAAATTAATATATTTTCAACTCTTCCAAAATAGGATACATGACAAACACTACTAGAAAACTACATATTTTCTTACAAAAGTTTCCCACAAATTTCCCACAACTTAATTTTTATTACAATTTTTCTACAATTTTCCCACAAAAAAGAAAAACAAAAAAAACCCAAAACTTTTCTTCAATTTTCCGACAAAATTGTCACACAACTACACAACTACCGGTTGTAGCAATTTCGTCACAAGATTAATTAGCTTTTCGACAAAATTCCAACAAAATATATTAACATTTTGTATTATCTGTACCCACAACAAAATAAATAATTTAAAAAATAAAACTTCTAAATTTGTTAGAAACGTGTAGCAAACTAACACCACTTGCTACAGATTTTCGACAAAAAAAAGTTAATTTATTTGTCATTCATCAATTTAAGAAAAATAAATAATTTTTTAAAATAAAATATTAAATTTGTCAAAAATTGGTAGCAAATTGACACTAGTTGCTACAGATTTCCTACAAAAAATAAGTTAATTTATTTGCTATTATTCAATTTAAGAAAATAGATAATTTTAAAATAATACGTTAAATTTGTCAAACATTTGTAGCAAACTGACACCACTTGCTACAGATTTTCGACAAAAAAAAGTTAACTCATTTGTTATTTATCAATTTAAGAAAAATAAATAATATTAAAAAATAAAATACTAAATTTGTCGAAAATTGGTAGCAAAATGACACTAGTTGCTACGGATTTCCTACAAAAAATAAGTAAGGGGCTGTTTGGTAGTCTCTTAATGACCATTCAGATGCTACCTCTTAATGGTTAAAAACCTCTGAATGAATAAGAGGTAACCTCAAGTCTGAATGGTTAAGAGGTAACCTCTGAATGGTAAATCATCACATGTCACATTCTTCTACCTTCTCATTGGTAAAATTATTAATGGTTCCATTAAGAGGTAGCCTCTTAATGACCATTCAGAGGCTACCAAACAGCCTCTAAATTTATTTGCTATTATTCAAATTTATAAAAATAGATAATTTTAAAATAACACGTTAAATTTGTCTAAAATTTGTAGCAAACTGACACCACTTGCTACAGATTTTCGACAAAAAAAGTTTATTAATTTGTTATTTATCAATTTAAGAAAAATAAATAATTATTAAAAATAAAATACTAAATTTGTCGAAAATTGGTAGCAAAATGACACTAGTTGCTACGGATTTCTTATAAAAAATAAGTTAATTATTTGTTATTATTCAATTTAAAAAAATAGATAATTTTAAAATAATACGTTAAATTTGTCTAAAATTTGTAGCAACTGACACCACTTGCTACAGATTTTCGACAAAAAAAAGTTAATTTATTTGTTATTTATCAATTTAAGAAAAATAAATAATTTTTAAACATAAAATACTAAATTTGTCGAAAATTGGTAGCAAATTGACACTAGCTCCTACGGATTTCCTACAAAAATAAGTTAATTTATTTGTTAGTATTCAATTTTAGAAAAATAGATAATTATAAAATAATACATTAAATTAGTCAAAAATTTGTAGCAAACTGACACCACTTGCTACAAATTGACACTAACTGCTACGGATTTCCTACAAAAAATAAGTTAATTTATTTGTTATTATTCAATTTTAGAAAAATAGATAATTATAAAATAATACGTTAAATTAGTCAAAAATTTGTAGCAAACTGACACCACTTGCTACAGATTTGTTACAAAGAAAAGTTAATTTATTTGTTACTTATCAATTTTTGAAAAATAAATAATTTTTAAAACTAAAATGTTAAATTTGTCGGAAATTTGTAGCAAACTAGCACTAGTTACTACAGATTTCCTACTTTATCAAAGTTAGAAAAACATATATTTTTTAAAAATAAAATGTTAAATTTGTCAGCAATTTGTAGCAAACTAACACCAGTTCCTACAGATTTCCTACAAAAAAAAATATACTTTTATTTGTTATTTATCAATTATAAAAAAACATATAATTTGGAAAATAAAATTTTACTTTTGTCGATAATTTGTTGGAAATTAACAGAAGTTCCTACAGATTTCCTATAAACAAAAAGTTATTTTAAAAAACATATATTCTTACAGACCCACGCCACTAAGAAGTGCAAAAAGTGTTACAAGATCAGGAGATGAACGAAAATGATTTTGATTCATTAGAGTTTGTTACCAACCATTCAAAATGTTCATATGTAAGCTCTCTTTTATCATTTATATATAGTTATTGTATCACTTTTACTGGTTGAAAACATTAATTTGATAAAATTATAGGCCGCGTACACGTTACAAGTAAAAAAGTTGTATGGGGACAAGGATTGCGATGATTTAGCCGTGTAGTAGAGTCTGCTTCTTGAGTGTAAGGGTCGTAAGATGTTCGACATAGGATCTTCTAATCCTGTTTTTGTGGTGATTAGAAAACCATCTTCCAGAACTTGCGGGTCATACGATGATGCCCCGACAGTCGCATGAGGTATCATTATTGTTCTTGTTATTTTAGATATGGTCTGTTCTTGCTATTTTAGATATGCTCAACATTTAGGACATACCTGTTAGTGAAGGTAATAGTTTACGCCTAATTGTTGAGAGGCTGTTGATTTTGAGGGAATATTTTTGCCCCTAATTGTTAAGTTAATAGTTTATGCCTAATTGTTAAGTATCTTGTACGCTACATTGAGAACACACTTAGAGAACATGTTATGGACCTAGATTTTGTTTTTAATTGATTGAGTACGTATTGAAGGTAGCTTGTTGTTTCATATATGGCGGTGGTTTTGAGGTTTGTATTAGGTTTTAAATAGGAAGTATGAGTTTGCTGATACGGGTTTGTTGTTTGCTGATATTGGCGGGTCGGGTTGGGTCACGTGTCAAGATAGGTTCGAGTCAAAATGGGTTGGGTCACGTGTCAAGATGGGTTCGGGTTAAATTTTATTTTCTCTCTCTATATATATATACACACACACATACATACATCTATATACACAAACATACGTGAATTAGGAAATAAAGTGTAAGTATGTAACAAAGTGACACGACTCGTTGGTACATTTTATATTATGAATGCGTGAAATTTCACATGGCCTTAACGATTTTACCTTATTTTTGGATGACAAAACTAGTGGGTTGGGTTGCGAGTCAAAATGGGTGATATTGGTGCGGGTCGAAACTGTTGGTCTTTATGAGATTAGTGGGTTGGGTATGGCCATCTTGAAATAGAACAGAGATGTAAATAAGTAGGAAATAGAGTTATTCGCTAGATGATAATAGGTTTGATTAAGGCATTTAACATTAATACGATATTTGAATATCGTATTATTGTTAAATGATATGTGACTTTTGACACTATGTTTTGTTAATACGTATTAATTATATCTTGTTGTACAACTTTTAGCTTCAAAAAGTTCAAGCGGAATTAGAAAGAGAACGAGAGGCCCGACAAAACATGGAATCCCGTTTCGAACAATTTCAACAAGAGCGCGAAAAAGAGCGGGCCGACCAAGCGGCATGGCAAAAAACTATGGAAGACAAGCTGAAAAACATCGGAAATAAGTAAACTCTCGTCTTGTTAAGTATTGGAATGTTAAAGGTCGGATTAGTGCTTTTAATTAGGATTTTTTGTGCGTTTTGGAATGTTTTAAAATTTTTGGAATGTTTGGAATGTATGGGAATGTTGCTTTAATATTTTTGGAATGTTTTAGAATTTTGTTGCAATTATTTTTGGAATATAATAGTAATTTTGCTGCATTTTTTCATAAAATTCGGTTTATTTAATTTCTTTAATTTGTTACAGTTTGTCACAAATCTGTAGCAAATAGTTGCAGGATTTTTTTTTCTGAGTTGTAGGTAATTTGTGGCAACCATCTTTTTTGGTTTGTAGGAATTTTGTCATAACCTTTAAATTTTGTTTTTTTTGGTTCGTAGGAATTTTGTCATAACCTTTAAATTTTGTTTTTTTGGTTCGTAGGAATTTTGTCGTAACCTTTAAATTTTGTTTTTTTTTGTTTGTAGGGATTTTGTCACAAAACTTAAAAAAAACCATCTTTAAGTTGTAGGAAATTTGTAGCAACCATAAAAAATATATTTTTTATTTGTAGGAAATTTGTAGCAAACTGTTAAGAGAAAGTTTTATAATTTTGTAGGAATTTTGTTGCAAAACAAAAATAATTATTCGTAATTATGGATAATTTTTCTCATTAGTGTTATTAATTTTAAAAGTAAAGTATCATAAATTAAAATACAAAAATAGGCATAATTGTGGAAGAATTGTAGGAAAAACATAAAAAACTGGTTTGTAGGTATTTTGTGGCAACGTTTGTGACGATAGATTTTTGTCGAAAATTTGTGTGAAATTTTGTCATAATTTTGTAGCTAACCCTATTTTCGACAAGCTTATTTTGCACGAAACTTTTTGTAGCAAATCTGTAGATACGACCCATTTCCTACAAATTTGCTACAAATTTGGCTGTCACAAAGTAGGCAGTTTTCTAGTAGTGAAAGTACACGAGAAAAAAAACTAACTATACCAATTGTTTAGCAACACCACCCCGCCGCTGACCAATTGCATAGCAATATGACTGCTTAAGTTCAACCAGGCCCGCCCTATGAGGTGGAGATCTCGGAACTGGAAAGTTTGTTCAGAAGCCATAAAAAATATGCTGCTAACGGGTCTAGAAGATCAACGGAGAAGGCGGGGGGGGGGGATGTTTCGGGTTGTTTTACCGTCAAGTCAATGAAAGCAGTAACCGAAAAGAAAATACTCCCCAGCAAAAATGTGATCTTCGACTGGTCTGAATGGTTGCCAAAAAATGTGTATTTCTTACGCTGGAAGGTTGGTCTTGATCATATCCTGTCTAATATGTTGCTTTGGCCAAAAAAAAAAAAAAAATCAACATCCCTTCCACAGTATGCGATAAATGTGGTGCTCATTTAGAAACAACAGATCATATCCTAATTGATTGTTGCATCGCCAGGATCTAAGGCATACAAAAAAAGTGGAGTAGAGTATTATCTTGATGATGTTTTGGACTCTCTAGAAGGCAAGGGATCATAGAATTTTCAACTACATTAACGAGGGGACAAAAAGTTCTAGAAGAGGTTATCACGATTCACGAGTACTCATGTGTGGCTAAAAAATAGGGTGACGTTAAATTTATTAAATTGGAAGGATTGGTGTAATCTTGATAGCCCATTACTTATTTTTTGCCTCTAGCGAGTCGACTTCTGTCGAATAATATGCTTTGGCGTTAAAAAAATGTTCACTAGATAAGCTCATGATAAGTTACATAGTGACTTAGCATTCACATCCAATCCATCAAATTATACATACATTCCACTAAAAAACAATTCCTATATCAATATATTTTCACTAAAAACAAATACTTTTTCTCTCTCCTTTTCAATTAAATAATATTATCATTACATTTTTCTCTCTCCTTCACTCACAACCACTTTCAATATATATTAAAAAAATTATAGTGGGTGCACAGTGTCCCTTCAAATATACAGATGAACAGTAACATTTTCTCTCTCCTCCACTCACAACCACTTTTTATACCCTTTATAATATAAAAACCCTCTCTCACATATTTTGATGGATAGAATGTGAATGCTCTTATTACTTAAGTTAAAACCCACATACCACATGTCAGTGATTTTTAGGACGTTGGAATTTGTCAAAAGAATAAAATATTGTGATGACGTATTTTGATTAATAAAATAATCATGTTTTATTTGTTAAACAAGTTAGAAGCTAGGATAATCATCAAAGTAGACATTGACCTATGAGAAAAGCCAAACTAGACGTTGGAGGCGGCTTCTCTAGAGATTACATGTGGCGGAAAAGGTTTCCTCTTTTCTTTTTCCACACTATTTTAAATGGATATAACTTTTCATACGATAATATTTTTTTTAAATAATACACCAAACTAAAGAGAATAAAATGCTCTTTAAATTGGGTTTAACAACAAAACTACTAAACAATAATATATTTTATTGTGAGATCACCCATATAACATATGGAAAATTATATAATATAAGTAATACTTACTAAAAAAAACTTCTCGGATAGGTTTTATGTTTTCGCCACTACAACAAACTTTTTCTTCTTTAGTTTTGACCACACTTTTATTATTTTTAGGTTTTTCTATTGGACACATTGTCTTGTCTATTTCTACTTTCTAGCCACAATTTCTTTGTTATTTGTTAGTTTTACGAGTTATGTATGACGCGAGAACAAAAGTAATCACGTTGAATAGAGAGAAAAAGAATTTTATTTTATTTATCATTCAATATAAATTTGACTCAGAACCAAATTGTGAATATAAAAGTATAAATGGTCGAAGCACGAATGTATTATTTCATGGTTAGAATTATTTTTGAACATATTTTTTCTCCAGTGCCGATAACATGCCGGTGCCATATAAAGAAATGAGTTGCGAATTGAAAACTAAAAGTGATCGAAGCATGAACGTATTAGTTTATAATTACTATTAGTTTTGAACATATTTTGTTTTTCGTGAGTGTTGATAATATACCGGTGCCATGAGGACCCGAACCGACGAACATCATCGGTAACGGTATGAGTACTATCGCAACTGTTATCAATATTCGTTTTTATGGTTTTCGATCGATGTAAAACACGTTTCAATATTTGTACCGATAGCGATATCGATCGTTTTCGTAGTGAACCAAAGGTGACACTGATCGTTTTTCCGCCACAAAACGCGTGAGAGTTCCACTAGTTGGTCACCATCTATCAAGAAAAAAATCATCAACTTGGCATAGTTAAATTGTTCTTCGTCTATTTAAAGAGATGTAGACTTACATTAAAAGATAAAAAAAATAAGAGTAAAATGTCATTTTCGTTCTAGAGGTTTGACCACTTTTGCAACTTTCATCCCTGAGGTGTCATTTTCATCTAAAGAGTTTGAAATCTTGTCATTTTCATCTCCGAGGGCCATTTTTCAAGAGACGAAAGTCGCAATAAATTGTCAAACTCTGGGATGAGAGTGGAAAAAAACAAAGGTGAAGGACTGCAATGAACAAAAAAGTCGTTTCAGATGAAACAGACAAATATGCCCAAAACGTACAGACGGTTTTGGCAATTTACTCAAAAAAATAATAATGAATCTATCCACATGTGAATTAAGATGTTTATTCACAAGTGAAGAAAATTCACATTTGAATGCATGAACCTTTGTATATAAGGGCACCGTTCATTTTTTGGGTATGCAAGGTGATAGATAAATCATTCTATGGTTTCTAGAGTAGGGCATGTTAGTTACATTTGTGCGTCTTCCTTGAAAGCTAATAATGGCGATTTCTTACAAAACATGGATTAACAATGTGTAGAGCTAGAAGTCAAGGTTATGATGGAGCTTCCGGTATGTGTGGTGAGCTAAATGGATTAAAACAGAATAACATAGGAAAACAAGTATACATTTCATGTTCATTGTTTTGCTTACCAACTGTAGTTGGTCTACATGCCTACATCGTTAGATATGTGTTTTTTAGTTACATTGCTATGATCGTAAATATTGTTGGGGCTTTATATAAAGTTACAGTTTTGTTGTAGCTTCATATAAAGTTACAATTGTATTAAAAAAAATAACATTATGATTCAGTGAAACGTACAAACGAAACCTATACAGAAAAAAGGTCCAAGTCAAAAAAAGCTGAGCGGCAATATCAAATCAGCGAAATTAGGGCGGCACTTGCAGCTTGGCTGCTTTCATGCTTGGAAAACCCAATGTAGGTCTGATGGTTTACTCTGCAGTCTCCGATATGCAAACTCACAGGCCTTTTTTATCGAATATGCATACATTGCGTTTGGGATTTTAAATTTCTCTTCTCTGTATCAAATTTGCGATTTCGATTTGCTATTTGCGGTCTTGGCCCAATTGTGTTTTTCGATTTGCTATTTGCGAATATGTGATTTTTATCACCGACGAGACTTATTACTGGGCATTTGGAATTGGATTGCCAACGAAACTGATGCTAATGTCTTGATAAAAAAACATGTCTCGTTTGGTTTACAATGAACATAAGAAATTTAGAATTGAAAGCGAAATTAATTATGCGTAGCATCTTTTTTGGTTTTCAAGGAATTAAAATGAGAATTTTTTTTTATGGAATTCAATACTCAAATTTACGTGGATTTGCAGAAAACAACAGGAAGCAGTAGTGAATTTCAGATTTATGTACCTGCCCAGAATTCCTAATTGCCAGCCTGCCAGATAGTTTCATTATTTTTTGCTGTCATACAGAATATAGTCATACACTTAGGTCACCCTGTATACTCTAACATTCATAAGTGTTAATCCTAGTTGACATCCGTTAACACCTGTTAATCCTGAAGGGTGTTAAGAGGCATTAAAAACTTCACATGTTAAGAAGTTAACTAGGAGAGAGAGGGAGGGGAATCAAGCATTCCAAAATTTGCACACACACACACACAACATGCTATATATATGTATTTTAATTAATTTTAAGGGGCTTTAATGGGGTTAAACCATTTCCTTGGTGTGCAGTGAAGTGAAAGAGGGTCAAGTAGGTGATGTGATGGTGCCAACGTGTAGTTAAGGGACGTGAAGGTATACCCTATAGCCTTATACATATTAGGGAATTTCATTCATTTATTCATTGTTGTTACTAAAATTGCAGCCTACCCTTTTAAATAATTGATTTTTTTTTTGTAAATTTGTATTGAAATGTTTTTCAAAAGGCCCCCGGCTTTGTAGCTCGCTTAGGGGCCTCCAAAAACGTTGGACCGGCCCTGTCGACACCTTTTGCCCTTCTTCGGTTGCACAGCTCAACAACTTCACCACCGGCTCGGCTTCAAGTTCTTCTTCAGTGAATGATTCAAACATCGGATGATCTTCCAAGCAAGATTTCATCCGTTCTCCAAGTTCTTCAACATCAGTTATGGTGTATATAACCCCACCAGGCAAAACAACATACACATATTCATCTAACAAAAACGGACTAATCACACGCATACCAGTATACTGTCAAATTTCAGCACACCCTGACTTAAACTAAAAATACACACATTCAAATCAGTCGCACAAATCAGTGAATGTGATTCCCACTTTTACAAATTATGAAATGATTTTACAAGTAACAACAGAATCAGCAAACAAAAACATTGATCAAATTCATTCGATTGAGAGGGAGAGATGCAGAGAGTGAAAAAGCATTGCTGCAGAGGGATGAGAATTTTTACTGAAATACCGGTACCGTACCGGTATACCGTACCGATGCCGTACCGTACCGATCATACACAGTACCGGTATCAGTAATAGATTTTTCAAAATTCAGTATCGGTAAACAACGGTATCGGTACCGGTATTTTTCGGTAAATACCGGTACTAATACTAATACCGAATTAAATATTGACTTTATGTATCAAGATTTATGATTATGCATTCACCTTAATATAGATTTAGCTTTCTATATACATGCTAAAAAGTTTTGTGTCTAGTATATAAACTTGATTCATTCATTGATATACTGACAAATATATATAGAAAAAATAAGAGCTGAAAAATCTGGAATCCTATCACTACCAATCAGCAAAAATAAACCTATTAAAAGACTATCCAAAAATACGAACATACGTTCTCGTTAAGTTTATACTAATTTTGAATGCTTTTTTTACGTAAGTGTTATTCTAATATGCTTTCATACATGATATTTTTTTTAGGTAAAACAACGGATGACGCCAAAGCGGTACCAATGTGGTAAAGTACCGAAAAACTGATACCGGTACCGTACCGGTACCGAATCTATAAATACGGTACGGTAATCGGTATCCACATTTCCTCAATTTCAGTAACGGTATTTACGGTATCGGTACCGGTACAGTACCGGGTGTCGTACCGATCTCATCCCTATTGCTGCAGAAAAACAGTAAACCGACAGCAGTCGAGAGAGAGCAAACAGAGACTGACAGATAGACCAACGACTGTAGAGGTGTTCATCGGTCTTGTTTTCGGTTTATTGAGATTACTCGGTTGGGTTTTAGATTTTGTTCAGCGGTGATCAAATATCAAACTGAATCGTATAAGATAAGGGTGTAAGGGGCACTCCTCTAAGTGGGGAGTGACCTCTCTTACCACAGCCAATCAGGTTATTCCATGTCAACTCCCCTCTTAAGTCCCCATTTTGCACTCAAACGTTGGCATCACTCCACTCACACAATTAATTTTTTATAAAAAAAGAAGAAAAAAATATGATTGGTGAAAAAAGGGTGGACCCACATTAACAACCAATCACCCCCTCTCTCTCTCCTCTCTCTCAATCGGTGACCACCCACCGAGCCAAGCCATCACCAAGCGGAAAAATATTGTTGGTGGCGGTGTACCCGCATGGTAAAACCACTCACCGCATGGGGTCACTGAAGGTGCCCCGTGCACCCTAAATAAGTGCGGTTAAAAACAATAAACCAATTTTAACCAAATAAACCGATCCCAGAATAAAACCTTATTTTTAGAGAATGAAATAGATTGGTTAGGTAAACTCAGTTGGCTGTTTTTCTCCTGCATTTTATATATCTGCACAAAAATTCTAATTATGGATCTTTAAACATTTTATTAAGAGTAAATTTCACTTTTTGTCCTTTATGTATTACCTGAATTTTGAAACGTGCCCTTTAAAAGTTTTAGTTTCAGTTTATATCCAAAAAACACATGTTTTATATCACTTTATGTCCTTTACACCAAACTGAGTTAAATAATTTAGTTAGGTTTATTTAATGCAAGGGTATTATTGATATTTCACCTTAGTTATTTTGTTTTTAAAAATAAATCAAAACAATTAAAGGTGGGACCCACTTTACAAAGTTTCAAGGCATTCATCTTTCCCACACCCATGTTTTCCGGTCATCTTCTCCGGCTCCGGTCATCTTCTCCGGCGGGCTCTTCATTTCCGGTTACCATATGTTTCATGTTGTAACAAACTTTTGTCCCTTAAAATTTCTCTCACTAGCTGCTAAAGAACTGTTTCAAGACATTGCTCCGGTTACCATATGTTTCGTGTTGTAACAAACTTAAAAACTGAAAATCATAATTTCATTGCAGGATTATATGAACGATGGTGGCTTTTACATTATCTAATAACTCTTCGGTTCAACTAAGATCCTCATTGGTGCCTCAGAAAAACTCGTGGTTCCGGTGCGGTGGGACCCTAATGTTTTATCGTAATTGTATCAATCTGCTGCATAACGCCGGTGCGGTGGTTCCGGTGGTGCAGGGCGGATAACGGAGTGGTGGATTCTAGTTCCAGTTCGACGACTGAGAAGGGGGTCTTGGCTCATTAAAGAAAAAACTAAAAATCTTTAGGATAGTGAGCAGGGTATAATATATTGTTGCCGGAAATGAAGAGCCCTCCGGAGAAGATGACCGGAGCCGGAGAAGATGACCGGAAAACATGGGGTGTAGGAAAGATGAATGCCTTGAAACTTTATAAAGTGGGTCCCACATTTAATTGTTTTGATTTATTTTTAAAAACAAAATAACTAAGGTGAAATACCAATAATACCCTTGCATTAAATAAACCTAACTGAATTATTTAACTCAGTTTGGTGTAAAGGGCATAAAGTGATATAAAACATGTGTTTTTTGAACATAAATTGAAACTAAAACTTTTAAAGGGCACATTTCAAAATTTAGATAATAGATAAAGGACAAAAATATCAATGCTAAAATAAAACCTTTATAGCTTAACAAGAAGTCAAGAATCATTAAACTTACACTAGATTTCTATGTGATCCTCGAAATTTTCTCAAGTTAGAAAATAAAAACCAACTATATATGAATGTACTTACAATACTAAATGATTTTGACACATCAATACTGCAAAAGATTAGGGTGGAGGGTATAGTTAATCATTTTAGGGTGATTGAGTGAAATACTACCCAATAATATTATGCCATGTCAACTCCCTATTTTGCACTCAATCAGGGGGTATGGTTAATCACCCTAGGATGTTTGAGTTACATATTTTTTAATCGGTTCCTCTCTCCTCTCTCTCTCTCTCTCTCCTCCATCACCTTCTCCATCATTTAGTGACTTTACACCGATTTTGCTCACCTCTCTCCAACTCACCGATCATGTTCATCAAGTGGGTATAGTCACCGATCGGTGACTCCCACTCCCCGCACCACTCACCGAGCATTATACCCTCCACCCTTAAAGCATTTGAATATCAGAACTGAAATCAACAACAACTAACCTCCTGATTGATTTGTTTGAGCGGAGAACACTCTGAAGTCTGACCGTTCGATTGTCAAAGTGGACCTAGAAGCTCTTAATGTTAATCGGTTAAAACGGTTTACTTAGTTAAGTTAAACTGAATTCAACATTTTGTACAACTGAAAACTAAAATGGTTATCCGGTTTGGTTTTTTCGGTTAGGATTCGTTCGTTTTGGTTTTCAGTTTATTCGATTCGGATAATGAACATCCCTAAATGGCCGTTTGTCGTTTAATGTATTTGGTCGCACATAGTTTTGTTGGATCAAAGTAAAATACCTAGTACTGGTCAGGTATGGTACCAAGTTTCAGAGAGAAGGCGATCGACCCTTTTCGTTTCCGGTTCCGGTTTTGGTCTGGTATACCCGGGTTGGACGCGGTTTTAGATCATAGGGTATGGAACCCTATATACCCGGTGGGTAGGGTCGGATATGGAACCGGGTAGAAAGAACCTGGTTTTTTTAATAATCATTAGACAATAATCAAGTGGTAGAACACTTGCATTTCTCTTGGGAGATAAAAGTTCAACTCTCATTTGGTGCAGATTGAGACATTGGTGGGCAATGATAGGAGACCCAGGGAAACCTGGGTTGGATCCTTGAGTCAAACGGGTTTTACCGGTAACTTCATTGTCATGCCTGCGGGAGGGTGGGTTACCGGGTTTTCCCCAAAATTGGTGGTGGACCCGGTTACTCTCGGAGTACTCCGTTTGGTCCAGTGGGTGCTCCGAGAGTACTCGAAATTGATTCTGTTGGCCGTTCAAAAAAAATTGATTATTGATTAGTTTGGTGTTACTTGGCGTTAAGTGTTGACTATTTAGGTGTTATTTTGCGTTAAGTTTTGATTATTTAGGTGTTATTTGGCATTATTTGTCGGTTATTTAGGTATTAACTTAATTTCTTAGAAACTTTGTGGATAATTTAGGCGTAATGGCTTCTAAACAAGCATCCGGATGACAAAAACGTCAAAAGAGAAAACAAACATTTGAATACTTTGATTTTTTTCATTTTGCTAATTGCATTGTTTATCGAATACTATGATTTTGTCAACAGTTGTATACAAAACCAGTTTATATTATATATTTTTTAAGGTCTAAAGACACATTTTTTCAAGTTCGAACAGCGTACGTGAATTCTTAGAGCCGACCCTGCTTATATAGAGCACAATATTACATTCAAGTTCCTAAATTATCACAGTGATATCCTAGTCTACTACACTCATACTTCCAATAAAAGAGAACTAAGATTTGATATTCTCGTGATCACAAGGGCGTTGTGTAAAAATATCAATCACAATGACGACAAAAGTTGGAGGAAGGTTAAAGCTAATTTGAAATGATTGCAGAATGTATAAGAGATGAATTTTGTTTCTAAAGTTTAACCACATGCCTCTTTTTAACTCCTGAAATAAATCAATAATGGCACCTTAATTGCTTAACTACTTGTATAGCCCGTGGTGCTCCAAACCAAAAATGAAAGTGAGTATTTGTTTATAAACAAGTGAAAGTAGTTTGCTTTCCTGATCTTAAAGTGTTTGTGATGACATAAACATAATTTTATTACAACAACCGCAACAATACAACATAAATAATATGACAACATAAATTTATCGCACAAAATAATTTTTTTACTATAGCTTTATGCATTATTGACTAATGATATCATTGCAACTCAAGAATGTAGATGATGATTCACCATAAGTTAGGATTGATAATTCCTCTCCATAGACCATAGGACTGGTATTCGTTTGAATTGTAGTGGGAATGTGCGATGTTCGTATGCTTTCTAACTCTATAGCTACTTCTTTCATTGTTGGTCTATACCTCCCATTCAGATTTAAGCATCGCATTGCTAGGTTAGCTACAATCATAAGTTCGTCCATAGTACCCTCTTTAACCACCATTGCATCTAAAATAGACATAACGCGCCCTTCTTCCATAGCCAACATAAAGTGTGTAGCCAAACTTCTATTTTCACCAAATCTAGTTTGGGAAATTGGCCTTTCTCCAGTTAACAGTTCAACTAAGACAACCCCAAAACTATAAACATCACTTTTTTCAGTGATCTGGCTTGATTGAAAATACTCGGGATCTAGGTAGCCTAACGTACCTTTGACTAAGGTAGTTAAGTGAGTTTGATCAATTGATACAAACCTCGAAGTTCCAAAGTCGGAAACTTTGGCTCTATACTTTTCATCCAAAAGTATATTAGTGGTTTTTATGTCCCTATGATATATTGGAATAGAAGTTGATGTATGCAAGTAAGCAAGAGCATGTGCAACGTCCGTAGCAATTTGTAATCTCATGTTTAAAGATAATGGGAACTCATGACTTTGGTCGTGAATACGATCATACAAGGTCCCATTTAAAATGTACTCGGAAACTAGAAGAGGAACCTCTGTCTCTAAGCAACACCCTAGTAGCTTAACCACGTTTCTATGATTGACTTGTGAAAGAATGACCACCTCATTAATGAATTCTTCTAATTGGCTTTCATCAAGTAACTTTGATTTCTTGACAGCCACAATCCTTCCATTAGTTAACATACCTTTGTAGACTGTACCTTGGCCACCTCTTCCGAGAATTCTGTTCTCATTGAAGTTGTCAGTGGCCTTTGCCAACTCTCGTGATGTGAAAAGTAAGGTTTTATCAACTAAAGACGGGTCAACTTCTTCTTGTTGCTTCAGAAGTAGACCACCATTAATGCGTTTAAAAACACTCTTTCTTCGTCTTCTTGTTATTGTTTTCTTGATTAGTTTGTATGATGCATAGATGGTAATTGTAACAAGAAAAGCAGTCATGGATATACTTATACCTGAATGAAGGCCAAGACAGAATCAATCTTAGTAAGTAGAGCAATATTTAACTTACGTACAAGTAACTGTAACTAAAGCATTCACCGAGTGGTTTGATATTCTTCTCAATTTCTTTGTGGTCACAATGTAAGCTACTAATATAGTTTTAAAATTAAAAAGAATGCGTGTTGCCAAAAGATGCAACGAGTTTTACACTTTTACGGCTTGTCAAGCAAAAGATTTGAAGTTTGGCAGCCAAATCCAAATCAATATTGTACTTTGTTCCGGAATTTAATTAGAGACACACCCTTTCCCTCTATATCTCTCTGTAAATAAGATTTTAGGATGTGAAAATAGAATGATACTTAAATTAAGCTATGTGGAACCAATGAATTGAAGCGGTCATTTCATAAAGTAAAAAAATATTTATTAATATTTATAAATTTTAAAAGTTATTTAAAATAAAAGGTAATTCTCTTTTTGGAATATTGGAATTTTTTTCGACTGGACTCTGGCGTTTTTAAGTAAGGGGTTAATATGCAAACAACCTTCCTCTGCATCTCTCTTAATATATATAGAGAGACAAAGTAAAAAAAGTGTGAGAGTAACATACGGATCTTAGGCTATGCGGTATGGTGATGGTCCTCCATTGGAGGATGATACGCCACGTAGGCGTCACGTAGATCGGGTGTGAGGATAGGGCAAAGAGGATGAAGGTGAGGAAATGGGGGGATGAACCTGATATGTATATATATAAGTTGTATGTATAGGTGTGTGAGAGAGGGGGAGGACCGTCCTATACGGCATGGTGGAGACGTGGAGGACGCCGGAGCTGGGGGGCGAGATTGGAGGCGGTGTGGCGCCGATCTGGGACGTCCCTAGGACGGTGCGCACACCGTCGAGCCTTATAGTTTGAATATAGGGTCAAAATGGAACAAAAGCATAGAGCAATGACATTACCTACAGTTACACCCAGGGACGATGTCGGTTTGCTTTGGTTCGGTTTTTCACCAGGAACACAAGTGAAGCTCTGACTGAAAAGTGCACCATCAACGTCATATATGTAGTCATAGTTACAGTAACCTCCTCCATTTGTGCAGTTTCTACAATCTTCGGGAAGCAGTTTTATATAAGAGGAATTCCATGTCAGAAAACAAACAAACAAAAGAATTCTTCAGGAAGCAGTTTTATATAAGAGGAATTCTATATAAGAAAACAAAGAAACAAAAAGTACTATATAAATATATAATTGAAGGGTCTTGGTACATCCACTCTATCTCTCTCTCTATATAGAGAGAGAGAGTGAGAAAGGGCCCATATCGAATTACTACATACCAGAGTCCTCGCACCCATCTTCTAAATATGGGTTGTCTGCTACTGATGGTTGATAGCAAATCCAAGTATCCAATGCAGTATCATTAAAAAGAACCACTTTGCGCTGGATAATGGTTCGGTTATGACAACAAGTTACATGATCGGTGTCTTTGAGTGTTAGAGTCCACACAAGTGATACCGGAATTGAAGGGGCATCCCTGACAGAAAACCTTTCTTCATCATATGAAGTTTTATCCACCAAGGCGGCAGACGACCCACAACCTCCATTTTCACCTTGTGTTTCCTGGCTAGTGAGGCTAACGCTGTACGACATTAAATGACCAGGAATTGTGGTTTGGCAACAACTGATTCCAAAACAGTTGTGTCTCTCGATAGGTGTATCGTTACGACAAGTCGTTGAACACCCGGTTAGCACACTTCCATTATCCGTCATCATAATAGCATTACCACACCCCTCAAAAACAAACGTATTTCCAGATCTGGAAAACACGAAGGGGCTTCCATCAAGATGGACGCCCATAATCTCACTGCTGTTCCAAACTGGTTTTTGGCAGTAAGAGACCCTTGGTGTGTTAACAGTGACCGTTAGATTACTTAGGTTTACACCCAAGACTTCAAGGTTGTTGAGTTTAAATAGATATGGCGTTGTGTTGTTTTTGCAATCAATGGTGTACCATGGATTGACAGAACAACGCTCACCAATTCCAAAAGGGTATGGAATGGTCACGCTCCCGCACCTATCACTGCACTCTGGCTTGGCGTACTTTGGAATTGCAATTGATGTTGTTGTTAATGAAAGAAAAAGGAGTAAATGCAGGTACGCTTGAAACAACTTCATAATTGTAATTTGTAAAGAACAAGGATAGGATTATAGCAAAAACTTATGTAAAGTATGTTTATGTATATAATGGTACTGGGTATTATTGGAGGAACTTACTAAGAAATAAACCTGATACCTACTAGTCTACGCGGCATGGAAAAATCAAAACGTGGATTAATATCTTGGATTTTTTTTTTCTATTTTAACTGGATTAATATCTTGGATTTTTTTTTTTCTATTTTAAGATCACGATGGTTAGCAACTTACATTCCACCTATGAATCTCTATTGTAACTTCTGTTATTTTAAAGGGTTGTATTATTGGCACACCCTGGGGAATTAAATCGACATTTTTAATATGTAACGTACAAGCCTATACGATGCGTATTGAGGTGAGTTCAAACTTTTATGTTTGCCAAAGGCTGCCATTGTCCCCTACCAAAAAGTAATGGGTCGGGTTTGGGACGAGTTTAGGTAATCCCAAACCCAAACCCGGTTAGATAAGCTTGTCCCAAACCCGTCCCAAAACCCGTCGGGTTTCTAGCGGGTAAATACCCATCGGGTATCGGGTATACCCGCGGGTTTCGGGTAAACTCGTTAATTTAAAAAGATTACCCGTTGAGTATACTCTTCTCAAAACCCATTGGGTATTTATCGGGTAACTACTAACCGGTTACATTTTGTATTGTCATTATAAAAATATATATCAAATAACTACAATGTATACGAAATAGAATACCTATATGTGTAAAAAAATATATGTATCATATATATACATATTTAATAAAATACAAGAAATTATATCGGGTATACAATCGGGTAAACGGGTACACTTTATCGGGTAATTGGGTCGGGTAAACGGGTATATTATTAAATCCCAAACCCGTCCCAAACCCGCAAAAAAAATAAAAGCTATTCCCAAACCCGTCCCAAACCCGATTAACCGACCCCAAACCCGTCCCAAATGTGTCGGGTTTCGGGTTTACCCAGCGGGTTCGGGTTGATTGCCATCCCTAATTAATATCTTGGATTTTTTTTCTATTTTAACGTGGATTAATATCTTGGATTTTTTTTTTCTATTTTAAGATCACGATGGTTAGCAACTTACATTCCACCTATGAATCTCTATTGTAACTTCTGTTATTTTAAAGGGTTGTATTATTCGCACACCTTGGGGAATTAAATCGAAATTTTCAATATGTAACGTACAAGCCTATACGATGCGCATTGAGGTGAGTTCAAACTTTTATGTCTGCCAAAGGCTGCCATTGTCCCCTACCAAAAAGTAATATACGCATCGTATAGTCCTATACGATGCGTACTGAGGGTGTCGATTTAATTTTTTAATTTTTGCAAGGTAGCATCCTGTCACGCGGTAGCTTTCCGTCACGCGAACCAAAAAGCAGCACTTTGGACATTTGTTGGTCTTCAAACATCTTGGAAACATTATTTGAGAATACCCCTGAATTTATCGAAGCTGTAAAATGAGATCCTCCACTGTTGGGTTATCATTTTTCAACCCCATTTTCCCTAAATTTATCGATTATGTTTTTCAACAGGGATGTAATGCAATGATTCCTCTCAATTGAATAGACCGACACTTGCTTCATAGGACTCACTTGAATCGTCTCGGATGTAATAACAGTACATTTAGCATCCGTGCCTGCTTGAATTGTAGAAAGCAAAGGATAACGAAGATGAACATTGTATTTATCACAAAAGTACTGAACAACCGAGATAACAGCTCTGGTTTCATCAGCGGCATTTTTGAACAGGAGAGTTGAAAAAACTACAATTGGAATTGATCTTGGAACAACATACTCTTGTTACCATATGACACATGACAAAACTCTTCTCTAGACAAATTGGGATTATGTTCCGCAAATTGGGAAGCACATATTTGCTTCAAGATTTACGTGTGATGTCCATGTTTGATCACATTTGACTTCATCGAAGCTGTAGAATGAGATCCTCCACTGTTGGGTTATCATCTTTCAGCCTCATTTTCCCTAAATTTATCGATTATGTTTTTCAACAGGGATGTAATGCAATGATTCCTATCGATTGAATTGACCGACACTTGCTTCATAGGACTCACTTGAATCGTCTCGGATGTAATAACAGTACGTTTAGCATCCGTGCCTGCTTGAATTGCAGAAAGCAAAGGATAACGAAGATGAACATTGTATTTATCACGAAAGTACTGAACAACCGAGATAACAGCTCCGGTTTCATCAGCGGCATTTGGAACAGGAGAGTTGAAAAAACTGCAATTGGAATTGATCCTGGAACAACATATTCTTGTTACCATATTCTTGGTTCAATACCAACTCATCTTTAGTAGTGTTTGTTTAAGAACCTGATTCAGATACACAACGGTTCTCCAATTCCAGATCAGCAAGCAAATACACAACGGTTCTCCAATTCCAGATCAGCAAGCAAAATACATAACAGTTTGTATTTCGCATAGCCACTGTTCCCATAGTCAAAAACGGTTGCGATTTGCACATTCAAAAACTGCAATTGGAATTGATCTTGGAACAACATACTCTTGTTACCATATTCTTGGTTCAATACCAACTCATCTTTAGTAGTGTTTGTTTGAGAACTTGATTCAGATAGACAACGGTTCTCCAATTCCAGATCAGCAAGCAAATACACAACGGTTCTCCAATTCCAGATCAGCAAGCAAAATACACAACGGTTTGTATTTCGCATAGCCCCTGTTTCCATTTTAAAAAATGGTTGCGATTTGCACATTCAAAAACTGCAATTGGAATTGATCTTGGAACAACATACTCTTGTTACCATATTGTTCGTCTACTAGAATTGTTTGTGTATGCATTCTTTTGGTAGTTAACAACGCTATAATAGGATGGCTGTGACACACACAGATAGATAATATCTTATTGTTTTAGTTTTTTATGACTGTTTCAGTTATGTTTCAATAAATAATATTTGATTGAGAAGCACTAAATTAACAACGGTCCTCTAATTCCAGATCAATAATGTAAGAAGAAGCGTTGAGATAACGGACATCCATCAAGCTCAAAAAGAAAACTTGTGTTTCTCATAGTCACAAACGATTGCGGTTTGTATTTCGCATAGCCACCGTTTCCGTAGTAAAAAACGGTTGTGGTTTGCACATTCAATCTTCAATACTTAATTAAAATACCACTAGTAGAAGAACCCGACTCGTCTTCATGTTACGGAGAATTTTCTCGAATTTGAAGGAAAAAGGAGTAAAAAAGATGAATTAAGGCATGCATTGTTTAAATCTACAACAGTTGTTGGGGTTTCGTTTCTTCATGCTCCAACTAAACCCTTGAATCCCAATGCTTCTCTAAAAATATTCATTGCACATTCAATATTCACATTTGCATTTGGAACAAGTGTAACACCTCGAAATTTTGTGTCCAATAATGTGTTGACACGTGTCATGAGTTTACACGTGGCATTAAATATCAAATAAAGGACTAAAGTTGACAAACCTCGCAAGTATGTAAATTCGAGGGTTATAAATGTCAACAAAGGGTAAGTATACTGTATAGTAACCCTAATTGATGCGCGTACCTTCAAACGAATAAATCATGGATCGTACGGAGCGAAACGCGGAAGAAAGTGAGAATTACAAGCTACAGGGGTTAACTGTGTCAACATGTTTAATTTATACCTCTGAGTGACCCTTTGACGAACCTAAGGCTTTGTAACAGTAAAATACGCTCACTAGAATATACTATATAAATTTCGCGAAGTTCCGTTTTAAAACGAGAAGGTTATGATCAAATTCGTATGAGAGGGGTTAAAATCGTCAACAATAAAAGTTAAGGCTTTTCGGATAGTAATTAAACTAACCGCGGACTTAACACTGCGGGTAAAAGTCACGAGACCCTTAACCGTAAATAATCGAGGGCCAAGTCGCAAAGTTACCCCTTCGAAACTGAAAGGTCAGGGTAATAATTACAAAGATTTGGTTCATGATTACAAAAGATTTAAAAATCTTGAAAATCAAGTCTAATGCGGGCCGCGTTAAGATTAAGGGTGAGTTGATGCGGGCCGCGAGCCACCTGCAGATACGCGTTCTGACTTAAGGATTCATGCGGCCCGCGTACAAGTTGCCGGATCTCTCATGCGGGCCGCGTGACAGACCCAGATGCAGAAAACATGGGCAGATTCACTAATTGAGCTTGTGAACGATCTTGTGTGCATTTATTGGAGCATGGGCGCCCTCTGCATGACCCCTAGCACCCAGGGCCACCTGCTAAACATCCATGATGCCTTGTAAGTTGATGTGCAATGATCTTGAGGCCATTCTTTCACTATAAAAGGCACCACATTGTGCACAAGTAACTCACACCTCAAACCTGCATTCTAAACCATCTCTGGAGCTCTCAAGCACTCTTCTAACATTCTAAGTCGTGCACCTAGCTTCTGTAAGTATGTCTATCCTTTTGTGGCTTAGTTTTTGCTTAGTTTAGCCTAAAAGTCAATCCGTCGTAATTAACGATTGACTTTGCGATAAATCACGAATGGTCCAGTGGTTTGTCGAATCAAAGATAGTTATATGTTGGTAATCATGTGGGCTTTAAACCCCTAAAAGGGCACCCTCTGATTCCCACTCTAACTAGTCCAAATGTCGAGTCAAACGTGCTTAGAAAAAGTCAACAGAAATGTCATTTTGCGATTTCTTGCATATCTGTAATGTAGATGATATGTAACCTGTTTGAACACTCATAAAACATCATAATAAGTATATAAACTAGTCTAAGCTTGTTTGATCCGACCATTTATTGTTTTGACCCGGTTCAGAGCCGAAAGTCGCAAAAGCTTTGACTTTTGCATTGACTTCAGTTCTGACCCGTTAAAGTTTGATATAGATATGCCTTAGGACTCTCTTAGGACCAGGTTACATGATGGTATAACCCTCTGTGACCGGTTCGTTGTTTGTCCGAGTCTTTTACACATTTCCGTTAAATGCTTAAAAGTTGACCGTAACGCCCTTTTTAATTTAAAACGAGAATTTCGGACATGTGAAAGGATCATAACCTTGGTTACTAATTTCTAAGCATGTCCCTAAAATTTCATGTCAATCCGAGGTCCAGAATAGGAGTTATGCTAAATAGCGCAAATTGCGAAACTTTAGTAATTAAATAGCGTAATTAGCATAACGCCTATCTAAACCCGGATTTCGACACCAAACCTTTTACTCACTGATGTAAAATAATATTTTGGGATTTTTAAAGATTTTTAATTATTTTTAACCTGCTCATAACCTGCGGTTATGGCAACGGTTCGGTAAATACCGAATATACCCTTTTTGGCCATAACTTGAGTTCTGCAAGGTCTTTTGACCCGATTCCAGTTCCTACTGATTTTAAATAATAAATAAAGTATTTTAGACTTTATAAAATGTTCGGGAAACTCAGATTTCCTGTAGAACTCAGAAACCTCTTTTATAATCTTTAAAAAGACCGAAATACCCCTACGGGGCATAATATGAACTTAAACTCGTTACGGGCATTATGGAAGGTATCCTACTGATACCACAACCTTTTTAAAGCATATTGACTTAGGAAAACCGTGTAGGACTCTTACGGTTACCCGTTGCGCCTTTTGCGCGCACGGTTCGGCTTTTGTAACTAGTTTACATAAATTAGCCGATACGGGTCAAACGATATTGTTTTGACCCCAAAATCCAGAGTGTGATTATTAAACCCATATAAAACAAGTCTTCAAACTTGTTGGGTTCAAATCACATTCCATTCACGGTTTTCGCCTTTCATGCGAATAAACCGTAACTATCCTTTGAAACTGACCGGTCTAAGCTACGGCTAATATAAAGACCCGTTAGGATTCTAATAGGTTATTTTAAAACCTTCGTTCCAGAATAGGAGACCAGTAAAAGCTATCTGTGATTTATTCAATTAAGGATTAATACTTGCAAAGGTAAATACTTTTAACTTATTTTCCGTTATACGGGCTTGGGTTACGGTATCTAAAATACCGCTTGGTCGGGCAATTGACCCCAACTCATTAGTAGTTGGGTATTATCAATGTGACCCGTTTAAAAACTTGTTTTGTTGGCTTTAAGCCTTTGGGAGCTTAATGACCATGTCTCGGATATCCTTGGCATCATTTTTACGAAATGGCCACTACCTCGACATCCGGGTGTAGGCGTACACCCGGCATTATGTCTATAATTAATTAAAGGTATAACTGTTGGTTTACCCGTCACGGCTTTATGCTTTGTGGCGTGTCTATTAACCTTTAACCCGGCATGACCCGGGCGACCGGACGCATAGCAAACATGTAATTCTTTACAAGATTTAATTATAAATTATCCCAAGTTAAAAAGAGTTTGTGCCTTGTGCATTTAAACCAATTTTATTAAACATTTTACAAAAGTGTCAGTTGAATGTATTTACCAATGTAAACTGACGTATTTTCCCAAAAAGACTAAATGCAGGTACTATGCGTAATTGGCTGGGATTTCTCCTTAGCATCACTAGAAGTCTCGCAAGCTTAAGATGCCTGAAGTCTGTTGAACAATACTTTTGTTATTTTTATTGATCCCCTGTGGATTTTTATTTCAACAATGGTGATACTTTGATATTACACTTAACGTTGAAATATAATTATCTTTATGCTTCCGCTGTGCATTCATATAATTGTGTGGTTTGACTATATTGTTGCCAACTACGTCACGGTAATCCCCCACCGGGCCCACCGGTGAGACACGTGGAAATCATGGTGTGACAAGTTGGTATCAGAGCCAACATTGAGTGAATTAAACGCTATCCTAATGTGTTTAATCTCAATAACACAATTGCACATACTTGAGTCTAGACAAGAACATAGGACAAATTCGAATTGTTATTCCAGTTTGTCTTTTATTGTTTATTGCTATTTAAAGTTTTGAAAGCAGGAATTATGCCACCTGCAATCAGACGAGGAAGAGGAGGAAGAGGCAAAGGGACGATCATTACTCACAATGATCACGAGGCTGGACCTTCGAACATGCGAGCTCCTTCCAGTACAAGGAGTGAAGAACCACAAAGACGAAGAAGAAACCTCTTTGAACCTGCGAGACATTCTACCTCGCATAGCTCAACACCCTCATACCGTCATTCGTTTGGACCAGATTCGGAAAATAATCCCAATAACCCTCAACCATCCTTTATACCTCTTCAGCGATCTGCTTCGCACCGTTCTTATGGCGATCCTTCACCTTTCTTCATAGGACAGTTTAATCCGTCGGATTATGTCCAAGAGCCTATAGGGTACAACCCTTTAGGGCCAGAGGATCACTTTTATGAAGATAATGCAGTGGATATGGACGAGGATACAGACCCCGTCGAGCCTGCAAGGGGTACTCCCAACCATCCAATCGAGATCTCTGATGGGTCATCCTTTCATGGAACACCCTATCAAGGTCCCGACAGCTACCAGGCGAGGTTTGACCAATGTAATTGGTACTTTACACCTTCACATCATTACTCGCCTCATGATCAACAGCAACAACAGGATCCTTCTGAGGATTCGCGGTTTGTGGCAGTTACGCCACCACCACCGCCACCGGTTCAACCAGTAATTCCAGATCCGCCAAGGCGTAGAAGATCAGGTGCACGAGTGCTAGTCATTTCAGCACCCCTCGCCACTCGAGTGCTAGTCACTTTCCGTCAGTGCCTGAAGAAGAACCACAACTAGGGGAACCTTCTGGTCACCCTGCAGAGGTGAATTCTGCACCAGTTGCACCACCTCCGCCACCTTTCGGATATGACAATCCGATACCAGCGTACGGCGCATCCACGGCTTACAATCCGTTTGAACAACCGACTCACACGCACTACAACTATAACTATGATGCTGATCCATATGTGGTAGCGGCTAATTATAATGCCCTCCATGGAACCTCTTGGAGACCAGATTACTCAGCTCATGGGTATCCTATACCTCCTAGACCTCCGGTTCAACAACCGTCGCAGCAGCCACGATTTTCTCCACCGGAGCAACAGGAAATACTCCACCGTCTAAACCGTGTGGAACGAGACTTCGAACAAGAACGCAAGAGTGATCGTGGATTCCTCAAGGGCCTAGCAAACCTACTAAAAGGGAGGAAGAAACGAGACCATTAGTCTCCTTATGTATTGTTGTATTTGCAATATTAGTCCCTGCGTGGACATTTATCATGTTTAGTCCCTGCGCGGACAATTACTTTCAGTCCCTGCGTGGACTTATCTTTTTAGTCCCTGTGTGGACATCTATCTATGTATTTGGTCCCTGCGTGGACTTGTTCTTCTATAAACCTCTGCGTAGGTAATTACTTATTTAAAAAGTCCCGTTTAGGGCAGCGTGTAACCATTACTATAAGTAATGGAATGCTATGTTATAAATTTCATTTTTATTATTATATGTGAAATAAATCAAGATATCATTCCTTTTAAAATTAATCTGCCTAAATAAAGAATCTTAAGAGTGAAACCTAGCCAGGTGTCTTTTTAGACCCGACCAAGATGGTAAGACCTGATTAAAAGATTCAGATTCCCAGTTAACCTCTATAATCATGTTAACGTTCATGGCAGATGTGATTCGTTAAAATCGCACACGTCATTCTTATACAAGAATCCTCTAAAGGATTCCAAAGCCCAAATTAATGATTTGTAAATCATGGGTTAAATCGTCAATAAAGACGATCAATTGTTAAACATCCATTAGCGATGTAGTGCCTACGTGCCAAATTATAAAACATCCAATAGAGATGTAGTGCCTACGGGCCAAATTTATTGTCATATAAGACAAAAGGCAGTGGTAGTCTATGACTCCCTGTCAGGAAAGGTAAAAGAACTATGGTTCAAACCTTCATGCCTTGATTCTCTGAAATCTCGGCTAACATTATATAAAACATCCTCGTGACTAGGCTTTTATGCCACTAGCAATATTATTTGTAAATTAGGATAAGTATGTTCAAATCCTAAATAAAAGTGAGTAACAAATTAACCCGATATGGTCTCTGTTACCATGGTTAATGAATTGCCATAAAAGACAATTCCATAATAAACTCCTAAATAAAATTTTTCGTTATCTTCTGTAGCAGATACATGTTACCATGGCTGATCCTAGTGGGGAGAATAGTCATACGAATGAAGACGAATACGATAACGCCCAAGTTCATTTGACGGGAGCTCAATTAAAAGCTCTTGTCGACAACGCTGTTAAGGCAGCCCTAGATCGACAATACGAGGAGTATACTGAATCCCGGAGCAGAACCATATCCAAACCACTCTCAAAGCCGAAAACTCACTCAAAATCCCACAGCAAACCACCGTCCAAGTCTAAAAAGGACGATGATAATCACTCATCCAATGAAAACAGTGTCCGTAAAGAAAAGGTGTATACTGATGCGTCTCGCGCCAGGGGCTGTACCTACAAGTATTTCGTGTCATGCAAACCCCGAGACTTCACTGGGGAGAAAGGTGCAGTTGATTGCATGACGTGGCTTGATGAGATGGACACCGTGGTGGACATCAGTGGATGTGCAGAGAGGGACGTGGTAAAGTTTGTTTCACAATCGTTTAAGGGAGAGGCCCTGGCTTGGTGGAGTGGTTTGGTTCAGGCCTCGGGAAAGGCTGTTCTATACAGCATGACATGGGAGGAATTCATTTCTCTCATCAAAGAGAATTACTGCCCTCAACATGAGGTTGAAAAGATAGAGACCGACTTCCTGTCGTTAGTGATGACGAACCTTGACTGTCAGGCTTACCTAACGAGCTTCAACACGATGTCCCGGTTGGTTCCATATCTGGTAACCCCGGAGCCAAAAAGGATCGCTCATTTTATCGGTGGGTTAGCCCCCGAAATAAAGGCAAGCGTGAAGGCCTCTCGGCCAGCGACCTTTCGATCTGTAGCCGACATATCTTAGTCCCTCACTCAGGATGCGGTCCGACAAAGAGCGCTGAGGAACAAGGAGGCTGAAAAGAGAAAGCGTGAAGATGTTACTTCACGGAGGTCGGGCAAGAACCACCGTGGAAACGGTGATAACAAGAGAGGGTCGGAGTCAAGGAGGGATGGGCAACAGTCTGGTGAGAAGCCCAAGTGCAAGAATTGCAAGAGACATCACTTTGGGAAGTGTAGGCTCGAATCAAACTCGCAGACTCAGTCGAAGTCGTATGCTTGCGGGTTGTGCAAGTCCAAGGACCACAAGACCGTGGATTGCAAGAAGATAAAGGATGCAACTTGCTACAACTGCAATGAGAAGGGGCACATTAAAAGCAACTGCCCCAAATATGCCAAGAAGCCTGAAGAAGGCAAGAAGAACAATGCAAGAGTCTTCAGGATAGAAGCGAAAGAAGCAGTGCTAGATAATAACGTGATCACAGGTACTTTTCTCGTAAATGATATCTTTGCAAGAGTACTTTTTGATTCGGGCGCTGATAAGTCTTTCGTAGATCTTAAATTTTGCAAATTGCTGAATATGCCTGTCAAAACCTTAAATGTGAATTACGAGGTAGAGCTAGCAGATGGCACCATAGAAACCGTCTCCACTGTGTTAGATGGATGTGTGATATCCGTTAAGAACCACTTTTTTCCTCTATCTCTACTTCCCTTTAATTTGGTTGGTTTTGACATAGTTCTGGGTATGGACTGGTTATCACACAACCAGGCCCAAATCGTCTGCAACAGAAAACAAGTGGTGATAAAGGCTCCGTCTGGTGAATCACTTACCATTCGAGGAGATACCCAGCACGGATTGCCTGAGCAACTGACTATGCTCAAGGCTTCAAAGTGTCTAAGGAAGGGTTGTGTCATTTACATGGCACGGGTGATTTTTGAAGAGCCTAAACCGAAGATAGAAGACATTCCCGTCATTTCGGAATATCCAGAAGTTTTCCCTGAAGATCTACCTGGTTTGCCACCAGATAGGCAAGTGGAATTCAGGATCGATATCCTTCCTAGAGCAGCTCCTATTGCTAGAGCACCTTACAGGCTAGCACCAACCGAAATGAAGGAGTTAAGGACCCAGCTGGATGAACTGCTGGCTAAAGGTTTCATCAAACCTAGTTCGTCTCCCTGGGGAGCACCTGTCCTGTTTGTAAAGAAGAAGGACGGATCGATGCGTCTGTGCATCGATTATCGCGGGCTTAATAAGGTCACGATAAAGAATAGATATCCCTTGCCGAGGATCGACAATTTGTTCGATCAGTTACAAGGGGCAAGTTATTTCTCGAAGATTGATTTGAGGTCAGGCTACCATCAACTGAAAGTCAGAGATGAAGACGTACATAAAACCGCATTTAGGACTCGTTATGGTCACTATGAGTTCCTAGTGATGCCTTTTGGGCTCACTAATGCACCGGCTGCGTTCATGGATCTCATGAATCGCGTTTGCAAGCCGTACTTAGACAAATTCGTCATCGTTTTCATCGACGACATTCTTATCTACTCGAAAAACAAAGCTGACCATGAGAAACACCTTCGTTGTATTCTCAAACTACTGCATCGTGAGAAACTCTATGCCAAATTCTCTAAATGCGAATTCTGGCTTCGAGAAGTCCAATTTCTTGGACATGTCGTCAGCGAGCGTGGTATCCAGGTGGATCCCGCTAAAGTAGACGCTGTCATGAATTGGCAAGAGCCAAAGACGCCTACAGAGATTCGTAGCTTCCTGGGGTTAGCAGGATACTACAGGCGTTTCATTGAAAATTTTTCAAGGATTGCTGCGCCCTTAACTTCCCTGACCAAGAAGAAGATAAAATTTGTTTGGGGCCCTATGCAGCAAGAGTCCTTTGATATTCTAAAGCAAAAGCTGAGCAACGCTCCTGTGCTGACTCTACCGGAAGGTACCGAGGAGTTCGTAGTTTACTGCGACGCATCACACACTGGCATGGGATGTGTGCTCATGCAGAAAGGCAAGGTTATTGCCTATGCTTCGAGACAGTTAAAGGTGCACGAAAAGAATTACACCACCCATGACTTGGAGCTGGGTGCCGTTGTGTTCGCACTAAAGCTGTGGAGGCATTATCTGTATGGTATCAAGTTTGTGATCTATTCTGATCACAAGAGCCTTCAACATCTGTTTAATCAGAAGGAGCTAAACATGAGGCAACGCCGTTGGATGGAGACTCTAAATGATTATGATTGTGAAATCAGATATCATCCCGGTAAGGCGAATGTAGTCGCTGATGCCTTAAGTAGAAAGGAAAGGGTGAAACCCATCCGAATCAATGCCAAGAGCATTGAAGTAAAGAATAATTTGATTGAAAGGGTGTTAGCTGCACAGAGAGAAGCTGTGTTGGAAGCTAACTATCCTAAAGAGAAGCTGGGAGTAACTGAGGAGCAGTTAACTCTTAGCAAAGACGGAATTTTACGATTGAATGGGCGAATATGGGTTCCTATTTATGGAGGACTACGAGATGTTATCCTCCAGGAAGCCCATAGTTCCAAATATTTTGTCCATCCTGGAGCAGATAAAATGTATCAGGATCTAAAGGCAAATTATTGGTGGATAGGCTTGAAAAAGTCTGTAGCCGCTTATGTAGCCAAATGCTTGACTTGTGCGCAAGTCAAGGCTGAGCATCAAAAGCCGTCTGGCTTGCTACAACGGCCTGAACTTCCTGAATGGAAGTGGGAATGTGTAACTATGGATTTTATTACCAAGTTACCCAAGACGAGGAAAGGAAATGACACAATATGGGCTATAGTCGATAGACTGACTAAGTCAGCTCATTTCTTACCCATCAAGGAGACTTATAGCTCCGACATGTTAGCCCAGTTATACGTTGATAAGATTGTAGCCTTACATGGCATACCTGAGTCTATTATCTCCGACAGAGATACTAGATACACGTCTCATTTCTGGAAAAGCTTCCAGCAATCTTTGGGCACACGCTTGAATTTTAGTACGGCTTACGATCCTCAGACAGACGGTCAGAGTGAGCGTACTATTCAAACGTTAGAAGACATGCTACGTGTATGTGCTATCGATTTGGGTGGTAGTTGGGATAAGAACCTACCACTAATCGAATTCTCCTACAACAATAGCTACCATACCAGCATTAAGGCTGCACCTTTCGAGGCATTATATGGTAGAAAGTGTAGATCACCTGTTTGTTGGGCGGAAGTTGGAGATGTCCAGTTATCAGGACCAGAGATAGTTTTCGAGACGACGGACAAGATTGTCCAGATTCGAGACCGTCTCAAAGCTGCCCGAGATAGGAAGAAGAGTTACGCAGATCCAAAGCGTAAAGATTTTCACTTCGAAGTAGGTGAAAAAGTGTTACTTAAAGTATCACCCTGGAAGGGGGTGATGCGCTTTGGTAAGAAAGGCAAACTAAGCCCGAGATACATAGGACCTTTCGAGGTTATCGAACGTGTCAGGTCCGTTGCCTATAAGTTAAACTTGCCAGAAGACCTCAATGGAATTCACAATGTGTTCCACATCTGCAATCTAAAGAAATGCTTCGCTGATGAATCATTGGTGATACCTCATACAGATGTGCATATAGATGAGAGCTTGAAATTTGTGGAAAAACCTTTGTCGATTGAAGATCGACAGGTAAAGAAGCTTCGAAGGAAGCATGTACCTATTGTTAAGGTCAAATGGGATGCCCGAAGAGGTCCCGAATTCACATGGGAGGTTGAAGCCACGATGAAAGAAAAATACCCTTATTTGTTTGAGTAAATCTCGGGTGGAGATTTATTTTAAGTGGGTGAGGATGTAACACCTCGAAATTTTGTGTCCAATAATGTGTTGACACGTGTCATGAGTTTACACGTGGCATTAAATATCAAATAAAGGACTAAAGTTGACAAACCTTGAAAGTATGTAAATTCGAGGGTTATAAATGTCAACAAAGGGTAAGTATACTGTATAGTAACCCTAATTGATGCTCGTACCTTCAAACGAATAAATCATGGATCGTACGGAGCGAAACGCGGAAGAAAGTGAGAATTACAAGCTACAGGGGTTAACTGTGTCAACATGTTTAATTTATACCTCTGAGTGCCCCTTTGACGAACCCGAGGCTTTGTAACAGTAAAATACGCTCACTAGAATATACTATATAAATTTCACGAAGTTCCATTTTAAAACGAGAAGGTTATGATCAAATTCGTATGAGAGGGGTTAAAAGCGTCAGCAATAAAAGTTAATGCTTTTCGGATAGTAATTAAACTAACCGGGGACTTAACAATGCGGGTAAAAGTCACGAGGCCCTTAACCGTAAATAATCGAGGGCCAAGTCGCAAAGTTACCCCTTCGAAACCGAAAGGTCAGGGTAATAATTACAAAGATTTGGTTCATGATTACAAAAGATTTAAAAATCTTGAAAATCAAGTCTAATGCGGGCCGCGTTAAGATTAAGGGTGAGTTGATGCGGGCCGCGAGCCACCTGCAGATACGCGTTCTGACTTAAGGATTCATGCGGCCCGCGTACAAGTTGCCGGATCTCTCATGCGGGCCGCGTGACAGACCCAAATGTAGAAAACATGGGCAGATGCACTAATTGAGCTTGTGAACGATCTTGTGTGCATTTATTGGAGCATGGGCGCCCTCTACATGACCCCTAGCACCCAGGGCCACCTGCTGAACATCCATGATGCCTTGTAGGTTGATGTGCAATGATCTTGAGACCATTCTTTCACTATAAAAGGCACCACATTGTGCACAAGTAACTCACACCTCAAACCTGCATTCTAAACCATCTCTGGAGCTCTCAAGCACTCTTCTAACATTCTAAGTCGTGCACCAAGCTTCTGTAAGTATGTCTACCCTTTTGTGGCTTAGTTTTTGCTTAGTTTAGCCTAAAAGTCAATCCGTCGTAATTAACGATTGACTTTGCAATAAATCACGAATGGTCCAGTGGTTTGTCGAATCAAAGATAGTTATATGTTGGTAATCATGTGGGCTTTAAACCCCTAAAAGGGCACCCTCTGATTCCCACTCTAACTAGTCCAAATGTCGAGTCAAACGTGCTTATACAAGCGTTTTTTTATCTTTAATATGAGTATGATATTGCTATATAAAAATAACAAAAAATTTCATTTTTAAAAAAGTCAACAGAAATGTCATTTTGCGATTTCTTGCATAATCTGTAATGTAGATGATATGTAACCTGTTTGAACACTCATAAAACATGATAATAAGTATATAAACTAGTCTAAGCTTGTTTGATCCGACCATTTATTGTTTTGACCCGGTTCGGAGCCGAAAATCGCAAAAGCTTTGACTTTTGCATTGACTTCAGTTCTTACCCGTTAAAGTTTGATATAGATATGCCTTAGGACTCTCTTAGGACCAGGTTACATGATGGTATAACCCTCTGTGACCGGTTCGTTGTTTGTTCGAGTCTTTTACACATTTCCGTAAAATGCTTAAAAGTTGACCGTAACGCCCTTTTTAATTTAAAACGAGAATTTCGGACATGTGAAAGGATCATAACCTTGGTTACTGATTTCTAAGCATGTCCCTAATATTTCATGTCAATCCGAGGTCCAGAATAGGAGTTATGCTAAATAGCGTAAATTGCGAAACTTTAGTAATTAAATAGCGTAATTAGCATAACGCCTGTCTAAACCCGGATTTCGACACCAAACCTTTTACTCACTTATGTAAAATAATATTTTGGGATTTTTAAATATTTTTAATTATTTTTAATCTGCTCATAACCTGCGGTTATGGCAACGGTTCGGTAAATACCGAATATACCCTTTTTGGCCATAACTTGAGTTCTACAAGGTCTTTTGACCCGATTCCAGTTCCTACTGATTTTAAATAATAAATAAAGTATTTTAGACTTTATAAAATGTTCAGGAAACTCAGATTTCCTGTAGAACTCAGAAACCTCTTTTATAATCTTTAAAAAGACTGAAATACCCCTACGGGGCATAATATGAACCTAAACTCGTTACGGGCATTATGGAAGGTATCCTACTGATACCACAACCTTTTTAAAGCATATTGACTTAGGAAAACCATGTAGGACTCTTACGGTTACCCGTTGCGCCTTTTGCGCGCACGGTTCGGCTTATGTAACTAGTTTACATAAATTAGCCGATACGGGTCAAACCATATTGTTTTGACCCCAAAATCCAGAGTGTGATTATTAAACTCATATAAAACAAGTCTTCAAACTTGTTGGGTTCAAATCACATTCCATTCACGGTTTTCGCCTTTCACGCGAATAAACCGTAACTATCCTTTGAAACTGACCGGTCTAAGCTACGACTAATATAAAGACCCGTTAGGATTCTAATAGGTTATTTTAAAACCTTCGTTCTAGAATAGGAGACTAGTAAAAGCTAACTGTGATTTATTCAATTAAGGATTAATACTTGCAAAGGTAAATACTTTTAACTTATTTTCCGTTATACGGGCTTGGGTTACGGTATCTAAAATACCGCTTGGTCGGGCAATTGACCCCAACTCATTAGTAGTTGGGTATTATCAATGTGACCCGTTTAAAAACTTATGTTGTTGGTTTTAAGTCTTTGGGAGCTTAATGACCATGTCCCGGATATCCTTGGCATCATTTTTACGAAATGGCCACTACCTCGACATCCGGGTGTAGGCGTACACCCGACATTATGTCTATAATTAATTAAAGGTATAACTGTTGGTTTACCCGCCACGGCTTTATGCTTTGTGGCGTGTCTATTAACCTTTAACCCGGCACGACCCGGGCGACCGAGCGCATAGCAAACATGTAATTCTTTACAAGATTTAATTATAAATTATCCCAAGTTATAAAGAGTTTGTGCCTTGTGCATTTAAACCAATTTTATTAAACATTTTACAAAAGTGTCAGTTGAATGTATTTACCAGTGTAAACTGACGTATTTTCCCAAAAAGACTAAATGCACGTACTATGCGTAATTGGCTGGGATTTCTCCCAAAAAGACTCACACTTCTCACACATTTAACCTTTTTTTACAATAACCTTACCTGAATTTTATATATATATATATATATATATATATATATATATATATATATATATATATATATATATATATATATATATATATATATATATATATATATATATATATATATACTAGTAGTGAACCCGCGCGATGCGGCGGCGGCAACAATTTACAACATTTTGTTAGTTTATCAATCCTCTCGTGATATTGTTTAGACTCGGCTTGATGCTACAGATCTTCGAAAGCATAATACACAAAAACAGAGGTAATATCTGGTTCACCAAAGTTGTTAAGGTTATGCGTTGTGGTTTAACATAACGCCCCGCCACATCACTTTGACCATAGCCGGCCCTGGAGGTGGGCGAGGAGTCATGTATCAAAGACTTTTGATCACGCATAATCAGCAAATTTGTCTTTGATGGTTGTTAGCTAAGAAAGTTGGATACAGGCATACATGTACTCATGTATTATTTGGCTTCTTCATCTATGTATCAGAGATGAAAATGATATGAGAATTGAGATTATGGACTTAGATACATCATTAACATGTTAAAAGCACCATTGTGATTTTAGAACATATTGTTGTAGTCAACAATGCATGAACGCATTTTAATGACATGTGGTTTTTTAATAGACCATAGTATAGACCCGTGTGATGTGGCGCCGACAATTTACAACACGATACTCATTTTCCGTTAGTTTATTAATCACCTCGCGATATTTTATAGAGTTTGGCTTCGTCCGACGGATCTCTGAAAGCATAATACACGAAAATAGAGGTAATATCTTGGTCAACAAAGTTGTTAAGACTATACGTTGTTGTTTAACATAACGTCCCGTCCCGTCACATCATTCTCACGTACACAATGGACTTTAACTAACCAAGGATATCTCCTCTTTCTCTCTCTCTCTTGTAAATCTCTTTAAATCTTTTTAAATCTCCGAATATTAAGGATCTCTCTCTCGTGAACGTATCCCACACCTCCACTCCATATTTCGGCAACTCCCATCATTCTCTTTCATCCTACATTTGCATCCCTAAGGGTGAAGGGGGCACCCCCCTAATTAGATGAGGGAAAACTTTTTTTAACCCAATCATACGTTGCCATGTCATTTCCCCTCTATAACTTCCCTCTTGTCCAAAAACGTACGGGGTGCACCCTTCTTAGGGGAATTGTTTTTTTATTCAGAAAAAAAATTCATTGGTCCATCAGTTCCCTCTCTCCTCCCTCTCTCCTTCCTTTCTTCGGTGACTCCCCACCGATTTGGGCCCCCGATTTCCCTCCCCTCTTGGTTGGCAGCACCTCACCGCTCGACAACTTTGGTCCCCGAAGGGAGTCACCGAAGGTGCCCCGCATAGCCTAAGGAACCGATGTTCATCCCCTATCTCTCCCTCTTAGTCCTTTTCATCTAGCCTATACACACTTTAGAATAATAAAAACCTAAAAGGTTATGCAATATTTTGTAGAATATTAATTTCTGGATATATATGTAATATATAATACCTTAAAAATGGTAGACTTTTATAATTTATTTTTACTTTGATTAATTTGTGGTGGTTATTCTAGATTTTTAATTAATAATAATGATAACTATTAAATTGCAACCATTTTTGTATACCCTCCTTTAACTTTAGCTTTAATAGAATTGGAAACTTGATTAAATAGTAACAAACTTTTCAAACGATGAACCAATCTTTAAAATTGAGTGATTTTGTACATAAAACGGCAACGGTTAAAATATTCTAATAAACAAATAATAGAACTTGATTAGTAATATCAATATTATTAGGTCTTCTAAGTTTTTGAAATCCAAATAATAACTTACATACATTAAAGAAAAAAGTGACATGTATGTTTTTTTAAAAGACTCGTCAAAGAAAATCCAATTTCTTGGTCAATTTTTTTGCAGACATCGATTGATACAACGATTACGGTCATTTATGATTGAGTTTTGATTTCATATCGTATGTATAATTTACATGATAGTTGTTGAGTGAGATGAAATATGCCTTTTGAGATTTCTCTATGTTTCTCAACATTACCAAAAATGTTACGAACACTTTTAAAAATTTAAAACTAAAAAAGCTTATTTAACGGAGTTGCTAACCTAATCATTCGTTTATGTTATACACTTTCATCTTCTTCTACTCCTATTGTCAGTTCTCTACCAGGCGAGTCGTTGACCAAGAATCAGATTTGAGGTATTGGGACATACTCAAGTTCGTCGGAGTTGCTTTTGTGAGACAATGACTGCTGCCCACGCAAATCGGACACATCTGAGTAGCTTGGTTACCGGAAAACTTGATCAACCGGTTAGATCTGTGCAACGCAGTTACCGGAAAACTCGATCTACTGGTCAGATCTCTCCAGCTTGGTTACAAGAAAACTATCCACACATATCAGAATAGATCTAGTTGGTGGATGTTCTAACATCCCTTTACACTCAAGAAAAAGGAAGAACTCAACTTTAAAACTTTAGAAATAGATTTTGATAATTAAAAGTTATATAACATTATGTAAAATAGTAATTCTGGATATATTTTTGTTTGTAACTTATAGTGCCTATTTTAATGTGTCAGGACCTATTTTTTAAAACAACGAGATCCAACAAAACAAAATTTACGAAACATTTCATAAACTAAAATCATAATACACCACCAGTTATGAAGTTTTTTTTTCTTGGTGAGAGAATGTTTGTGAAGAAAAGGTGAGAGTTTGAATGAGTGAGGTTTGAAGTGCAGGGGAGTTTGCTTATGTAGCTTGTCGGAGGATGTAGTGATTGGTTGATAGTGAGTAATGCGGATCGGCAATTTTGGCCGTTGATTTGAGAGTTGTTTTATGGACGAATGAGATGTGTTTTATGGACAAATGGGATTGTGTGAGGGTTTCTGACAGGTGAAAAGGGTACTTTAGGTGTAGTATACATTGACAACTAAGAACACTTGCTTTTTTTTTGCCTTTCTGGAGGTTATAGTTGCAGAACCACTTTTGGGTAAGGGATGAAGAATACTTCTTTGGGAATTTGGTGTAACATGTTTCTAAGGGATACGCATAGAATGGTTGTACATTAGGCTTAATATCTTATAACTCTTAAGTTTCAACATTCTCTCTCTTATATACATTATATATAGTATAATAGATATATATATATATATATATATATATATATATATATATATATATATATATATATATATATATATATATATATATATATATATATATATATATATATATATATATATATATATATATATATCTGTGTGTGTGTGTGTATGTGTGTAGGGGCCCACTTTAATAATCTTCAGCCAACCAACCCCACCTTCCCACCCCTTCTTCTTTGCAACAACGTCTCGCCACCTCAACTGTATCGCCGATCACCACCTAAAGTTCGACGACACCCAAGGAACACAGGCGAGACCTGCAACCACCCTTCAAAACCCACCCACCTGCAACCACCCGTCACACCCGGCGACACCTGCAACCACCCGTCACACCCGGTGACACCCGCAACCACCCGTCACCACCGTAATCAACCCTCGAGATCAGCACTATCTGGCCGACACTGCCACACCATCGACACCCCGACCCCCCTCTACCCCCAAAATCGCTACATACATCTGGTTCTTCACTACAAGACCAGATTGCAGAGCTGCATCACTCGCATCATATTCATCATCTTCTTTGTTAAGAGGAATTCTAATTAATGAAATCGTCTCACATCATCAACCTATATTTTGCAACGGTGTTCGTTGAACTTGACGGTCCCAGAAAAACTATTTCAGATTAGTTGTTGGTTGCTTGATGATGGTCAGGAACTCGTTTTACCGATGGCTAAAGTGTCGCTGCGAAAGGGTTTTGCAAGATGGTCGAAGTGATTAAGCAAAAATGGTGCAAGATGGAGAAGCACTATCAGAAAAGGTAGTGATTTAGTAATGAAGAAGAACGGGGTGGTCGACTGTTATTTAAAAAAGAAGAAGAACAGGATAGTATAGGGGGTAGGGTGGGGGTGGGCCAGATGGGGTTTGATTTGTTTTATAGTAAGTAAGGGTATTTTTGTCATTTCATATAACAACCCTCCTAAAATATTTCCGACACCCCTGAAATATTTATAACATCCCTATACGCCTTAAAATACACCCCGTATACGAAAACCGGTCCCGAATACCATTAATTTTACAAAAATAAAATAAAAACAAGAAATTAGGGCGCTTGTGGGCCGCGAAGACTTTGTCTTCGGGTTACGCGGGGCGCGACAGCTCAAGACCAGGGCGCACCCCCTACGGCCACGTGTCAGGTGTTGTGTCGAACCTATACTGTTGACTGGACACAACTAGGCCCTACATACCCTACGTCGCGGGCCGCGACAAGGTTGACGATCAGCACTATAAAAAGAAGCCCTCGGCTTCATTTGTCAAATCGTTCAGAATCATAAGCTCTCTCTCAATTTCTTTATAGAATACATAATTCCCGGGCATTATACCCCCCTAATTAACGAAGCTCTGCCTCATTGTAAGTATTTTAACCCTCGGTTACGTATTAGATACGCTGCCCGATTGATCTAGTGCACTGCTCCGTAACGACTGTCGAGGCGCTGCCCGACGTAGTCGTTGGAGTTCTGTCTCGAGGAGGGTATAACTAATGTAAATATTGGGTTATTATACTAATGCGTGTGCATTGTTTAATTAATAGATAATAACCAGGAAATCACAAAGGAAAACCCTAAAGTCGCAATGTGAGTAATCTCCTTTTTGTAAACCATTTTGCAAACTGTTTTTACAAAACCTCAATTGTTTAACCTTATATTTAATAGTTATTGAGTATTTGTATTCTATAATTGTCGTCGGTATGTTGGGGTTTTGTATACAAAATTTGTTACTACACTGTGAGTAGTGACATGACCACAAGTCGGGTTGACAGTAACGTGGGTGGTAATTAAAGTAGAAAAATAGGCAAATGTAATTGCGAGATCGCCCTCAATAACTGTAAACTGATAAAGCCTGTCTTAATTAAATTGGGATTCACTCACCCGTATTTCCCAATGACAAAATGTTTTTAAACGCGTTTCAGGTAACAAAATGTGATAGCCAAATAGAAGCTAGCTGGACAGCACTGAAGGCTTGGAAAAGTGGCTATAAAAGTTACCTAAATAAAGAAGATGTTTTATTCAATAAAATAGGGTTTATCCCTATAAACATGTTGTAATGGAAACTTGGGAATTTCCCATGTATTTAATATTATAAAAATGTGGTATTTTACTCTGATAAAATATTTTCTAACTACGGTCCTGATGTAAATTCCGCTGCCAAAATTGATAACCACCGATACCACTGATACTGGCTCGCGGCCACCCGCCCCCAGGTGATTAGGGGACGGGGGTTGCGACAGAAGGTGATATCAGAGCTACAACCACTGATTTCAGCCACAGAAGTGTTCTGCTGACAACAAAATTTTATTCATTATGTTAGGAAATAATCTACGTGATTACGTGCATATCTGTATATTATTGTTTTGTGTTATTTGACAATTTGTTAGTTTACAGTATGAGTGACCAAGAACCTTCAGACGCTTACCGTTAACTGTCCAACTCACCTAGGGACGAAGGAACTTCTTCCTAGCCTACCCCCTCGGGGTATTCGGCTGACACCGAAAAAGGGATTTTCGTATTCAAAGCATAATCTGAAGAGCCATTCCCTCCCAAGAAGAGAGGATGGTTCAGCAGAGGAGCTCATGAGCGTAGAAAAAGGATGAGAAAACTTCAGCAACAGCGAGCTTTAGTAGCCGCGAATAGAGAGATGAACGCAAAAACTCAGGATATAATCAGTAGATGACTAGCAAACTTCCACATACTAGTAACCACAGCCGCATACCCGAACCTAGAACAACTCATAGCACCACAACCACTACCCTTATTCCCAACACAACCTATGGATATCGAAATCAACCCAGGAGACCAAATTCCAGCACCTGCTTTTGACCCAACTGAAATCCCTAGAGTACCAGCACCCCATCCCCCAGACTATGACCCATGGTTTGACGACCATAGGAGCTACCCAGAACTCCATCCACAAGATGAACCCATGCAAAACCCAAAAGCACCCTACCCAGACCTTGACCCTCTAGACCCCTACTGGGATAATGACCAATATATCAGGGAAATTCTAGAGAACCCGTACCCTTACGAAGAACTAATGCCACAATACCCATACCCGATACCAGCACCTGCACCACCCATGAGCACTGAGAATGTGCAAGAACTCCGCACCTTTGGTGAGGAGATATTAGAAGGAAGTGAAAGGATGAGACAGATAGGGGAAAGACTCGTCTGGAAATATGACGAGCGCAACATGCAATATTGGATGAACCCCTATCAGTAATAGTAATAATAAATAATATATATATATATATATATATATATATATATATATATATATGTGTGTGTGTGTGTGTGTGTAAGTTGAAAAAAAATATGTAATATATAATAATATATAATCAACTAAAATAGATAATCCTTTAGTTATCGATGCATACTAGTATTGTAATTTTCAGTTGTGGTTGTAATAGATATAGATGCATATATATAAAATAGAGTAAAGGTCGCAATGACGACGATTTTGGATCAATGTGTTGTTATTCGCATTAAATATTGTTTCGTGATGTTAATACTTGGTAAATGTTTATAATCCAGATGGACAACGAAGTGAATCAAGAAAACCAGAATAACGATAATAATGGAAACCAAGTAGATAACAGTGCCATCCAACACATAGTGGCACAAGGGATAATAGACGCAATGCCATATATTATCAAAACGGTTAAGGAAGCATAAAATAATAAAATTAATAGTGGAAGTAAACGACCACCTACCAAACCCGATCACAACGTAAACAATGGACCCTTACTTCAAGTGCCCATTCCAAAAAGAAGAAGAACCATGTCTTATGGTTGTCCTTACAAAGAATTCTGGTCTTGTAAACCAATGGAATTCTCGGGCAATGAAGGAGCCATTGAGCTCTACGCTGGATAGAAAAGACTGAGGCAGTCTTGAAAATAAGCAAATGCGCAGAAGAGGATAAGATAATGTTTGCCTCCAACCTGTTTAAGAACTCAGCTTTAGAATGGTGGAACACTATCCTCCAGTCTAGGGGAAGTGACAGAACCTATAATATGGAATGGAACGAGTTTAAGAATATGGTGGATAGGAAATTCTGTCCTCCCAATGAAAAGGAACAGATAGCAAATAAATTCTTAAACCTTAGAATGACTGGAGTAGATAGTAAGGGTTACACTACTACATTCTTTTAATATGCTAGAATATTACCGACCATTGCATCACCAGAACCAGTATTAATCTCTCGTTACATCTGGGGATTAATCAGTGAGATTAGGCATGTAGTCAAGGCAGCTAGACCACAAACTATAGAAGAAGCTGTAGAACTAGAAAATACATTGACTGATGAATTAGGGCGTACGCAAGAAGAGAACCAGATGAGGAACCTAGCTCAAAAGCTTACCCAATAATTCCACTATGGAAATTCCAATCGTGGGAAAAACGTAGGTTCTACCTCTGCACCTTATTATAAAGCCTGCAAGAAGAAGCATTCAGGAAGATGTTCCACCTACTGCAATTTCTGCAAGATACCAGGACACAAGGAAGAAGATTGTAGGAAGAAACCCAGTAATGGAGTGTGCTTCAACTGTGGAGAAAAAGGGCATATCAAGCCGAACTGTCCAAAACTAGCTCCAGCCATGAACAACAAGACTACTAAGAATGCTAGAGCATTTGTTCTGACTGCAGAAGAAGCCAAGATGATCCCGGACGTGATTGCCGGTACGCTTTTAGTTAATGATGTTTTTGCTAAAGTATTATTTGACTCTGGTGCAAACCAAAGTTTTATTAATACTTCGTTTTGCAAACTTCTCAATCAACCATTAACTAAACTCTCACAAGAATGTCTAGTAGAAACAGCAAATGGGGAAACCATTAAGATTACCGAAATCTTGCAAGGAGCAAGAATAGAATTTTCAAATCAAAGGTTTGTTGCAAATCTTTGTCCAATGAATCTGGCAGGATTTGATGTTGTATTAGGAATGGATTGGTTAGTAGCCAGTAAAGCTAGTATTTTATGTGATCAAAAGTCAATCCAAGTAAAATCACCAAACGTGAAAAGATCACAATTAAAGGAGATAAGCCATCTAAGTCCACAAATGTAACAACCACCTAATTACTACTCGACTTTAATAATAAATCATAAGATTTTATATAAAGAGTGTCTTAATTAAAACGTAAGTTACCAAAACAAAGTTCTAAAGTAACCATATACTAGTCAACTACCGACTAGCTTAAACATTCATGACATGATTAGCAAATTGTTTACATCCAAAAACATTGTCTAATAAAGTTACGATAACGCGGAAGCTTCAAGGGTTGTGTTCGGTTCTTCAAAACTTGCTTGATCGCCATCCGTAAAGTCCCCATTATCACCTAATGTCAAAACCATTCAAAATGTTAGTGTTGACATTGAATTAGATCATATAAACAAGTTCTAGCATCAAATCTTGAAAAATAAAATAAAAATTTAAAAGTTGTCCTGTCGCGTGTCGCGAAGGACCTTCGCGTGGCGCGGGTGCCCCCGCGTGTCGCGCCAATTTCCTATGTTCCCCTCGCGTGGCGCGGGGGAATACGTTTTCCAGCAGGTCTAGAAACTGGACTTGCATATTTGCCCAGTTCCGGAAATTCACAAAATCCAACTTTAAATACTCATAACTTTTCGCTCGGTTGTCCATTTTAGGTGATTCTTTTTCCTATACGTCTGTAAGTTCATTACCGACGTGCCTATTACAATTATCATACCAAAAATTTTATTTAAGGGTCGAACGACTAAAAAAAATCACTATGCATTTATTCGACCCACTCTAACTACACCCATTTTACTAGCGTTTCACTAGTAAGCCTATGGCGCCTTATACCCATCATCCGGGACTTATCATCACCTGCATTTCCTTACCAATCCCATGGTTTAATGATCTTGTGAATGTTATCACCATGGCTAACTATTAAAACACTTATACTACAATTTACACTATTATTCGACCCGTTGGCTCATCTTATGGAATCCTCCAATATGATGACTACCAAACGGTTTCTTGCTAACTCTAATCCAATGAATTTAAGTAACGATCATGGTCGCTATAATCAACGCAACTTTTATTTTACAATGCGACTATACATAATTTAACAACAATTCACTTAATGTAACGAGTTAAGTTACATACCTTTAGAGCACGCCCTTCAAACGCAAATCGCCACCGGCTTGTCCACTCGACGTTCCGGTATCTTTTCCTATAGAGTTCAATCATGACGCGGTTAGAACTCTTTTCAATCATATATCACATAATTCGCCCAAACATCACAATTATGTGTTTTTAACTTTAAATTTCAGTTTCGAGCCTTCTTTGAGGCATTTTTACAAACACTTAAAGGGCGGAATTTTATATCTTTTATATTGTAGTTCATGGCTTGTCACTTAGCCTCAATTAACATTAATTGAGTTATCATATAGAGAATTAAACATCAAAATTTTCAGAAATCAGTTTCTATGAATCAAATTACACTAGAATAGCCTTCTAAACCCTAGTGTTCATCAATTTCTCACAAAACCCATGAATCACCTTCAATGTGTTCATTAAACTTTCAGAAATTAGACATGATTTCACTTATTGTTGTCTAGGGTTTACTCCTAGACACTATTTCATCCATATTCTATTCATTTAACAATCATGCATCAACAGATTTCAATTTCCCTAGATTCATGAGAATTTCAAGTAGAGATTTCTTCTCAAATTTTACATACCTTATGACCCCCTTGCAATGGAGATCACTAATCTTAGCTCGGATTTCGTTTTGGATCAGATTTGAACCTTCAATTTATGAGTTTTGTGGAAGTTAGGGTTTTGAAGAACCCTTGTCGTCCCCCCTCTTGTCTGGTTCGATCTCAGCACACACAAGTGTGTTTGGGTTTTAATTTTTTTTTGTTTTATTAATATTAGTTTCAATTTAAACACTTTTGGCCCCTCAACTTTCGTTTTTATTTTGTTTTAACTCCTTAACTACTCATAGGTCATCATCTAACTAGGTTAGTGTCATTCCTAGTTAGTTTGTTTCACTTATTTATTTACAACGTATTTGTAATATAAGAATTTCTATTTTCGGGGTGTTACAAGTCCACCCCCCTTAAAAGGGTTTCGTCCCCGAAACCAGAGTACGTACCGAATAGTGTAGGGTAGAGACGTCGCATCTCCTCTTCGGACTCCCATGTAGTGTCTGAACCTTTCCTATGCTCCCATTTGATCTTAACTTGATCAATTCTCTTATTTCGCAAGTGCTTAACCTTTCGATCTAGGATCTCTAATGGCCTTACAGCATAATTCAGGCTATTATCCACCTCGATATCATCGTAATGGATATAAGCTGTTTCCTCTGCTAAACATTTTCGCAACTGTGACATGTGGAATGTGCCATGTATTCCACTCAACTCTTCCGGTAGCTCGAGGCGATAAGCCACCTTGCCAACCCGTTCGATGATTTTAAATGGCCCGATAAACCTCGGGCTTAGTTTCCCTCTTTTTCTGAATCTGATAACGCCCTTCCATGGGGAAACTTTTAACAAAACCATGTCGCCTATCTGAAATTCAATTGGTCTTCGTCTTTTGTCGGCATAAGACTTTTGCCTATCTTGGGCTGCTTTCAAATGGGCTCGTACCACTTCAATTTTCTCATTAGTGGCCTGAATTATGTCTTTATGTGCCAACTCACGCGGACCCACTTCACCCCAACACACTGGAGTTCTGCATTTTCTACCATATAGCATCTCGTAAGGTGTCATGCCGATACTCGAATGGTAACTATTGTTATACGAAAATTCGGCCAAAGGTAGATAAACATCCCAACTTCCACCGAATTTGATGATACATGCCCGTAACATATCCTCTAGCGTCTATATTGTTCTTTCACTCTGCCCGTCCGTCTGAGGATGGTAGGCGGTGCTAATGAAGAGTTTCGTTCCCATTTGTTCTTGAAAATCTCGCCAAAAATTTGAAGTAAACCGGGTATCTCTATCCGACACAATGGATACCGGTACTCCGTGACGTACCACTATTTCGTTTGTATATACCTCGGACATCTTTTTCGAAGTATATGTTTCGCGTATAGGAATAAAATGTGCACTCTTCGTCAATATATCCACAATCACCCATATAGCATCGAATCCCCGAATCGTTTTAGGTAGTTTGGTCAATAGGTCCATAGTGATATGTTCCCATTTCCAAACCGGGATCTCCAAAGGTTGCAGTTTTCCATATGGTTTCTGGTGTTCTGCCTTGACTTGTAAGCAAGTCAAGCACTTCTCCACGTATTTTACCACATCCCTCTTCATTCCGGGCCACCAATAGTTTTGCTTCAGATCATTGTACATCTTGGTCGCACCCGGATGAATAGAATATCGGGATTTATGAGCTTCATCAAGTAGAAGCGTCTTCACCCCACAAGAATTTGGAACCCATATTCTTCCGGATCGAGTCTTCAACCCGTTCTTTCCATCCGACAAATCTTTTAACTGGCCGATTATTCTTTCCTTCTTCCACTTCTCCTCTTTCACTGCTTCTACCTGCGCTTCTCGGATACGCTCAAGTATACCCGTGGTCACCACAAGCTGCATCGACCTTACTCATATTGGGACATAGTCCGCTTTTCTGCTCAGAGCATCCGCCACATTATTTGCCTTTCCAGGATGATAGTGTATTTCACAGTCGAAATCCTTCACCGTTTCTAACCATCGCCTCTGTCGCATATTTAACTCCTTCTGATCGAAGAAGTACTTTAAGCTCTTGTGATCGGTGAATATGGTGCAATTTACCCCATATAAATAGTCCTCCATATTTTTAACGCAAACACCACCGCAGCCAATTCGAGATCATGCGTGGGATATTTCTTTTCATGTATTTTCAATTGCCTCGAGGCATAAGCTATAACTTTGCCTCGTTGCATCAAAACATATTCGAGCCCCGATAGTGAGGCATCCGAATACACCACCAAGTCTTCGACCCCGTCCGACAATGTTAATACCGGAGCTTGAGTTAACTTCTCTTTTAGAGCTTGGAACGCTCTTTCTTGTTCGACACGCCAAATAAATTTCTCCTCTTTCCGAGTTAACTTAGTTAACGGCGATGCAATCTTGGAGAAGTCCTAAATAAATCTCTTGTAATATCCCGCAAGCCCTAAGAAACTTCTAATTTCCGAGGGGTTCTTCGGGGGATTTCACTTTGACACAGCCTCAATCTTTGACGGGTCTACCAATATTCCATCGGCACTTATGATGTGGCCGAGGAATTGCACCTCTCGTAACTAAAAGGCACACTTAGAGAATTTCGCATACAACCTTTCTCGTCTGAGTGTCTCTAACACCTCTTGTAAGTGGTGTGCATGTTCTGCTTCACTTTTCGAGTACACCAGAATATCATCGATAAATACGATTACCGATTTATCCAACATTGGCTTGAAAACCCGGTTCATGAGGTCCATGAAAGCCGCGAGTGCATTTGTCAGCCCGAATGACATCACGAGGAACTCGTAATGTCCGTATCGCGTGCGGAAAGCCGTCTTCGGCACATCTTCCTCCTTGACCTTTAGTTGGTGATACCCTGATCTAAGGTCAATTTTTGAAAACCAGTTCGCACCTTGTAATTGGTCGAATAGATCGTCTATTCTTGGAAGCGGGTATTGATTCTTTACCGTGAGTTTGTTTAACTCCCGGTAATCGATACACATACGCATGCTTCCGTCCTTCTTTTTCACGAATAGCACCGGTGCGCCCCAAGGAGACACACTCGGCCTGATGAATCCTTTATCCAGCAGGTCTTGAATTTGTGACATCAATTCTTGTAATTCCGACGGCGCGAGTTGGTACGGTGCTTTAGCTACGGGTTTCGCGCCCGGAATCAATTCGATTCCGAACTCTACTTCTCGTTCGGGCGGTATCCCCGGTAAATCTTTCGGAAATACATCTTCGAAGTCTCGTACTACCGGTACGTCTCCAATCTTCAGTGATTCTTTCTCGGGCTCATTCGCATATATCATAAACGCCTTACATCCTTGCTTCATAAGCTTGTGAGCTTTCAACATCGAGCATATTATGGGGTTACCTCCTTTTTCGCCATAGATAGTGACGTGTTTTCCGCTCGGAGATGTTAGCTTTATCTCCTTACGGAAACACACAACCTTTGCGTGGTGCTGAGATAGCCAATCCATCCCAACAACTACTTGAAACTCCCCCATTGAAATCGGGATTAGGTCTATCAAGTATTCTTCATCATAGATGCTTAATTTGCAGCCTTGACAAATATCATAAACTATAAATCTTTTGTTGTACCCTATTTCAACTTCTAAGGGCACAGATAATTTCGTCAATACAAATGAAGGATGTCGAATAAATCCATGTGAAATGAAGGATTTATTCGAACCCGTGTCAAACAATACACGTGCAGGAATTGAGTTTATTGTGAATGTACCTGAGACACATCCGGTTCTGTTTTCGCTTCAGCCGCGGTAAGTTGGAAGGACCTAGCCTTCGCCTTTGGAGCTTCTGCTGGAGATTCTTTAACGTCTCTCCTTCCAACTAAGTCTGGGCATTCAGACTTTTTGTGGCCGGGCTGATAACATTTATAGCAAACGGAAACCTTTCCCGGACATGATGACGCGGTGTGTCCCGTCTTCCCACATATATGACACGACTTGTCTTTGAAGCGACACTCACCCTTGTGCCCCTTTCCACACACCTTGCAACTCGGCGACCCGCCTTTCACATCCGCCTTCTTTCCCGATTCAACAGTTCGAGCTTTCTTTGTAGGGCTTGGGTTCACATCTTGTGCCCTTCGCTCGCCCCTCTCAATTTGTTTCTTCAATTCAATTTCCCGCTCCCGGGCGGTGTTGATAATTTCCATGAGGGTTTCATACTTTGAGGGAGTCATGAACTCCCGGTATTCAGCACTCAGCATGTTGTAATAGTAGTATATCTTCTGCTCTTCCGTGGTGACCAACTCGTCACAGAATCTCAGCTTATCCATAAAGGTACCCGTGATCTTATTGATTGTTTCACCCTTTTGTCTTAGCTGAATGAATTCTTCCTTGATCTTGTTAATAACCGCTTTGGGACTATGGTGTTTAAGGAACGACACCTTAAACTCATCCCAAGTCATAACCCTCACCGCTTCGGCTCCTATTTCCTTCTTTTTGTTGTCCCACCAATCTTTGGCTTGACCCCTCAACTGACCCGTTTCGTAAGCAACAAAGTCACTTACGTCACAATGGGTCCTTTCAAACACTCCTTCAACATCGCTTAACCATCTTTGGCATATTATCGGGTCGACCTCCCCGTTGTAGATTGGCGGTTTACACGCCATGAACTCTTTGTACGAACATCCTTTACGTTCTCCCGATTTCTCTTTCATAAGGTTGACACTATCTTCCAACCTTTTGACTCGTTCTTCGACTAGTGACAACACCGTGTTTTGAATTTTGTCTATAAACCCGGATAGACTACCTTCAATTGCCTTCCCCACTTCTTCGGCAATTATTTCTTTCATTTGTTCGGTGCTTGTCGGCACCAGATCATCATCGTTTCTTTCCGACATCTTGAAACTGAAATGTTTATATTAAACGTTAAACATTTCATTTATAACATAGCTTTATTTGCTTTGGTTTAGCCAAGTTCATAACTTGCTTAAACCGTTCACTTTTTGGTGCACTTTCCGGGTTTTAGTGAGTTAACACGCTCTTCCCATGAACATTAATTCACATCTCATTTCTTACATAAGATAAAATCTATTAAAATGATAAATTAATTCTTACCGGACGATCGATCAAGCTTGAACCGAACACTTTGTTGACAACCTTAAGCTCTGATTACTAACTTGTAACAACCACCTAATTACTACTCGACTTTAATAATAAATCATAAGATTTTATATAAAGAGTGTCTTAATTAAAACATAAGTTACCAAAACAAAGTTCTAAAGTAACCATATACTAGTCAACTACCGACAAGCTTAAACATTCATGACATGATTAGCAAATTGTTTACATCCAAAAACATTGTCTAATAAAGTTATGATAACGCGGAAGCTTCAAGGGTTGTGTTCGGTTCTTCAAAACTTGCTTGATCGCCATCCGTAAAGTCCCCATTATCACCTAAAGTCAAAACCATTCAAAATGTTAGTTTTGGCATTGAATTAGATCATATAAACAAGTTCTAGCATCAAATCTTGAAAAATAAAATAAAAATTTAAAAGTTGTCCTGTCGCGTGTCGCGAAGGACCTTCGCGTGGCGCGGGTGCCCCCGCGTGTCGCGCCAATTTCCTATGTTCTCCTCGCGTGGCGCGGGGGAATATGTTCCCAGTTCTGGAAATTCACCAAATCTAACTTTAAATACTCATAACTTTTCGCTCGGTTGTCCGTTTTAGGTGATTCTTTTTCCTATACGTCTGTAAATTCATTACCGACGTGCCTATTACAATTATCATACCAAAAATTTTATTTACGGGTCGAACGACTAAAAAAATCACTATGCATTTATTCGACCCACTCTAACTACACCCATTTTACTATCGTTTCACTAGTAAGCCTATGGCGCCTTATACCCATCATCCGGCACTTATCATCACATGCATTTCCTTACCAATCCCGTGGTTTAATGCTTTTGTGAATGTTATCATCATGGCTAACTATTAAAACACTTATACTACAATTTACACTATTATTCGACCCTTTGGCTCATCTTATGGAATCCTCCAATATGATGACTACCAAACGGTTTCTTGCTAACTCTAATCCTATGAATTTAAGTAACGATCATGGTCACTATAATCAATGCAACTTTTATTTTACAATGCGACTATACATAATTTAACAACAATTCACTTAATGTAACGAGTTAAGTTACATACCTTTAGAGCACGCCCTTCAAACGCAAATCGCCACCGGCTTGTCCACTCGACGTTCCGGTATCTTTTCCTATAGAGTTCAATCATGACGTGGTTATAACTCTTTTCAATCATATATCGCATAATTCTCCCAAACATCACAATTATGCGTTTTTAACTTTAAATTTCAGTTTCGAGCCTTCTTTGAGGCATTTTTACAAACACTTAAAGGGCGGAATTTTATATCTTTTATATTCTAGTTCATGGCTTGTCACTTATCCTCAATTAACATTAATTGAGTTATCATATATAGAATTAAACATCAAATATTTTAGATTTCAGTTTCTATGAATCAAATTACACTAGAATAGCCTTCTAAACCCTAGTGTTCATCAATTTCTCACAAAACCCATGAATCACCTTCATTGTGTTCATGAAATTTTCATAAATTAGACATGATTTCACTTATTGTTGTCTAGGTTTTACTCCTAGACACTATATCATCCTTATTCTATTCATTTAACAATCATGCATTAACAGATTTCAATTTCCCTAGATTCATGAGAATTTCAAGTAAAGATTTCTTATCAAACTTTACATACCTTATGACCCCCTTGCAATGGAGATCACTAATCTTAGCTCGGATTTCGTTTTGGATCAGACTTGAACCTTCAATTTATGAGTTTTGTGGAAGTTAGGGTTTTGAAGAACCCTGGTCGCCCCCCCCTCTTGTCTGGTTCGATCTCAGCACACACAAGTGTGTTTGGGTTTTAATTTTTTTTTGTTTTCTTAATATTTTGTTACCATATTGTTCGTCCACGAGAACTGTTTGTGTATGCATTCTTTTGGTAGTTAACAACACTATAATAGGATGGCTGTGACACACACCGATAGATAATATCTGATTGTCTTAGTTTTTTTTTCTGACTGTTTCAGTTATGTTTCAATAAATAATATCTGATTGAGAAGCACTAAATTAACAATGGTCCTCCAATTCCAGATCAATAATGTAAGGAGAAGCGTTGAGATAACGGACATCCATCAAGCTCAAAAAGAAAACTTGTGTTTCCCATAGTCACAAACGATTGCGGTTTGTATTTCGCATAGCCACCGTTTCCGTAGTAAAAAACGGTTGCGGTTTGCACATTCAATCTTCAATACTTCATTAAAATACCACTAGTAGAAGAACCCGACTCGTCTTCATGTTACGGAGAATGTTCTCGAAATTGAAGGAAAAAGGAGTAAAAAAGATGAATTAAGGCATGCATTGTTTAAATCTGAATCAGTTGTTAGGGTTTCGTTTCTTCATGCTCCAACTAAACCCTTGAATCCCAATGCTTCTCTAAAAATATTCATTGCACATTCAATATTCACAGTTGCATTTGGAACAAGAAGTCCAACAATCCGTTTATTATCTGTTGTTGTCTAAACAATATGAAAGCACGCAACGAATTTGACAACTGTTGCGGTTTGCAGATTCAACGGTTCTCCAATCTTTGTTGTGTACTGATTATTGAAAAGATTTGTTGAAATCAAAGAAAAGAGTAAAAAAGATGAATTGAGGCGTAGCCCATAAACATCTGTTTGCAAAAAAAGACCAATTTCAAGAATACTATACCCAAACAATCAAAATGAGGAGCTTAATAATCATACAAGTATACTTTATTTTTATTTATTAGTATAAAAATGAAACAACTGTTCAGTTTATATTGAAGATCAAATCAACGAAGGGATTTGATAAATATTGTTACATATAAAGACTGTTGAGAGAGAATCGTTTTCTACTTTGTTATTATTTTAATAGTGCAACATTGATGATTACCAATGGATGATTAGTCTGATGCTACTTTTCACAATGCAACTTAAGAATATTAATGTTTTTATCATGGTTATAAGTTCTTAAACATGTATCTATTAGGTTACTTATTTTTTGATTTCACCTTTTAATCATAATGGAAATGATAATAAAAATTTATTTTATTTATTTATGCATTTGCATTTTTTCATTGTATCTTGGAGTTTATTTTGTTTTATGTTTGTTGTTTAACCATAATGTATTTATATTTTCAGAACAATTCTTATTTACCGATAATGTGGCGCTTTACAATATCTTAATACTATTTATACAGCATCGTCCTATGTTAAAACATTATGGCGTCTTTATACCACGTTATTTGATAACATATTTACCCAGAAGCTATTCATGTACCATATTAATTTTATATTATCCTTATGTATATTTTGTTTTCATCATGTCTTCAAATTGAACTCCGCAAATGACCTCATGATGTCTTTAAAACATGCACTGTTGTTTGATAATTTATGCTGATAAGTCGGTTCTTTTAGTTCTGAATTTTAAAGTATTACCATGAAGTCTTCTTATTCATCTGTCAAATATATAGAATATCGACTTATGCATTCTTTTGTATTATTTGTATTACTTCGATATACTATTATTGACAACTCTGGTATTCACGCTTTTATTTACAACTGCTTTACTTTTTATGTTGAAACAATTAACTTTATATGATCATAGTTACAAAATTGGGATTTAAAAATGTGCTTGCTGAATGAAGCTTATGGGAATACATTCCATGTGCATTTTACAGCATTGTAATGGAAGCTCGAAAAAAGTCTGTAAATGCATATGTGAAATCAATAGACATAATTTGCTTGATCCTCAATTGCAATAACTAAGTAAGTTGGATCCACTTTTGATACTCTTAGTTTTTTTATTATATATATATATATTGAACGGCAAAAGTCTATGATTATAGAACACGGGCCAGCAAGCTGTAAAACCCAATTACAATTACAAGCGAAAACAAAAACATACCAACATAACAATTTATTTTATGATATCTCTCACATTAAAGTCCCTCCATCTCTCCCAAACAAAATCTTTAATCTTTGATCTTTCTTTAATCCATATAAAAGAGCTTTCCTTTATATTTTCCATTGTATTTGTTACCGATATCTTGCAATTGTCAAATTCAGCCGAGTTCCTTGACTTCCGGATGTACCATATCGTTGTCATTATGATAGCCTTTATTAATAACTTCCAATTCTTTGATCCTTCAAGCCCTTCCACGCGTCGCATAATTTCTCCACAGTTCTCTATTTTACCCATATCCGGAAGCTTTAACCATATCCACACGTTCCACCATGTCGCGCGATCCATTAGGCATTTAAATTACATGTGTTCAACTGTTTCTTCTTCAGTCTCACACCTCGAACAATTTTGACTACCTAATACTATACCTCTGCGAACTAGCTCGGTTTTAGCCGGAATTCGATTTTTTGCAGCCCTCCATACAAAAAGATTGACTTTTGGCAGAATTCATTTCTTCCAATATCCCCACTCCACATCGCCAGGCTCTGCTTCTTGCTTGTTTATTTCACCTCTTAACATTGCAACCGTAATTGACTCATTCTCTTTTGATTTACATCTCCACACGTCCTTATTTTCACTAGTGTAGTATCCATTTAGTATGCCCAACAACTCTATGTATTGAGCCGACTGTTGTGCATTTTTCGGCCCACGAACCCATACCCAAGACCAAACGTGCCTTCCCCAATTTTCTTTGCGCAGCTGTGTACCTGTACATTCTTTTCTTTTGCCAAATTGAAAATAGCAAGGAATCTATCCTTTAGATTTGATCCACCAGCCCATATATCAATCCAAAATTTCGTTTTCTTCCCATTCCCCAATTTTACAAACAGGTTTTTACATAAAGATATGTTTAAATTTGTAAATTCGTTTTCCACCCCAACAATATCTTTCCATGTACCGCTTAATTTGTTTTTTGAAGGAATAAAAAAGACTGACCTTTTCTTCGTATGAATTGCTTCAATCATTTTAATCCAAAGAGCCTGCGGATTTTCTTTATACTTAAACCACCACTTCGCTAGGAAAGCGAGATTTGCACTCCTTATGTCCCCTACCCCTAAACCTCCACACCCCTTTGATTTTATTATGTTATCCCATGCAACCCATCTCATTTTGCACTTCCCATTTATTTTATCCCAAACAAAATCCCTCCTAATTGCTTCTAACTCCTTTACCACTTTTTTAGGGGCAAGAAATAATGATAAGTAATAGTTTGGTAATGCTCCAAGAACCGCTTTTGCTAAAACAATTCTACCCGCCATCGATAAAAATTTCACTTTCCAAGATGACAGCTTGGAATTAAATTTATCAATTATGGGTTTCCAGTGTTTTACTTTTTCCATGTTTGCCCCAATCGGAATCCCCAAAAAACCAAATGGAAATTTTTCTTCTTTGCAATTTAATCCATTCGCCATTTCCTCCACTGTTTTATTACAAACCCACCCCCAATAGGTTACATTTATTCAAATTAACCTTTAAGCCTGACACTAAATAAAAACATCTTAAAATCCGATTTAAGTTTTTAATGTTTCTATCCGACCATTCCCCAAGAAATATTGCATCATCCGCATAACAAAGATGTGAGATTATCGGTCCCCCATTTGTCACCGAGACGCCTTTGAATAACCCTATTTTAATTGCCCTTTTTATTATAACATCCAGAGCCTCTAAAGCTAGGATGAAGAGAAAAGTTGATAAAGGGTCCCCTTGTCTTAACCCGTGAGATAGGTTAAATTCCTCCGTAGGCGACCCATTTACCAACACGGAGGCTCTATTTGAACCCAGACTCGCCCCTATCCATTTTCTCCCTTGAATAATTGGTTGTATTTAATATATGTTTTAACTTAAATTAACATAAATATGGACATGTAAACTGATTGACCGTAATTATAGAAAATGCTATTTTTTGACATATTTCCATGTTTATTTACTTTCATGATTGATTTATATTTAATGGAAATTAAATTTTAGATCTTGTAATTTTGTATAAGATACAATGTTTCCTTAATTAACAGTACCTAGCTAATTATAAATATTCTTTAAATATTTCATACTTCTTACATTCTTCTCTAATTAGAAAATACTCTATCAATTACCATAAACCAAGGTAAGTCCCTACATTGACTGTTCTATATTTTGATGTTTTTGATCCAAATGTATAGCATATTGATTATTTAGTACAATGTGTTAGTATACATTGTTGTGTTTTTATTTTACTAATCTTACATTTGAATTATATGCAGAAATGGAACAGCCTACAATCACCCTGTTGAACAATTTGGACCTCAACGTTGATAACTACACCATCAGCATTCACATTGTTTGTTTGTGGACAAGAGCTGATTTCAATAACGCTAGAAAGGTTTATTGCTATGATATGATAGTCATGGACAGTGAGGTAAGCGTTCATACACTACTGATTTAACTTAATAATATATAAAGCTAATTCTTAGAATATGTATTATTTGTATACAAAAATGTAGTTTTTGTTAGGGAACAAAAATGCAAGCTTTTGTTTTGGCAAAAAACGCAACTAAATACCAACATCTTTTAGAAGAAAAGTGATGTTTGACTATTCGAAATCCATCGTTGGGTGAGTGATGTGTGTAAAATGCAACATATAAATTACATCAAATGAGGCATAAAACTAACCCTTTTTTAGTACTAATGTTGGAAAAAGTGTGCTTTTGTCTTCCTTTTGTATTTTTAGGACCAAATGAGCTTAAATGAACAAAAGGAACAAATATGTAGCAAAATCTAATATAAATACAAAGAAAAGGAATAAACGTGGCATCCCCGACCCCTCGACAACATCTTCCCAAGCAAAAACAAGAAACAGAAGGCTGACCACGGCCCCGTGCCCAGCGGACACGGGGGCGTGGCCAGGTGTCTGCAGAAAATGACAAAGTTGTAGAAGCTTCTATTCCCAGCACGGGGGCGTGCCCAGCTCAACACGGAGCGTGGTCAACGCTAGGATTCGTAGAATCATGCAAATCTTGATAGTACAGATACGCTTCTGCACACGGGGCCGTGCCTAGCAAACACGGGGGCGTGTGGAGCCTAATGCAGACAATTGCAATTAATGAAGAAAGAGAAACAGGATGGCCACGGGGCTATGTCCACTGGACACGCGGCCGTGTCCGGGCTTCTGTTCAGGCTGTAAATAGGGGTGCTTGGCTCACTTCAAAGGCATCCCTTGGCAAACCACCTCTCTCCCACTTCACCACCACTCCACCATCACTACAACACCCACATCCACCACCATCATCCATCATCCACCTTAGAGTGTGTGTAGTAGTCTTGGGATCCAAGATTGATCGTACTCTTGTCAATCAAATGCCATGTTTGGCTAAGTCTCTTACATCACTTGGTGAAGACAATCATTTAATGTAATACTTTTGATTTTTAATCTTTCCGCACTTTTTATTTGGTTTTGTATTAATGACTTTAATAACTAGTTTCTTATGTTGAAGGTGAAACTTCTTTATCATTTGTCCGTGGTGTCTTGGCATTACTTTACTGTCTTTATAAAGTAAAAGATTTTCACCATTCATATCTCTACGGTCTATATAGAGATATGTTGGCTACCTGGTCGGGGGTTAAGGGAATGGTTTAGTAAGGTTCTTGCCTTATTCAGTGTATAGATCCTGCAAGGACCTGGGTCAAGCTTACTAGGACCTCCTTCAATACCCACTAGTATTGGATGGCGTGGGTGCGAATGGCTTGATCCCCTCATATGTAAACTACTATTAATACATTAACCCGTCTACTTGGGATTGTATCCCTGCTGACTCAAACCACTTAGCCGAGGGTCACCTCCCTTTCAAAAGAGGGGCTTACCACTTTACGCATTAATAACTTAATTAACTATCTTTCAATATTCCGACCCTTTGGGATTGTATCCTTGCTGACTCAAACCACTAGGTTGAGGGTAACGTCACCTTCAAAAGAGGGGCCTACTACTATAACTAAGATAAAGTTGGTGCAGTAATGTCTATCGTCTTCGTCAATACCAGTCCGTAGCAGATACTAAAGAATTCAAGTGTTTTATATTGTAATTAGATAGGATAAACCAGAGCTCGGTAGTCAAGAAAATAGGGTTTTAGTGTTGGTTGACCAGTCCATTTGAACTGGAAAAGCCAGTTCATATGAAGTGACCACTTCGTGTGAAATGGCAAAGCCAGTCCATATGAACTGGAAAAGCCAGTTCATATGAAGTGTCCACTTCGTGTGAAGTGGCAAAGCCAGTCCACGTGAACTGGAAACATCTATAAATAGGAGCTCTTGGTCATTCATTTGTAACAATTCAGAATTCGGTAGCGAAGCTCTGCCGGATTGTCTCCAGGTGCTGTAATACTAGCATATCAATACAAGAGACATTTTAAAGTGAATCAAGCTGTAATCAAGTCCGTATCACTGAATTCCGCCTTTGATTCGGATTAAAACTCTTTTGATCGACTCGTTTAGGTCGTACAACATTCCTATAAGTGGTATCAGAGCTCAAGAGGAAGAGTTCTTACCATTTCAGCTTGATTTCGTCATCAACATCTCATTTATACTCACTTTCTACTTGAGTTTTCAAAATTAATCACGATTGCACGGATAAAATGGATTGATTTTCACATATATCACGCGAAATACAGTTTTAAACAATCCTTGAAAGAATCGGTCCAATAGGAATATAATTTGAACAGATCTTGTCGGCCATAGATTACCTATATTTAGGTTTGCATGTGATATTATTAGTACATAGAAGATTGTCAGACTCATTGATAACATCACGTGAATTGGAAATTGTGTTGATCATTTAATGAAAATCACATGTAGTATGATAATACTTTGAAAGGTCCAATTAAAAATTAAATGTTTTAAAAAGTTGTCGGTCATTGTTGATTTCATAATTAGCTCAACATGTGATATTTTAAAAAAAAAAGTCATATTTCATTAAGGTCATATAAGTCAAACCGACTACCCGATCGGGTCACAATCCGAATTCAAGGCAATTTGTTTGTTCAAGTTTAAAGTGCAACAAATCGAGTGGCAATCCGAACAGATTACCACCCGATCCTAATCATTCTATTTGTTGTTGTGATTCAGGTCAAAGCATCGGATACTCGCCCGAACGGATCTTCACCCGATTCGCTGTCATTCTATCTTTGTTATATTGTTGACTTTTGTTGACTTACTTGATCGGATACCTGTCCTATTCAGCAGTTTGATAATTTTTAAATATAATCACTGTTGTTTGTTTGATTCAGGTAATTCGAGGAGACAGCATCATGGCTGAAATCAAGGTGAAAACCAGAGAAATGATTCTAAGTGAGAAAACATACAGAGAAATAAACATTGCTGGAAAAAGAATTAATGAAATGCAAGAAGAGTATGAAAATGCTATAAGCAATAAACGATGGGACAAGAAGCGAGAGTGCTATGTAAACAGATATGGTGAACCTGTTGTTCCCAAGAGGGACATAATTTTTTATGATGTTCTTTTAGTAATTCCTCGATCCGTCGAATATTATTCAATTACTCCAAAAGATAAAACATATGCGAAAAGGCTGGAAAAAATCATAAGACATGCCATGACATCAAGTTTGAGGAAGAGGGATGAAGAAAGGATGAAGAAGATTGTTGATGAGATGGTGAACGATTTGAAAAAGGTTGCTGAGGAAGTTAAAGTTGATGCTGTTAAAGAAGAAGAAGAAGAAGAAGATGTGAAGATTTCTGAGGAAAAGAAGGTGGAAGAAAAAGTTGTTGAAAAAGAAACTGTTACTAAAGAACAGCAGGTTAAAGAAGCTGGGAAGAAGCTTGAAATTTTGGTTGAAGTGAAGGATGTGATTTTGGAGGTTGCTGGTGTTGTTGGTGATGAAACTGATGTTGTTGATGATGCTGGTGTTGATAAAGAAGGAAAAAAGAAAGATGTTGATCAGACTGATGCAGCAGAGAACACCGAGGTGCCAATCACTGAGGTAAATAGTGAATCTGAAATCTTAAAAACTGTTGAACAGTGCAAGAAATGCATGGAAATGTGCAGTGCTTGTACTGAAAAGACGAAAAATTCAGAACAAGAGATCTTGAATTCAATAAAATCGAAAAAGTTTTCAACAATAAATGCAAAGAAATGTTAGAAAATGAAAAGGTTTTAAAAGATAATGATGAAAAGCTCACATAAAAATATAAAAAATCAGAAAAAGAAAATTAAGTTTTGAAAGAAAATGTTTCGAAAATGACAGAAGAATGTGTTCAAAAAGAAAATGCTTGTCAGGAAATGAAGAAAGAGTATGATTCAATAAAATTGGCTTATCACATTACAAAAGAGTCATATGAAAATGTGAAGAGTCAAATGAAACTTGTTCAATCCAGATTGAAATACTGTTCTGAAACAACTGATATGCTTAAGCGACAGTATTCAATAAAGCAACAAGTTGTCAATTCTTACATTGAGGATGTTGCTAAGCTAAAGCATCAGATTGCTGATTTAGAACAGGATAACAACAAGTTAAAATGTTATCATGCATCATCATATGTGCTTGAAGAATTTTCAACATAAAACCGGATGGTAAAGATTCTGAGCAAAACAAAAAGGGAATTGGCTCAGAGTTTCATCAAGTTCCACCACCGGAAAAGTTTGCATTTTATGATGATGAAAGGTCGAAAAAGCTTTCAACATGGTGGATCAATTGCCAGATAACATTGACGTAACCTATTCTAAATCTGATGATTCTAGTGATTCAGAGGTGGTAGGTAAGGTCGTTGAAAGTGTGTTGAAAGAAGAGTCGGTTGATAAAGGTAAATCTGAATCACAGGATGAAAATGAAGGTTGTTTTCATGAAGAATATCTGAAACACTCAAAATCTGAGAAAAATTTGAATGATGATTCAAAAGGATTGGTTTATTCCATGATTGGATCGGACAAATTATTCTTAGATATTGTATTCCCGATTCAGAATGTGATTTCAGAAAAGATTGACAAAGTTTTCAAAATGGTTCAAATTGAAAAATCTGAAATTCCAAAGTTTGCTGGAAAGTGTCACAAAACTTTTTATAACAAACCTGGTTACAAGAAGAAAAACATGAAGGCTGGGTTGGGTTATAAGAAGAAACAAAGTTGGAATAAAAATGAAAAACCAAATTATCATGCAAAGATGAATTTTGTTCATGGAACAAGTTCCAAAGAAGAGAAAGAACTTCAATTTAGGCGTCAGTCTAATGAAGAGTTCTACGCTCAAAAGAAAAAGCAACAACCACATGTCAAAGATGTGTCCAAGAGAACATGTTTCAAATGTGATCAAACTGGACATCTTGCACGCAAGTGTCCAAATCTGAAACCTGTTGATGTTGAGTTGAAAAAGAAATCTGATGATGTTGAGATACATAAATCTGAGGATGTGAAACAAAGGTCAACCAGATTTGATTCAAAACAAACTTGGAGGTACATTACAAACAAGTTTGTTTCAAATCAAACTTGGAAATCAAACCCGAATAGGGTCGATTCAAGACAGACCTGGAATTCTCACACACCCAGATTATGAACAACACAAAGTTGGAGACCAAATGTTGATGCAACAAAACCACAATAGTTTTGGAAACCAAATGTTGTTCAGAATCAAAATGTTCAAAAAGAATCACATTTTTACAAACGAGGTACTCCTAAAGGTCAAACATGGAGTGTTAAGAAACAAGTAACTTCGGTAGATGATCCTAAAATTGAAAAAGTCTTTGTACAAAATGACAAAGATTTTCCGAAGTTGAATGAAGAATATTGTGTTGAAATGCCTACGGTCAAACAGACCTAGGCTAAATTGTTCAAGTGACTAAATAGTTGAATGTGCAGGTGCTCAAGAAATTTGAAGATTGTGATAATGGAAAATGGAGCAGCCTGGCACAAGTAGAGGAGGCTGCTGAACCCTGTGTTGGTTGAAACAGGGAGTTTGTTTGTTTTCTGTACATAAATAAATAATATTTCAAAAACCCTAAAAATTGAAAAATTTAAAAAATCAAAAATATGTTTTTCTTTTGTCAAAAAATTTAAAAAAAAATCAAAAATGTTTTTTTTAAATTTGTTAAAAAAATTCAAAAATTCAAAAATATGTTGATTGAATATGCCGAAACCCTCACGGCGGAACAAACATGATCAATTTCACAAGATTGAAAAACGGTTTTCAAACTGTAAAAAATCAATGTGTTGTAAATCATGGGGGTACATTATACTTTCTGCAAAATAGAGCATGTGAAGCAGAAAATGGATGGTGAGACAAAGCTATCAGTGTCGGTTTGTCAAATTTTCTTTAAATGGTTTTGCATTTTAAGGGGAGTAAGAATATTTCAGAAAATCCAAAAACATTTGAAAATTTGAAAAAGAAAAAAACATGATAAAATGAAAAAGAGTTTTTGTGTAAAAAGAGGAAATGATAGTACATCAGTAGACAATCACAGTACGCTAAAGAAATGGAATGTTTTAATGTGATAAACGGTCTCACTGATGATATGCCAGTAGGTTTTTACACGCTTAGTAGATTGTTTTCGAGATATAAACCTAAATATCAAATACTTACTTATCTCGTGGGGAACATCTCTCGGATATATGGGTAACCCCCGAAATCTTGTTTGAGAGATTGCCTGATTCAGAGATACTAGGTCTTTATACTGTTTGATATCTGGGGTATTATACCTGGTCTTCTGATTTTGCGGAAGCAATGGCCTAGACCTCGTATAATACTTTACGCGTTTTTAAAGCTTACCCTCTGCATAAAAATTGAAAAATATCGAAATATATGAATCAATTGCAGTTGAAGAAAAGATTCTCTAAAGGGAACACACCTAAAGTCGAGCCTTCATATCTTTGACTGAACGGAAGTTCATACCTGAGCTCTCAAGGTCTCGCATTAAGCCAGAGAACAGATATCAAATTGGTATACTCACTTGTAAGACTGAATCTAGGGAATTTTGATACGGGAGTATATTCTGAGGTGGGACACGCGAATAAGTTTAAGTTATTAAAACAATAACCTCGTATCTCGAATCAATTGAAGTATGTGTGAAAATTTAAGTGGATCAGTATACTGACATTCTAAGTGAATCGTTTAGAACTTAAAGTGTTTAAAAGCTCAACGGTACTAGTGATTTGTCATAAACTGATATGATCCTCTGGCGCAAACTCAAACAAAAATATTGTCTGTAAATATGTTCGTAAATATTTCTTTACAGCTTTATATTTCAGAAAATACAAAAAGAATTTGATTTCTACTTTATTTTCGACAACCGATGTCTGAGGGCTGAGTTTCAAAATCTAAGTATGCTGATTGTGTTTCTGAAAATAAACAAGTTCATTAATTTGAAACTTGTAATTTTAAAATCAAAAATCAAAAATCAAAAACAGTTTGTGATATCTCCAAGGTCATTAAGTTGGACTTGGATGATTAACTGTGAGGGAGTTAGATGCTCATATTGTCAAAATCTGCAAAAGAGTCAGTTTTGGATGTTGGATTCTTAAAAACTGTCAAATCAATGAAGATTGTTGACAGAGGGAGAGAATCAAGTATTTCTGGAAATATTCATATTATTATATTTTCGAGCCAGGATCTTGATTTAGAAAGTTTAATAGAGCCAGATTACAATTCCTAAACAATTTCAAAATGTTTGTACTTATAAACGATTGAGGATTGCAGATGTTGTACCAGACTACGATCCCGACAACCGAGTCTATGGGGGAGTCCGAAGATGAGCTCAACACAAGAGGAAGCATGGATTCAAGGAGCCATGTAACTATCCTGGAGAATCTTGTATCCGGAAAGCCAGGTGTCGATCCCAAAAGGACGGAAGCTTGACGAAAGGGGGAGCCTGAAGAGTCTACAGAAAGGGGGAGCTGAAGCTGAAGACAGATCCACCGGGAATTTGTTCAAGAAAGAGGGAGTATGCACTTGCTGATGATATCAAACCTGCAAGAAGACTCAAAGAGAGAAAGAAAGACAAGATGCTACGAGATTGACTAAGGGAATATCCAAGGGGGAGTCTGTTGGTGCAGTAATGTCTATCGCCTTCGTCAATACCAGTTCGTAGCATATACTAAAGAATTCAAGTGCTTTATATTGTAATTAGATAGGATAAACCAGAGCTCGGTAGTCAAGAAAATAGGGTTTTAGTGTTGGTTGACCAGTCCATATGAACTGGAAAAGCCAGTTCATATGAAGTGACCACTTCATGTGAAATGGCAAAGCCAGTCCATATGAACTGGAAAAGCCAGTTCATATGAAGTGACCACTTCGTGTGAAGTGGCAAAGCCAGTCCATGTGAACTGGCAACATCTATAAATAGGAGCTCTTGGTCATTCATTTGTAACGACTCGGAATTCGGTAGCGAAGCTCTGCCGGATTGTCTTCAGCAGCTGTAATACTATCATATCAATATAAGAGACATTTTAAAGTGAATCAAGCTGTAATCAAGTCCGTATCACTGAATTCCGCCTTTGATTCGGATTAAAACTCTTCTGATCAACTCGTTTAGGTCGTACAACGTTCCTACCGATAATCTCTTAAAAAGTGCAAAAGTGCGGAAATCATCAAAGGTTACATTAAAGGCAAGTCGGATCCAAGTGATTCATCTTGTCTATCTATTTTTATTTTATTTTTATTTTCAGCATTTTAGTTTTTATTTTTCATGTTTAAAAACCTTTTCTAAAAATTTTGATTTGATTAGACGTTGAGGATAAACCGGTACTAAAAGCTCTTGTGTCCTTGGACAACCTCGGTATCTTACCAACGCTATACGACGCTCACGATGGGTGCACTTGCCCATGTGTGTGTTTAGTGTTAGTAGAATATTGTGTTTTATAAATTTAAAACTTGACTAATGTGTTAAAAAGGGCTTACAATATTAATAAAAACATATCACACTCAACACACACCAAGTTTTAGGTGCCGTTGCCGGGGACACAAGAATTTTAAGAAAGATTAAAATCGACGGCCTAATCAGTTTTTTTAAAACCTTTTTAAACTACGTGCACATTTTTACATTTTTAGATAGTTTTTGCATTACAGTAGTCTGAACACTGGGTCGTGCTCGCTGAACATGCCCCCGTGCTGCATAATTTTTATAAAACTCCCAGATACAGAGTCTGAACACGGGGTCGTGCTCAGTGAACACGCCCCCCTGCTGCACAAAACCAGTTACATTTTTTTAAACGCCCAGATACAGAACCTGAACACGGGCCGTGCTCACTGAACACGGGGCCGTGTTCAGCCTCTGTTTCCATTTTTATTTTTGTTTTCTAGTCCCGAGACTCTGTTATGGTCTGTTGAATGATTCTTATGGATCAATACTCAGGAGGTTATAACTACCACTATGAGGAGGATGATTATAGGGAAGAGTATTGTACCATTTGTGGTAACCCTCATTCGGTACAATATTGTGACCTCTTTGAACCATCCCCTTCGTACACATACTATGAGGAGCCCAAGTATGAGCCATCCACTTCATACACATCATCTGAAGAACCAAGGTATGAACCTTCTCCCTCATACTCATATTTTGATGAACCAAGGTATGAGCCTTCATACTCATACTTTGAGGAACCAAGATATGAGCCTTCACCTTCATATACTTACTATGAGGAACCATGGCGTGAACAACCCACCTCATATGAGTATTATAAAGAACCAAGTTACGACCCTTATCCATCATATACTTACAATGAGGAACAATGGTATGAACCATCTACTTCATATGAGTATTATGAGGAACCAAGGATCGAACTTACGAATTCAAGCTTTGAGGATACTTATTCCATTCAATTTGATAAACCACCAACTATCTCACTCGTAGCTGTAACATTTGTGCCTGTAATCATCATGAACAGTTCAATTATCAATAAAATAATGTTATTTGATCCCAATGTTTGTTTGGTTGTGTTTTACATTTTTCATGTTTTGACTTTTGTTCAAATTCAAACTCTACATCGCTTTCTAGAGAATTATACGCAAACTGGTGCGTAAACGCACTTAGTTTAATGCGACAAATACTCCGGAACATCAACATATACTCAACATACCTTAAATAACCTTTACATAACTTAGAAATAAGTTTTGAAGGCTTTGGTTTGGCAAAAACAAGTTAATTCGCTTACAGGGACTAAACTTGACAAACTGCGAAAGTATGCCACTTTGAACTGTAACGAACATTCCGGAACATGTCCATAAGTTAAACATACCATAAATATCCTTTACATAGCTTAGAAATAGGCTTTGAGGGGTTTGGTATGCTAAAATAAACTTTTGGATCATTCAGGGACTAAAAGTGTCAAAAAGTGCATAAGTTTGCACTTTCGCGCATAACTTACGTTCTGAATACATCCGGACATCCAAAAATTTATGTAAGCATTATAATATTGTGCCTTAGTGTTTGGCATGAGAAAAATCCATTCGTCGCGTCATTTGGATCGTCTTTCGCGCTTATGCGCATTCCGTCGTAATTAAGCAAACATCGCGATCGTACGGCCAAACGAACCGACATCCGGAATATTTTTGAGCATATTTCATGTCCCCTACACTTTAACTTCATCTTAGAGCCTTGAAATGAGGTTAACGGGGCTTAAACGTGCCAAAAATGGGCCAAAATACGTGTTTCTAAGGTGCAGGGACCAAAATTGTAAATTCTGATCTGGGAACCTTAGGCGGGGCGCGTAAGGATTTACCAAATCCTTACGCGGGGCGCGTGAGACTGTCAGACAGATTCAATGTATCTATTTAATGCAGTTGGCCTTTCGTTCGATCAAGAGGCAATGCCCTTTCACCTAATCAAGAGCCAAGGGGCAATTTCTGACTTACCACAAGAATTTGACAAGTGTACGCTCGAGATCGCGGCACGATATTCGATAAACGATCCTAACGGTTCCACTTTTCCTATAAATACCCCCCCCTTTTGTGTAAAAACCCACAAGAATCAGATCTAAAGCTCTAAGTTGGAACCATTGTTTCATACCTGAGCTATTTGATCTAGATTAGCACTCGGGGACCCTCCGTAAGTCTTCTTTCGCTCTTTTATTCGCTTTTCGAGTCCGAAAGTCAACGTTTTGTTGACTTTCTGCATTGACCAGCTTATGGTCGATGCGAAGTTCATGGAACTTCATAACGTGAGCGTGATCACGATGGTTATAGTCCGTAGTGACTATACCTACTGATCACCACGTTATCTAGGCTCAGTGACGAGTCGTAGTTTCGGCCAAAATGTGTATTCTTGCATATTTTGTAACCAAACTACTCGTGGGCATCAAAGCCGTTTGTTTTGATGTCAAACCTATTTTCAAACTTAGTTAAGCATGTTCTAACATGCTTAGCTCGTCACTTTTAGTTTAGTGCTTATATAGGGTCGTAAGGTAAGCGATCTAAACCATCGCTTATACTTTCGAACCCGACCCATTTGGTCGATCTTTAGGATCCGACCAAACACATTAGGTGACCATAGCTATAACCTTCCGAGGTTATACCTTGTGGTCACGATGTTAGGCGTTCCGAACGCGTTCTACGCGAACGACGCGTAAGGTAGCCTAAGCTACCTAAACGGGTCATGATGGACCGTAAGCACTTAGGTTAAGTTTCATTTTAGTATGTCGGCTTTGTTAAACCATATTACACGAGTCTCCATACCCGTTTGGTTTTCGAACCCGCGTACTGTCCGATCCTTCCGATTTGGTCCGGTATATTAACATAAGCTACCTATTAGGTGCCGTTGATATTCCGTGATCTTTAGCATTATCTGGTTATTGTACAAGGAACTCAAAGCAATCTCAGGTGAGTACATAGAACCCCATCTTTTACTGTTTTCCAAACTGTTTTGGGGTGAAACACATGTGCCTATCTGTTACTTTCATGCTTTCCATGTTTTCACATCATATGCCTGCTATGTTGCTAGTACATTATAGTACACGATTTCATTACATTTTATGCTATGTATGCCCATTGTGTGCGTACTTAGTGCATTGATTTACATAACATTTCTGTTGCATATGTTTACTCAACATATGGACACATTGATTTACATGAACATTTCTGTTGCATATGTTTACTCAGCATATGGACATATTGATTTACATGAACATTTCTGTTGCATATGTTTACTCAGCATATGGACACATTGATTTACATGAACATTTCTGTTGCATATGTTTACTCAGCATATGGATACATCGATTTACATGAACATTTCTGTTGCATATGTTTACTCAGCATATGGACACATTGATTTACATGAACATTTCTGCTTCGTATGTTTACTTAGCATACTTAGTACAATTGTTTACATCACATGCCTTCATTTTGTTATGACATTTGGTTTGTTTAACATGGGACAATACATTCATTAACATTAGCTACGCCGTTCGTTAGTAGGTAGTGGTACCATAGGAATTGACAACTCCCATTCCTGAAGTCCTGGGTTTGATAGGACTGGAAGGAGTGACCGAATTCGATATACATAACTTAGATAAACCTTTAATTTGTTTAAGGGTTTGTCGCCGCAGTCTCAAGGCTTGGATGTATGCATAGTTTACAATACCACATAAATGTTAATATCAATAGAGCATGCATTTTTCCACAGAACATAACGTTGATTTAAACCACGTGTTACTTCAACGACTTGTTTTGTGCATTTTACAAATGGTTTAAGTTGATACATTTCGCTTACCATACATGATACATTTTGGGATGCACATTACATAATTTACATTGAACATAAACACGTCGACATTGACATACACATTTGGTGGTCTACATTTAAACATAAACATTAGACATGGTTTACACAATAACACTTGACATTTGGTTTACACATGAACAATTTACATGGTGGATTGGTTTGGGTAAATGATTTAAGTAACGTGGCGTATGTAATATGATACAAACATGGTGGATACGCCGCTGGTACTTCCTATATATAAATGTTTGTATAATATTATATATCGTGGCGTTATCTAAGTCATTTCAGTTTAGACACATTACATTTTACATAAATAACATATTCTTCACAAGACATTATTTTCACAAACAACTTATCTTATTCAACTCATTTTACTTGGTTATTCGTTTAACCTTGCACTTATCTATACATATCGTTTGATGTTATCGTTTTTCAAATGGTTTACAAAGCAAAACAAATTACAAGGTTCATGACTGACTGTTATTAAACATTTCTTTAAGCTCAAGTCATGAATCCCATTTTCACAAAAACTATGTATCTCACAGGCATTTTTATGCTGACGTACCTACTTTCACATGTGTTTTCAGGAGCTATTCCATAGGATGATGATCATGACACTAGGGCGGACCTGTGCCTTAGAGACTAAAAACGAAGCTAGACTAGTTTAATCATGTTATAAACTTTGTATTTTCCTGTTTTGAAACAATGGAACACTCTTGTCAATAAATAAAATGTAACTTTAATTTCCATGGTTGTATAACAATTAATTCTGTCCACAACACTCCCCGGCGTTTCCGTCGCGGTTGCATGTTATACGCGGCCGGGGTGTGACAGAAGAGTTGGTATCAGAGCCAATGGTTATAGGGGATTAGGTTATTAGTAATGCTTTGACCTAGACTATAACTTTCTAGGACCCTAACACAAGTTATCTTGTGTTTAGAGTTTAAAACATGCACATCACCTATCCTTAGGTGATAACCACAACGGGAACTTCGGTTCCGAATCCGCTTTGAAAATTAATCATCTGTTCTAGGATGATTAATTACTAGGTTTTGAACCCTCTGTTATAAGGTTTTGAACCCTCTGTTATATGGTTTTGAACCTCTTTGGATTTCAAAAATCCCGTCAAAGTTTTGGGTTAATAGTGTGAACACGTGCGAACTGGAAGAGTGAATGCCTGTACCCTGGGTTTTCTGTCTAAGGCTAGAGTGTTCGTACAAATCCACATAATCGGACCAGTCACTCTTACCTGGGAACTCTTGGGGTGAGTGTTCACTTATAGGCAAGCATGTCTTCGCGATACACTAATCCTGACCCATTTACTTTGACTAAACATTTCATGTCGCTTATTTGCTTTGCGATGCATAACCGCCATCTTTGCTTTTGTTGATTTTGCTTCATCTCATTCTCTTCATCCAATCATCTCACTCGTTTCATTTCATGTTTTTCTCTTCTAGAATGCCTCCTCGACGCGACAAGCAGATAGCTACTGCCGAGCTGGCGGAGATTATTGCGCAGCAGATGGCTGCTCAATTTCCGAATCTCTTTGCTCAATGGAACCAGGCCAACAACAACAACAATGGTACATGCAAATACAAGGATTTTAGCTCGGCTAAGCCACTCAAGTTTAGTGGTTCTGAGGGAGCAACTGGGCTTCTTCAGTGGTTCGAGAGCATCGAGAACACTTTCCGTCATGTGCAGTGTCCTGACAATCGCAAAGTCGAGTTTTCTTCAAGCGTGTTTCAGAAGAGGGCTCTTACATGGTGGAATGGGGTTATGAGAGATCAAGGTGCAGAAGTTGCTCTAGCTCAAACATGGGTTGAACTGAGAGCTCTTATGATGAGGGAGTTTTGTCCTCGTCATGAGCAACGAGCGTTGGAGAAAGAATTTGATGTGTTGAAGCAAGATAGTGGCGAGCACAGGGCTTATACAGATAGGTTTGAGGAGTTGAGTCTTCTTTGCCCGACTATGGTTACCCCATTCGATAAGGCCATCGAAAGGTACATCGACGGCCTACCTGACTCAGTACAAGACATCCTTACTGGTAGCAACCCTACCACACTCCGTCAGGCAATCGAGTTATCAGCGACACTGACTGAGTCGCAGATTCGGAAGAATAAGCTACACAGGAAGGGCGACAAGGGCAAGAAATAGTCGGCTGACAAGGAAGATAGCAAGAAAGGTCAAAACAAGAAGGGGAAGGATTCTGGTTCCTCAAGGGGGTCAAGGAAGCGTAAGGCTTCCCAAAACTATGCTGTCACTGCCCAAACAAACCAGGCAGCTCCCAACCAGCCTCCAGCAAAGAAACCCTACTCAAGAAGTGCACCTTTGTGCAATCGATGCAACAGTCACCACCAGCCACAATATCAGTGCCGTTTCTGTACTAACTGTGGGAAATCGGGTCATCTTGCCGATGTTTGTCGGTTTGCTCAGAATCACGCAGTCCAGAACCCTGCTCAACAGGTTGCTCAGCAACAGGGTCAAGCTGCACGACCAAACTACCCACCAGGTGCATGTTATAATTGTGGGGATCTGACCCACTACAGAAATCGGTGTCCAAGACTAGTCAACCAGAACCAGAATGCAAACCAGAATCCGGCACCGGCTCGAGGTCGAGTCTTTAACATGAATGCACAAGAAGCACAAGCAGACAACGAGGTGGTGAACGGTACGTTCTTTATTAATAATCAGCCAGCATCTGTTCTTTTTGATTCGGGTGCCGACAAGAGCTTTGTGTCATTGTCTTTTGAGACAATGCTTCGCGTGTCTAGAACAAAACTAGGTAAACCTTTGACAGTAGAGGTTGCCAGTGGTGAACCCATTGTTCTTAATTCTGTTCTACGCAACTGCCAGTTGAACCTTAACGAACATATTTTTCCTATTGACCTCACGCCAATGCAACTTGGAAGCTTCGACGTTATAGTGGGAATGGATTGGTTATCCAAGAATCACGCAGAGATAGTTTGTTCTGAGAAGATTATTCGTGTACCGTTGTCGACAGGCGAGATCCTACAGGTTCGTGGTGAGAAGCCTGCCGGTGGTCTCAAACTTATGTCTTGTTTTAAAGCACGGAAGTATCTGCGGAAGCACTATGTGGCGTTCTTAGCACATGTTACAGCAGATAAAGGCAAGGGTAAGTCTATTTCAGATATTCCTGTCGTTCGGGATTATTCCGAAGTATTCCCTGAAGACTTACCTGGTCTACCTCCAACACGCCAAGTTGAGTTCCGTATTGATCTCGTACCTGGTGCAAATCCTGTTGCCAGAGCTCCATATCGTCTTGCACCGTCTGAGATGCAAGAGTTGTCTAAACAGCTGCAGGAACTCTCCGACAAAGGTTTTATCCGTCCTAGCTTTTCACCTTGGGGTGCTCCTGTTCTTTTTGTAAAGAAGAAGGATGGATCTTTTAGGATGTGTATCGATTATCGTGAGCTTAACAAGCTTACCATCAAAAATCGATATCCCCTACCTCGCATTGATGATCTCTTTGATCAGTTGCAAGGCGCTTCTTACTTTTCAAAGATTGATCTGCGATCTGGATATCATCAACTCCGTGTGCATGAAGAAGATATTCCAAAGACAGCGTTCCGTACTCGTTATGGACATTATGAGTTCACAGTCATGCCATTCGGTTTGACTAATGCTCCTGCTGTTTTCATGGACTTGATGAATAGGGTCTGCAAACCTTACTTGGATAAGTTCATCATTGTTTTCATTGACGACATTTTGATATATTCTAAGACGCGAGCTGATCATGAGCAACATCTCCGTCTTACTTTGGAACTCCTAAAGAAAGAACAACTTTTCGCCAAATTCTCCAAGTGTGAATTCTGGCTTAAAGAGGTTCAATTCTTAGGACATATTGTCAACGAATAAGGTATTCATGTAGATCCCTCCAAGATCAGCGCGATTAAGGATTGGGATACGCCTACTACTCCTACTGATGTTCGTTCTTTTCTTGGCCTAGCGGGTTATTACCGCCGCTTCATTGAGAATTTCTCAAAGATTGCAGTTCCTCTAACTGCTCTAACTCAGAAGAACAAGCCATTTGATTGGGGAGTCAAACAAGACGAAGCGTTTCTGACTTTGAAACAGAAACTTTGTGACGCGCCTGTCCTAACTTTGCCCGAGGGTAATGATGATTTCGTCGTTTATTGCGATGCATCTAAATTAGGTCTTGGCTGCGTCCTGATGCAAAGAAACAAAGTCATAGCATACGCATCAAGACAGTTGAAGATACATGAGAAGAACTACACCACTCATGATCTTGAGTTGGGTGCAGTTGTCTTCGCTCTTAAGATTTGGAGACACTACTTGTACGGTACAAAATGTGTGGTTTTCACGGACCACAAAAGTCTTCAACATATCTTTAATCAAAAGGAACTCAACATGAGGCAAAGACGTTGGGTTGAACTTCTAAACGACTATGACTGCGAGATTCGCTACCATCCTGGTAAGGCTAATGTTGTAGCCGATGCATTAAGTCGCAAGGAACGTACTAAGCTCCATTGTGTACGTGTCCAATCTGTTATTCAAACCGATATACAAGCCCGTATTTCTCAGGCTCAACAAGCTTGTGTTTCACAAGGCTTGATGGATAAGGAATTTCCTTATCACATAACACCTGCTCTTGAACTGAAGGACAATGGATCATATTACTTCATGGACCGTTTGTGGGTCCCGAGCCAAGATAATCTTCGTACCTTGCTTATGGATGAAGCCCATAAGTCCCGTTATTCTATTCATCCTGGGTCAGATAAGATGTATAAGGATCTTCGTATTCAGTATTGGTGGCCTGGTATGAAGAAAGACATTGCCTTATACGTATCAAAATGCCTTACTTGTCTTAAGGTTAAGGCTGAACATCAGCGTCCTGCTGGCTTATTGGAACAACCAGAGATCCCAGTTTGGAAATGGGAAAACATTACTATGGATCTCATTACTAAACTCCCGCGCACAAAGAAAGGTCACGATGCCATCTGGGTAATCGTTGATCGTCTTACCAAATCAGCGCATTTCTTGCCAATCCGTGAGGATTTTTCGGCTAACAAACTTGCTCAAATCTACGTGGATGAAATTGTAGCTAGACATGGTGTTCCTTTGAGCATCATTTCTGACAGAGATGCTCGTTTCACTTCTCACTTTTGGAGAACCATGCAATCTGCTATGGGGTCCCAACTTAATCTGAGCACAGCTTATCATCCGCAAACGGATGGTCAATCTGAAAGGACAATCCAGACACTGGAGGATATGCTTAGAGCTTGTGTGATCGACTTTGGTGGTAGTTGGGATTCACATCTTCCGTTGATTGAATTCTCCTACAACAACAGTTATCACTCCAGCATCAACATGGCTCCTTTCGAGGCTCTCTATGGTCGAAAATGTCGTTCACCAGTCTGCTGGAATGAGATCGGTGAGGCTCAGCTTACTGGACCTGCCATCATTCTAGAGACAACAGAAAAGGTAAAGAAAGTACGTGATAACCTTCAGACAGCTAGAAGCCGTCAGAAGAATTACGCGGACCTAAAACGCAAACCCTTGGATTTTCAAGTCGGTGATCGTGTATTACTTAAGGTCTCACCTTGGAAAGGTGTGATCAGATTTGGAAAGAAAGGAAAACTTGCACCTAGATATGTTGGACCATTCAAGATCGTCGAAAGAATCGGTAAAGTAGCCTACAGACTTGAGTTACCTCCTGAACTTGGAAATGTTCATCCAACCTTTCACGTGTCCAATCTCAAGAGGTGTTTAGCTGATGAGAACCTCCACATACCGCTTGACGAAATTCGTGTTGATAAAACACTGAAATTTGTCGAGAAACCAGTGGAAATCATGGAACGTGAAGTCAAGTGGCTTAAACGCAAGCGCATTCCTTTGGTCAAGGTTCGTTGGGAATCTAAGCGTGGACCCGAGTTTACTTGGGAACGTGAAGATCAAATGAAGGCAAAATATCCGCATCTTTTTCCACGAGTTTCCTCTAAATAAATTTCGGGACGAAATTTCCACAAGTAGGGGAGACTGTAACATTTGTGCCTGTAATCATCATGAACAGTTCAATTATCAATAAAATAATGTTATTTGATCCCAATGTTTGTTTGGTTGTGTTTTACATTTTTCATGTTTTGACTTTTGTTCAAATTCAAACTCTACATCGCTTTCTAGAGAATTATACGCAAACTGGTGCGTAAACGTACTTAGTTTAATGCGACAAATACTCCGGAACATCAACATATACTCAACATACCTTAAATAACCTTTACATAACTTAGAAATAAGTTTTGAAGGCTTTGGTATGGCAAAAACAAGTTAATTCGCTTACAGGGACTAAACTTGACAAACTGCGAAAGTATGCCAATTTGAACTGTAACGAACATTCCGGAACATGTCCATAAGTTAAACATACCATAAATATCCTTTACATAGCTTAGAAATAGGCTTTGAGGGGTTTGGTATGCTAAAATAAACTTTTGGATCATTCAGGGACTAAAAGTGTCAAAAAGTGCATAAGTTTGCACTTTCGCGCATAACTTACATTCTGAATACATCCGGACATCCAAAAATTTATGTAAGCATTATAATATTGTGCCTTAGTGTTTGGCATGAGAAAAATCCATTCGTCGCGTCATTTGGATCGTCTTTCGCGCTTATGCGCATTCCGTCGTAATTAAGCAAACATCGCGATCGTACGGCCAAACGAACCGACATCCGGAATATTTTTGAGCATATTTCATGTCCCCTACACTTTAACTTCATCTTAGATCCTTGAAATGAGGTTAACGGGGCTTAAACGTGCCAAAAATGGGCCAAAATACGTGTTTCTAAGGTGCAGGGACCAAAATTGTAAATTCTGATCTGGGAACCTTAGGCGGGGCGCGTAAGGATTTACCAAATCCTTACGCGGGGCGCGTGAGACTGTCAGACAGATTCAATGTATCTATTTAATGCAGTTGGCCTTTCGTTCGATCAAGAGGCAATGCCCTTTCACCTAATCAAGAGCCAAGGGGCAATTTCTGACTTACCACAAGAATTTGACAAGTGTACGCTCGAGATCGCGGCACGATATTCGATAAACGATCCTAACGGTTCCACTTTTCCTATAAATACCCCCCCCCCTTTTGTGTAAAAACCCACAAGAATCAGATCTAAAGCTCTAAGTTGGAACCATTGTTTCATGCCTGAGCTATTTGATCTAGATTAGCACTCGGGGACCCTCCGTAAGTCTTCTTTCGCTCTTTTATTCGCTTTTCGAGTCCGAAAGTCAACATTTTGTTGACTTTCTGCATTGACCAGCTTATGGTCGATGCGAAGTTCATGGAACTTCATAACGTGAGCGTGATCACGATGGTTATAGTCCGTAGTGACTATACCTACTGATCACCACGTTATCTAGGCTCAGTGACGAGTCGTAGTTTCGGCCAAAATGTGCATTCTTGCATATTTTGTAACCAAACTACTCGTGGGCATCAAAGCCGTTTGTTTTGATGTCAAACCTATTTTCAAACTTAGTTAAGCATGTTCTAACATGCTTAGCTCGTCACTTTTAGTTTAGTGCTTATATAGGGTCGTAAGGTAAGCGATCTAAACCATCGCTTATACTTTCGAACCCGACCCATTTGGTCGATCTTTAGGATCCGACCAAACACATTAGGTGACCATAGCTATAACCTTCCGAGGTTATACCTTGTGGTCACGATGTTAGGCGTTCCGAACGCGTTCTACGCGAACGACGCGTAAGGTAGCCTAAGCTACCTAAACGGGTCATGATGGACCGTAAGCACTTAGGTTAAGTTTCATTTTAGTATGTCGGCTTTGTTAAACCATATTACACGAGTCTCCATACCCGTTTGGTTTTCGAACCCGCGTACTGTCCGATCCTTCCGATTTGGTCCGGTATATTAACATAAGCTACCTATTAGGTGCCGTTGATATTCCGTGATCTTTAGCATTATCTGGTTATTGTACAAGGAACTCAAAGCAATCTCAGGTGAGTACATAGAACACCATCTTTTACTGTTTTCCAAACTGTTTTGGGGTGAAACACATGTGCCTATCTGTTACTTTCATGCTTTCCATGTTTTCACATCATATGCCTGCTATGTTGCTAGTACATTATAGTACACGATTTCATTACATTTTATGCTATGTATGCCCATTGTGTGCGTACTTAGTGCATTGATTTACATAACATTTCTGTTGCATATGTTTACTCAGCATATGGACACATTGATTTACATGAACATTTCTGTTGCATATGTTTACTCAGCATATGGACATATTGATTTACATGAACATTTCTGTTGCATATGTTTACTCAGCATATGGACACATTGATTTACATGAACATTTCTGTTGCATATGTTTACTCAGCATATGGATACATCGATTTACATGAACATTTCTGTTGCATATGTTTACTCAGCATATGGACACATTGATTTACATGAACATTTCTGCTTCGTATGTTTACTTAGCATACTTAGTACAATTGTTTACATCACATGCCTTCATTTTGTTATGACATTTGGTTTGTTTAACATGGGACAATACATTCATTAACATTAGCTACGCCGTTCGTTAGTAGGTAGTGGTACCATAGGAATTGACAACTCCCATTCCTGAAGTCCTGGGTTTGATAGGACTGGAAGGAGTGACCGAATTCGATATACATAACTTAGATAAACCTTTAATTTGTTTAAGGGTTTGTCGCCGCAGTGTCAAGGCTTGGATGTATGCATAGTTTACAATACCACATAAATGTTAATATCAATAGAGCATGCATTTTTCCACAGAACATAACGTTGATTTAAACCACGTGTTACTTCAACGACTTGTTTTGTGCATTTTACAAATGGTTTAAGTTGATACATTTCGCTTACCATACATGATACATTTTGGGATGCACATTACATAATTTACATTGAACATAAACACGTCGACATTGACATACACATTTGGTGGTCTACATTTAAAGATAAACATTAGACATGGTTTACATAATAACACTTGACATTTGGTTTACACATGAACAATTTACATGGTGGATTGGTTTGGGTAAATGATTTAAGTAACGTGGCGTATGTAATATGATACAAACATGGTGGATACGCCGCTGGTACTTCCTATATATAAATGTTTGTATAATATTATATATCGTGGCGTTATCTAAGTCATTTCAGTTTAGACACATTACATTTTACATAAATAACATATTCTTCACAAGACATTATTTTCACAAACAACTTATCTTATTCAACTCATTTTACTTGGTTATTCGTTTAACCTTGCACTTATCTATACATATCGTTTGATGTTATCGTTTTTCAAATGGTTTACAAAGCAAAACAAATTACAAGGTTCATGACTGACTGTTATTAAACATTTCTTTAAGCTCAAGTCATGAATCCCATTTTCACAAAAACTATGTATCTCACAGGCATTTTTATGCTGACGTACCTACTTTCACATGTGTTTTCAGGAGCTATTCCATAGGATGATGATCATGACACTAGGGCGGACCTGTGCCTTAGAGACTAAAAACGAAGCTAGACTAGTTTAATCATGTTATAAACTTTGTATTTTCCTGTTTTGAAACAATGGAACACTCTTGTCAATAAATAAAATGTAACTTTAATTTCCATGGTTGTATAACAATTAATTCTGTCCACAACACTCCCCGGCGTTTCCGCCGCGGTTGCATGTTATACGCGGCCGGGGTGTGACAGTAGCCGAAAAGATAATAGAACACCTTAAAACTATCGAGCGCTATATAAAAGAAGCCCGTGCAAGGGAAGAGGAATCCCGCGCAAGGGAAGAATTAACATGTAATAAAGAAGAGATAGTTGAAGAGGTAAAAATGGAAGAACAAGTAAGTGAAAAACCGACACATGAGTTAAACAATGAAAAAGGTGAGTCCGATAATGTTAAAATTCGAGAAGAGTCTAATTTTCAAGAAATTAATCTCTTATTATCTTCTTTCGAAAATCATTGTTTAGTACCCACTCATGCTAAGTTTTTGAAAGAGTTAAACACTAACACTAAAATTGACGGAACGGGAAGCATTAAGTTAACAAATGATCAAACTACGCTAATAAAAGATGATCCATTTGAAATTAACATTACACCGGTTCCATGTTTTTTTTTTCAAAATTCCTTTATTAGTAATATTACAATTGATAAAGATCTTTGTGTTAATATAATGCCCAACTACATTTTCGAAAAATTAAGTATTGGTGATTTTTCTCCACTTCAAATACCCATTTTTCTATCTAATCAGAAAACAATAAAATCAATGGGAGTAGTTGAAGATATGTTAGTCCAAGAAAATCAATCGGTAATCCCAACCGACTTCGTCATCCTTGATAACGCCGCTAGTGTTGGGACGACCTTTTGTAAAAACCCACGAAGCTTTGAAAAATCGGAAGTATAACAATCTACCCATTCAATTAGGGGCATTCAAAAGAAGTGTCGATCTTGAGAGTTAAATTAAATATCCATTCGGCAATAATGACCCCCTAATTGAAGATGAAGATGAGCCACCCGATACAAGAGAAGAAATCGACCACTTTATTGAAGAAGAGGTCGCCATTGAACAAACCTTTTTCGTTCTTGATCAAAATGAGCAACCAAATAAGCAGTCTCCTAAAGACCCACCACTTGAGCTCAAAGATTTTCCAAAAGGTTTGGAATATGATTTTCTCGACAAAGATGGTAAGTTACCTGTAATTATCTCATCAAAATTAACTGGTGTACAAAAAGAAAAATTAATCACACTTTTGAAAAAACACAAAAACGTGATCGCTTGGAAACTTGTAGATATTAAAGGAATAAGCCCTTCCATGTGCACGCACAAAATTTTAATGAATGATGACTATAAATCGATAATACAACCACGACGTAGAGTAAATCCAAACGTCCAAGAAGTGGTTAAAAATGAAGTCATCAAATTACTTGACGCCAGACTCATTTACCCAATCTCTGATAGTCATTGGGTAAGTCCCATTCAAGTAGTTCCTAAGAAAGGAGGTATGACAGTGGTTACTAATGAGATAAATGAATTAATACCAACAAGAACCGTCACAGGATGGAGAGTGTGTATAGATTATCGTCGATTAAATGATGCAACAAGGAAAGACCACTTTCCTTTACCTTTTATTGATCAAATGTTAGAAAGATTATCCGGTCACAAATTTTATTGTTTCTTAGATGGGTTTTCAGGTTACTTTCAAATACCGATAGCACCCGAAGACCAAGAAAAAACAACATTCACATGTCCCTATGGAACTTTTGCTTATCGACGCATGCCTTTTGGTCTATGTAATGCCCCTGCAACTTTTCAACGTTACATGGTGGCCATCTTCTATGATTTGATAGAAAAGACTATGGAAGTCTTCATGGACGACTTTTCTATCTTTGGAGATTCATATGACCAATGCCTCGATAACCTTGAACGAATGCTATCCCGATGTAAAGAAACTAACCTCGCCCTTAATGGGGAAAAATACCATTTCGTGGTAACGGAGGGAATATTACTCGGTCATAAAATCTCAAGCGAAGGAATGGAGGTTGATCGAGCAAAAATAAACACTATTTCTCGATTACCACCCCATCCTCCATTAGAGCCATCAGAAGTTTCCTAGGGCATGCCGGATTTTATAGACGATTTATCAAAGACTTTTCTAAAATCTCAAGGCCTCTAACGAAATTACTTGAAAAAAGATGCTCCTTTCATCTTTGACAAGAATTGCAATCAAGCATTTCTAACACTAAAAGAAATGCTAATCAATGCACCTATCATGATAGCGCCTGATTGGAAATTACCTTTCGAAATCATGTGTGATGCAAGTGACTTTGCAGTTGGAGCCGTCTTGGGACAAAGAAAAGATAAGCATTTTCACCCAATATATTATGCTAGTAAAACACTTAACGGTGCACAAGAAAATTACACAACAACTGAAAAAGAATTACTAGTTGTAGTATTTGCTTTTGATAAATTTCGTTCTTATCTTGTTCTTTCTAAAACGATAGTTTATACAGACCATACAGCCATTCGATATCTCTTTAAGAAATAGGATGCTAAACCATGTTTAATCAGATGGATTCTACTCCTCCAACAATTTGACATTGAAATAAAAGACAAAAGAGGAGCAGAAAACACCGCTGCAGATCATCTTTCCCGCTTGGAAAATCAAGCTTTGGAGGCAGTTAGGGATGAGCAAATCAATGAAAAATTCCCAACATAGTACCTAGAAATGGTGGAATACCGAGAAGAGCCATGGTACACCGACTATGCTAACTATTTAGCTAGCGGAATAGTCGCAAAAGGATGGCCACATCATCAAAGAAAAAAAATTCTTTGCCGATGTAAAACATTATTTTTGGGAAGATCCTTATCTTTTCAAAATGTGTGCCGACCAACTTATCCGCCGATGCGTACATGGTAGTGAAGCAAGAAGAATTCTCCGCCGTTGTCATGAAGGTCCATACGGAGGACATCATGGTGCCGCTAGTACCGCACGAAAGGTATTTGATTTAGGATTTTATTGGCCAACCATTTACAAAGACGCCCAAAGTCTTATCAAAACATGTGATGCATGCCAACGATCAGGTAATATTTCTTCCAAAAACGAAATGCCACAAAATGGCATTCTTGTTTGTGAAATTTTTGATGTGTGGGGACTCGACTTTATGGGACCTTTCCCACCATCAAAAGGAAACAAATATATACTTGTGGCAGTGGATTACTTGGTAAAATGGGCCGAGGCCGAAGCTCTTCCAACAAATGATGGAAGAGTTGTGGTAAGATTCCTGAAACGATTATTTTCTCGTTTTGGAACTCCAAAAGCATTAATAAGTGATAGGGGTACCCATTTTTGTAACCATCAACTTGAAAATTTTTTAACAAGGTATGGGGTCTATCACCGGATCTCAACAACATATCACCCTCAAACAAACGGACAAGCCGAAGTGACTAATCGATGTTTAAAAAGAATACTTGAAAAAACCGTATGATTAAATAAAAAGGAATGGGCCGATAAATTAGATGACGCTTTATGGGCTTTTTGAACTGCATATAAAACAACAATAGGTACCACCCCATATAAGCTTGTCTATGGAAAAAGTTGTTTTTTGCCAGTAGAAATCGCACACAAAGCCTATTAGGCAATTAAAAACGTAAACTTAGACAAAGAAATTGCCGGTAAAAATCAATTTTGTCAATTAAATGAATTAGACGAATTAAGAAATCACACATACTCTAACTCTGAAATTTATAAGGAAAGAATGAAAAATTTGCATGACAAACACATTAAACCTAATGAATTTCAGGTAGGGGATCAATTTCTATTGTTTAATTCACGACTTCGATTATTTCCCGGTAAATTTAAGTCTAGGTGGACAAGACCTTTTTCTATCACCCATATTTTTCCACACGGTGCAATTGAAATTAAATCTCGGAATGGAATTCCATTCAAAGTCAATGGCCAAAGGCTAAAGCTTTATCAAGGATTCATTGAGGATGAAGAGGAGGAGATCTCGCTACAAGCGGCCGACGAATAAACGAAGATTTGTGCATCAACATTATATCTTGTAAGTAGCGAACGTCGGGAAAGCTTCTAAATCGGTAAGATTTCTAAAACCAAGTTTTGGGAAACAAGTCACTCACACGTGCACTATAAAAAAAATAAAAAAAAAATTACCCGCCCACTGGGCCGTGCTCGGCTAACTGACGGGGATAAAACCCTTTTTTCTTTAATTTCTTCACTTCTACACAACCCGTTTCCCAGAAAACTCTCTGGTTCTACCGTGATTTTCTGCAGATTTTCACGTTCTTCCACAGTTCAACAATGTCAAGGTATAATTCTATCATCATAGTTAGTTAGATTAATCACTTGCATGTAGTTTAACATCAAAAATTTGGGGAAAAATCTAGGGTTCTTCAACTTGAACCGAATCAAACCTCAAATTTTTGCTTAGATCTGTTAGTAGTAGTATAGTTGCATGTTATAGGAAGTAAATCAACTTGAATTGTTTGTAGATTTGCCCGATTTCAAACAAAAACCTCAAACCCTTGTTTTTAAACCGAAAAAGATGAAATTGAAGGGGTAAACGGTTTGTTTTTGGAAAAACGACACTTGGGGTTTCATTTTCGGGGAAAACCGCCCCTACTCAACCAAAAATTTTCAAGTTTTCGGAACCGGGTCGAAAAATGGGACTTTTGGGAAACAGACGCCTGAGCACGGGGTCGTGCTCAGCGAACACGGGGGCGTGTCCAGCAATTTTCCTTCGAACACGGGGCGTGGCCAGTGGCCACAGGGCCGTGTTCAGCTTACTATTTTTAGTTTTCTTCAAAAATTTATTGTTTCGTGCTAATTGTTTTGTGTTTTCTTTCAGATGGCCAAGAAATTCACACGCTTCAACTAGAATGAATGGGCTGCTCAAGCCCGATTTGAAGTTCTTCAGATAAGGCCCGAGGAAAACCCACGACAAGTATTCCTAGACACTCTGGAAGCAGTAGGGCAGATTGACCGCTTCAACAACCTAGTCACTGGTCCACTTAGGGCGGCTCTTTACACTAGACTCCACTCGGTCCACAAATACAACATGGAGTTCTATAGCATGTTTGCATTCAAGGGTAAAGCAGAGCCATTTGATGCAGAGGGGGTTGAGGTTCCTTGTGCTGGAAATGTGCTTTCAATCTCGATTGCACAATTTGGGCCAATCATTGGGTTGTATGCTGGAGAAGATGCCGGAGACGAGGAAAACACGGGTGGTCTCCGTGAACTCCCGCAAAACCAACGTCAAGCAGCGTGGGCTCAAATTGGGGAAGGAGCCTATAACCCAAGCCAAATCAAAAGCACACAGTTGCGGGACCCTCTATACCGCTACATTCATAGGGTTCTTAGCAACTCCCTCTGCCAAAGGCATGGCAGTACTGGTGTTGTTGGCTGATGTGATCTGACGGTCTTATACTTCATTCACAACCGTGTGCCTCTCGATGTTCCACACCTGCTCCTCCAAAACATGCACCTAAACCAGCTAGCCAATCCCCCGACCCCTATCCTTTTTGGAGGGTGGATCTAACGCCTTTTCAAGAACTTCGTGCAAAGGATGCCAAGGTCCTTCAAGAAGGGCCCACGGTTGGGCAAAGTGGACCTCGTCATATGTCGCTCAATGGGAATCATCAATGAAGCAGGTGACGGGACGGTTCGATATCAAACGGTTCAGGGACATGTTTGGAACCCACATGAGGCTCTTGCCCTTCACGCCCCACAAATCCGTCTTCCTCCCCAGTATCAGTATCATGGCGATGCAGGCCAATCATCCTCTCAAGGGGGTGGTTTTCCTAATTTTCAAAGCTTACATGATCTCTTGCAGGAAAACCTTTTGTGCACCCGCAACACCTACAACATGGCCAGCAACACGTACACCTGGGTCGGAGCAATAGAGAGTAACATCTCCGACATGCAAGATGAAATCAGCAACATCCGGGGGTACATGGCGAATCAAGGAGGAGATGACGAGGATGAAGACATGGATTGAGATGGAGGCGTTGGAGGTGATGTGACACGGTTGAAGCTCTTACCAGGTTAACCCCTTACTCTTAAAAACAATTATCTGGCCTGTGTGCCAATGTTGAACAATTTACTTTCCGTTAACGCTTTTACTTTCCTGGATTTTCCTTTTTTTTTTTAGTTTGTGATGTGGATGATAAACTTATGGTATGGTAGGATGTTTGTTATATGTGTGGTGTGGTATTTAAGCATAAACAGGTACCTAGGAGGCTTGGGAGCACTAAGTATTAGTCCTACATAAGCCCGGAAACCAGAACCGAAAGCCAAAACCTGTTTTCAAAGATTGCAGATTGTCACCACGAGGTCGTGCCCAACCAGCACGCCCCGTGTCCATCACCCTGTACCTACTGTTTGTTTATAATCTGCCCACCACGGGGCCGTGTCCACCAGGCATGCCCCCGTGGTCACCTTTTGTAAGTTTTCGTTACTGGCATTCTGACCACGGGGCCGTGCTCACCCAGCACAAGGCCATGGCCAGATGCCCAGTAACACCAAAACCTTGTTTTTAACACTTTTTTACACATTCAATCAACCTAAAAACTTATTTTTGGGACACATTGAGGACAATGTGTAATTTAAGTGTGGGGTGGATGCTAAACCTTGAATTTTGCAAGTCCTAATAACAAGCCTTACACAAAACTCTATTGTAACCCCTAATCACCCCAAATTTTTTCAAAAACTTTTCATTTTTTTACTTGTCTTGGTTTAATTTGGGAATAACAAGTTCTAAAAAGGTTATATTTTTACAAATTTACAACCGATAGCGTCGTGATAAAAAGAACTAACATAAGAAAATTTTGAAACGGCATGACAAATCTAGTTAAATTTTGATTATATATACTTGATCACATTATAAACCCATTCCCACAAAAAAGTGAGTTTTGAGCCTTTATTGAGCATACAAGCATACATCTTTAAAGTAAATGCTCATTTTTCATTTCTTGTGTGAATAGCCGCTTGGTTTCTTACGACTCTAGAACTTGCCACGACGATACATTCCCGGTCCTTACCAACTTAAACCCAAGTAAGTAAATGATAGAGGAATTAGGTGTCACACCCTGGCTTTGCGGAAGCGTGGGTTAATTTGGTGTGACTTCTTAATACCATAGCTTAATCACAACAAAGCTATATGAAAGTAAAACCATGCAGATCATCCATTGATTTAAGTTTTAAGTTTTAAAATAAAAGTACCACAACATTGTCTTAAAGCGTTGACACATGCAACGGAAATTGCAACACTACAAAATAAAAACATTGTTCATAAGACACAAACACCAACATGAAATAAACGCAGTTTAAGGACTGTGACTCGTCCAGGTAAAAGCCACATCCCCTAAACTTGGATGACCTCATAACTCTTATGCAGCATGATAACGTAGCATACCCTGCTAGATCCTTAGTTCCCTGAAATACATGTAAGTTGGAAAAATCAACAAAAATGTTGAGCGAGTTCATGTATAGTGAGTATGTAAAACCTTTGTAAGTATAAAAATCCCTGGTATGTAGCAAATAAGGAAATAAAGAGATCACCAATGGTTTGCAAGGCCATTGATATGTGTGAAGTGCAGTAGGAAGACTCAAACCTAGCAGATTTTTGCATCGGGCTCAAAGTCACCCCGAGGTCCGTTCTGTTGGGCCTGGGGCTGGGCTCGCTACACCCAGATAGATCTACCGCTACTGACCCTCGGTCCTACACTGAGGATTAATGGCCTTCAGTTCCCGCCTACTCACTCACATGATCTAAGTAGTAACCCTCCTTACGCTAACCATACCATGTAAAAAGTATTCTTAATCATAGTAACATGTATTTCACCCCCGCAGTTTAAAAACTGAAAACAGTTAAGAGAAAAGGGGGACATGAACTCACTGAAGTGCGTCTCGAAACAGTATCTCCCAGTCAACCCGCTGTGTGACGACCTACACGTACTAACTTCTATTAGTCGGACGGCCGTGCCTTGGCTTAAGGTTTAGCGTTTTTGGGAAATAGTTAGGCAACTATTTCGTATTTGCACTTCGTAATTATTTAATAATTATATTCCTTCCCAAGGATGGGGTTGTAATACATGTGCGTTTTCTTATAATTCCAAAAATATATTATCAAGTCCCACTTAAAAAAATATATTTTAATTCATTTGTCCAAAACATTCTATCTCCAAAATATAAATATTTTTCTCAAAAATATTATATTTTATTCCATATAATTTTTCCCAAAATAATACTTTTTATCAAAATACGCATTTAAGAACATTTTCTGAAAATACGTAAGTTACATTTAAAGTTCAGGTGGTAATAATAATACAGGTGTAACTTATATATTTATGAAGGCGTTCGTATTAGTTTGGAGTCGTTACTTTTCAGTGTATTCCAGTAATATTATTTTTACTCTAAAAATAATATTTATGTAGTTCATAAAATAATCATAAAAATTCACACAAGTGTTACTATGAAAAATATATATTCTAAATATATATTTAGCAAGTTTTATTTATAAAAATCACACCTCCGACACTTGGAAGTTTTGTAATAAAAATCCTTGGCGAATTTTATTTGGAAGAACAAGTTAAAAATATATTCATAACACTTGTTGCAAAAATATTTTCCAAGTGTTATATTTCTGGAAAAATTTCGCCAGAGTTTCCTCTGTAACTGGAGGTGGCCACGCTTACTAGCGTATCATTTTCTTTTCAAAATTCAATCAACAATTTTCCCAACATCAACAAACAATATTCAAACTAGTCAAAAATATACATAAATCGCAAACACATAAACCCGTAAGTTATGTAAAAGTGTGTAATAATCTTCCAAGATTTTTAGTAGATCTTTCCATCTTTATAAATAAAATCAGTTTCTTGGACGTCTTATTTTTAAAGAAAATGCAAGTTTACAACTTCTAGTCCAAGGATTACGAAAATATTTCTTTGTTAAATCCTTTTGTTACACAAGTGTTTTGGTCAAAAATTAGCTGAGCAATTTAGTGATCAAATTAATTAAGTGAGGTAGTGTGCTGGAAAGTGTTGTTGAAAATGTGCTTGTTAAGTTGTTTATAAAAACAGTATTCAGGATACGGCTTAGGATATTGAGCTGTATTATCGATCAAACAATGAGCAGAAAGTAAAGTAAATGACACGAGATGTACGAGGAAAGCCCTTGATCGATCGCCGGCATAAAACCTCGGGAGCTGACAATCGCAGCTGCCTTGTTCTTCTATTGCTTCAAATATCAGGATACAGTGCAGGATGTGGTGCGGATCAACTAAGTGTTACAATATAATTTTGATACAAGTGTGATGATTGCTATGAACTAGAGAGTGAGAGTGTACGAGAGAGTTAGTGAAAGATGATGTGCCTTAAACTGATCCGCCCTCATCTATTTATAGTAAAGATAAAGCAACTAAATATCCTCTAAAACCGGGATCCAACGAATATTCCCACTTGAACGTTGAGGACCAAGTCTTTCGGCTTCAACGGCTTCCTCATAACAAATTCGCCCGAGTCTTTAGGAGAAGAAGTCCTGATGACCGTTAGTAGCTTGTAACCATTAACCTGCACGTGTTTCATTTACTCAACCTCAGGATATCGCCCGGGATGTTAGCAATATCCTCGTCCAGCATCCTAGTCATAAATAAACAATTACAAGCGGGATATTAGTCAGGATATGTATACTCAGAAAATGACCCATAACAATTGTCCCCAAAATATATCGGTTGGTATACCAATCCAACGGATATATTTTAAAGCTTATCTCGTGAATCGAGGCAATTAATACGATTGGACATGCGAAGTGACAATGTGCAACTTCCCACGCGTTTTTTACTCGATGGCTATCCATTTAGCCCCTATATCTTCTCTCTTTTCATTTGATAAACCATCATCTCCACCGGAATCTCCACGTAAATTCCTTTCTCTCCTTCTTCTTCGTTTCTTTCTTCTCCACGGAAATCCCTTATGGCTAGCGGAACTAGATCCCATACGGGCGACTCGATTCCAACCTTCGAAGCCCAAAACCTTCTAAAAGAACCCGAGAAAGAGGTCTGCTCCTTCGACAATGCTGACATTGCTGCCTTGCAAGCTTCCGGTGCTTTCCCTGTTGGTACAGTCATCCGTCCCTTCGACAGAGAAGTCCGATCGGATTTTTCTTCCAACGAATGGGTGTGCTTCTTGGCCTACCCTTTCTCCATCGGACTCCGGTACCCTTTCCCGGCTTTTATCTCACGTTTCTTTGAACTAACTGGTCTCAGTTATGCCCAAACCATGCCCATGGTTTGGCGCGTACTGGTGACTCTGGACCAGATCAGATCTCGATTTATCCCCAACCTTTGTATCGAAGACCTCCCGATGGCTTACCGTCTTCGTTCTCATGGGAACAGTCGTTTTCTTCTTTTCTCAACTTCCAAAAACCCTCTTGTTCTTAGAGCCACAAAGAATGAGGAAAAATGGCAACGAAAGTTCTTTTTTGTAAAAAGGGATTCCATCACTGGAGGTTTTGATCTTCCAGTGAAGTGGTTAACCTCTGGTAGGATTTAGGGTTTTAGGAATATCCCCAACCGTATCTTAAAGCTATATCCTGAACTGACATCTCTATTTCTTGTGCAGCAAATTTCAAAGATTTAGCACCTCCAAGCGCTGAATCGGATTCAAGGATCAAAAGCATTTATCAACTTCCAGAAAGCGAAAGAACTTTTTCTCTGTCACTTGCAAGTTCAAGCCAAAGATCCAGCTCCGACATGTCTGGTAAACACATTAGTACATAACAAACAAATAACTTATGAATATTCAAGAGTTAAACGTTTTCCCCTTTTATGCAGCCCCAGTCAAAGCTTCAGAGGTCTTCGACCTTGACGAATTTGATAGCTACTCTGCTCCCATCCCGGTAAAGAAAGAGCCAAGCCCTAAGGCTCCCACGTCTTCCAAACCCAGCAGCTCGAAAGCCGTCACCACTCCCAAGCCTCCTCCAACCACCAGGACCCGTGCTTCCAGTGCTCGGAAGAGGAAGGAAACAGATTCCCCGGCTGTCTCTGAGGCCTTTCCATATGAAAACTATGGATTCAATGAAGCCAGCGGGTTTATGACTTCATTCCTCAATCAGGTAAAAATCCTCATCTGGTATCCTACACATGTATGTTAATTATTATCCTGGATATTTTACACATATGTTGATACCTGTACTTTTGGTTGTAGGGTCTGGAACGTCTCATGTTCCTTTACGAGGATGCGTGCGGGCTTAACAAAATGTTGGAGATCAAGCTCAAGAAAGCTAAAGAAACCATCGCCGATCAAGGGATGATTGTCGCTGCCAAGTCTAAGCATTATGAAGACAAATTCAAGGCAATGGCCCAGGAGCACCAAGCCGCTATACACAAGGCCAATGAGGACGCCCAAGCCAAGCTGGATGCTGCTCATCTTCAATACCAGCGGGATATGACCTCTTACCGGGATGGCCTTAAAGGATCCGTTGTTGTTTCCCTTCTCCAAGCCAGGTTAAGGATGGCCTATGAAGCCGAGGCCTTGGGCTTTGAATGCCCTTCCTGGAATGTCAAGGCTTGGGAAACGAAACTAGCGGATCTCAAGGGCACCCCTGTTGAACGTCCTGCAAAGCATGCTGGTGGGGATCCTCCCAAGGCGACGGATGCGGCGGCCGAGGCTGGTGGTGATGCTGAGAAGAATCCCGAGGGTGATGCTGGTGCAGGTGCTGACGAAGCGATGGTTGAAGAGGGTGCTGTCCCTTGAAAGCAGCGAAGTGGGCGATGATGGATGTTTATGCCTAGGCCGGAGCCCACTTTATTTTTTTAATTTGATGGTTGTGGTTGTCTGAACAATTTACTTTTCCTGCTTTTGAACAATTTACATTTCCTGCACTTAGACAATATGATAACCAAAGGTGGAGGGATCCTGAGTTTCAGCACGAAGCCCTTGGTTATCAGTTAGTATAGTTTATTTTGAACAATATAACAGTTGAAGGTGGATGGGTCCCGGTTTGAGACGAAACCTTCAATCTGTTAAGTAAATCTAGTTAAGAACTTATCGTGCTTTTGGTAGATGGGCCTCGGTTTGAGGTGAAACCAAAAGCACAACCTTTGACCTGTTAATAATATAACTATCTTTTGACTTGTTTTCCGTTACTTTGCATTACTTGGTGTAACCCTTAGCTTTGCAAAGAATTTCATACTGTTATCTCACAAAATATTCTGATTAGTATTCTCAGCGATATACTGCAAAAACTTTTTACTAGATAGAACTTCCAATCATCCCTTCAACTTTATAGAAAGTTTTCGATAAACAATTTATCTTTCCAAATCTAGTTTTAAATAATCAAAGTTCCAGACTAACACTAGTTTCAAACATCCTAATCAATTATTCTGAAAAAGACTTTGAGAATATATCAGGATATTTGTCCTTTTTATAAAACATAATGTCATTAAAGTCCGCAAAGGAAAGATCATACCAGAAATAGGATATAAACCTATTACCAAACTTCAATCCCTTTGCAATTCTTCCCATAAAGATGTCCTCTGTGCAAGGTACTTAGTGCATTAGTTCCAAATCCTATCTTTTTAGCTTTTGCACCACCATCTTAATGGGAATGTCCCCTGCGTACAATGCCTTCAAATACTTTAGAAATCTTCTGAATGTTAGTTTTCATCGTTTAGGCAATTTTTCATGTCCCAGGGGCAAAACCCAAAGGTGTACTGGAGATAAAATCCTTATATCCTGGGGAAAATCCCAAATTTTCATGCGCTACAGGCGGGAGTGTATAAACTCCAAGACTTAGAAAGGTGAGAACCTTTAAACCTTAGAGAGTATGAAAATACCCTTTCATGAGAGAGGGTGATCAATCCTCATATACCTTTAGGATTCAGGATATAGGCAATAGTGACGAAATTGTCAGCCACTTTTACATGGACTGGTCCCGCCACCTTGAACTATCCCCGAATAACTTGCGCTCCAGGCGGGGTGTTTAAACCCAATTCGGAAGAAAGGTGAATGCCTTTAAACCTGTGAAGGGATCAGTATCCCTGAAACGTGAGAGAGGGGGCCAATCCTCTAGTCTTTCGAGTTATCCTGAGCACATATCCTGGAGCTACACCCTGAAACATATCTTGCAAAACAATTGTAAACTAAGGTGGGTGTTAGCTTGGCTAACACCCCTCCGATGCTTAAGTCAGTATTGGGTTTCAAAGAATAAATTAAACCAAACATATTAAAAAAAGGTACAATTCATACCATCCTGAGTTAGAAATTAAATTCTAAACTCACTTGAAATAGAGCTTGAGGTGTATAGCATTCCAGGATCTCGGTAGCATATCCCCCTCCATATTCTTGAGTCTGTATGCTCCTTTTCCTGCTTCTGATTCAACCTCGTATGGTCCTTCCCATTTTGGGGCTAGCTTGCCATCGGCAGGATTAGTAGTATTCTGAAAAGCCTTTCTCAGCACCCAATCTCCAACCTTAAACCTTCTAGTCCTAATGTTCTTGTTATATGCCCTGGATATTCTCTGTTGATATGCTGCCATCCTTAGCCTTGCCGCATCTCTTTTTTCATCTATAGTGTCTAAATCTTGACACAAGGCTTCAGGATTCTGCTCAGGATCACTTAGGGTAGATCTTATAGTGGGCATTGTCATTTCTGTCGGGATTACTGCCTCTGCTCCAAATACTAAGGAAAATGGAGTTTGCCCAGTAGCATTCTTCACAGTTGTCCTGTCAACCCATAGGACAAATGGTAGTTCTTCTGCCCATCTTCCCTTCTTATCCCCAAGTCTCTTTTTCAAATTGTTGACAATTATCTTGTTCGAGGATTCTGCCTGCCCATTCGCTTGAGGGTGTACTGGAGTAGATGTCACCATTTTGATCCCCCAACTCTTGCAGAAATCAGTGGTCCTCTTGCTTATAAACTGGGACCCATTATCACAGATGATTTCAGCTGGTATCCCAAACCTGGTCAGGATATTCCTTTTTATGAAGGATACCACTTCTCGGTCTCTAACTTGGACAAACGCTTCAGCTTCAACCCACTTAGAGAAATAATCCGTCATTGCTAACATAAAGACTTTTCCTCCCGGGGCCTTTGGTAATTTTCCTACTATATCCATACCCCACTTCATAAATGGCCAAGGGGAAACAATAGGATATAACGGTTCAGCGGGCTGATGCAATATGTTACTATGTCTCTGACATGCATCACATCTTCGAGCATACTCTGCGGCATCTTTTCTCATTATTGGCCAATAATATCCTGTCCTTAGTACTTTCGAAAATAATGACCTGCCCCCAGCATGGTTACCACAATCCCCTTCATGTATATCCCGAAGCACTTCTTTGGCTTCAGGATCCTCCAAGCATCTCAAGTATGGTCCTGCAAGAGATTTCTTATATAAAATATTATTTATAATAGTGAATCGTGATACCTTCATCCTAAATGCCTTAGGATTTTCATCTTCGGGGATATGTCCTTCCTTGAGATATCTCATAATTGGAGTTGTCCAGGATTTAGGATCCTCTTCAGGATACACCACTTCAGGATTTTGAATACTTGCTACTTCCTTATGCTGAGGATCCGTTGCAGGATACAGGATATGTAATATCGGTATCGGGGTCCCTTCTGGTATCCTGATTGATGATCCCAAGTTTGCCAATGCGTCTGCTTCGGCGTTATCCTCTCTTGGTACCTGTTCAAGTGTAAAAATATCGAAATATCCTGCTAATTTTTTAAGAATACCGAGGTATTCAATTAGTTTCTCACCCTTGACTGCATAGGATCCATTAAAATGATTAGTAATTAACAAGGAATCAACATATACTTGCAAATTCTTGATATTCATATTCTTAGCCAATTCTAATCCTGCGATTAAAGCTTCATATTCTGCCTCATTGTTAGTAGCAGGGAATTCACATCTAACAGCCTGGGGTATTATGTCCCCCTGTGGCGATTTTAGTAATATACCTAAACCTACACCCCTTACATTAGATGCACCATCAGTATATAATATCCAGGATTCTAAGTTCTCTCCTAGTTGTTGTACTTCTAGGTCTACTTCATTTTGAATATCACTACTGAAATCAGCCACAAAGTCTGCAAGAGCCTGAGACTTTATAGCATTTCTAGGTTCATATATTAGATCATAGGCACTTAATTTTACCGACCACTTAGCCATTCTACCCGACATCTCAGGTTTCTAAGCACATTCTTAACAGGATAATTAGTTTTAACATGAATCCTATGTGTTTCAAAATAATGTCTAAGCTTTGTTGATGCCATTACTAGAGCCAATATTAGCTTTTCTAGGTGAGAATATCTAGTTTCAGCATTTAACAAACTTTTGCTAACATAATAGACAGGATACTGCTGACCTTCGTGGTCCTTTACTAGTGCTGCACTTACTGCATTCTCTGATACTGCAAGATACAGGGATAATGGTTCACCATCCTCATGCTTCATCAATAGAGGTGCGGTTGAGAGATACTGCTTCAAATCCTGCAGGGCTGCTTCATGCTTCTCACCCCATTCAAATTTTTTATTCTTTTTCAGGATATCATAGAATTCTTTACACTTTTCCGAGGATCTTGAAATGAACCTATTCAGGGCTGCCACACGTCCTGTTAACCGCTGAACATCCTTCATGTTCGAGGGTGATTTTATATTCAAGATAGCTTTAATCTGCCCCGGGCTCGCCTCTATCCCTCGTTTTGTCACCATGTATCCAAGAAACTTTCCTGCCCCCCACTCCGAAATGGCATTTAGCAGGATTCAGCTTCATGTTGTATTGATCCAGGATATCAAATGCTCCCTTGATATCCTGGAGGTGATCCTCAGCCTTTTTAGATTTCACCACCATATCATCAATATATACTTCCATGGTGTCCCCCAGTTTCTCTTTGAACATCATGTTCACCAATCTTTGGTACGTTGCACCTGCATTTTTTAAACCAAAAGGCATAGCAGTATAACAGTAAATACATGTTGGTGTCATGAAAGTAGTATCCTCCTGGTCTGAAGGTTCCATTTGAATCTGCTGGAATCCTGAGGATGCATCCATGAAGGTTAACATTTCGTGGCCGGCAGTGGCGTCCACCATCGAGTCTATATGAGGCAGAGGGAATGGGTCTTTTGGACAAGCTTTGTTCAGGTCTGTGTAGTCTACACAGACTCTCCACTTCCCATTCTTCCTTTGAACCACTACCACATTTGCTAGCCATCTATGGAATTTGACTTCTCTAATCATTCTAGACTTCAATAATCTTTCAACTTCCTCGTGGATAATTGCATTCCGTTCAGGGGCGAATTTCCTTCTCTTTTGTCGTATAGGCTTGTATGACCTGTCAATTCCAAGCTTGTGAGTAATAATGTCTTTTGATATACCTGTCATATCCTCATGCTTCCATGCGAATGTAGACATCCTGCATTTCAGAAAGTTAGTTAATTGTTCTTCAATATCCTGAGGGATATTGGTTCCTACGAGCACCGAGATATCAGGATTATCCTGGTCCAGGATTACTCTTTTCACATCCTGCTCTGAAGTCTCCACGATATCCTGGGCCCGCATCTTTAATTGCTATGCTGGACTTGGTTTGGCCGAGGATTTCATTGAGGATGAGTAACATTCTTTCGCTTCTTGCTGATCACTATCGATTTTGACAACTCCCCAAGGGGTAGGAATCTTAATGCATTGGTGATATGTTGATGGAACGGCCTTCATATCATGAATCCACGGTCTTCCGAGGATGATGTTATAGCAGGATAGAGAATCCATCACACAGAAACGTTGCATCTTGTTGACTCCTTCGACATATACGGGCAACTTTATCTCTCCCACTGTGTTCCTAGCTTCTCCACTGAAACCTACGAGTACAGTAGACTTCGAAGTGATATCCATCGGAGATACATTCATTCTCTTCAGAGTCTCCAGTTGGATTATGTTGACGGAACTGCCGTTATCAACCAGTATCCTGCGTACAAAATGGTTAGCCACATATAACGTTATTACCAGAGCATCATGGTGAGGATCCTGGACAGTATCCCTGTCATCAGCGTCAAATGATAGGTTTGTCTCCCCTCTCAGCCTTAGCTTCTTTTGCATGTCTCTTTGCCGCTGAATACGAAGTCCCACAAATATCGAATCCTCCTGAAATAAAGTTGATTATCTTGGCATCCGGGGGAGGTGAGGCCGCTCGCTCAGGATCCTTTTCAGTATCCTGTCCTTTGTTCTTTTTTCTGCCCAAGAGATCTTTTAGATATCCCTTGCTCAGAAGATAGCTTATTTCCTTCCTCAAAGCAATGCAATCCTCCGTAACATGTCCAAAATCCTCATGGAAGGCACACCATTTGGATTTATCCTTCCAATCAGCTTTTTGTTGATTCTTCCGAGGCCACCTGACTTTATCTCCCAGAACCTGCATAGCATACATTAGTTCAGGTATATTAACAGAAAAACAATATTCAGATAATTCAGGATATTCTTCAGGATCCTCGTCTTCAACAGCATTCACTCTCTTGTTATCATTTCTGCCATATGGCTTGGAGCGATATGGCTTATATGAGGATTCCGATTTCCTGTTAGTCGATTCGTATGTTGAGGATGCATTCATCCTTTCTTGCATTTTCTTGTCATCCTCCAATCGAATATATCTCAGAGCCCTGTTACGAGCTTCGTCAAGATTCCTGCAGGGATTCATTACAAGATCCTGATAGAACTGAGAGTCCTTTTGCAACCCCATCTTAAAGGCTTGCACAGCTGTTGCAACATCAAGATGTGGGATATCCAAGGATTCTCGACTGAATTTGTTCACATAATCCCTCAAGGATTCCTGAGGTCCTTGAGTTATCCTGTAAAGATCACTGGTTAGTTTTTCAAAACTCCGACTGCAAGAAAATTGGCTATTAAATAAATTCACTAAATGGGCAAATGATGTAATCGAATGCGGAGGAACATTTAACAGCCATTTTAAGGCTGATCCTGTCAGGGTAGAACCGAAACCCTTGCACAAGCAAACTTCCTTGAGATCTGGAGGGATAGGGTTGATCTCCATCCTTTCCCTATACTAGGCAATATGCTCTTTTGGATCCGTGGTTCCGTCATAAAGCTTCATGTTCGAAGTCTGAAATCTTTTTGGGATTTCAGCATCACATATAGGATGTACGAACCGAGATATCCTGTGGCTATCCTGGGATACTTCAGGAATTGGCTGCACCACCCCAGGTACACTGGATATCATATCCTTTAATTTCTGAAGTTCCCTGGATAATTCAGACGTTACAGTTGTATCCTGCAAAGACCCAACACTGTTAGTGGCAATAGCATTATTATTATTAGATACGTTACCAGCCGGAGGATTCTGCCCATATCCCGAAACACATCCTGAGCTCCTCACGGTTGACATCCTAACCGAGGAGGGTATCTCAGGAGTAGGATTCTGAGGGAGGCTGGGCACAATATTCCCCCTATTATCCTCAGTATACACGGCTGAACTAAAGTTCAAAGCTCTGGGCTGTAATGGAGTGACGATATTCTCAGCAGGTCTGCTCGAGCCGGACTTCAGGAGTTGTATCTCCCTTAACAGCATCTGGTTTGTTTCCTGTTGCTGCCTCATTTGTTCCTGCACACTCCCAAATAAGGTTAGAATTTCATCATTAGAAGCCAAAATCGGGGCAGATCCCTGAACAGTCCGGGTAGGGATAATGTCCTGAGGTTGCGAAGAAGATTGGATCCTCGGAGGAGGTGGTGGAAGCACTGGACCAGTAGTAGCAGAAGTCATAGCAGACACAGTAGAGGAACTCATGTTTGATCTTGAGGCCATTATGGATAATGTGGCAAAAAGTTTTGAAAACCGAAAACTGATTAGCGATTTGATAAAGATTTTTAATAAAGAGAGCACCACTTGCCCCACGGTGGGCGCCAAATTGTTTTGGTCAAAAATTACCTGAGCAATTTAGTGATCAAATTAGTTAAGTGAGGTAGTGTGCTGGAAAGTGTTGTTGAAAATGTGCTTGTTAAGTTGTTTATAAAAACAGTATTCAGGATACGGCTCAGGATATTGAGCTGTATTATCGATCAAACAATGAGCAGAAAGTAAAGCAAATGACACGAGATGTACGAGGAAAGCCCTTGATCAATCTAGATCGCCGGCATAAAACCTCGGGAGCTGACAATCGCAGCTGCCTTGTTCTTCTATTGCTTCAAATATCAGGATACAGTGCAGGATGTGGTGCGGATCAACTAAGTGTTACAATATAATTTTGATACAAGTGTGATGATTGCTATGAACTAGAGAGTGAGAGTGTACGAGAGAGTTAGTGAAAGATGATGTGCCTTAAACTGATCCGCCCTCATCTATTTATAGTAAAGATAAAGCAACTAACTATCCTCTAAAACCGGGATCCAACGAATATTCCCACTTGAACGTTGAGGACCAAGTCTTTCGGCTTCAACGGCTTCCTCATAACAAATTCGCCCGAGTCTTTAGGAGAAGAAGTCCTGATGACCGTTAGTAGCTTGTAACCATTAACCTGCACGTGTTTAATTTACTCAACCTCAGGATATCGCCCGGGATGTTAGCAATATCCTCGTCCAACATCCTGGTCATAAATAAACAATTACAAGCGGATATTAGTCAGGATATGTATACTCAGAAAATGACCCATAACAACAAGTGTCTACACACTTGTTTGTTCACAAAAATGCCTTTGTTTCAAGAAAGATCCGGCTTTTAAACATGGTTTGCATCTTTCACTTGGTTCTTCGAAAATACCACTTGTAGATCTTTAGATCTACTAGTTTAGAACTCCATTTTATAAGAAAAATCACTTTTACACAAGTTCATGTTCATAAGTAGTAGAGTTCATCATCTTACCATTTTCACACTTTACATAACACTGGTTCATGTTTCATGAACATGACCTAGCTTGGTTAGATGACGATCCGCTCTACTACTAGCATCAAACAACATAAAATAACCATAACAAAACAAGATTCATGAGTTTTACACCATTAGTTTCTTTTTATCCACCATATTTATCATTTTAACAAGACTTTAAGCTTTGATCTTTAGTGTTTATGAATTTTATCTGTTAAACTTCTTATTAACCACTTCAAACATGAACAAGAGAGTGATTAGAAGCACTTACAACTAGTTCAAGGCTAGGGAAGAAATCAAGCGAAAACAAGGTGGATAATAGCGTTGTAGAGAGGTCCTTGTGATTCCGTAAGCATCGAGCCTCCTTGTATGTGATCCTTCACCTTTGTATGTAAGTAGAATGCCTTGATCAAAACTTGAAAGTGATGATGGATGTGGGTGTGTGTTCGGCCGAGTATCAAAGATAAGAGAGAGAGAGAGTTCAAGTTTTGTTGTGGGTTTGTGAATGAAATGAGAGCCTTATGGACACATTTATAATCCATCTTCTCTAATTACCCAATGTATAATGTGTAGGGAAGATATTTAGCAATGTGATTAAAATAATCAAGGTTGTGATGGGTGTGTTCCACATATGGGACCGAATTCGGTTATAGGGGGGGGGGTGGTTGGATTTGAACAAGATAGTTAGAGTTTAGTTATGTTAGTTAGGTGATTAATTAATGTATTATGTGTGTTGTAATTTATAACGGGTGTTAGGGTATTCGGGGACCCTAACTGGCACAGAAAAGTAAAAATAGTGTCATTGGTAATATTTTTATGTTCCGGGTAAAGTCCGGTTGGATACTGATCCGTTAAAGTGTCAAACAAAGCTTTAAAGTGTCTTTATTATTATTTTTAGTGACACAAAAAATTCCCGACACTTTGGGAAGTGTCTAGTATTATTTTTCCATGTTTTTGCACTTTACTAGTTAGCTTAAATGGTGAATTTTGTTTTAAAGTGCAGAATTTTTGTATTTAAAACATGTTTTAGGCACATCCGGTCACTATATCTAATACATAGTGACGCAGTTCTACAATCCTCATTTCCCTACACTCTCAACTAGTGTAGTAAGCTAATCCCGGCTCATACTAGCCTTAGAGACAGTGTCTGTCTGATGCTGGCTATGTCAGCATGTTTACTGGGTTATCCGTTCATTGTGCTACTGTGTTATTGTTCATCAAGTTTGTCACTGTAGTTTGTACGTAAATAATGGAGTGACAGCAAATAAAGTATGATGCATGGTTATGTATCAGAATTCACGTAGCAGTTTAACCACAATTGTAAGCAAGCATAGTAATTAAGCATCAATTAAATATTAATTAATTCGTACGGATACCTGGTTTGGTGAGGGTTGTCACATTCTCCCCACGTTAGAAAAATTTCGTCCCGAAATTTTAGGTTCTGCTTCTAGTTGCAGGGGTCTTGGGAAATAAGTGGGGGTATTTTTCTTTCATTCGGTCCTCACGTTCCCAGGTGTATTCAGGACCATGTCTTGCGTTCCATCGAACCTTGACGAGCTTGACACTGCTCCGACGGGTTTTGTTGATCTTCCAATCTGTAACCTTAACGGGTTCTTCGACAAAGTGGAGCGTGTCCTCAATATGAATTTCGTCTGCGGGAATGACAACAGTATCTTGCGTTGGACTCTTTTTCAGATTCGATACATGAAATGTATCATGAACACCGTTCAGCTCGGCAGGTAAATCCAACTTGTATGCTAGTAACCCAATTCTTTCCAGAATCTTGAATGGACCAATATATCGAGGATTCAACTTTCCACGCTTCCTGAAGCGTGCCACACCCTTCCAGGGTGATACCTTTAATAATACCATATCACCTACCTCAAATTCTAGGGGTTTCCTTCTTCGGTCCGCATAGCATTTTTTTCGATCGCGAGCCGCCTTGATGCGATCTCGGATCTGTGCAATCTTATCTGTGGTTTCCTGGACCACATCAGGACAAACCAATTGCCTATCACCTGCATCAGACCAACAAAGCGGTGATCTGCACTTGCGGCCATATAGAGCTTCAAATGGCGCGGCACCAATACTGGTGTGGTAGCTGTTGTTGTATGAAAATTCGACCAATGGTAAGTGTTTATCCCAGCTACCACCCAAATCCATAACACATGCTCTCAGCATATCTTCCAACGTCTGTATCATCCGTTCGCTTTGTCCATCGGTCTGTGGGTGAAATGCAGTGCTCAGATTCAATTGTGAGCCAAAAGCTTCTTGGAAAGACTGCCAAATCCTTGACACAAACCTTCCGTCTCTATCAGAGATGATCGAGAGAGGCACTCCATGACGTGCAACGATTTCTCTCATGTAAATTTCAGCCAATTTGCTCGTGTTATCTTTCTCTTTGATGGGTAAGAAGTGCGCTGATTTCGTTAATCGGTCCACTATTACCCAAATAGTGTCATGACCTCTTGGCGTTCTTTGCAACTTCGTTATGAAATCCACTGAAATTTGTTCCCATTTCCACTTAGGAATCTCAGGTTGTTGCAGAAGTCCTGAAGGCTTCTAGTATTCAGCTTTCACCTTAGCGCACGTTAAACACTTGCTCACATAAACAGCAACGTCACCTTTCATCCTAGGCCACCAATAATAATCTTTAAGATCTTGGTACATCTTATCCGCTCCTGGATGGATAGAGTACCGCGATTTGTGAGCTTCATCAAAAATAACTTTTCTCATACCAACAAACAGAGGAACCCAAATCCTTTTCATAAAACATAACGTTCCTTCCTCGGTTGGTATTAACTGCTTCTCCATCCCTCGGAGATATTCTTCTTCAATGTTTCTTTCCTTAAGTGCTTCTTTTTGCGCGGCACGAATGCGCAGAGAAAGATCTGTCTGAATAATCATCTCCAAAGCCCTAACCTTTATGGGCTTGATCCTCTCTTTTCGACTTAGGGCGTAAGCGACCACATTCGCCTTCCCTGGATGGTACTTGATCTCACAATCGTAATCGTTCAATAATTCGACCCAACGTCTCTGTCTCATATTCAGCTCTTTCTGGTCGAATATGTGCTGCAGACTTTTATGATCTGTGAAGATTGTACATTTCGTACCATACAAATAGTGTCTCCAGATCTTCAATGCAAATATCATTGCGCCTAGCTCCAAATAATGCGTGGTATAGTTCTTTTCATGAACCTTCAATTGGCGTGACGCGTAAGCTATAACTTTCTGGCGTTGCATCAACACGCAACCCAATCCTTGACGTGAAGCGTCACAATATACCATAAAATCATCCGTACCCTCTGGTAGAGCTAAGATTGGCGCATTGCAGAGCTTATCTTTTAACAACTGAAAGGCTTCTTCCTGTTTGATTCCCCACTCAAACTTCTTATCTTTCTGCGTGAGGAGTGTCAGTGGTTGAGCGATCTTCGAAAAATCCTCAATGAACCTTCGATAGTAGCCAGCCAAACCCAAGAATTTTCGAATCTCGGTTGGCGTCTTTGGGGTCTCCCAATTCTTTATCGCTTCAATCTTTGTGGGGTCCACATGAATCCCATCTCCATTCACCACATGTCCAAGGAATTGGACTTCGCGCAACCAAAATTCGCACTTTGAGAATTTGGCATACAACTATTCCTTCTTCAACAACTCTAGACGTAAGATCCGTAAAAAACGGATATCCAAAATCCGACCCATTTTGTAACCTTAGAATTTTTTTTCGCGAAATAAATAACCGGCGAAAGATATGCTACTTTTTAATTTGATTCGTTTATATTTAAATAAAATCATTTATTTATTTAATCAATTTAATTATTTAAAATTATTAACTAAATTAGTAGTTAATTAACTAATCTAATTAAACCTTTTGGCAATTTAAACTATTATGTCATGAAATAATTTAATTAATTGATTGATTTAAATGAAAATTGTTCAAATAAAATAAATTAGATATTGCAAATCTCATGCACCATGATGCCATCCAGATCGTTCATTCTAATGCATACACATTCCTTTTTCAAGTTTGCCGCTCAAAACATGAACGACAACAACCGTGTTTCCTTTCTTTCTCATCCTGATTTTTCGGGATTGAGCTTCGTTTACGTGTTTCCTTTCTCACCGATCATGAACCTATTGATACACATACAATCAATCAAGGATCGTTGCCATATATTGCGAGTCAATCGAATGCTATAAAAACCGAACATCTTTACACCAACCTTCGACCACAACCTTCCCCTCACATCACCCTCACAACCCCTCTGTTCATTAACAACCCCGCCGGAGATCACCTAGTAGTCGCCGGAGACGAAACAGTAGGCTGCCATCACCACCACGAAACCTTTCACCATCCTCTGTTTTGATCACCGGAGAAAGCTTGCATTTACCGGATACACGGAAGCATTACCGGAGAACCCGGCGCGACTCGGAGACACTCGAAACACGGCGAGTATTACCGCCAAGCTTATCGAAAACGCTTCGTCGGAATTACTATAACTTCGCCGGAGATCAGGAAGACGACCGGAGAAAACCCACCGGAGATCACGAGGAACAGTTTTGCCTCGTGTCGAAGCCGTCGGAGAACCTACGCCGGAGAAGTCAGTCGCGGCCGGAGAACTCATCGGAAACCACGGTTCCTTTCTTTTGTTCGGTATAACCTTCTTTTTCCTTTCCGTTTCGTTTAAAACTCTAGTTGACACACATCTTTTTCAGACTTTATACATGATTCAATCAATTAAAAGTGTTAGTTTGTAATCCCACAGTTCATGTATAAAACTCTAGTTGTCTTTTTCTAATTGAAGATGATGACAACCAGTTCATGTATAAATAAATTAAAATCATAACTTTTTCAAATATGTTGGATAAACAGCTGTTTGGTTAAATGTGGCGGTGCGGGTTCGTACCCGGCCAGACCCGGTTTTGTGTCTTTAGTTGGGACTTTTATTTTCAAACTTCTTTTCTTTTATTCGATGTAGTTAACAGTTTTTAATTTTAAATTCATCTCCTTTAATAAGAATTAAAACCTTAAACAATTAGTAATAACATGAATAATTAACCATTTATTTAATTTCTTTTATAACTTTAAAAGGTTAATAATGTAATAAATTATAATATCAAATTACTTAATTTGCAAACCTTCAATATTAGAAATTTAATAATAACGAGATCATTATGTGTTATTCTAAATATTTAGGATAATCGCTCATGTTCGTTCTCTTGGATTTCCCAATCTCCACTCTTGCGTATTTACAAGAAATCGCAACGCAATCAATGTGAGTATACATGACCCATTTTTCCATTTTAACACTTTTGGGTGCAATATGTATTCTATAACAATCACATTATTCACTTCAAACAGCTTTATGCACACTATATCCAAATTGCACGTGATACATTTGATTCATGTTATACATGTTATGCTATTGTAAACTCTCATGACTATGTGTTTATTAACTTTGCAAGCCTCCCCTAACAATGGTAGCGCTATAGGTTGAGAAACGCCCCTCCCGTTATTCTCGCGGGTATTGTTAGGTTAATCTATGTTAAAACCTCCCGTTATACTTTTGGGATTGGCACGTTAATTGCGTTAAACTTTGGTTTGGACACATAGAGTAACATCGTTTCGAGTATATACTGTTAATGTGAAATCATGTTATTCACGTTGGCTATGTGCAACTTCAAACTTTTTATTATATTATGTATCAAACTTGTATACTCGCCAACATGTTTTTGTTGATTTTATTTTAATACATATTGCAGGTTGATTGATCAAGATTCAAGAAAACAAGCTAGGATGGCATTAGAAACCCATTTTAGCAATTAATTAATGTTTGGATTTATGTTTGAATATTTGAGACTTTGTACTACTTTTCTAGTTTTAATAAAATGATTTAATTCATATTGTCTCATTTAGTGTTATGTTGTTTTGAGCAATTTGTTCGTCTCATCCCGATGTTTCCGCCATCGGTTGGGGTGTGATAGATTGGTATCAGAGCCATAACTATAGGGAATTAGGTATGATTGCCTTACTTTTGCCTAGTCTATAGTAGGAGTACTCTGATACCAGATTGGTATCAGAGCCATAACTATAGGGAATTAGGAATGTCTTGCCTAGTCTATAGTTTAAGAGCTTATTCACTATGTGTTGCTTAAAACAACTTTCTTTCTATCTTATTTGCTTCCCTCTACTTTCTTGGACTCTTAATATACATGCCTTACCTAAGGCTAACACAATATACACTTGGAGGCTTTGAAGACACTCTTATGACACAATCGAAATGACTCTCCAAAATAGGGGTTATTCCCACACTTGGTGATGACTTTCACTCAGCTATACTTTGATTTTGCATGAAATCTACCCTCAAGTTAGAAGTGATATCCAAACCTTGAAGGGAGTTTCCATTTCATATTCTAGTGGACCCTTATCTTTTGATAAGTACCAACCACACTAGGGTACGATGTTATCAAGTTAGAGGTGAAACTCGCATCTTGCTAACTAGTCCCACTCTTTGATTTTCAATCTCGCCAAAGTTTCGATTTTCCCAATCGATTAAGGACGTGTAGTAACTGGAAGGACAAATATCGTTAGTCGCTTCTTGATGAGAGTATTTGTCTATTAGGCCAAAGCACGTTTCCTTAATTTGAAAAGGACTTCGATTTACTTTGGAATAGTCTTATGTTACGTTTCGTGACAATCCAATTTTTATGTTAAACCTCTTTTATGCTATCTCAATTTTCATGTGTTTTACATTTGTACGATATATCATTTCAATCTAATACATGCATGCTAGTATACTTGATTCGTGATTACTGGGTTATTCTTATGTGATGAACTTGTCCTTTAACCCACGCCTTAACATGTATAGCACTATGCGTAGTGCTATAGGAGTAGCGCCCGCCCGTATTCTAGTGGTCATGTTAAGTTAACAACATTACACCCTCTTCGTTGCGACGATGTTGGGTAGTTAACATTGCGGTACACGATGGGTTGACCTGTTTATTCACATGCCAGTGATACGTTAATCTTGTTAACTAAGTATGTGATGTGGATTATTCTAAATTTTATGCTAATACTCATTTTTCCAAAAATGGAAGCTTATCGTAAAGATAGGAGTGATTTCTTTACCTTGACGATTAGCTCCGCTCACTTTTCAACTTCACCAATGAGCTAGGGGTGATTTCCTTACCTCAGAGGTAATTACCAACTTTTCTTCGTTCTCGATGAAACTTTGTATTTGAACGTTACTTTCATTTCAAGTTTGGAGACACGTTACACACTATCTTCGCAATCTAAAACAAATAATAATTAACTCTCGTGAACGAACTAAATTTACGATGGTTCCATTATCTATGTTACACTACATGAAATTCATTATGTGAAACTAGTTGAACCACTTATATGCTATGTGAAACTAATTGAATCTTCTATATGCTATGTGAAACTATATGCTATGTGACGCATTCGTGAAAACAAATTCTTTAAACATTATGATCAAGTCTCATCTATTCTCTCTTTTGAATCTTTAGATATCATCTTTTCTAAAGTCTTCCTCTTAGATTTCGAGGACGAAATCTCCTAAAGTAGGGGAGACTGTAACATCCGTAAAAACGGATATCCAAAGTCCGACCCGTTTTGTAACCTTAGATTTTTTTTCGCGAAATAAATAACCGGCGAAAGATATTCTACTTTTTAATTTGATTCGTTTATAGTTAAATTAAATCATTTATTTATTTAACCAATTTAATTAATTAAAATTATTAACTAAATTAGTAGTTAATTAACTAATCTAATTAAACCTTTTGGCAATTTAAACTATTATGTCACAAAATAATTTAATTAGTTGATTGATTTAAATGAAAATTGTTCAAATAAAATAAATTAGATATTGCAAATCTCATGCACCATGATGCCATCCAGATCGTTCATTCTAATGCATACACATTCCTTTTTCAAGTTTGCCGCTCAAAACATGAACGACAACAACCGTGTTTCCTTTCTTTCTCATCCTGATTTTTCGGGATTGAGCTTCGTTTACGTGTTTCCTTTCTCACCGATCATGAACCTATTGATACACATACAATCAATCAAGGATCGTTGCCATATATTGCGAGTCAATCGAATGCTATAAAAGCCGAACATCTTTACACCAACCTTCGACCACAACCTTCCCCTCACATCACCCTCACAACCCCTCTGTTCGTTAACAACCCCGTCGGAGACCACCTAGTAGTCGCCGGAGACGAAATAGTAGGCTGCCATCACCACCACGAAACCTTTCACCATCCTCTGTTTTGATCACCGGAGAAAGCTTGCATTTACCGGATACATGGAAGCATTACCGGAGAACCCGGCGCGACTCGGATACACTCGAAACACGGCGAGTATTACCGCCAAGCTTATCGAAAACGCTTCGTCGGAATTACTATAACTTCGCCGGAGATCAGGAAGACGACCGGAGAAAACCCACTGGAGATCACGAGGAACTGTTTTGCCTTGTGTCGAAGCCGTCGGAGAACCTACGCCGGAGAAGTCAGTCGCGGCCGGAGAACTCATCGGAAACTACGGTTCCTTTCTTTTGTTCGGTATAACCTTCTTTTTCCTTTCCGTTTCGTTTAAAACTCTAGTTGACACACATCTTTTTTTTCAGACTTTATACATGATTCAATCAATTAAAAGTGTTAGTTTGTAATCCAACAGTTCATGTATAAAACTCTAGTTGTCTTTTTCTAATTGAATATGATGACAACCAGTTCATGTATAAATAAATTAAATCATGACTTTTTCAAATATGTTGGGTAAACAGCTGTTTGGTTAAACGTGGCGGCGCGGGTTCGTACCCGGCCAGACCCGGTTTTGTGTCTTTAGTTGGGACTTTTATTTTCAAACTTCTTTTCTTTTATTCGATGTAGCTAACAGTTTTTAATTTTAAATATTTCTTTTATCAATAATCAACAGTAATAGTTATTTGTTTTTTTTAATTCATCTCCTTTAATAAGAATTAAAACCTTAAACAATTGGTAATAACATGAATAATTAACCATTTATTTAATTTCTTTTATAACTTTAAAACGTTAATAATGTAATAAATTATAATATCAAATTACTTAATTTGCAAACCTTCAATATTAGAAATTTAATAATAACGAGATCGTTATGTGTTATTCTAAATATTAAGGATAATCGCTCATGTTCGTTCTCTTGGATTTCCCAATCTCTACTCTTGCGTATTTACAAGAAATCGCAACGCAATCAATGTGAGTATACATGACCCATTTTTCCATTTTAACACTTTTGGGTGCAATATGTATTCTATAACAATCACATTATTCGCTTCAAACAGCTTTATGCACACTCTATCCAAATTGCACGTGATACATTTGATTCATGTTATACATGTTATGCTATTGTAAACTCTCATGACTATGTGTTCATTAACTTTGCAAGCCTCCCCTAACAATGGCAGCGCTATAGGTTGAGAAACGCCCCTCCCGTTATTCTCGCGGGTATTGTTAGGTTAATCTATGTTAAAACCTCCCGTTATACTTTTGGGATTGGCACGTTAATTGCGTTAAACTTTGGTTTGGACACATAGAGTAACATCGTTTCGAGTATATACTGTTAATGTGAAATCATGTTATTCACGTTGGATATGAGCAACTTCAAACTTTTTATTATATTATGTATCAAACTTGTTTACTCGCCAACTTGTTTTTGTTGATTTTATTTTAATACATATTGCAGGTTGATTGATCAAAATTCAAGAAAACAAGCTAGGATGGCATTAGAAACCCATTTTAGCAATTAATTAATGTTTGGATTTATGTTTGAATATTTGAGACTTTGTACTACTTTTCTAGTTTTAATAAAATGATTTAACTCATATTGTCACATTTAGTGTTATGTTGTTTTGAGCAATTTGTTTGTCTCATCCCGATGTTTCCGCCATCGGTTGGGGTGTGACACTAGAATAGCTCTTAAATGTTGTTCGTGTTCATTCTTCGTCTTTGAATAAATCAAAATATCGTCGATAAACACAATCACGAACTTGTCAAGATACGGTTTGCAGACTCGGTTCATTAAATCCATAAAAACTGCAGGTGCGTTTGTCAACCCAAATGGCATAACTAGGAACTCGTAGTGTCCATAACGAGTCCTAAAGGCTGTCTTCGGGATACTTTCCTCTTGTATCCTTAACTGATGGTAGCCTGATCGCAAATCAATCTTCGAGTAAAAGCTTGAACCTTGCAGCTGGTCAAATATATCATCGATCCTTGGCAGAGGATATCTATTCTTGATCGTCAACTTATTCAATTCCCGGTAGTCGATTCACATACGAAAACTACCGTCCTTCTTCTTGACAAACAGGACCGGAGCTCCCCAAGGCGAGAAGCTTGGTCTGATGAATCCTTTGTCTAGCAACTCTTGAAGTTGTGTCGACAACTCTTGCATTTCAGATGGGGCAAGTGTCACACCCCGATTTCCACGTGTCTCACCGGTGGGCCCGGTGGGGGATTACCGTGACGTAGTTGGCAACAATATAGTCAAACCACACAATTATATGAATGCACAGCGGAAGCACAAAGATAAATATATTTCAACATTAATTGTAATATCAAAGTATCACCATTGTGGAAATAAAAATCCACAGGGGATCAATAATAATAACAAAAGTATCGTTCAACAGACGAAGGCATCCTTAAGCTTGCGAGACTCATTAAGATGCTAAGGAGATATAGCCAGCCAATTACGTTTAGTACCTGCATTTAATCTTTTTGGGAAAATACGTCAGTTTACACTGGTAAATACATTCAACTGACACTTTGGTAAAATGTTTAATAAAATTGATTTGAATGCACGAGGCACAAACTCTTTATAACTTGGGATAATTTATAATTAAATCTTGTAAAGAATTACATGTTTACTATGCGATCGGTCGCCCGGGTCGTGCCGGGTTAAAGTTTAATAGACACACCACATAGCATAAAACCGTGGCGGGAAAACCAACGGCTATACCTTTATAGTCATGGACATAATGCCGGGTGTACGCCTACACCCGGATGTCAGGGTCGTGGCCATTTCGTAAAATGCTGCCAAGGATATCCGGGACATGGTCATTAAGCCCCCAAAGGCGTAAAGCCAACAAAACAAATTTTTAAACGGGTCACATTGATAATACCCAACTACTAATGAGTTGGGGTCAATTGCCCGACCTAGCGGTATTTTAAATACCGTAACTCAAGCACGCATAACGGAAAATAAGTTAAAAGTATTTACCTTTGCAAGTATTAATCCTTAATTGAAATAAATTGCAGATAGCTTTTACTAGTCCCCTAATCTGGAACGAAGGTTTAAATTAACCTATTAGAATCCTAACGGGTCTTTATCTTAGCCGTAGCTTAGACCGGTCAGTTTCAAAGGATAGTTACGGTTTAATCGTGTGAAAGGCGAAAACCGGGAATGGAATGTGATTCTGACCCAACAAGCTTGAAGACTTGTTTTATATGGGTATAATAATCACACTCTGGATTTTGGGGTCAAAACAATATGGTTTGACCCGTTTTGGCTAGTTTATGTAAACTAGTTACATAAGCCGAACCGTGCGCGCAAAAGGCGTACGGGTAACCGTAAGAGTCCTACACTGTTTTCCTAAGTCAATATGCTATAAAGAGGTTGTGGTATCAGTAGGATACCTTCCATAATGCCCATAACGAGTTTAAGTTCATATGATGCCCCGTAGGGGTGTTTCGGTCTTTTTTAAAGATTATAAAAGAGGTTTCTGAGTTCTACAGGAAATCTGAGTTTCCCGAACAGTTTATAAAGTCTAAAATACTTTATTTATTATTTAAAATTAGTAGCAACTGGAATCGGGTCAAAAGACCTTGTAGAACCCAAGTTATGGCCAAAAAGGGCATATTCGGTATTTACCGAACCGTTGCCATAACCGCAGGTTACGAGCAGGTTAAAAATAATTAAAAATCTTTAAAAATCCCAAAATATTATTTTACATTAGTGTGTAAAAGGTTTGGTGTCGAAATCTGGGTTTAGATAGGCGTTATGCTAATTGCGCTATTTAATTACTAAAGTTCCCGTAATTTGCGCTATTTAGCATAACTCCTATTCTGGACCTCGGATTGACGTGAAATTTTAGGGACATGCTTAGAAATCAGTAACCAAGGTCATGATCCATTCACGTGTCTGAAATTCTCGTTTTAAATTAAAAAGGGCGTTACGGTCAACTTTTAAGCATTTAACGGAAAGGTGTAAAAGACTTGGACAAACAACGAACCGGTCACAGAGGGTTATACCATCATGTAACCTAGTCCTAAGAGAGTCCTAAGGCATATCTAAATCTTACTTTAACGGGTCAGAACTGAAGTCAATGCAAAAGTCAAAGTTTTGCGACTTTCGGCTCCGAACCGGGTCAAAATAGTAAGGGGTCGGATCAAACAAGCTTAGACTAGTTAATATACTTATTATCATGTTTTATGAGTGTTTAAACAGGTTACATATCGTCTACATTACAGATTATGCATGAAATCGAAAAATGGCATTTCCGTTGACTTTTTCTAAGCACGTTTGACTCGATATTCGGACTAGTTAGAGTGGGAATCAGAGGGTGCCCTTTTAAGGGTTTAATGCCCACATGATTACCATCATATAACTATCTTTGATTCGACAAATCACTGGACCATTCGTGATTTATTGCAAAGTCAATTGTTAATTACGACGGATTGACTTTTAAGCTAAAACTATGGAAAAACGAAACCACAAAGGGTTAGGCAACTTATAGAAGCTTGGTGCACGACTAGAGACCTTAGAGGAATGGTTTAGAGCTCCTGAGATGGACTAGAATGCAGATTTGAGGTGTGTTTCATTTGTGCACAATGCATTGGCTTTTAAAGTGAAAATATTGGCATAGGATCATTACAACTCAACCTACAAGGGTCCATGGATGATCAGCAGGTGTCCTAAGGCCCTAGGGGTCATGTAGAGGGCGCCCATGCTTCATTAATTGCCTCAATGATCGTTCACAAGCTCAAACAGCAGGTCTGTCCAAGTATTCTGCATCTGGCACTTTCACGCGGCCCGCATTAGGATTCAAGCAACTCACTCGCGGGCCGCCTCGATCCTAATGTCAGAAATCAAATCTTCAGATGGCGCGCGGCCCGCATCAGCTCATGCATATCTTCTACGCGGCCCGCCTGAGGGCTAAATTCCACGATTTTCAAATCTTTTGTAATGATTAACCTGACCTTTCGGTTTCGAAGGGGTAACTTTGCGATTTGGCTCTCGATTATATACAATGAAGGGCCTCGTGACTTTTACCCGCATTGTTAAGTCCCCGGTTAGTTTAATTACTATCCGAAAAGCCTTAACTTTTATTGTTGACACTTTCAACCCCTCGCCTACGAATTTGATCATAACTTTCTCGTTTTAAAACGGAACTTCGCGAAATTTATGTAGTATATTCTAGCGAGCGTATTTTACTGTTACAAAGCCTCGGGTTCATCAAAGGGTCACTCAGAGGTATAAATTAAACATGTTGACACGATTAACCCCCACTTTCTCCCGCGTTTCGCTCCGTACGATCCATGATTTATTCGTTTGAAGGTATGAGCATCGTTTAGGGTTACTATACAGTATATTTACCCTTCGTTGACATTTATAACCCTCGAATTAACATACTTTCAAGGTTTGTCAACTTTAATCCTTTATTTAGTGTTTAATAACATGTGTAAACTCACGACACTTGTCAACACATTATTGGACACAAAATTTCGAGGTGTTACATCCTCACCCCCTTAAAATAAATCTCGACCCGAGATTTACTGAAATAAATAAGGGTATTTTTCTTTCATCGTGGCTTCAACCTCCCACGTGAATTCGGGACCTCTACGGGCATCCCATTTGACCTTAACAATAGGCACATGCTTCCTTCGAAGCTTCTTTACCTGTCGATCCTCAATCGACAAAGGTTTTTCCACAAATTTCAAGCTCTCATCTATATGCACATCTGTATGTGGTATTACAAGTGATTCATCAGCGAAGCACTTCTTCAGATTGCAGATGTGGAACACATTGTGAATTCCATTGAGCTCCTCCGGTAAGTTTAACTTATAGGCAACTGACCCGACACGTTCGATAACCTCGAAAGGTCCTATGTATCTCGGGCTTAGTTTGCCTTTCTTACCGAAACGCATCACCCCCTTCCAGGGTGATACTTTAAGTAACACTTTTTCACCTACTTCGAAGTGAAAATCTTTACGCTTTGGGTCTACGTAACTCTTCTGTCTATCTCGGGCAGCTTTGAGACGGTCTCGAATCTGGACAATCTTGTCCGTCGTTTCGAAGACAATCTCTGGTCCTGATAATTGGACATCTCCAACTTCCGCCCAACAAACAGGCGATCTACACTTTCTACCGTATAATGCCTCAAAGGGCGTAGCCTTAATGCTGGTATGGTATCTATTGTTGTAGGAGAATTCGATTAATGGTAGGTTCTTATCCCAACTACCACCCAAATCGATAGCACATGCACGTAGCATGTCTTCCAACGTTTGAATAGTACGCTCACTCTGACCGTCTGTCTGAGGATGGTAAGCCGTACTAAAATTCAAACGTGTGCCCAAAGATTGCTGGAAGCTTTTCCAGAAATGAGACGTGTATCTAGTATCCCTATCGGAGATAATAGACACAGGTATGCCATGCAAGTCTACAATCTTATCAACGTATAACTGGGCTAACATGTCGGAGCTATAAGTCTCCTTGATGGGTAAGAAATGTGCTGACTTAGTCAGTCTGTCAACTATAACCCATATTGTGTCATTTCCTTTCCTCGTCTTGGGTAACTTGGTAATGAAATCCATAGTTACACATTCCCACTTCCATTCGGGAAGTTCAGGCTGTTGTAGCAAGCCTGATGGCTTTTGATGCTCAGCTTTGACTTGCGCACAAGTCAAGCATTTGGCTACATAAGCGGCTAAAGACTTTTTCAAGCCTATCCACCAATAATTTGCCTTTAGATCCTGATACATTTTATCAGCTCCAGGATGGACAGAGTATTTAGAACTATGGGCTTCCTGGAGAATGACCTCTCGAAGTCCTCCATAAACTGGAACCCATATTCATCCATTTAATCGTAAAATTCCATCCTTGCTAAGAGTTAACTGCTCCCCAGTTACTCCTAACTTTTCTTTAGGGTAGTTAGCTTCCGACACAGCTTCTCTCTGTGCAGCTAACAACCTTTCAATCAAATTATTCTTCACTTCAAAGCTCTTGGCATTGATTCGGATGGGTTTCACCCTTTCCTTTCTACTTAAGGCATCAGCGACTACATTCGCCTTGCCGGGATGATATCTGATTTCACAATCATAATCATTTAAAGTCTCCATCCAACGGCGTTGCCTCATGTTTAATTCCTTCTGATTAAACAGATGTTGAAGGCTCTTGTGATCGGAATAGATCACAAACTTGATACCGTACAGATAATGCCTCCACAGTTTTAGTGCGAACACAACGGCACCCAGCTCCAAGTCATGGGTGGTGTAATTCTTTTCATGCACCTTTAACTGTCTTGAAGCATAGGCAATAACCTTGCCTTTTTGCATGAGCACACATCCCATGCTAGTGTGTGATGCGTCGCAGTAAACTACGAACTCCTCGGTACCTTCAGGTAATGTCAGCACAGGAGCATTGCTCAACTTTTGTTTCAAAATGTCAAAAGACTCTTGCTGCTTAGGGCCCCAAATGAACTTTATTTTCTTCTTGGTCGAAGAAGTCAAGGGCGCAGCAATCCTTGAAAAATTTTCAATGAATCGTCTGTAGTATCCTGCTAACCCCAGGAAACTACGAATCTCTGTAGGCGTCTTTGGCTCTTGCCAATTCATGACAGCCTCTACTTTAGCGGGATCCACTTGGATACCACGCTCGCTGACGACATGTCCAAGAAATTGGACTTCTCGAAGCCAGAATTCGCACTTAGAGAATTTGGCATAGAGTTTCTCTTGATGCGGGAGTTTGAGAATACAACGAAGGTGTTTCTCATGTTCAGCTCGGTTCTTAGAGTAGATAAGAATATCGTCGATGAAAACGATGACGAATTTGTCTAAGTACGGCTTGCAAACGCGATTCATGAGATCCATGAACGCAGCCGGTGCATTAGTGAGCCCAAAAGGCATCACTAGGAACTCATAGTGACCATAGCGAGTCCTAAACGCGGTTTTATGTACGTCTTCATCTCTGACTTTCAGTTGATGGTAGCCTGACCTCAAGTCAATCTTCGAGAAATAACTTGCCCCTTATAACTGATCGAACAAATCGTTGATCCTCGGCAAGGGATATCTATTCTTTATCATGACTTTATTAAGCTCGCGATAATCGATGCACAGACGCATCGACCCGTCCTTCTTCTTGACAAACAGGACAGGTGCCCCCCCAGGGAGACGAACTAGGTTTGATGAAACCTTTAGCTAGCAGTTCATCTAGTTGGGTCCTCAACTCCTTCATTTCGGTTGGTGCTAGCCTGTAAGGCGCTCGAGCAACAGGTGCTGTTCCAGGGATGATATCGATCCTGAATTCCACTTGCCTATCTGGTGGCAAACCAGGTAGATCTTCAGGGAAAACTTCTGGATATTCCAAAATGACTGGAATGTCTTATATCTTTGGTTTAGGCTCATCAAAAATCACCTGTGCCATGTAGATGACACAACCCTTCTTTAGACATTTTGAAGCCTTGAGCATAGTCACTTGCTCAGGCAATCCGTACTGGGTATCTCCCCGAATGGTAAGCGATTCACCAGACAGAGTCTTTACCACCACTTGCTTTCTGTTGCAGACGATTTGGGCCTGGTTGTGAGATAACCAGTCCATGCCCAATACTATGTCAAAACCAGCCAATTTAAAGGGGAGTAGAGATAGAGGAAAAGAGTGGTTCTTAATGGATATCACACATCCATCTAACACAGTGGAGACGGTTTCTATGGTGCCATCTGCTAGCTCTACCTCATAATTCACGTTTAAGGTTTTGACAGGCATATTCAGCAATTTGCAAAATTTATGATCTACGAAAGACTTATCAGCGCCCGAATCAAAAAGTACTCTTGCAAAGATATCATTTATGAGGAAAGTACCTGTGATCACGTTATCATTTTGCAAAGCTTCTTTCACATCCATTTTGAAGACTCTTGCATTGCTCTTTTTGGTTTCTTCAGGCTTCTTAGCGTACTTAGGGCAGTTGGTTTTAATGTGCCCTTTCTCGTTGCAACTGAAGCAAGTTGCATCCTTTATCTTCTTGCAATCCACGGTCTTGTGGTCTTTGGACTTGCATAACCCGCAAGCAAATGACTTTGACTGAGTCTGCGAGTTTGAATCGAGTCTGCACTTTCCATAATGGTGCCTCTTGCAATTCTTGCACTTGGGCTTCTCACCAGACTGTTGCCCATCCTTCCTTGACTCAGACCCTCTCTTGTATCACCGTTTCCACGGTGTTTCTTGTTCGACCTTCGTGAAGTATCGTCTTCACGCTTTCTCTTCTCAGCCTCTTTGTTCCTCAGTGCTCTTTGTCAGACCGCATCCAGAGTGAGGGACAAAGAAATGTCGGCTACAGATCTAAAGGTCGCTGGCCGAGAGGCCTTTACGCTTGCCTTTATTTCGGGGGCTAAATCACCGATAAAATGAGCTATTCTCTTTGGCTCCGGGGTTACCAGATACGGAACCAACCGGGACATTGTGTTGAAGCTCGTGAGGTAAGCTTGACAGTCAAGGTTCGTCATGACTAACGACAGGAAGTCGGACTCGATCTTTTCAACCTCATGTTAAGGGTAGAAATTTTCCTTGATGAGAGAAATGAATTCCTCCCATGTCATGCTGTATAAAACAGCCTTCCCCGAGGCCTGAACCAGAGACCTCCACCAAGCCAGGGCCTCGCCCTTGAATGATTGTGAAACGAACTTTACCACATCTTTCTCCGCGCAACCACTGATGTCCACCATGGTGCCCATCTCGTCTAACCACGTAATACAATCTACCGCGCCCTTCTCCCCAGTGAAATCTCGGGGTTTACAAGATACAAAATACTTGTAGGTGCAGCCCCTGGTGCGAGATGAATCAGTATACACTTTTTCTTTAGGACCGACACTGTTTTCATTAGATGAGTGATTATCATCGTCCTTTTTGGGCTTAGACGGTGGTTTGCTGTGAGATTTTGAGTGGGTTTTCGGCTTTGAGTGTGGTTTGGATATGGTTCTGCTCCGGGATTCGGTGTACTCTTCGAATGGTCGATCCAAGGCTGCTTTAATAGCACCGTCGACAAGAGCTTTCAATTCCACGCCCGTCATATGAACCTGGGCGTTATCATATTCGTTTTCTTTCGAGTGACTATTCACTTCATTGGAATCAGCCATCGTAACTTGTATCTGCTACAGAAGATAACGGAAAATTTTATTTAGGAGTTTATTATGGAATTGTCTTTTATGGCAATTCATTAACCATGGTAACAGAGACCACATCTGGTTAATTTGTTACTCACATTTATTTAGGATTTGAATATAACTTACCCTAATTACAAACAATATTGTTAGTGGCATAAAAGCCTAGTCACGAGGACGTTTTATATTATAAGCTGGGATTACAGAGAATCAAGGCATGAAGGTTTGAACCGTAGTCCTTTTACATTTTCTGACAGGGAGTCATAGACCACCACTGCCTTTTGTCTTATATGACAATAAATGTGGCCCGTAGGCACTACATCACTAATGGATGTTTAATAGGTTTGGCACATAGGCCCTACATCACTAATGGATGTTTTAATAATTGATCATCTTTATAGATGATTTAACCCATGATTTACTAATCATTAATTTGGGCTTTGGAATCCTTAAAAGGATTCTTATATAAGAATGACGCGTGCGATTTTAATGAATCACATCTGCCATGAATGTTAACATGATTACAGAGGTTAACTGGAAATCTGAATCTTTTAATCAGGTCTTACCATCTTGGCCGGGTTTAAAAAGACACCTGGCTAGGTTTCACTCTTAAGATTCTTTATTTAGGCAGATAAAATTAAAAGGAATGATTTTTGATTTATTTCATACATAACAATAACAAAATGAAATTTATAACATCGCATTCCATTAATCATAATAATGCTTACATATTGCCCTAAACGGGACTTTTTAAATAAATAAATACCTACGCAGAGGTTTACGGAAAACAAGTCCACGCAGGGACCAAATACATAGATAGATGTCCACACAGGGACTAAAAAGATAAGTCCACGCAGGGACTGAAATGCGATAAGTGTCCACGCAGGGACTAAATTGCAATAATAAATACAACAATACATAAGGAGACTAATGATCTCGTTTCTTCCTTCCTTTTAGTAGGTTTGCTAGGACCTTGAGGAATCCACGATTACTCTTGCGTTCTTGTTCGAAGTCTCGTTCCACACGGTTTAGACGGTGGAGTATTTCTTCTTGCTCCGGTGGAGAAAAACGTGGCTGCTGCGACGGTTGCTGAACCGGAGGTCTAGGAGGTATTGGATACCCATGAGCTGAGTAATCTGGTCTCCAAGAGGTTCCATGGAGGGCATTATAATTAGCCGCTACCACATATGGGTCGGCATCATAGTTATAGTTGTAGTGCGTGTGAGTCGGCTGCTCAAACGGAATGTATGCGGTGGAGCCGCCGTATGCTGGTATCGGATTATCGTATCCGAATGGTGGCGGAGGTGGTGCAACTGGTGCTGAATTCACCTCTGCAGGGTGACCCGAAGGTTCACCTAATTGTGGTTCTTCTTCAGGCACTGACGGAAAGTGACTCACACTCGAGTGGCGAGGGGTGCTGAAATGGAATTCCCCTCCTCGGGTGGACATCCGTGCGCCTGATCTTCTACGCCTTGGCGGATCTAGAATTACTGGTTGAACCGGTGGAGGTGGCGGTGGCGTAACTGCCACAACCCGCGAATCCTCAGAAGGATCCTGTTGTTGCTGTTGATCATGAGGCGAGAAGTGATGAGATGGCATGAAGTACCAATCACATTGGTCAAATCTTGCCTGATAGCTATCGGGACCTTGATAGGGTGTTCCATGAAAGGATGACCCATCAGAGATCTCGATTGGATGATTGGGAGTACCCCTTGCAGGCTCGACGGGGTCTGTATCCTCGTCCATATTCACTGCATTGTCTTCAGAAAAGTGATCCTCTGGTCCTAAAGGGTTATACCCTATTGGCTCTTGGACATAATCCGCCGGGTTAAACTGTCCTATGAAGAAAGGTGAAGGATCGCCATAAGATCGGTGCGAAGCAGATCGCTGGAGAGGTATAAAGGATGGTTGAGGGTTATTGGGGTCATTTTCTGAGTTTGGTCCGAATGAATGGCGGTATGAGGGTGTTGAACTATGCGAGGTAGAATGTCTTGCAGGTTCAAATAGGTTTCTTCTTCGTCTCTGTGGTTCCTCACTTCTTGTACTGGAAGGAGCTCGCATGTTCGAAGGACCAGCCTCGTGATCATTGTGAGTAATGATCGTCCCTTTGCCTCTTCCTCCTCTTCCTCGTCTGATTGCTGGTGGCATGTTTCATGCTTTCAAAACTTTAAAAACAATAAACAATAAAAAGACAAACTGGAATAACAATTCGAATTTGTCCTATGTTCTTGTCTAGACTCAAGTATGTGCAATTGTGTCATTGAGATTAAACACCTTAGGATAGTGTTTAATTCACTCAATGTTGGCTCTGATACCAACCTGTCACACCCCGATTTCCACGTGTCTCACTGGTGGGCCCGGTGGGGGATTACCGTGATGTAGTTGGCAACAATATAGTCAAACCACACAATTATATGAATGCACAGCGGAAGCATAAAGATAAATATATTTCAACATTAATTGTAATATCAAAGTATCACCATTGTTGAAATAAAAATCCACAGGGGATCAATAATAATAACAAAAGTATCGTTCAACAGACGAAGGCATCCTTAAGCTTGCGAGACTCATTAAGATGCTAAGGAGATATAGCCAGCCAATTACGTTTAGTACCTGCATTTAATCTTTTTGGGAAAATACGTCAGTTTACACTGGTAAATACATTCAACTGAAACTTTGGTAAAATGTTTAATAAAATTGATTTGAATGCACGAGGCACAAACTCTTTATAACTTGGGATAATTTATAATTAAATCTTGTAAAGAATTACATGTTTACTATGCGTTCGGTCGCCCGGGTCGTGCCGGGTTAAAGTTTAATAGACACACCACATAGCATAAAACCGTGGCTGGAAAACCAATGGCTATACCATTATAGTCATGGACATAACGCCGGGTGTACGCCTACACCCGGATGTCAGGGTCGTGGCCATTTCGTAAAATGCTGCTAAGGATATCCGAGACATGGTCATTAAGCCCCCAAAGGCGTAAAGCCAACAAAACAAATTTTTAAATGGGTCACATTGATAATACCCAACTACTAATGAGTTGGGGTCAATTGCCCGACCAAGCGGTATTTTAAATACCGTAACCCAAGCCCGTATAACGGAAAATAAGTTAAAAGTATTTACCTTTGCAAGTATTAATCCTTAATTGAAATAAATTGCAGATAGCTTTTACTGGTCCCCTAATCTGGAACGAAGGTTTAAATTAAACTATTAGAATCCTAACGGGTCTTTATCTTAGCCGTAGCTTAGACCGGTCAGTTTCAAAGGATAGTTACGGTTTAATCGCGTGAAAGGCGAAAACCGGGAACGGAATGTGATTCTGACCCAACAAGCTTGAAGACTTGTTTTATATGGGTATAATAATCACACTCTGGATTTTGGGGTCAAAACAATATGGTTTGACCCGTTTCGGCTAGTTTATGTAAACTAGTTACATAAGCCGAACCGTGCGCGCAAAAGGCGTATGGGTAACCGTAAGAGTCCTACACTGTTTTCCTAAGTCAATATGCTTTAAAGAGGTTGTGGTATCAGTAGGATACCTTCCATAATGCCCGTAACGAGTTTAAGTTCATATGATGCCCCGTAGGGGTGTTTCGGTCTTTTTTAAAGATTATAAAAGAGGTTTCTGAGTTCTACAGGAAATCTGAGTTTCCCGAATAGTTTATAAAGTCTAAAATACTTTATTTATTATTTAAAATCAGTAGCAACTGGAATCGGGTCAAAAGACCTTGTAGAACCCAAGTTATGGCCAAAAAGGGCATATTCGGTATTTACCGAACCGTTGCCATAACCGCAGGTTATGAGCAGGTTAAAAATAATTAAAAATCTTTGAAAATCCCAAAATATTATTTTACATCAGTGTGTAAAAGGTTTGGTGTCGAAATCTGGGTTTAGATAGGCGTTATGCTAATTGCGCTATTTAATTACTAAAGTTCCCATAATTTGCGCTATTTAGCATAACTCCTATTCTGGACCTCGGATAGACGTGAAATTTTAGGGACATGCTTAGAAATCAGTAACCAAGGTCATGATCCGTTCACGTGTCGGAAATTCTCGTTTTAAATTAAAAAGGGCGTTACGGTCAACTTTTAAGCATTTAACGGAAAGGTGTAAAAGACTTGGACAAACAACGAACCGGTCACAGAGGGTTATACCATCATGTAACCTGGTCCTAATAGAGTCCTAAGGCATATCTAAATCTTACGTTAATGGGTCAGAACTGAAGTCAATGCAAAAGTCAAAGTTTTGGGACTTTCGGCTCCGAACCGGGTCAAAATAGTAAAGGGTCGGATCAAACAAGCTTAGATTAGTTAATATACTTATTATCATGTTTTATGAGTGTTTAAACAGGTTACATATCGTCTACATTACAGATTATGCATGAAATCGAATAATGGCATTTCCGTTGACTTTTTCTAAGCACGTTTGACTCGAAATTCGGACTAGTTAGAGTGGGAATCAGAGGGTGCCCTTTTAAGGGTTTAATGCCCACATGATTACCATCATATAACTATCTTTGATTCGACAAATCACTGGACCATTCGTGATTTATTGCAAAGTCAATTGTTAATTACGACGGATTGACTTTTAAGCTAAAACTATGGAAAAACGAAACCACAAAGGGTTAGGCAACTTACAGAAGCTTGGTGCACGACTAGAGACCTTAGAGGAATGGTTTAGAGCTCCTGAGATGGACTAGAATCCAGATTTGAGGTGTGTTTCATTTGTGCACAATGCATTGGCTTTTATAGTGAAAATATTGGCATAGGATCATTACAACTCAACCTACAAGGGTCCATGGATGATCAGCAGGTGTCCTAAGGTGCTAGGGGTCATGTAGAGGGCGCCCATGCTTTATTAATTGCCTCAATGATCGTTCACAAGCTCAAACAGCAGGTCTGTCCAAGTATTCTGCATCTGGCACTTTCACGCGGCCCGCATTAGGATTCAAGCAACTCACACGCGGGCCGCCTGGATCCTAATGTCAGAAATCAAATCTACTGATGGCGCGCGGCCCGCATCAGCTCATGCATATCTTCTACGCGGCCCGCCTGAGGGCTAAATTCCAAGATTTTCAAATCTTTTGTAATGATTAACCTGACATTTCGGTTTCGAAGGGGTAACTTTGCGATTTGGCCCTCGATTATTTACAATGAAGGGCCTCGTGACTTTTACCAGCATTGTTAAGTCCCCGGTTAGTTTAATTACTATCCGAAAAGCCTTAACTTTTATTGTTGACGCTTTCAACCCCTCGCCTACGAATTTGATCATAACTTTCTCGTTTTAAAACGGAACTTCGCGAAATTTATATAGTATATTCTAGTGAGCGTATTTTACTGTTACAAAGCCTCGGGTTCGTCAAAGGGTCACTCAGAGGTATAAATTAAACATGTTGACACGATTAACCCCTGTAGCTTGTAATCTTTCACTTTCTCCCGCGTTTCGCCCCGTACGATCCATGATTTATTCGTTTGAAGGTACGAGCATCGTTTAGGGTTACTATACAGTATATTTACCCTTCGTTGACATTTATAACCCTCAAATTAACATACTTTCAAGGTTTGTCAACTTTAATCCTTTATTTAGTGTTTAACAACACGTGTAAACTCACGACACGTGTCAACACATTATTGGACACAAAATTTCGAGGTGTTACAGCAAGTCGATAAGGTGCCTTAGCTACAGGCGCGGCGCCTGAAACTAAGTCAATGTGGAATTCCACTTGCCTCTGAGGTGGCAATCCTGGCAAGTCCTCTGGAAAGACTTCAGGATATTCCCTCACGACAGGGATGTCTTCGATCTTTGGCTCCGCAGCTTTCTTATCCACGATGTGCGCCAGGAAGGCTTCACATCCCTTCTGTAAACACATACGGGCTTTCAGGCAGCTGATGATTCTTAAAGGCATATCACGCTTTTCTCCATGAACTACTATCGTCTCTCCATCTTTGGTTGGGATGCGAACGACCTTTTCGTGACAAACAATTTCCGCCTTGTTGCTTGATAACCAATCCATCCCTACTACCACGTCGAAACTTCCCAACTGGACTGGTAGTAGATCCAAGGTAAACTCACGCTCTCCCAACTCGATTACACAACCTCTGACCACTTCATTGGCTTCTACTAACTTTCCATTTGCCAATTCGATTGAGTACGGGATATCTAATTTACTAGCGGCTAACCCAAGCATATTCTTAAATTCTAATGACACGAAGCTATAATCGGCACCAATATCAGATAAAACGGATGCAAAGCGTTGGTTTATAGGGAACGTACCAGTAACAACATTGGGATCCTGGCGCGCTTCCCTTGCTTCGATGTTAAAAACTCTTCCTCGTGCTTGGTTCAGTTCCGGGCAGTACCTCTTAATATGCCCAATGTCACCACAGTTAAAACAACCAAGTTTCTGCCCATTACCACCCCCATTCCCAGCTTGATTATTGTTGTTTCGGTTCGCATTACCAGCCTAATTCGCATTGTTGCCTCGGTTTCCATTTCCTCCGTTGTTTCCTTGTGCACGATTTCCATTTCCACCACGATTATTGTTCCTATTTCCAAAACCTCCTTGGCCTCCCCGGCCAGCAATAGCCCAACAAGAATCCTTCGAGTGGCCAACCTTCCCACATGCTTCACATACCTTTAACCCACACCGGCCAGAATGGTGACGCTGGCAGGTGTTACACTTGGGATGTGTACCCATATACCCCTTTCCTTTCTCTCCAGCACCGGTTGCAGCTTGGGCCGGTGTGCTTGACTCTCCTTTCTTACCAACACCGCTTGTTCCTTGTTTGAAATTCGAGAACTTCCTTTTGTTCTCGCCAGATGACTCTACGTGAGTCTCCTTTTTCTTTGGCTCAACATCTAAAAACTTGTTTAAGCGGACGGCTTCCTTAGTAAGAGCTACGCTCAGATCGATTGCCTCAGTGATTGTCGCCGGCTTTGAAGAGGTCACCATACTCATGATTTGAGGAGCTAAACCCCAAATGAAGCGCTCGATTCGCTTGAATTCTGGTGTAACCATATAAGGTACCACATGAGACAGGTCATGAAACCTTTGAACATACTCCGCGATCTTGGGGCCTTCCATCTTTAAATGCCAAAATTCAGTCTCCAACCTTTGAATTTCAGCGCGAGAGCAATACTTTCTTCGCATAAGCTCTTTTAGCTCGTTCCATGTCATTGCATATGTAGCGGCTTCACCAAGAGTCTGAACTTGTAAGTTCCACCAGGACAGTGCTCCGTCCAAGAATAGCCCAGAAATGTAAGTCACATGTTGGTCTGGAGCGCACTTGCACATTCGGAGAACAGACTCTGTCTTTTCGGCCCATCTGAAAAAGGCAACAGCACCTCCGGTGCCGTCAAAGTTTACAGGTGTGCAGTCTAGGAACTGCTTGTAGGTGCACCCTGCACATACGTTAGAATATACAAATGGCATTAGCAACCTTGCTAGAGATATCCAAATGTGTCGTGGTATGTCTCAATGACTTAATATTACAATGAGGCGGATTGTTATTGCCGTTGTTTTGGGAGATATTCCCACTGGTTTCCGCCTGCGAAGCAGCATATTGCGCAATGGCGGCAGCAATGACTTGTTGGAGTTCTGCCTCGTTGGTAGGCATGCGTGCTTGGCGTCTCGGTGGCATCTTCTAAAAGATGTGTTCACATTGGTCAGGTCGTAATAAATAGAAGGATCATACGTATATAGCAACAATATCAACACATAACATCTCATGTTATAAATAAATCAAACATCACATATGATGAGAATACTGCAATTGCACTGTCATAAATCGAGACCATAATGTAAGGTTTACAAGTACACAACTGTATCATACAACATCCATGACTAAGGGCCACATCACCCTAGTCCAAAACTATCAAATCAGTGTCAATAACAACCAACATACAAATCATCAAAAGTCAAAATCATCCAATATGCGGTCCCCAAAAGGCTGTAAAGTCTGCACAATCGACGTCCTCTCATCAAAAGTCTACCCGTGTCGTACAAAATGGCCCTAAGCTGATGGCGGTGGAGGAGGGGGAAAATGAGAAAAGAGCAAACGTCGCATGTGAAGCCAATCCTCCTCCATGGCGTGATGAGAACGCAACAGATACGCGATCTGCTGCTCCGGAATCCAAAAAGGAGCAGCAGAATCGGGAGATAACGGACGAGGAGGGTGTGATACTGCAGGGTGAGTCTGGCACTGGCACTGGCATGGTGGTCGCTGAGCTCTCTCAAGCTCCTGCACGCGACGGGTCAGCGCTTCCTGCTGTATCATGAAAGATCTAAGAATATCCTCAGTAGAATAACCCATGTGATAAGGATGATAAGGATCAGACGGTGGCATAATGGGTGGCGAAGTCCAGAGAAAAGGCTCACTAGATAGAGCAAAGGATGGCATAGTAAATGGTGCAACAGGGGGAACAACAGTATGATGAGAGATCGGAGGTACAAACTGATCTCCTCCAGTCATGAAAGGGGTGTGACCAAAAGGCTGTCGTGATGAACCCTCTCCAAGACGCGGCGGAGGGATGTCCTGGAGAAATGTAACAGGGAGGTCTGCGCGATGCGCATCAGTGACGTGTGTGGGAAACAAGGGTGCATCAATAGGAACTGAAGTAGGTGTAACAGGTACCACGAAAGGCGGGTAGTCATCATCATCGTCTATCCACCCATTTCAGGTGTGCGCGTATCGAGGATCAACATGGGTCGCAAAAGGTGCATGATCGAACTGCACAGGCACTGGGTCAGGAAGAGGGGCAACAACAGGATCAGCAGGAATATCAGCAACATGAGGAGCATCAATATAAGCAATAACAGCATGATCATCCACCAACGGTGGAGCATCAACAGGTAGGCCCACAATGGGTGGTGCGAAAACGGGTGCATCATCAACAGGTACATCATCAAAAATAGCAACAGCGGGTACATCAGCATGAATAGGGTCATGCTCGAATGCGGGGTCTGGAGCAACTATTGGCTCGGGGGCCACAGCAGGCTCCGGATCATCAAATTCCATCTCGAAATCAGCGGGATCAGCAAACATAGGGTCAACAGGGGCTACGGGATCCTCCATGGGCTGATCTAAGTGTACAAACTCAATATCATGATCTGGGTCAAAACCAGGAGGGAAAACAGGATCTGAATCATCATCAATATCATGATCGAACGCAAAACTAGGGGCAGGTGCAGGTGCAGCAGATGACGCTCTATCAGGGTCGGTGTCATGCGAATGGTGCTGCACTCCCTGCGCGTGTGAAGGTGCGGATGCCACAGACTCAAAGGAGTCTGGGACTGGTGAATGGACGGGTGCCTCCTCAGCAGGAGCATCAGCAAGAAGTAGGAGATCACCAGCAGCAATATGGGCCTCGCCCTCTAAGTCATCCTCGAGTGGGTCCTCATCAAACAAGTCGACGTCGTCGTCAGCGACTACGTCGAGGGGCATATCAATAATAGGGTAAACGGCAAGGGGCACAGGGGCAGGGATTACCACGAGTCGCAAGTCCCCAGCGATAGGGCCATCAGCAGGCTCAACAACGACATCGGGCAGCGCAAATGGCTGGAAATCATCATCGTCCGTGCTGGTAGTATCTGAGGTATACACCTCGTGCTCTGATGAGACTATGTCGTCTGATACTATAGGCATGGGGTCTGTGGTGTCCGACTCTCCAGTACCAGCTGAAGGCATGATGTCTGTAACACAAACACACACACATGCACAAATAATCAATCATATAATCAGATAACACGTTAGTCACCAATAAGCAATCAAATAGTTCTCCTAGTCCCACTAGACTACCTCCCAGCCTTTCCGACTGAATCTCCTAGTTTCTCAGACTACTCCCTCAGTCTCCCCGACTTAATTCCACAGTCTCCCCGACTATAGCTCTCAGTCTCCCCGACTAAATCCCTCAGTCTCCCCGACTGAATCCCTCAGTCTCCCCGACTGAATTCCTCAGTCTCCCCGACTATAGCTCTCAGTCTCCCCGACTAAATCCCTTAGTCTCCCCGACTGAATCCCTCAGTCTCCCCAACTGAATTCCTCAGTCTCCCCGACTATAGCTCTCAGTCTCCCTGACTAAATCCCTCAGTCTCCCCGACTGAATCCCTCAGTCTCCCCGACTGAACTCCTCAGTCTCCCCGACTGAACCCCTCAGTCTCCCCGACTGAATCCCTCAGTCTCCTCGACTGAATCATAAATTTTAAGAAGGAAAAGTGCTCAACTTTTGTTTGTAAAAACGTTTTGTGACCTGGATCTGGACTTAGTGTATGCAATGTAAAAATGTTTTCGTGAGAGCCCTAGTGATCATAGTCTAGACTCGAGAAGGAATCCTAGTTCGCTATGATCAAAGCTCTGATACCAAGCTGTCACACCCTGGCTTTGCGGAAGCGTGGGTTAATTTGGTGTGACTTCTTAATACCATAGCTTAATCACAACAAAGCTATATGAAAGTAAAACCATGCAGATCATCGATTGATTTAAGTTTTAAGTTTTAAAATAAAAATACCACAACATTGTCTTAAAGCGTTGACACATGCAACGGAAATTACAACACTACAAAATAAAAACATTGTTCATAAGACACAAACACCAACATGAAATAAACGCAGTTTAAGGACTGTGACTCGTCCAGGTAAAAGCCACATTCCCTAAACTTGGATGACCTCATAACTCTTATGCAGCGTGATAACGTAGCATACCGTGCCAGATCCTTAGTTCCCTGAAATACATGTAAGTTGGAAAAATCAACAAAAATGTTGAGCGAGTTCATGTATAGTGAGTATGTAAAACCTTTGTAAGTATAAAATCCCCTGGTATGTAGCAAATAAGGAAATAAAGAGATCACCAATGGTTTGCAAGGCCATTGATATGTGTGAAGTGCAGTAGGAAGACTCAAACCTAGCAGATTTTTGCATCGGGCTAAAAGTCATCCCGAGGTCCGTTCTGTTGGGCCTGGGGCTGGGCTCGCTACACCTAGATAGATCTACCGCTACTGACCCTCGGTCCTACACTGAGGATAAATGGCCTTTAGTTCCCGCCTGCTCACTCACATGATCTAAGTAGTAACCCTCCTTACGCTAACCATACCATGTAAAAAGTATTCGTAATCATAGTAACATGTATTTCACCCCCGCAGTTTAAAAACTGAAAACAGTTCAGAGAAAAGGGGGATATGAACTCACTGAAGTGCGTCTCGAAACAGTATCTCCCAGTCAACCCGCTGTGTGACGACCTACACGTACTAACTTCTATTAGTCGGACGGCCGTGCCTTGGCTTAAGGTTTAGCGTTTTTGGGAAATAGTTAGGCAACTATTTCGTATTTGCACTTCGTAATTATTTAATAATTATATTCCTTCCCAAGGATGGGGGTTCTAATACATGTGCGTTATCTTATAATTCCAAAAATATATTATCAAGTCCCACTTAATAAAATATATTTTAATTCATTTGTCCAAAACATTCTATCTCCAAAATATAAATATTTTTCCCAAAAATATTATATTTTATTCCATATAATTTTTTCCAAAATAATACTTTTTATCAAAATACGCATTTAAGAACATTTTCTGAAAATACGTAAGTTACATTTAAAGTTCAGGTGGTAATAATAATACCGGTGTAACTTAAATATTTATGAAGACGTTCGTATTATTTTGGAGTCGTTACTTTTCAGTGTATTCTAGTAATATTATTTTTACTCTAAAAATAATATTTATGTAGTTCATAAAATAATCATAAAAATTCACACAAGTGTTACTATGAAAAATATATATTCTAAATATATATTTAGCAAGTTTTATTTATAAAAATCCCACCTCCGACACTTGAAAGTTTTGTAATAAAAATCCATGGCGAATTTTATTTGGAAGAACAAGTTAAAAATATATTCATAACACTTGTTGCAAAAAAATATATTCTAGTCCAAGGCTTACGAAAATATTTCTTTGTTAAATCCTTTTGTTACACAAGTGTCTACACACTTGTTTGTTCACAAAAATGCCTTTGTTTCAAGAAAGATCCGGCTTTTAAACATGGTTTGCATCTTACACTTGGTTCTTCGAAAATACCACTTGTAGATCTTTAGATCTACTAGTTTAGAACTCCATTTTATAAGAAAAATCACTTTTACACAAGTTCATGTTCATAAGTAGTAGAGTTCATCATCTTACCATTTTCACACTTTACATAACACTAGTTCATGTTTCATGAACATGACCTAGCCTGTTTAGATGACGATCCGCTCTACTACTAGCATCAAACAACATAAAATAACCATAACAAAACAAGATTCATGAGTTTTACACCATTAGTTTCTTTTTATCCACCATATTCATCATTTTAACAAGACTTTAAGCTTTGATCTTTAGTGTTTATGAATTTTATCCGTTAAACTTCTTATTAACCACTTCAAACATGAACAAGAGAGTGATTAGAAGCACTTACAACTAGCTCAAGGCTAGGGAAGAAATCAAGCGAAAACAAGGTGGATAATAGCGTTGTAGAGAGGTCCTTGTGATTCCGTAAGCACCGAGCCTCCTTGTATGTGATCCTTCACCTTTGTATTTAAGTAGAATGCCTTGATCAAAACTTGAAAGTGATGATGGATGTGCGTGTGTGTTCGGCCGAGTATCAAAGAGAAGAGAGAGAGAGAGTTCAAGTTTTGTTGTGGGTTTGTGAATGAAATGAGATTCTTATGGACACATTTATAATCCATCTTCTCTAATTACCCAACGTATAATGTGTAGGGAAGATATTTAGCAATGTGATTAAAATAATCAAGGTTGTGATGGGTGTGTCCCACATATGGGACCGAATTCGGTTATAAGGGGGGGGAGGGGGGGTTTGGTTGGATTTGAACAAGATAGTTAGAGTTTAGTTATGTTAGTTACGTGATTAATTAGTGTATTATGTGTGTTGTAATTTATAACGGGTGTTAGGGTATTCGGGGACCCTAATTGGCACAGAAAAGGAAAAATAGTGTCATTGGCAATATTTTTATGTTCCGGGTAAAGTCCGGTTGTTTGGTTGGATACTGATCCATTAAAGTGTCAAACAAAGCTTTAAAGTGTCTTTATTATTATTTTTAGTGACACAAAAAAATCCCGACACTTTGGGAAGTGTCTAGTATTATTTTTCCATGTTTTTGCACTTTACTAGTTAGCTTAAATGCTGAATTTTGTTTTAAAGTGTAGAATTTTTGTATTTAAAACATGTTTTAGGCACATCCGGTCACTATATCTAATACCTAGTGACGCAGTTCTACAATCCTCATTTCCCTACACTCTCAACTAGTGTAGTAAGCTAATCCCGGCTCATACTGGCCTTAGAGACAGTGTCTGTCTGATGCTGGCTATGTCAGCATGTTTACTGGGTTATCCGTTCATTGTGCTACTGTGCTATTGTGCATCAAGTTTGTCACTGTAGTTTGTATGTAAATAATGGAGTGACAGCAAATAAAGTATGATGCATGGTTATGTATCAGAATTCACGTAGCAGTTTAACCACAATTGTAAGCAAGCACAGTAATTAAACATCAATTAAATATTAATTAATCCGTACGGATACCTGGTTTGGTGAGGGTTGTCACATTAGGACTAAACCATTTTCTTTTCAACACCATTATTTTTTATTTTATTTTTTCACCTACCTAAAAATCCCCCTAGTTAACCCCTTTGAGCCTAAACCTTTTCGTTGCTAAACCCACAAAAAACCACCCTTTACCCACCAAAACCTTTTTCTTTTAAACCCCTTATTTTAGTAAAAAGCTCAGTTTTCTCGTGACGTTTCTTTATCAAAAAAAAATGAAGTCTAGCAATAAACAAACAAGTTCCTTAAAGAAACTTTGTTTGAAGATGCTTAGTTCGAATAAAAGTTACAAAAACGAAAAGTTTTACGATGACTGACGCTTTTTACGCTTTTAGCCCTTTTTACTAACCACTAACCCAAAACCACATACCTTTAACCCAAGCCTAACTCTTCCCTATGTCCTCTTGATATTTACAAAGGTTTAATAGTTAAAAAGGAGAAGGATTGATTGCTTGGAAAGCATATGGTAGAAGTAAGTTCCATGCCGATCTCGAGTGTTTCACAAAAATACATCTTCTGCCGAGTGTTGAGTGATCTCCCGTGAGGTATGTGAACTTGTATATAAATGGAATTTTAAAGAGGCATGTTATGCCCAAATAAGTAATTTCTCTTATGAAACGTTCTAAATAAATCATAACGAATAGGATTGTAAATAATATAAAAATAAAACCCAATAAAGATCTTGGATTCCCGACACTCAAGACAAGCCCAAAACTTCTCTTCTACCCATTCCATTTGGATGTGTAAGCCACATAATAAAGAGTTTTGCTTGAGGACAAGCAAAGATTCAAGTGCGGGGGTATTTAATGTGTGTAAAATGCAACATATAAATTACATCAAACGAGGTATAAAACTAACCCTTTTTTAGTACTAATGTTGGAAAAAGTTTGCTTTTGTCTTCCTTTTGTATTTTCAGGACCAAATGAACTTACATGAACAAAAGGAACAAATATGCAGCAAAATCTAACATAAATACAAAGAAAAGGAATAAACGTGGCATGCCCGACCCCTCGACAGCATCTTCGCAAGCAAAAACAAGAAACAGAAGGCTGACCACGGCCTCGTGCCCAGCGGACACGGGGCGTGGCCAGGTGTATGCAGAAAATGACAAAGTGGTAGAAGCTTCTATTCCCAGCACGGGGGCATGCCCGGCTCAACACGGGGCATGGTCAACGCTAAGATTCGCAGAATCTTGCAAATCTTGATAGTACAGATACGCTTCTGCACACGGGGCCGTGCCCAGCAAACACGGGGGCGTGTGGAGCCAAATGCAGACAATTGCAACTCATGAAGAAAGAGAAAGAGGATGGCCACGAGGCTGTGTCCAGCGGACAAGGGGCCATGTCCGGGCTTCTGTTCAGGCTATAAATAGGGGTGCATGGCTCACTTCAAAAGCATCGCTTGGCAAACCACCTCTCTCCCACTTCACCACCACTACAACACCCACATCCACCACCATCATCCATCATCCACCTTAGAGTGTGTATAGTAGTCTCGGGATCCAAGATTGATCGTAAGAGTTCTTGTCAATCAAAGGCCATGTTTGGCCAAGTCTCTTACATCACTTGGTGAAGACAAGCATTTAATGTAATACTTTTGATTTTTAATCTTTTCGCACTTTTTATTTGGTTTTGTATTAATGACTTTAATAACTAGTTTCTTATGTTGAAGGTGAAACTTCTTTATCATTTGTCCGTGTTGTCTTGGCATTACTTTACTGTCTATATAAAGTAAAAGATTTTCACCATTCATATCTCTACGGTCTATATAGAGATATGTTGGCTACCTGGTCGGGGGTTAAGGGAATGGTTTGGTAAGGTTCTTGCCTTGTTCAGTGTATAGATCCTGCAAGGACCTGGGTCAAGATTACTAGGACCTCCTTCAATACCCACTGGTATTGGATGGCGGGGGTGCGAATGGCTTGATCCCCTCATATGTAAACTACTATTAATATATTAACCCGGCTACTTGGGATTGTATCCCTGCTGACTCAAACCACTTTGTCGAGGGTAACGTCGCCTTCAAAAGAGGGGCCTACCACTTTACGCATTAATAACTTAATTAATTATCTTTCAATATTCCGACCCTTTGAGATTGTATCCTTGCTGACTCAAACCACTGAGTTGAGGGTAACGTCACCTTCAAAAGAGGGGCCTACTACTATAACTAAGATAATCTCTTAAAAAGTGCAAAAGTGCGGAAATCATCAAAGGTTACATTAAAGGCGAGTTGGATCCAAGTGATTCATCTTGTCTATCTGTTTTTATTTTATTTTTATTTTCAGCATTTTAGTTTTTATTTTTCATGTTTAAAAACCTTTTCTAAAAATTTTGATTTGATTAGACGTTGAGGATAAACCGGTACTAAAAGCTCTTGTGTCCTTGGACGACCTCGGTATCTTATCAACGCTATACTACGCTCACGATGGGTGCACTTGCCCATGTGTGTGTTTATTGTTAGTAGAATATCGTGTTTTATAAATTTAAAACTTGACTAATGTGTTAAAAAGAGCTTAAAATATTAATAAAAATATGTCACACCCAACACACCAGTGAGAATCGTCAGAAGGTGAAATACGCTCACGGTGGGTTGAAGATTAACCTTAATAAGAACATCGTTGTTGAGGAATGCCACGAGGCTATTGGTTCTGAATGGGGTTTTGATTTTACTCCGTTTGATTCTGTTGTTGAGGATCCAACAGATAACAGCAAGTTATTTAAAAGTCCAATCGGTATCATATACAATTATCACTATATATTAGTTTAATACACATCTTTATGTTGTTAACACGATTTTTTTCCTCAGATGTCATTGGATTTATGGTGAAGAGTTTTCCCTTCGAGGTAGACATGGAAACTAATAATGGAAAAAACCAAAAGAAAGTCACGTTTATGCTTGAAGACTTAAAGTATTTATATTTTTCTCAAATTTATTACTGATAGTATTATCTTTGTTACGTTATTTTTTCTACACTAATGATTTTATTTTTGTCTACCTTTAATGTTCAGCAATAAGCAGATCTTTGTGACACTTTGGGACAGTTATGCCGATCAAATAATGGAGTATGAGAGCAGCAATCGAGGTGAAAATAATGTTGTCATAATCATTCAGTTTGGAAAATACAAATTCTGGGGAGGTATCATATTACTTTAAATCGATTCTGAACTTTCTTTACTGTTTCAATTTTAATAGTTGTATAAATTAATCAATTTTTTTTATTATTATGTACAGGACATTTTTCTGTATCTAATTTGTATACCGTCACTCGAGTCTTAATAAACGCTGATATTGATGAGGTTGTTCAGTTTAAAAAAAGGTACACTATCATAATATGTATTTAAAATTATGTTTACAGTTTGGTGAGTCTAAATACTTATAATTTCATGTTTGATCAGATTTATCGAGAAGCTTTCTCCTGAAACTTCTTCCAGTTATTCTGGCTTAAGTTCTTCTGTTGTCAAGTCAGCCACTGAAGAGTTCCTTTCTGACTTTACTTTTTCTCCCATTGGATCGTTGAACTCAATAGATAAGGTAATACAGACTAAAACTGTGTAATTATGTTTTCCTTTGTCTTTGTTGTTATATATTATGTATTTCTTAAACACAGACGAAGTTTGTTATCGTTGTTGGGACTATCAAGAGTTTTGCGTCAAACGATGAGTGGTTTTACAACGCGTGCAAAAGCTGCAACAAAAAGGTTTCAACCACTACTATTCTTAAAGAGAAGCAGGATGGTACTAATGGTTTTAAAGAGGTTGTTATCTTGGAATGCAAGACTGATGTTTGTAATACAAGGACCGTTTCATCAACTCCAAGGTAGACATTATCCAGATTCATTCTTTTTTGTGCCAAGCTTGCTTTGACAATTTAACTAAATATGATTAATATATTATGCAGGATTAGGCTTGCTATACGTGTCCAGGACTGTACCGGCATTGTCACTCTGACATTGTTTGAACGTGAGGTGACGAAGCTTTTGAAGGTTAATGCAAATCAGCTGTTAGAAAACAACATTGAAGTATGTATAAAATAATTGCTTTTACGATACATTTTGTTATTCTCCTTACTATAATCTATTTATGATATGTTTTGTTATTCAACAGTTAGCCAACGAAGGAAACTTTCCAATGGAGCTAAATACTTTACTCAATAGAAAGTTTGCGTTCAAGATAGTTGTTTCTTCATTTAACATTAACAAAAAGTCAGATGGCTACTCAGTCTCCAAGATGACTGACTGATAACCCAGCCATTTTGTCTGAGCTTGACAAACATTTTGACACTATCCAGGTATATTTATATCCTTTCCACTTACTATTATTGCAATTTTGCCACATTGGGTAAGTTATCATTATTATCATTTTTTTAATTTTTTAAATTGAAGCAGCCTATTGATGAGGAAGCCGTCAATGTCGAACTATCCCATTCCAATCGTATTGTTGATTGTGCTGTTAAGGTTTACCCATTTTATTTATATGTTATTGAACTTTTAGTCATAATTTGTTAAATGTATAGTTATAACTCATCCTTTTGAATTCATTTTTATTTAGGATTCTATATCACAAACGGGAGAGGATGTAACCCCTGCTTAAATGTTTTTAAAATTGGCTTTACAACACCGTTTAATCATCAGAATAGTAACTCCGATATGATGTGTGAAGGTGACTTGAAGCGCAATTTGGATAACGTTTATGATGTTGATGTGGTTTCTTCCCAGTCGTCATCAAAGATGTGTAAAAACGATAGTGGGCATGAGGACAATGATATTGTCGACACAGTGCTTCTAATTCTAAAGATTGAAGAGTAGTTCACCTAACTCCAAACATTTGATATCATCGATTATGTTTTTTACCGTTTTTGGATATTTTTGTGTTTTTTTCGTAATTGACAATGGTTTTGACTTGTGTGGTTGATTTATCCGAACATCATTGTTTTGTGGTTCAGTTTTTTGATTCAAATAACATTTTGTGGTTCAGTTTTTTGATTCAAATAACATGATATTATGCTTTTTTTTTTTTTTTTTTGCTAATCCTCATGTTAAGAATATTACATTTTATTACTAAAATGATTCATGATAAGTATGGTAATTTAAATGTTACTAAAAATTTAAGAAGTAATCTAATTATGTATACTTTAAAATCATATAAAAAATCAAATTGCATTATTTCTTCTAATTGTAAATAAATCCCAATTTTTTGGTTGATTTGTAAATTTCTGATAAATTTAATTATAAATATTTTCGGTTTAAATATAATCATTTTTATGGAAATTATTTAATAGATAATCAATTTTATTTTGTATATTTACTAAAATTGTTTCTAAATATATATTAATCAATTTATAGAAAGTATTAGATACTATTTCTAAAAATTTGTTAACTTTTTCCTGTTAAAAAAGAAATAAGAAAAAAAAAACAAATCTGTTTTTTAATTTCTATCTTTAAATATACTTCTTTAATTTTGTCAATTAATGTTTTTATATTTTTAATTTTATAATTCCCAAATTGTGAGCAATATACTTTACTATTATATCTTCTTTTATAAATTCATCATATATTTTTGCATCTAATAGACATATATTTTTTCCATAATTGAGACTATTACTATAACCATAAAATTAGCTCCTCTTATAAATATACATAATACATAATCATCTTCATCCTCTTCAATAAAACAAAGAATGTTGTATATAAAGAGATATTCAATGACTTGTAAATTTTTTATGTTTATCATGTATTTTTGTTATTTCACGTATTTTCTATCATTTACGTTAATATTCGAACGAACCTGTAATAAAGTATTTACGCATCAAAGTATAAATTGTTTGTTGTTTAGCAAACCGTGTATTACACGGGTACTTATACTAGTTAATATATATAGATAGTGTAGGGTTCAAATAAGAAGAAAAAATTTGTAAGAATAAAAAGAATAAGTTTTAAACCAATAGAAATGCTTCATTTTACTTCATTTAATATGTGTATTTAATGTTATTAATAAGGGCATATAGGTAAATTTCTAATTGTAATTAATTAGCTAACTAATTAAACTTGTAACTCATTTTTAAATATACTCTTTCAAGATAAAATAATTTAGGGTGAAAGACAATTTTTGACATGTATAGGACAAATTTTAGTATATGTGTAGGATAAATTCTTAAATGCGTATGATAAATTTAGATATGCGTAGGGTAAATTTCTGTAAGTGTAAGATACATATAGGATTAATTTTGAAATGTGTAGGATAAAATGTTTTTTCCTTTATTAATGAGAGATAACACAATTAATGGAAGGAGTAATAAACTATTTAATGTTTTACCATTATGCATTTTTTTCTTTTTTCTTCTCACATTAAATTTATTCTCAAATAAATCTTCCCCTAAATAGATAAACCCATTAACAACAGAAAGGCGTGCTCTCCTGGTCCCTATTCTCCACTTAAAAGAATCTGATTGAATTTTGCACAAGTTTGAATCTCATGTTAAGACTTTTCATTTTTTTTTAGTAAACTGTAATTTTGATCCCTGAGCTTTGACCAGTTTTGCTACTTTAGTCTAAATTTCAAATTTTTTGCCATTTTAGACTAAAATGGTAAAACTAGCCAAACCTCAGGGACCAAAATGACAGTTTACTTTTTTTTTCTCAAGTTTGAATCTCACGTTAAGACTTCATTAAATTTTCTTCCCTTTAATTTCTCACTTAGTTTTTTTTCTTCACTTTTCAGTTTTCCTTTTCAATTTAAAACTGAAATCTTATATTATTTACGTTTTTTATTTTGTTTAGTATTTTAATTTGATACAACTAAACAATATTTAAAATGGTTATTTCATTTTATTTTACAAAAACTATCGGCATGACTGGGTGCGAGATGTTTTGGGGGACATCTTTAGAAGAGCTGGGATTTCTGCTAAGAAAGAGGCCCGTGTGAATTTCCTCACGGACCCTATGGAAGGGAGATCTACTCTGCGACCAGCGGATCTGCTCGTCTTTGGCTGGGCTGGGGGAAACATGCTTGTGTAGACCTCACGGGGGTTTCCCCTTTGGTTGGTTTAAGGGAAAATGGGTTTGTAGCTGGACTAGCAGCAAGAAAGGCAGAATCAAAGAAAGTGGATAAGCATGCTAAAGCTTGCGCAGAGAACCAACATGTCTTTATCTCTTTTGCCTTTGATACTTTTGGCTCCCTAGCGCCAGAAGCCATCAACTTCTTGACGAGGGTTCAACGGGTTATCCAACAGCAATTGTTCGACCCCAAGGGGGCAGGGGTTTGTGTTCGGGAGGTTGGGGTTTGCAATTCAGAAAGGGTTGGCGGCGCAGCTTGTTGCCCGTTTACCTTCTGTTTTGATGTAACTTAACAAGTTTTCTGATTATAATTGTATAATCAGTTTGCTCAGAAATTAAAAAAGAACAAAAATTTCTATTTCAAAACTAATGAAGTGAATAAGTTGAACATATTACCACTATAATTTTTAGATTTTTTTTTATTTCGTACACAATAGTAAGTGCATGAAAAATAGACAAAATTTTCACTCGGCGCAATGTGCAAGTTTGATCCCATTAACTTGTATATATTTTTAATTTTTATATACACACTTTTTAAAAAAGTTATATTTTAGCAGCTCATTTTTTATTTTTTATTATGTTTTCGAGTATTACATATGTACTTATTCAAATATATTTATCTTTTCTTTTTAATATTGAGTTGTTTACTTTATATTATAGGAGTCCGTTTTCTTCTACTCGCTCAGGGCCCAGTTATTTTCGACTCTGACGTTTCATGAAGGGTTGCGATATTGATTGATTGAATTTGTTCACCTCTAAAAATATAAATAGATTGGGTTAGACTAGGCTACGGAATTTTTTAGAAGATTTCATGCTTGCTCATGATCTCTGAGAATTTTCCAACAGAATTTTCGTATATATTAGCGAAATAATATAATCTAAAAGTTTTCAAACGATTTTTAGAAATATCTAAGTTATCACGAATCAAAAAACGGGTGAAGAAGCAAGCGCACAACATCATAATGGGGAGCTAATGTGGCCGAGGACGAATTTAGTCTGCGAGTCGACTCGATCTTTGCGGAAGATATCACGTCTTGTGTTTTTGAGTTACAGCAAGTTTAAATTTATACAAATCACATTCGTAGCGTTATTCATAATACTAGAGGGTATGGAGAGCCTCATCCCCATGAGGATGGGCCGCCATGTAGGCGCCACATCACCATCTCATGGAGAATGGGCCTTCTTGCATTTTGAGGGGTGGAGAATGGGTCTACCCCACCTAATTATTTTATAATTTTCTATCTTTTTTTGTTAACTTAATAGAAACTTCATAAAAATTAAATAAAATTAAAACATAAAACAACATAATTAAATTCATTTCATAACATAAAAAAAAATTACATTTCCTAAAAATTAAGATTACTAATCCTAGAAACGGGAAACATAAAAACGAAAAAAATAACGATACGATTAAAAAAGTAAACAACCTACGACGCCCATTTTTTCTTAACATCTTCTTTCATCCTCCGATAAACCTCGCGTTCATCCTCCGGAACCGAGTCGAGATCCAACCTCATAATCCTAAAATCCTCCGCTCAAGCATAGTCGGCCGACAAGGTTTTCTTGTAACTATATTTTTCGGCCGCGAGCTCTTTGAACGGATGGAATTCGGATATCAACTCGTCCATTTTCGAACCTGCCCCCGAAGTCGTTTGGTTTGATCCTCCCCCTTTTCGCTTTTCGCCCGCCTCTTTTTTTGCTTTATCCCTTCCGGTGGGACGTTCCGACTCGTGAACAGGCAACACATCCTCGTCATATTCCGGTCGTCGTTTATGTCGATTTGACAATGAGCGGTGGAGCCTCCCGCACTATAACTCTCAGACTCGGAAGTTTTACTCCGTTTGGCGGTTGCGACCTCATTTGGAACCGGCTTCTATTTGTTTTCTTTCTTTAAAATGTTCCATGCTCAGAGATGCGGGAAAGGCGTTGAATTTTTAGAGTCCCACTTAGCCAAAGAAAGGTTAAGAGTGTCCTCGTCGTTACTCCCACTAGGAGGATTAGAGTAAATATGGTTATTATACCCGCTAAAGGTATTGATGGCCTTGCTCATTTTACGCCACTTGCCCGAGACGTAATCGAGATCACGCATCGGGCCTTGCTCCATAATCCCGTTAAATCTTTCCGTTGTCGCCTTCCAAAAACTACTACCCGTTTGGCTGTTCCCTAAATTAAAAAAAATGCATTAGTAAAAATAAAAAATAAATCTTTTTAAATTTAAATTAAAAAATGAACATTGGTTCATACCGATAATCGAGCAAGTTGAGGACTTAAGAAACGCCATTGATAGCGCCTCCTCCTCTATTTTTGTCCAAGGTCTCGGCTTTGCTCTCGAACCGCCTTTGGGCAAGGTTTCAGCTAAGGTTTCAACCGCCTTCCCCTTCCCCTTGTTTTTTTTTTTTTGCGCTTGAGCTCTTGAGGTGGCGATTCGGGGACGACTTCTTCATCATCATCGTCAAGTTGAACCGGGGGTTGCGGTTGGAAAGTTGGCGGTTGCGATTGGAATTGTTCAAACGAGTTGTGTTGCATGATTTGTTGGAGTGCTTGGTAATGTTGGATTTGTTGAACTTGAGACATTTGTTTGAAGGCGTTGGGTGATTGTTGGAAACCCGAAAACGTAAATTGCGGAGACACCCATGAAGGATCGATAGTCGGAGTGCAAGCGGGAGTCGAAAAAAAGTTAGGTTGTTTCGGGTTGGGATTGTTCGGGTTGGGGTTGTTTGGGTTGAATGTATTCATGATTGTATAAAAAAGATGGAGTGTTTTTTTATAAAATTGGATGAGAATGGGAGAAGTATTAAGAAATTGGTATAAAAATGGATGAGATGAGGGGTATTTATTTAAAGTTAAAAACGTTTTTTTTTTATTAATATAGCCGTTTGTAACGGCTACAATTTTCAAATTGAAGCCCGTCGAGACCGGCGAGTGGGAGACGCTTGGGACGAGCCAGACTGAGGGGGGCGGTGTGGGGGACCGGCGCCGGGCCAAGCCGGGCCTAAGCCTGCCCCATACCCTTTAGTCTAATTGGTGTGTTTTAATGGATGCGTTTCGAGTTTTGAGTTTGACTTTGAATTTTTGTAACGACTATATAACCAAGAAAATTCCACCCAGACCTTGGGAAGAAGGGAAAATAGTACTCCTTCACTTGTATCATTCTTCAGATTTGAAATTACCTATTGCATCCATATTATAATATTCAAAGTAAAGGAAAACTAAAAATTTGCAAGAACATTTCATGTCGAGCTCACATCTTTCACTATATCTTCCAAAAACGTTTACAAATAACTCAAAAGTAGTTTACATATTAAACAACACCAAAATTCATATAATTATAAAACCATAAATATACAATTCCTATCTTCTCTGTCTAATAATAGGTTAATGGTAACATTAAGAAGTATAAAGTAACATTAGGAAGTATAAAAATTGAAATAAAATTCGATTTCTTAAATATTATATATTCTTATGTTTCCTTTAAAGTCAAGGAGACAACAAGAAATTTGAGCCATTAGATTAAGCTAAGATTAAATCTCAATCCTTTAAAATAGAAAATTACTTCTAGAAGCAGCAGTTACCAATATTAGGATGTTGGACTTTAAACCATAAAAAATGGGGAGGTTTCATGACGGTTGGGAGGTAAGGAGGTTTAGTTTTCAAGGTTCTAATTTGACCTGGTCAGGCAATGACTTTTGAGATTAATGGGCCACGATCTATTTGTTGTAAAAAACAACGCTTACTGGAAAAACTTGCAACCGGCAGGTACAACACGCATTCTAAAATCTAATTTATCAAATATAATATATATATATATATATATATAACACCTGTATAAGCCTATAGATGTAGTATTGGTCCCTTACAGGCCTATATGTGTGGTTTAGGTCCCGTATATGCTTATATGTGTGGTTGAGGTCCCGTATAAGCCTATAGGTGTGGTTTAGGTTTCGTATAGGCCTATCGGTGTGGTTTAGGTCCCATATAAGCCTTTAGGCATATACAAGACCTATAGGAAACTTATACGAGACTTATACTACACTATACGATACTATATTATACTATACTATACGATACGATATAACACCCGTATAGGCCTATAGGTGTGGTTTAGGTCCCGTATAGGCCTATAGGCATATACAAGACCTACAAGGATCCTATACGAGACTTATAGTATACGCTATACGATACGATACGATACGATATGATGCAATACGATACGATACTATAGGATACCATACAACACCCGTATAAGCCTATAGATGTAGTATAGGTCCCTAACAGGCCTATATGTGTGGTTTAGGTCCCATATAGGCTTATATGTGTGGTTGAGGTCCCGTGTAGGCTATAGGTGTGGTTAAGATCTCGTATAGGCCTATAGGTGTGGTTTAGGTCACGTATAAGCCTATAGGCATATACAAGACCTATAGGAAATCTATACGAGACTTATATGACACTATATGATACGATACGATACGATACTATACTATACGATACGATATAACACCCGTATAGGCCTATAGGTGTGGTTTAGGTCCCGTATAGGCCTACAGGTGTGGTTTAGGTCCTGTATAGGCCTATAGGCATATACAAGACCTACAAGGAACCTATACGAGACTTATACTATACACTAAACGATAGGATACGATGCAATACGATACTATAGGAAACCATACAACAGCCGTATAAGCCTATAGATGTAGTATAGGTCCCTTACAGGCCTATATGTGTGGTTTAGGTCCCATATAGCTTATATGTGTGGTTGAGGTACCTTATAGGCCTATAGGTGTGGTTTAGGTTACGTATAGTCTTATATTTGGGGTTGAGATCCCGTATAGGCCTATAGGTGTGGTTTAGGTCCCGTATAGGCTTATAGGTATGGTTTAGGTCCCGTATAAGCCAACAGGCATATACAAGACCTATAGGAAACCCATACGAGACTTATACTCCATTATACGATACGATATTATACGATACGATACTATACGATACGATACGATATAACACCCGTATAGGCCTATAAGCATATACAAGACCTATATGAGACTTATACGAGGTTTATACGAGACTTATACTATACGATACGATACGATACTTAAAAATGTTTTTTTACATATACCCTTTATATACGCTGCGTATAGACCTATACGCGGCGTATATAATGAGTTAAAAAGATACTTTTACAACAGGTTTGGGGTTAAAAATAAAAACTACCCTTTATATACGTTGCGTATAGACCTATTCGCAGCGTATATAAAGGGTCATAAAGACAATGTTACCCCTGTTTTTGGCTGTGTATAGCCCCCAATGCAGGGATAAAATGGTCTTTTTTACTATACACCGCGTATCGCCCTCTATGTGGCGTATATACGGGGAAACTTTGGTAAAAAAGACCATTTTACCCCTGCATTGGGGGCTATACGCAACCAAAAACAGGGGTAACATTGTCTTTTTGACCCTTTATATACGCTGCGTATAGGTCTATACGCAGCGTATATAAAGGTTTTTTTATAAACATTTATAAATTATTGGTTTTAGTAAATTTTATAAAAGAATTTCTATTTTAAATAAATAAAAAGTTAAATATTTCATAGAAGCTTTTTTATACAATATTAATCAATTTTATACGATAAATGTCGTATAGTATATGTGTAGTATACGTCACGTATTGACCTTAATGTGTGCGGTGTGTTATATAATTTTGTATATATTTTTAGCCCTTTTTAACACTTTAGTCAAGTTTTAAATTTATAAAACACGATATTCTACTAACACTAAACACACATATGGGCAAGTGCACCCATCGTGAGCGTAGTATAGCGTTGGTAAGATACCGAAGTCGTCCAAGGACACAAGTGCTTTTAGTACCGGTTTATTCTCAACGTCTAATCAAATCAAAAATTTTAGAAAAGGTTTAATCATGAAAATAAAAACTAAAAATGCTTAAAATAAAAATAAAAAAAACAGATAGACAAGATGAATCACTTGGATCCGACTCGCCTTTAGTGTAACCTTTAATGTTTTCCGCACTTTTTCACTTCTTAAGAGATTATCTTAGTTATAGTAGTAGGCCCCTCTTTTGAAGGTGACGTTGCCCTCAACCCAGTAGTTTGAGTCAGCAAGGATACAATCCTAAAGGGTTGGATTATTGAAAGATAATTAATTAAGTTATTAATGCGTAATGTGGTAGGCCCCTCTTTTGAAGGTGACGTTACCATCGGCTAAGTGGTTTGAGTCAGCAGGGATACAATCCCAAGTAGTCGGGTTAATGTATTAATAGTAGTTTACATATGAGGGGATCAAGCCATTCGCACCCCCGCCATCCAATACCAATGGGTATTGAAGGAGGTCCTAGTAAGCTTGACCCAGGTCCTTGCAGGATCTATACACTGAACAAGGTAAGAACCTTACCAAACCATTCCCTTAACCCCTGACCAGGTAGCCAACATATCTCTATATAGACCGTAGATATATGAATGGTGTAAATCTTTTATTTTATATATACAGTAAAATAACGCCAAGACACCATGGACAAATGATAAGGAAGTTTCACCTTCAACATAAGAAACTAGTTATTAAAGTCATTAATACAAAACCAAATAAAAAGTGCGAAAAGAAAAAAAAACAAAAGTATTACACTAAATGTTTGTCTTCACCAAGTGATGTAAGAGACTTAGGCAAACATGGCCTTTGATTATCAAGAACTTTTACTATCAATCTTGGATCCCGAGACTACTACACACACTCTATGATGGATGATGGAGTTGGATGTAGGTGTTGTGATGGTGGTGGAGTGTGGGTGAAGTGGGAGAGAGGTGGTTTGCCAAGGGATGCCTTTGAAGTGAACCAAACACCTCTATCTATAGCCTGCACAGAAGCCCGGACACGGCCCCGTGTCCATCGGGCACGGCCCTGTGTCCATCCACTTTCTCTTTCTTCATTAATTGCAGTTTGTCTGTATTAGCTCCACACGCCCCCGTGTCCGCTGGGCACGGCCCCGTGTGTAGAAGCGTATCTGTACTATCAAGATTTGCTTGGATTATGCGAATCTTAGCGTTGACCACGGCCGTGTTGAGCTGGGCACGCCCCCGTGTTGGGAAATAGAAGCTTCTACGACTTTGTCTTTTCTGCAGACACTTGAGCACGCCCCTATGTCCGCTGAGCACGGGGCGTGTTCAGCCTTCTGATCTCTTGTTTCTGATTGGGAAGATGCTGCCGAGGGGTCGGGTATGCCACGTTTATTCCTTTATTTGTAATTATGTTAGATTTTGCTACATATTTGCTTCTTTTGTTCATTTACGCTCATTTAATCCTGAAAATACAAAAGGAAGACAAAAGCACAATTTTTCCAACATTAGTACTAAAAAAGGGTTAGTTTTATGACTCATTTGATGTAATTTATATGTTGCATTTTACACACATCAAATACCCTCACACTTGAATCTTTGCTTGTCCTCAAGCAAAACTCTTTTTAATTTAGCTTACACACCCAAATGGAATGGGTAGAAGAGAGGTTTTTTGGCTTGTCTTGAGTGTCGGGATTCCAAGATCTTTATTTAGGCTTTATTTTTATGCTATTTACAATCCTTTTAGTTATGATTTACTTAGAACATTTCATAAGAGAAATTACTTATTTGGGCATAACATGCCTCTTTAAAATTCCATTTATATTCAAGTTCACATACCTCACGAGAGATCACTCAACACTCGGCCGAAAATGTATTTTGTGAAACACTCGAGACCGGCATGGAACTTACTTCTACCATATGCTTTCCAAGCAATCAATCTTCCTCCTTTTTAACTAAAAACCTTTGTAAATATCAAGAGGACTTGGGGAAGGGTTAGGCTTGGGTTAAAGGTAGGTGGTTTTGGGTTAGTGGTTAGTAGAAAAGGGCGAAAGGCATAAAAAGCGTCGGTTTTCGTAAAATTTTTAATTTTTGTGACTTTTTATTCAAACGAAGAATTTTCAAACAAAAGTTTCTTTTGAGGAACTTGTTTGTTTATTGGCAGACTTCATTTTTTTTCTGATGATAAGGAATGTCACATGAAGATCGAGCTTTTTTACTAAAATAAAGAGTTTAAAATAAAAAGGTTTTGGTGGGTAAAGGGTGTTTGTTTTGTGGGTTTAGAAACGAAAAGGTTAAGGCTCAAAGGGGTTAACTAGGGGGATTTTGGGTAGGTGGTAAAAAAAATGAAAAACAATGGTGTTGAAAAGAAAAAGGGTTAGTCCTAATGCCTCCATCATTTGGTAAGGACCGGAAATGTATCGTCATGGCAAGTTCTAGAGTCGTAAGAAACCAAGCGGCTATTCACACAAGAAACGAAAGATGAGCATTTAGTTTAAAGATGTGTATTTGTATGCTCAATAAAGGCTCAAAACTCACTTTTTGTGGGAATGGGTTTTTAATGTGATCAAGTATATATAATCAAATTTTAACTAGATTTGTCATGTCGTTTCATAATTTTCTTATGTTGTTTTTTTTATCAAGACGCTATCGGTTGTAAATTTGTAAAAATATAACCTTTTTAGAATTTGTTATTTCCAACTTAAACCAAGACAAGTAAAAAAAATGAAAAGTTTCTGAAAAAATTTGGGGTGTTTAGTGGTTCCAATAGAGTTTTGCGTAAGCCTTGTTATTAGGACTTGCAAAATTCAAGGTTTTAGCATCCCCCCCACACTTAAATTACACATTGTCCTCAATGTGTCCCAAAAATAAGTTTTTAGGTTGATTGAATGTGTAAAAAGGTGTGTTAAAAACAAAAATTTATGTTACTAGGCATCTGGACACGGCCTCGTGTCGAATGAGCACGGCCCCGTGGTCAGATTGCCAGTAACGAGAACTTATAGAAGGTGGACATTGGGGCGTGTCTAGTGAACACGATCCCTTGTTGGGCACAACTTAAATAGTAATATGCAGAAATTAAACAAACAACAGGTCTGGGTGGTGGACACGGGGGCGTGCCGGCTGGGCACGACCCCGTGTGGACAATTTGCAATCATTTAAAACAAGTTTCGGCTTTCGGTACTGCTGTCCCGGCTTTAGTAGCACTAATATTTAGTGCTTTAAGCCTCGTAGGTACCTGTTTTACTAATAAATACCACACCAAACAATAACAAACATCCTAATTTACCAAAGTTTCATCATCCACATCACAAAATAAAAAGAAAAGAAATGCGGAAAATTAAAAAGTGTTAAGAGAAGTAAATTGTTCAAAAAGTGGCACGCAGGCCATGAAATTGTTTTTGAAAGATAAAGGGTTAACATGTTAGACCTTCAACCGTGTAATACTACCTCCAACTCCTCCAGCTCAATCCATGTCCTCATCGTCATCATCATCATCCCCTCCGTGGCCCGCGATCTACTCCCGGATGTTTCCAATATCATCCTGCATGTCGGAGATATTTCTTTCTATCACTCTGACCCGGGCGTATGTGTTGTTGGCCATGTTGTAGGTGTTCCTGGTGCACATAAGATTTTCCTGCAATAAATCATGTAAGCTTTGAAAGTTAGGAAAACCACCTCCTTGAGAGGAGGATTGACCCGGATCACCATGGGGCTGGTAGTGGTATTGGGGAGGAGGACGGATATGTGGAGCGTGTAGGACGAGAGCTTCTTGAGGGTTCCATGCATGCCCTTGAACTGTTTGAAATCTGATCGTCCCATCATCCGCTTTGTTGATTAAGTTCATGGAGCGGCAAATGACAAGGTCCACTTTTCCCGACCACGGGCCCTTTTGAAAGGACCTCGGCATCCTTGGCACAAAGTGTTTGAAAATGCGGTAAATCCACCCTCCAAAAAGGATAGGAGTCGGGGGAGTAGCAAGTTGGTTCAAGTGCCTGTTACGGAGTAGTAGGTATGGGACATCGAGGTTGATACGGTTCTAAATGCAATGGAGGACTAGCAGATCACGCAACCCTACAACACCACCACTGTCGTGTCTCTGGCAGAGAAAGTAGCTGAGGACCCTGTGGATGTAGAGGTAGAGAGGGTCCCTCAACATTGTGCTCTTAGTTCGGCTCGGGTTATAATGGCCCTCCCCGATCTGAGCCCAAGCAGCCTGGCTTTGATTTTCTGGAAGCTCGCGGAGACCGCCGGTGTTCTCTTCCTCTCCAGCATCCTCTTCCGAGTACAACCCGACAATTGCCCCAAATTGTGCGATTGAGATCGAGTACATGACCCCTGCACAACGGAACTCTACCCCCTCATTGTCAAACGGATCCGCTCTTGTCTTGTAGACAAACGTGCTGTAAAATTCCATGTTGTATTCATGCACGTAGTGAAGCCGAGTGCAAAGAGCAGCTTGTAGTGGGCTGGTAACAATGTTGTTAAAGCGGTCTATTTGGCTAACTACTTCAAGAGTGCCCATGCACACCTGTCGGGGATTTTCCTCGGGCCTAGTTCTTAGCACCTCATACCGCGCATGAGCAGCAAACTCACTTGCGTTGAATCTGGTAAATTTCTTGGCCATCTGAAAGAAAACACCAAACAATTAGCACGAAACAGTGAAATTTTCGAAGAAAACTGAAAACAGTCAGCTGAACACGACCCCGTGTTCAGCGGACACACCCCATGTTCGCCTGAAATCAGCTGGACACGCCCCCGTGCTCGCTGAGCACGACCCCGTGTCCAGGTGTCTGTTTCCCAAAAATCCCATTTTTCGACCTGGTCCCGAAAACTTGAAAATGTTTGGTCCAGTAGGGGCGGTTTTCCCCGAAAATGAAATCCCAAGTGCCGTTTTTCCCAAAACAAACCATTTACCACTTTAATTTCATCTTTTTCGGTTCAAAAACAAGGGTTTGGGGTTTTTGTGAGAAATCGGGCAAATCTACAAACAATACAAGTTGATTTACTTCCTATAACATGTATCTATACTAATGCTAACAGATCTAAGCAAAAATTTGAGGTTTGATTCGGTTCAAGTTCAAGAACCCTCGATTTTTCCCCAAATTTTTGATGTTAAACTACATGCAAGTGCTTAAACTAACTAATTATGATGATAGAATCATACATTGACGTTGTTAGAAGATGGGGGAACGTTGAAATCTGTAGAAAATTTCACCGGAACCAGAGAGTTTTTGGTGAAACAGGGCGTGTTGAAATGAAAGAATGAAAGAAAAAGGGGTTTTATCACCGACAGTTGCGCGGACACGGCCCCGTGGGCGGGCAAATTAAATTTTTTTTTAGTGCTCGTGTGAGTGCCCCTGTTTCCCGAAACTTGGTTTTAGAAATCTTACCGATTTAGATGTTTTCCCGATGTTCGTAACTTACAAGGTATGATGTTGATGCTTAAACCTTCGTTTCATTCTTCGGCTGCTTGTAGCGAGATTTCTTCTTCCTCATCCTCAATAAATCCTTGATAGAGTTTTAACCATTGGCCATTGACTTTGAATGGAATTCCATTCCGAGATTTAGTTTCGATTGCACCGTGTGGGAAAATATGGGTGATGGAAAAAGGTCCCGACCACCTAGACTTTAATTTACCAGGAAATAATCAAAGTCGTGAATTAAACAATAGAACTTGATCCGCTATCCGAAATTCATTAGGTTTAATGTGTTTATCATGCAAATTTTTCATTCTTTCCTTATAAATTTCGGAGTTAGAGTATGCATAATTCCTTAATTCGTCTAATTCATTTAATTGACAAAATCAATTTTTACCGGAAATTTCTAAGTCTAACTTTACGTTTTTAATTGCCCAGTAGGCCTTGTATGCTATTTCTACTGGCAAGTGACAACTTTTTCCATAGACAAGCTTATATGGGGTTGTACCTATTGTTGTTTCATATGCAGTTCGAAAAGCTCATAAAGCGTCGTCTAATTTATCGGCCCATTCCTTTTTATTTAACCCCACGGTTTTTTCAAGTATTCTTTTTAAACCTATATTAGACACTTCGGCTTGTCCGTTTGTTTGAGGGTGATATGCTGTTGAGACCCGGTGATAGACCTCATACCTTGTTAAAATTTTTTCAAGTTGATGGTTACAAAAATGGGTACCTCTATCACTTATTAATGCTTTTGGTGTTCCAAAACGAGAGAATAATCTTTTCAGAAATCTTACCACGACTCTTCCATCGTTGGTTGGAAGTGCCTCGGCCTCGGCCCATTTAGACAAGTAATCTACCGCCACAAGTACATATTTGTCTCCTTTTGACGTTGGGAAAGGTCCCATAAAGTCGAGTCCCCACACATCAAAAATTTGACAAACAAGAATGCCATTTTGTGGCATTTCGTTTTTGGAAGAAATATTACCTGATCTTTGTCAAGCGTCACATGTCTTGACAAGACTTTGGGCGTCTTTGTAAATGGTTGGCCAATAAAATCCTGAATCAAATACTTTTCATGCGGTACTAGCGGCACCATGATGTCCTCCGTATAGACCTTCATGACAATGGCGGAGAATTCTTCTTGCTTCATTACCATGTACGCATCGACAGATGAGTTGATTGGCACACATTTTGAAAAGATAAGGATATTCCCAAAAATAATGCTTTACATTGGCAAAGAATTTCTTTCTTTGATGATGTGGCCATCCTTTTGCGACTATACCTCTAGCTAGGTAGTTAGCATAGTCAGCGTACCATGGCTCTTCTCGGTATTCCACCATTTCCAGGGACTCCGTTGGGAACTTTTCATTGATTAGCTCATCCCTGGTTGCCTCTAAAGCTGGGTCTTCCAAGCGGGAAAGATGATCTGCTGCGGTGTTTTCTGCTCCTCTTTTTTCTTTAACTTCAATGTCAAATTCTTGGAGGAGTAGAATCCACCGAATCAAACGTGGTTTAGCATCCTGTTTCTTAAAGAGATATCGAATGGCTGCATGGTCTGTATAAACTATCGTTTTAGAAAGAACAAGATAAGAACGAAATTTATCAAAAGCAAATACTACAGCTAGTAATTCCTTTTCGGTTGTTGTGTAATTTTCTTGTGCATCATTAAGTGTTTTACTAGCATAATATATTGGATGAAAATGCTTATCTTTTCTTTGCCCAAGACGGCTCCAACTGCAAAGTCACTTGCATCATACATGATTTCGAAAGGTAGTTTCCAATCGGATGCTATCATGATAGGTGCATTGACTAGCATTTCTTTTAGCGTTAGAAATGCTTGGTTGCAATCCTTGTCAAAGATGAAAGGGGCATCTTTTTCAAGTAATTTTGTTAGAGGTTTTGAGATTTTTGAAAAGTCTTTGATAAATCGTCTATAAAATCCGGCATGCCCTAGGAAACTTCTGATAGCTCTAACGGAGGATGGGGGTGGTAATCGAGAAATAGTGTCTATTTTTGCTCGATTAACCTCCATTTCTTCGCTTGAGATTTTGTCACCGAGTACTATTCCCTCTGTTACCATGAAATAGCATTTTTCCCAGTTAAGGGCGAGGTTAGTTTCCTCACATCGGGATAGCATTCGTTCAAGGTTATCAAGGCATTGGTCGTATGAATCTCCAAAGATAGAAAAGTCGTCCATGAAGACCCCCATTGTCTTTTCTATCATGTCATGGACAATGGCCACCATGCAACGTTGAAAGGTTGTGGGGGCATTACATAGACCAAAAGGCATGCGTCGATAAGCAAAAGTTCCGTAGGGACATGTGAATGTTGTCTTTTCTTGGTCTTCGAGCGCTATCAGTATTTGAAAGTAACCTGAAAAACCATCTAAGAAACAATAAAATTTGTGACCGGATAATCTTTCTAACATTTGATCAATAAAAGGTAAAGGAAAGTGATCTTTCCTCGTTGCTTCATTTTATCGAGATAATCTATACATACTCTCCATCCTGTGACGGTTCTTGTTGGTATTAATTCATTTTTCTCATTAGTTACTACCGTCATACCTCCTTTCTTTGGAACTACTTGGACAGGACTTACCCAAGGACTATCGGAAATTGGGTAGATGAGTCCGGCGTCAAGTAACTTTATGACTTCGTTTTAACCACTTCTTAAACGTTTAGATTTACTCTACGCTATGGTTGTATTACCGATTTATAGTCATCATTCATTAAAATTTTGTGCGTGCACATGGAAGGACTTATTCCTTTAATATCTACAAGCTTCCAAGCGGTCGCGTTTTTGTATTTTTTTCAAAAGTGTAATTAATTTTTCTTTTTCTACACTGGTTAATTTTGACGAAATAATTACAGGTGATTTACCATCTATAGGATCGTGTACGGACCCGAACGAGTCTACCAGAGGAGTTTTGATCAGTTTCAGGTGCGGAAAACAAGAAACTGACTTCAAAACAGCAATCACTTCACTTTAAACACCATTTGTATTAATATAACAGCTTGTACAATCAACAGGAAAACTGGCAGCACCTCGGTATCCAAATTCCGAAATGTTACAAATGATTTCGCTCGTAGGGTATTTATAGGAAGGAGATTCCGCTTGAAAGTGTTCTGGATCAGTTCAAGCGGAATAGGAACTTAGCTGATTCCGCTTGAAAGTGACCTATGTCATTTCAAGCGGAATAACCCTCTTTCAAGCGAAATCACATTTTATAATCTTAAAAATCCTATTTTCTCGTACAACAAACCCTGATCTATCCTATCTAGTACAAGACTCGATACAAGACGAAGTCGACAGATGCATGCACTAACAGACTCCCCCTCAGATGTTGACGAGTCTTATGTGTCGAGTCTTTTCATCTTCAGTCTTTATCAGTCTTTAGGCTTTACTTCTTCAATTAGCATCAACAGACTTCCCCTAACAATGTGCTGACATTCCTTAAGTTCATCAGCATCATCTGCTTCAGGATCGTTGTCTGACTTTCACAGGTTCCATAACGTTGCCTGGCTCGTACTTTGTCTTTAGAGTCCTCAGGTATCGGAACCTGGCTCTTTAAATATAAGCTTCTCAAGATCGATCAACCTGGTTCACATCCAGCTTTTCCTCAAACCTGCACCATCTCTACCTCAAAGTAAATTTTACAATTTTAAACATTAACATGTATGCATCAACTCAAACTCTCCCTCAATCAACCAGAAAAATTTTATCAATAATAATCCTGATGAACCACTTGAAGATTTGATTAAATCACATTTGTTTAAGAACATACTCCCCCTCATAAAATGGTCATCATGTTTAGCACTTGGAATTTTGAAAATCAGCTTTCCAACACCAGTTGTCGAAAATCTTTTTTTAACTTTTCAAAATTTATGCTAAAACACACTAAAAATCTTTTTGAATTTTTATATGAAATGCAGTAAAGAAATATTTACAGACAATATTTTTGCGAGTTTGTGTAAGAGGATCATATCAGTTTATGAGACAAATCACTAACACCGTTAAGCTTCATTTCATTTTAAGTTCTAAACAATTCACCTAGATTGTCAGTATATTTGTCCACTTAAATTTTCACACAAAGATCAACCGTTTCGAGATACGATATTAATGCTTTAAGAACTTAAACTTATTCGCGTGTCCCACTACTTGAATATACTCCCGTATCCAGATCCCAATATTCAGTCTTACAGGTGAGTATACCTAGATGATATCTGTAAGGGGTTAGTTGCAAGGGCCATGAGAGCTCAGGTCGATACTTCCGTATACGCAAAGAGATGATGGCTTCGACTTTAGGTGTGTCCCCTTTAGAGGATCTTTTCTTCAACAGCAATGACTATCAATTTTATTGTTTCATCAATTTGCTGAGGGTGAGCTTATATTTCAAAGCATTTGCAGAAAGTATTATACGGGAACTAGGTCAGAATTTCCATTCAGCAGAAGTCCCGGGATAATACCCCAGATATCACTGAGTATAAAGACCTAGTATCTCAGAAAGAGGAACCTTTCTAACAAGATTTCAGGGGTTACCTATATATCCAAGTAATGTTCCCCACGAAATAAGCAAGTTTCAATTTTTTAGGTTTATATCTCGTCACAATCTACTAAATGTGCAAAAACATACTGGCATATCATCAGTGAGATTGTTTATCACATTTTATCTTTCCAATTCTTTAGCATGTTGTGACAGTCCATTGATGTACTATCATTTCCTCTTTTTCACAACAAAACTCATTTTTTCATGTTTTTGGCTTTTTCAAATTTTCTAATGTTTTTGGATTTTCTGAAAAATTCTTACTCCCCCTAAAATGCAAACACATTAAAGAAAATTGAAAACAAACTATACAAAAAAAAAATAGACAACCGATATCAAATCGCTTCAATTCGCCATCCACTTGGCATAAACAATCAGAACTCCCCCTTTCAACAAACTATTTTCTCATTAAGATTTCAAAACACTTAAGTTTATTTTAATCAAAATGATTTTTCCGGAAAATAAGTTTGTTTTTACCACTTGTAGGGATGTGGTTCATCATCTTGTTCATCCAATCACTTGTATAAGATTACATCAAGTTCAAACTAATGACCTTGATGAATCACTCGCAAATCAAATATTTTAAACCATTGTACCAATTGAATTTATTACCTATACCTCATGTAGGAATTAAACATCTACACAAATACATGTTACCAGTCAAGATGCCGATTCCTGCTTCACTCTTACCATCCTGGAAGCTCCGGAAAAGTCCATCACCTGTAGAATTTAAACAATGTTTAAACTCTTTTAAACAACCAATTTTATCAAGAAAAATGCCGATTCCTGATCCGCGATTACAAACTTGGGATCTCCGGCATAGTCAGGTTTTTCAAGCAAAGAAAATGTCCACCCAAGCCTGACCAGCCTTGGGTGAAATCAACTCATCAGCAGTCGGGGTGTATGTTGCTTTCTTTGTGGCATAAAAGTCATTTACCCCTTTAACCTTCCTATCGATCATCTTTCCAAAAATTTTTTTGCCTTTCCATTAAACACCTTCTCAACATCAAATTCATCCTTTTCAGAATAAAATTGATTCGAGATACCAACTTTCCCAATTTTTGATTTAAAATTTTCAGTCCTCAATGGTGGAAAGTTCTCATCATCCATTGAAGGGACTGAGTTTTCACTCTTTTTAACAACTTGTGGCTCCTCTGATTTTGTGGAATCAGATTCATTGCCGGATTTCACACCAGATTTCTTAACAACCCACTTTTGGTTGTCAAGCTTCACACTTCTCCTGTAAAATCTCTTTGAACTTTCACCAACTTCATATGTAGAATTTTTAAACACTTTAAATTTCTCAGTTGGTGGTTCGGTTTTATCAACAACAACTTCTTTCAGTTTTCCAGAAACTTCCTGTTTTGTGATAGTTGCTTTAGGACAGTTCCATGCAATGTGACCAACTTCATTGCATCTAAAACAGGTTCTGGTTTCTTTTCTTTGAACTTCATTCTTTTTCTTCGCAGCAAGAAATTCTTGATTTGATTGTCTCCAGAATGAGCTCTTCTTTTCATCCTCAGCAGACAGTCCTGAAACAAATTTTGTATTTTTAGAAATTTTCTCATTTTTATAATTTTCAGGGGGTATAAAACCTAATCCTTTCTTTTTGTAGTTACCATTTTGTTTTGATTTCTTTTGAAAACCAGAACCAGAATTATAACCCTTTTTCTTGTTTAAACGCTGTTGAACTCTTGAAGTGTATTTTTTAGGTTTTTCAATAAGATTTAAATCTTTTATTTCAGAAATATCAATTTCTGTCATTTTGAAAACCTTTTTGATCATATCAAATCGAACACTTCTTATTGGAAACTCTTTATCAAAATATAATTTGTCAGAATCATTCAAAGTATATGCAACTTCAAATGTTTCGTCATTCAAATTAGATTTAGACCAACAAAAATTCTTTACTATAAACCCGTTTTCCCAATGATTTTGAACTCTTTTCGGACGAACTCGAACTCCTGACTGACAAACACGAACTTTCAGACTTAGACTTTGACTCTGACTCCTCATCCGTATCCAACACCTGATCGACCATTCTTTTAATTAATTCGGACTCATGATCTGTGTCGGACGCTGTGAATGTGATGTCAATGTTGTCTGGTAATACATCGGTTAACTCGGACTCTAACTTTATATTGACCGCCTTTTTTACTTGTTCCTCATTTGGCTTTCTAGGCGAATACCCTTCCCAAATTGGAGGTGGACACCTATTATAACAGACACTCTGTTTCTTACCAACATCCTTTTTCTCCTTTGGCTTCTTTTCTTCATCTTTAAACGCCTCCAAACCTGCAACAGTAGGATAAATTCTGTCAATTAAGTAATCAGAACTTGTATAACTTCTCAGTAATCATCTGATTCTTTCGTTTTCAACTTTTTCACCATCCAACTCCTGCTTCCATTTCGCACATTCTTCGATGTAGAAATTTATCTCTTTCTGCTTCGACATCATTGTTGCATTCATCATTTTCAAAGCAGCTTCTCTTTCTGAATTAGTCTTTTGTAGACTATTCACAGTTCTATTCAATACATCATACGATTCTTTCAAATTCTTCACATCAAACAGCAACTTTCCTTTCAACTTCTCCGATTCACTAAACCTCTCGTCTTTTTCTTCACATTGTTTGCAAGATTCTGAACATGTAAGACAAGGTTTTGTGACTTCAACTATCTTTTCGACCTCCACTATCTTCTCAACTTCCACTATCTTCTCAACTTCTACTATCTTCTCAATAATTTTGACCTCTTTCAGTTCTTTTGCAGCTTTTCTCTCTTTGAGTTTCTTCAATTTATCTGCAAAATAAAATTCAAATCTGTCAGAAGATAAATGCGTTTTTCCAAGGTTTATCTGTTCAAGCTCTTCATCATCACTGTTATCTGTTGAACTGTTTTCAGAGGAAACAGATTCTTCATCTTTTCTTCATCATCAAATAACACAGCCATCCATTCCTTTATCAACTCTGGCTTTTGAACAATTTGAGCAATGAAAGCTTTAACATTAGGATCAGCTGGAATATACTTGTCCCAGCTAAAACCTTCAGCCGCTTTCTCATCATCTTGATCAATGATGTCGTAATAAGCTTTCTTGTTGGCATCTTCGATCATTTTTCCATGTGCAGTTTGTGAATCCTTTTGTTGATGCGGTTGATTGGTGATTTGTTGATAGATAGCCTTTCTGTAGTAATCATCCTTTCCAAACGGATTCTTTGCTCCACTAGTCTCCTGATTCTTGCATTCTCTTTTAAAGTGACCTTTTTCCCTGTATTTAAAACAAGTAACTTTAGATTTATCAAAACCTAAAGCAGAAAGATGAGCATCCAAAAAAAGATTTCGTCCTATAATCATTCTGAACTTTTCAGCTCTTCTCAGGACACTAGCTAAAGCCCATTTTATATCCATAAGCTCCAATTCTTCTGCATCGATCTGGTCGTAATCTTCCTTTGTGAGCATCAGATTACCAATTTTCCCAGCAATCAACCCTTCATAAGATTCTAATGCAGTGATTAGTAATGCCATATGATTTTTCACAACCTCTTCAGAAAAATTCTGTCCATTTTGAAGATGCAATGCCACATTACACTGAATCATATGCCCATTACCAACATTCGCACTCTGAACACTTGGAGGGTTCACATTTGAAAATCCACTAGTGTTGACTGAAATTTGACTGCCTATTCCAGATTGATTTCCTGCACTAAACGCGGTTTGGATCTTTGGACTTGCTTCAACAGTTTGAACATTTCCTTTATAGTACAGTTTGATGTCTTGTTGATGACTTGAGCTGTTCATTCTTGCAATCTTCTATTGTTCAAGATCCTGTGCCTCTAGTTTTTCAATAAACTGTCCGATCGACAATCTGCTAAACTGTCCAGAATTCTTCAGAATCATGAGATATGTACCCCATTCCTTTTGTGGTAAAGCATCAGCAAGCTTTTCCACCCATTCTGCTGGAGTATTAGTAATCTTCAACTGGGACATGGTGCGCACAAGATGACAGTATCTCTCAATGAAAGTCTTTGTAGTTTCACCAGGCATGCTAGTAAACAACTCAAACTCCTTTTTCAGCAATGCTGCTTTACTCTGTAACATCTCTGTACTTCCTTCAAATTTCTTCTCAAGAGCTTTCCAAATTGAAAACGCATTTCCATCATGCTAAAGCAAAACAAATATATCCTCTTTGATAGCTTGCTGCAATAGACTTATCATCATTTTCTCTCCTTTATTCTCTCTCTAAGTCTGAAAACTCCGAGATAATTTTATCAACATTCATAGCAGTCTGTGGTCTGATGTATGCTGTTTCAATGCTTTCCCAAGCTCTTAGATGGTTTGCCTGAACCCAATTCTCAAACCGATTCTTCCATACATGGTACTCTTCCATTCCCATAAGTTTCGGAGGTTTTTGCAAAGTTCCGGTTTCGTTTTCCATGTTCATATTTTTAGCAATGTCAGCCGGAGTTGTCGAGGTTGTAGCAAACGCATTGTAGAATTCAGAATCCATGTTTCGGCAACACGTTTTTCAAAATCCCAACAAATTCAAGCGAAATCAGACTTCTTCTTCAAGCGGAATACCAAAATTATCCTTTGGAGCGGAATCACCAGAAGCTTTTCCAAGCGGAATACAAAGTCACAATTTCAAGCGAAACCACTGATGTAATTTCAAGCGGAATAATCAACTTTGCAGCTTGGAGCGGAATCAGACTATATTTGGAGTGGAATCACAAGTTTAGTTCAAACTTTCAAGCGAAATACCACTATTTGAGCGGAATCAGTCGCGAAAGAAGCAGTCTCGAGTGGAAACTCAATAACACTCGTTCAAGCGGAATCAGGTTTAAGGTCCATTTTACCACTTTTAAGTCCGAATTTTGCTCTCAAACTTTCAAGGATTTGCTAATATGCACTTTTACACAGACTGTGAAAAATTGAACTGATTTTGACCGTGAAATCTTGTCCAAATGAAGAAAGAAGATGTAGAAGACAGAAAATACAAAGAATTCCAGCTGAATTCGGCAGAACTCCTCCTCATAAGCTCTGATACCACTTGTAGGATTGTGTACGGACCCGAACGAGTCTATCAGAGGAGTTTTGATCAGTTTCAGGTGCGGAAAACAAGAAACTGACTTCGAAATAGCAATCACTTCACTTTAAACACCTTTTGTATTAATATAACAACTTGTACAATCAACAGGAAAACCAGCAGCACCTCGGTATCCAAATTCCGAAATGTTACAAATGATTTCGCTCGTAGGGTATTTATAGAAAGGAGATTCCGCTTGAAAGTGTCTTGGATCAGTTCAAGCGGATTAGGAACTTAGCTGATTCCGCTTGAAAGTGACCTATGTCATTTCAAGCGGAATAACCCTCTTTCAAGCGAAATCACATTTTACAATCTTAAACATCCTATTTTCTCGTACAACAAGCCCTGATCTATCCTATCTAGTACAAGACTCGATACAAGACGAAGTCGACAGATGCATGCACTAACACCATCTTTGTCTAGAAAAGCATATTCCAAACCTTTTGGAAGTTCTTTGAGCTCAAGAGGTGGGTCTTTAGGAGACTCCTTATTTGGTTACTCATTTTGATCAATAACCACAAAGGTTTGTTCTATGGCAACCTCTTCTTCAACAAAGTGGTCAATTTCTTCTCTTGTGTCGGGTGGTTCATATTCATCTTCAATTAGGGGGGTCATCATTGCCGAATGGATATTTCATTGAACGCTCAAGATCGACACTTTTTTGAATGCCCCTAATTGAATAGGTAGGTTGTTATACTTCCGATTTTTCAAAGCTTTGTGGGTTTTAACAAAAGGTCGTCCCAACACTAAAGGAGCGTCATCAAGGATGACAAAGTCGGTTGGGATTACCATTTGATTTGTTTGGACCAAGACATCCTCAACTACCCTTATTGATTTTATTATTTTCCGAATAGATAGAAAAATGGGTATTTAAAGTGGAGAAAAATCACCAATACTTAATTTTTCGAAAATGTAGTTTGGCATTATATTAACACAAAGATCTTTGTCAACTGTAATATTACTAATAAAGGAATTTTGAAAAAAACATGGAACCGGTGTAATGTTAATTTCAAATGGATCTTCTTTTATTAGCGTAGTTTGATCATTTGTTAACTTAATGCTTACCGTTTCGTCAATTTTAGAGTTAGTGTCAAACTCTTTTAAAAACTTTACATGAGTGGGTACTAAACAATGATTTTCGAAAGAAGGCGACAAGAGATAAATTTCTTTAAAATCAGACTTTTCTTGAATTTTAACATTATCGGACTCACCTTTTTCGTTGTTTAACTCATGTGTCGGTTTTTCAATTTCTTGTTCTTCCATTTTTACATTTTCAACTATCTCTTCTTTATTACAAGTTAATTCTTCCCTTGCGCGGGATTCCTCTTCCCTTGCGCATGATTCTTTTATGCAGCGCTCGATAGTTTTAGTGTGTTCTATTATCTTATCGGCTATGTGGGTGATAGAATAAGGATCTGGATCCTCAAAGCTTGAATTCGGAAGTTCGATCCTTGGTTCCTCATAATACTCATATGAAGTAGATGGTTCACACCATTGTTCCTCATTGTAAGTATATGATGGATAAGGGTCATAACTTTGTTCTTCATAATACTCATATGAGGTGGGTTGTTCACGCCATGGTTCCTCATAATAAGTATATGAAGGTGAAGGCTCATATCTTGGTTCCTCAAAGTATGAGTATGAAGGCTCATACCTTGGTTCATCAAAATATGAGTATGAGGGAGAAGGTTTATACCTTGGGTCTTCATAGGATGTATATGAAGTGGACGGCTCATACCTGGGCTCCTCATAGTAGTTGTATGAAGTGGATAGTTCAAAGAGGTCACAATATTGTACCGAGTGAGGGTTACCACAAATGGTGCAATAGTCTTCCTATAATCATCCTCCTCATAGTGGTAGTGGTAATCTCCCGAGTATTGATCCATAAGAATCACTCAACAGACCACAATAGAGTCTCAGGACCAGAAAACAATAATAAAAACGGAAATAGAGGCTGGACACGGCCCTGTGTTTAGTGAGCACGGCCCGTGTTCAGGTCCTGTATCTGGGCGTTTTAAAAAAAGTGACTGGTTTTGTGCAGCACGTGGGCGTGTTCAGTGAGCACGACCCCGTGTTCAGACTCTGTATCTGGGAGTTTTGAAAAAAATGTGCATCACGGCCCCGTGTTCAGTGAACACGACCCATGTTCAGTCTACTGTAAATGCAAAAACTAACTAAAATATAGAAAACGTGCGCGCGATTTAAAAAAGTTTTGAAAAACTAATTAGGCCGTCGATTTTAAGCTTTCTTAAAATCCTTGTGTCCCCAGCAACGGCGCCAAAAACTTGATGTGTGCGGTGTGTTATATAATTTTGTATATATTTTTAGCCCTTTTTAACACTTCAGTCAAGTTTAAATTTATAAAACATGATATTCTACTAACACTAAACACACATATGGGCAAGTGCACCCATCGTGAACGTAGTATAGCGTTGGTAAGATACCTAGGTCGTCCAAGGACACAAGAGCTTTTAGTACCGGTTTATCCTCAACGTCTAATCCAATAAAAAATTTTAGAAAAAGGTTTAAACATGAAAATAAAAACTAAAAATGCTTAAAATAAAAATAAAAAAACAGATAGACAAGATGAATCACTTGGATTCGACTCGCCTTTAGTGTAACCTTTGATGTTTTCCGCACTTTTTCACTTTTTAAGAGATTATCTTAGTTATAGTAGTAGGCCCCTCTTTTGAAGGTGACGTTACCCTCAACCCAGTAGTTTGAGTCAGCAAGAATACAATCCTAAAGGGTTAGATTATTGAAAGATAATTAATTAAGTTATTAATGCGTAATGTGGTAGGCCCCTCTTTTGAAGGTGACGTTACCCTCGGCTAAGTGGTTTGAGTCAGTAGGGATACAATCCCAAGTAGCCGGGTTAATGTATTAATAGTAGTTTACATATGAGGGGATCAAGCTATTCGCACCCCCGCCATCCAATACCAGTGGGTATTGAAGGAGGTCCTAGTAAGCTTGACCCAGGTCCTTGCAGGATCTATACACTAAACAAGGCAAGAACCTTACCAAACCATTCCCTTAACCCCCGACCAGGTAGCCAACATATCTGTATAGACCGTAGAGATATGAATGGTGTAAATCTTTTATTTTATATAGACAATAAAATAACGCCAAGACACCACGGACAAATGATAAGGAAGTTTCACCTTCAACATAAGAAACTAGTTATTAAAGTCATTAATACAAAACCAAATAAAAAGTGCGAAAAGATAAAAAACAAAAGTATTACACTAAAAACTTGTCTTCACCAAGTGATGTAAGAGACTTAGGCAAACATGGCCTTTGATTGTCAAGAACTCTTACTATCAATCTTGGATCCCGAGACTAGTACACACACTCTATGATGGATGATGGTGGTGGATGTGGGTGTTGTGATGGTGGTGGAGTGTGGGTGAAGTGGGAGAGAGGTGGTTTGCCAAGGGATGCCTTTGAAGTGAACCAAGCACCTCTATTTATAGCCTGCACAGAAGCCCAAACACGGCCTCGTGTCCATCGGGCATGGCCCCGTGTCCATCCACTTTCTCTTTCTTCATTAATTGTAGTTTGTCTGTATTAGCTCCACACGCCCCCATGTCCACTGGGCATGGCCCTGTGTGTAGAAGCTTATCTGTACTATCAAGATTTGCTTGGATTCTTCGAATCTTAGCGTTGACCACGGCCGTGTTGAGCTGGGCACGCCCCCGTGTTGGGAAATAGAAGCTTCTACAACTTTGTCTTTTTTGTAGACACTTGAGCACGCCCCCGTTTGCGCTGGGCACGGGGCGTGTTCAGCCTTCTGGTCTCTTGTTTTTTATTGGGAAGATGCTGTCGAGGGGTCGGGCATGCCACATTTATTCCTTTTCTTGTAATTATGTTAGATTTTGCTGCATATTTGCTTCCTTTGTTCATTTACGCTCATTTAATTCTGAAAATACAAAAGGAAGACAAAAGCATACTTTTTCCAACATTAGTGCTAAAAAAGGGTTAGTTTTATGCCTCATTTGATGTAATTTATATGTTGCATTTTACACACATCATCCTCATATAAGCCTATAAGTGTGATATTGTATAGGTGTAGTATAGGTCACGTATTGACCTCGTATAAGCCTATAAGTGTGATATCGTATCGTATAGCGTAGTATATGTCCCGTATAGCTCCCTTATAGGCCAATTGGTGTGGTTTAGGTCCCGTATTAGCCTATAGGCATATACAAGACCTTTAGGAAACCTATACGAGACTTATACTACACTATACAATATGATACAATACTATACTATACGATACGATATAACACTCGTATACGCCTATAGGTGTGGTTTAGGTCTGTATAGGCCTATAGGTGTGGTTTAGGTCCCGTATAGGCCTATAGGCATATACAAGACCTACAGGGAACCTATGCGTTATACTATACACTATACGATACGATGTAATATGATACGATACTATAGGATATCATACAACACCCGTATAAGCATATAGATGTAGGATAGGTCCTTTGCAGGCCTATATGTGTGGTTTAGGTCCCGTATAGGCTTATATGTGTGGTTGAGGTCCCGTATAGGCCTATAGGTGTGGTTTAGGTCCCGTATAGGCCTATAGGTGTGGTTTAGGTCCCGTATAAGCCTATAGGCATATACAAGACCTATAGGAAACCTATACGAGACATATACTACACTATACGATACAATACAATACGATACTATACTATACGATACGATATAACGCCCGTATAGGCCTATAGGTGTGGTTTAGGTCTCGTATAGGGCTATAGTGTGGTTTAGGTCCCGTATAGGCCTATGGGCATATAAAAGACCTACAGGGAACCTATACGAGACTTATACTATACACTATACGATACGATACGATACGATGCAATACGATACGATACTATAGGATACCATACAACACCCGTATAAGCCTATAGATGTAGTATTTAAAAATAATTAACGGTATGATATTTAAATGTTTATAGCGTTCGAACCGCACTAGACATGGTATAATAATTTAATTTAAACGATAACAATATAATATATCCGAACCGTATATACGTTTTTCAAATCAATTTAACGGTATATAATATTATTGGTATAACATTAATGGTTATATATTTTAAGCGATTTAACATTGGAACCGGTGAGAATTTATACCACAAATACATCAAAATAGTCAAAAAAAATCTCATGGGTTATATACGCTGCATATAGCTCTATACGCAGCGTATATAAACCCTTGTTTTCTGTGCAATGATTGCTGATAAGGCTCTGAAATCCATGGTTTATATACGCCGAGTATAGGTCTATACGCGGCATAGGTAAACCCTATGTGTGCAGATAGCTAAACAAGGTGTGCCAATAGTTTCAGCCTTTAAAAAACTTTGCATAGGTTTGAAAATGCACCCTGTATGAATTAAAAACAAAACATAAACAAGGCTGATAAAAATATCTACAAACATTTATTGTAACATCTACCAAAAACAAATTTATAATTAAAAAAAATCTAATGCATTCGACCGCACACATTAATATGGAAAAAGGTGTAGTGTAAATTAAACAGGTAGACTAACATTTATTCAAGCACATTTGTAGCTAGAAAATAGGATCGTGTGCGAGTAACTGCCACTTGCCATTCCTATATAAGAGGGAGTTCGGATGAAAAACCCAAAGTTTACTTTGCATTGCTCAATTACCTTGCAAGTATCGACTTAAAACAATCTTGCAATCATGGAAGACTGCCAACTTGGTCAAGAGGTATGCAGCAAAGGTAAACTTATTTCTATTCATATTATTCGGGTCACTAGTCTGTTTCAATTTTCAACTTTGTTTAACCCTTTCAATTTCTTAACAGCATAATAAAAATCGAATACTCACGCAGGAAGATGACCTATTCAATCTAGTAGTATATGCACGCAAGGTATGGCTTATTATTTTATGTATTTGCATAAGTTGCAGGCACGCAGAGAAAGTGTGGAGATTATTTCATTTTCTGTAAAATGCTTATATCGCACCAAATGCGCTTTTGGTGGGGCTCGAACCCTTGACATCATGAGGAGCAACACTTTGAATCCAATGGTTTTACCAATTGGATCCAACCCCCCACCATGTATAGATTGTTTGGCCTCATTTTAGTTCCTACAAATCTCACATGCATAGATAACTTAGTGAAGAGGTAAAAAATCAAAAAAAGTTTGGCAACCTCATATTTTCCAAAATGAACGGCCTATAATATTTTGTAAGATGTTTACATGTTATGTGGCATTTTATTTTTGCTTTATCTTCTTTAACATGTTTATATAGAAAATATAGACAGTTTTAAAAAGATAAAACATGTTTATTGATGTTTTGGTCTAAAACAACATTGTTGTAAAGTGGGTATTGAAAAAACGTTTATGTACTTACTAGAAGACACTTGTGAAAATTAGAAAAACATTTAAGACTTTAAGTTATAAAAAACATTTATGCAAATAAAAAAGAAAAAAGTCATTCTCATAGATTCAGTTGAGTAAATACATTAATTATCTATAAACTTAAAAAAAAAGTAAGACTATTTTGCAGAATGTAACAAAGAAAAGTTTTAATAATTTCAGCTATTTTACAAAATCTATCTTTTATATTAAAGCAAAATAATGTTGACCATTTGACCATGATGTGGCATATGTGATTAGGCATATAATTGTAATTTGGGCGCCAACGACCTATTCTCTCAATTCTCCTTTCTCCTTCAATTCATATTACCGCCTCTCATTTCATCCTTCCTTCCTACGCTCATTTTTTTGAAACCGCCTTGATTTCTTCTTCAATTTGGAAACCTAATCAATTCTCTCAATCAGTTGAAATCATTCTCCAATTTGCCAAATTGATTTCTCTTCACATTCACACGGCTTCTCAAAACATCACACATTCAATTTTACAAACCCTAAATCTCATCTACGGCTTCATCTCTAGCGATTGTACCTGGCCATACCCACTCCAGAAATCCCTAAATCTCAAGCATTCAAACTCTCATCTAGGTATGTTTTCTTTGATTTTTATGATGTAATTCGATAATCGTTTGATTGTTTTCGCTTTAATCAATGTTTAATATGTTAATCATTGATATAGATATAGAATTGTCGAATCGGTTTTGATTTTGTCGCTCAATCCAACCAGGTAATATTTCTGAAAGAGATTCGATTTTCAAATGGGTTACGTGTCTAATTTTCAGTAAGTTTACATCATCCTCTTCGATTAATTTTGATTTCGATTGGTTGGAATTACAGAAAACTTCAAACAGAGCTTACCGGAGAGTTCAGAGGCCGAACGGTGGCCTGAGGACAGACGGTGGTGGTCGGAGTAAAGCTAGATGAGTAGAGCAGGGTGAGGAACTTGACGGACAGTGCTGCCATTGTTTGAAGATTTAATTAGAACAGTTAAGTGCTCGATCACATACATGATATAACAATGATTTTTGTGATTATTGGAAACCCTAAATTGTAACCAGTGGAATTGAATCCAGGTATGTTTATTGTTTTTTACATTGATTATTCAAGCTCAAAATTTTTCCTCCTTACACCCGTTTTTCCCCTTTTATTTCATCTGCCACATTCACAAACCCTAATATATGCAATGGGTATGTCTTTTTTTGCTTCAAAACAGGATTAAATTTGTGAAATGTTTATGATTTTTATGGTTTTCTGGTGAATTTTTTCTAACCTCAGAAATGCATGTCTGCCACTGCTGGTTCTTATGGGTACATTGCACCAGGTATCATCATGTAATCCTGGCTTCATAAAATAGCAACAAGTTTATGTTTTTACTGACATGGTTTTTCTTTTAGATTGACCAAGAAGGTATCTTTTATGTTGCAGGATATGCATACACACCAAAGGTATTGCATTCTTTTAAACCGATTAGCAAATATGCAGCCTTTTTTGTTATAATGTTATGAACTAATTTATGGGTCGTTTTTTAATTGATAGGAAAATAGCTTTAAAAGTAGAAAATTGAAGAGGATTTAGGGTAAAAGATATGTTTTGGTGTGAGTTTGTTGCTGTAGGAAGGTTCAACTGTGCGTCTTTGCATTTCTTCTGCAGGTACATTTCCTTCTTTGTTTTTTTAGATTTAATTTTCAACTTGAATGATGATGTTACTATCGTTTTAAGGTTGTTTACGATGGGATTTTGTGTATATGGTGTCTACTATGTTCGTTCGATTTAGTTATTGTGTTGGTACACATCTTTTGTTTTTTGGTTTGCTCGCATGTTTATAGTCTTCTTTTTTAGGAATGTTCAATAAAAATGTTGTTTTGCATTCTTTGTTTGGTTATGGTTGGGTATATATTTGTAGTACAATGCCAATTTCGGTTTAAATCTGGTTTTGTCCCTAACTAGATAATAAACTGAATATAAATCGGTTTAAAGTGTTATATGTTTCGAAAACTGTAAATATAACATGTTCAGTTTCAAGTTTGAAACAATAGTTATAGAAATTAAAACCTAAAGATTATTGTAATAGGATTGGGGTAACTTGCTTGAAATTGAGATCTTTGGTTGTTATTTAGTATAATTTGAGTCTAACACCAACTTTTCTTACCTGTAGGTACTGCTTAACTTAACCATTACCGATGACACTTCACTTGCGAACACTGTGTTCTTTGACCAATTTGGGGATTAATTTGCTAATTTAGAGCCTTGATTTGCTGTATTGGGGGTTTGATATGCAGGTTTGCAGGCCGCTACTGCTGTAACAATAAACTGAAAGTTTAAACTTTACCTACTTTAGTTTGGTTTGACTTCCCACTACTTCACATAAAACCCACCAGATATGTTGAATGCCCAGTCACCTATTTCCTTTGCTCGATATCGTGGATTACAGATTTCAGCTGAGTCGAGGTAATTAGGTTCTCATCACTAATTTTATTTTTAATCTGTTTGTAGTATATGTTAATAGTTATTTTTAGTGTTAGTTAAATGGTAAAACTTATTTGGATTTATGTAGGATGGTAGCCAATTAAAGTTGAATCCAGTAATTAATTGAAATGTTAATATGCTATTTTAGATGTGTTCGTGTCATTTCTTATGTTTTTAACCACGTAAGTAACTTTTTTTTGTTATTGAATGTACAATTCGATTGATTACATATGTATTAGTTAATTTACACCAACGAACATCACTTCACATGCAATCTCAACTGTGATTTTACTGATTTACCATCGAGAATATAAAGGTAGGGCGACCACACTTTGATGTAATTGAGAGTTTGACGTTAACAATTAGGAAGCGAATTTGGGTTTTGAGAGATATTCAGGTGAAGAGGACAGACTATTAATTAATTTTATGGCGCCTGTTGAATTTTGTAATTACATTAAGTTGTGTTTAATTAGATATGGCTTTAGGTATATGAATTCTCATAACATTGTAATTATTTGCATAGTGAACATGATGAGTTAAAGGCGAAGTTTTTCGAAGAGAGAGCATCACTTGAATTAGAATACCAGAAACTATACGAGCCACCGTAAGCAAAGGTGTGGATATATTATTTAGATAACTACAACTCGCATCGTGAGATTAGCGTTTATAATTTATCTCATTACTATGTTTACACTACGTACTAATTTTTAGCCTTTGAATAGCACAAGCAAATCATACAAGTTGTTTTTACTTCAATGATTATGTTACTTTTATGTGGTCAAAGTAAGGTCAACTCCATTTTACTGGCTGTGAGGAAAGCTCGTGAGGAACAAATAGTGGAAAGCCTAGTCAGAGAGCTTTGTATTTTAACCACTTCGGTCTGAAGTGACCCATCATACCTTAAAGAAGCTTTGGAGTAGGTTAAAGTTACCGGTGAGATGGAATTTTCAGACTGTGACTACCCGGAGAGAAAGCGGGTCCTGTCCTCTGAGGAATCTTTGAAACATCTGTGGTGGCTTTCAGAAAGTGAGGCTGTTTTTGAAGCTGCTTTGGGTCTTTATGATTTGAATCTTGGTATGTGATCGCTCTCTCTGGCTCATGAAATCAAGGTATGTCAATTAGTGTAAGGTCTCAACATCTTCTACCCACAAATAATCAAAATCACATGTTTATAACAGATTTGGTATGTAGTGTAGGTGATCTTCACAGGAAAATTATCTGATTTTCACCAGTCGGGTGAAGTGATGCTAAAGATGAAAAAACAAACATGTTGGCTCTACAATCACAAAAAGAATAAAAGTAAGTTATTTTAACTTTTAACGGTTAACTGATAATGCGTGTTAGTTACCACCTAGCGGGCTCGGATATTTTCGATGTGGCTTTGGAGGTTTGCAAAACTATACTGGCGTGGTCGTGCACTTACTTGTAGATACAGGTAAATTTTTTGTGTAATGTTTGTTTCTGACAATCAAGTGACACTGTAGCTTTTAGGACGAAGACACCTATATATAATTTGAGTGACAGAACAAAAGAATGATATATGGTTGTAGTGGTTAACTCCTTCACCCCTCAGTTAAATGACTAGGATTTGAATCCTAGGCTTCCTTTTTTTTGTTTCTTTCTATTTCAAGTATGAGTTGGGTTCTTTTTTCTATAATTTTTTTTATTTTCATGTAGGCCTTTTATTTTTCTGGGTCATTGTTTAAAGGGTGCAGTTGTGTGCTCTTGCTTCAGAGGTAGAGTGGGAGAATAAAGATATTACTATTTGCTAGGATAGTTATCTGATCGTGAATCTTCAAACCATCATGAATAGATATAAATCAGTAGAGGAGTTAGGATTATGCATTTCTTTTTGGTGCAACAGCATTGCACGTTGCCAGGAGAAATTATTGATTGCCTTTTTGGATCTGCTATACTTGTGAGTTTTCTTGATTTATGGAGCACTAAAAGATATACTTCTATGGAGCACTAGAAAGTATGCTTTCTTTAGTGCTACATCATTTTTTACCAGACCGGTTATATGTGTGGGGTTATATGTGTGTTGGAAACATAGATAGAGCAGTGAAAATTTGGTCAACATGTAAAACACTGAAGAATTGTACCAACAAACTGCTGGTGCTTCAAAATCAAGCTTTAGGCAACCGGCTTCGGATTAAAATGTTGGTAGCATTTTAAGTATGAGGAGAACGCTCTTTAGAATAATGTCATCTTGGCCATTCACTTTCAAGAAAACTCCTCGACTTACTGATAAAGGTGGGATATGGAGCAAAATTTTCAGGTTGGAAAAAGATATTTTGAAACGAAACATTGAATCAAATTCTTTGATTGAAGGTACTGTTGAGGATATGGAGTGTATAAGATTTTGGATTGCCAAATGGGTTGGCGACTTCACTTTGAAGGAGTGTTTCTCAGCTTTATTTAATCTTGAATCTAAAAGAAATGTTACTGTGAGTACATGGTTCGTAAGCTGGAATTCGAAAAGGTCCCCAAATAGTAGGTTTGAACTCGAGCAGCTGTGGTGGTGTGAGCAACTAACGGCTGGAATAGTAACCTGAGCAGGCATGAAGGATTCGGGGGGCCGGTTCACTGTTGCCTCTTGCCGTGAAATGCTCAGTAAACATGCTGCATCGCAAATATTGTATGGTAAAAAGTGAGTTCGTGGTGCAAATCACAAATGATTTCGGCTGCCTCGGTAAGGAAATTGCTGCAGCTTCACAAGAGTTAGGTTCTAATGAATATAAAAATAAATTGATGCAGGTGATCATCTTGACCTCATGTTGGGTCATTTGGAAAGCACGAAATGACACAATATTTGCCGGCAGAAGAGCTAACGTAGACGCGTTGTTTGGAGAGCTTCAAACCTTGAGCTTCTTATGGATCAAGCATTGTTCTAGGGACTACGGTTTGACATGGGAAAAGTGGGTGTCTTTTAATTTTTCCTAACATGTAAAATAGTATGTATTTTGGTTTGCTTGGGGTGAGCCTTTGCTCTGTACAAGTAACTTGCTGGTACTTTGCAAATTGTGTATTACTTGGATGATGAATAAAAAAGTTTGTTTGCCGTTCAAAAAAAAATCACGTTGCTATAGATAAATGGACCTATGATATAGCATTTTTAAGCATTTATGGTTAACTTTATGAATGACAATGAGAAATATGTAATTTTCCTTCACAACTGAGTATTGAGCTCCTAATCCCTAAATATTTTTTCTTCCCATCTTTTTGCTTCTTTTCCAGAAGCATCAACGCAACAGGTTGTATAGATGTGCTTCATTAAGTTTGCTACTTTCACCAAGTTCTCAAAACAGTTATAATTTTTGTAGATGATATTTGTACACCTGCACACCACCTTTCTATATGTAAATTTATTTATGTTACAACCTATTTTTAAAGTTATTATATGAGTTTCTTAAAGTTGTACTTCGCTTTCAAGTGTTTTTGTGCTACTTTTCCGCAATCGGTGATCTCCGGTGATTCGAGTTGATATCAAGTTGTTTGAGGATAGTGACTATACCCTAACGAGGTTGCGTGTGTTCAGGTATATCAAGTGTGCAATAACTTAAGAGTTACATAAAGCACTTCGATTTGTGTGGGGGCATATATTCGTTTCGGCTATAATATTTCTTTCATAAGGCTTCCATTAGATTTTATATCTATGGAGTGGGATGAATATGAGGCATCATCAGTTGACTTGGTTCAGTTACTTGAATGATTATTTCAACAATTTTAAGTTATATATTTGTGTGTTAGTCTTCCTGCGAAACTCGCGGGATCTTAGACTATTAGAATATATATATATATATATATATATATATATATAGAATTGCGCTAAAATGAGAACCACCCCGAGTTGTAAAAACCGCGAGAACCACACCATCCGGGTCGCCGTTTACCACGATTTTTTTTTACAACTAGATGTGTGTATTATAAACACAGCCGTAAAAAAAAATTTTAGACGCCCCCCCCCCCCCCCGAGGGGGTACTTTTTTACACCACAAGTTTGGTGTAAAAAAAAAATAAAAAAAAATAAAAACACCAAACTTGTGGTGTAAAAAACTACCCCCTCGGGGGGGGGGGGAGGGGGGGCGTTTAAATTTTTTTTTTACGGCTGTGTTTATAATACACACATCTAGTTGTAAAAAAAAATCGTGGTAAACGGCGACCCGGATGGTGTGGTTCTCACGGTTCTTACAACTCGTGGTGGTTCTCATTCTAGCGGTCCCATATATATATATATATATATTTATATATATATATATATATATATATATATATATATATATATATATATATATATATATATATATATATATATATATATATATATAACGATGTCAAACCGGAAAACACCCCACTAACTTGCGTGTAATGATTATAATTTTTGTAATAATGTTATCATTTTTATAGATAAATATTAAAAAAAAAAAAACTAACCAGTATAAACGTATGAACCATTTTACACACCGGGTCCTTTGTTACTCAACTATGTTTTTTATGTTTTAGTAGTCAAAGGCTTACTTAAAGACTTAATGCACTGTAATCCATTGATATTGTCTCTTAACTTATTTTGTTCGGTTTTTAGGCATAATACGCATGCAAATATTAATCACGTTGATGAAACTTTCCAAAAATTTTGATTCTTTTTTAAACAAATAATGTTTTTATTTACAATTTAAATATGTCTTTATAGCATTAATATGCCCGTCCACCGGACGGGTATAGAAGTAGTTGTGTATCTATCATGTAATGATATTTTTTGTCGTGATGAAGAAATTATAATACTGGTCAAAATTAACATATTTTCAACTCTTCCAAAATAAGATACATGACAAAGCGAACAAGAAAAAAATAACTATACCAACTGTATAGCAACACAATCCCGCCGCCGACTAATTGCATAGCAATACGACTTTGTAAGTTCAACCAACCCCGGCCTATGAAGTGGAGATCTCGGAAGTGGAAAGTTTGTTTAGAAGCCATAGAAAAATATGCTGCTAACGGTGAAAATGGTTTTCGCAAAGGGTTATTATGTGTTACGACTGTTCCTTCAGGAAGGTTTAATAATTTGGAGTCACAAATTACAAAGGAAAGGAAAAGAAACAAGAAAAGTCAAACTAGTTTTTTTTAACGGTAAAATCGTTTCCTTTTTTCTTTAGAACCACGTTTAGAAAATAGAAAAAAAAAACAAGATGGTTTGTTTTTGTGCTTACGAGGAATTGAGGAATTCAAAAAAGTTGGTTTGATGTAGACGCTTCAGTTCTGAAAAATTGATTGGGGGTGATTAGTTGGTATTTGTTCTGACGCACTGAAGTGAAGGGGTAAAATTGATACTTCCTAACAAGTCGGTTATAGTTGGTATCTAGTTGGAATTAGTTTCTTGCCTAACAAGTTTTGTTGTTGCGTTTGTTTCAAATCGACAAGAAGGTTGATTTATAGTGTTGATTTGAACGAGTAAGGTTCAAAGTCCTTTGGTTAAAAAAATAACGTTTATCAATGGATACTGTTCGGGTTAAATGAGTATGGGTTTGAACTTAGTTTGAATCAAAGATGAGCCTATATTCTAAGGGAATGTGTTATGATCCACAAAACCTAGTGTTTGCTCAACATCGTAGCCGTGTCAATGGTATTGCGAATAACCAAAGGACGAGTCATGGACAAAGGACTAGTCGAGTACAAGGTTGCAAGAATGTTCAAGCTAGGAACGAGCCGAAAAACACAACTAAGATCCAGTGAACTTCCAAGAGAATAAAAGCAAAGAAGACATGTTTGGATTTGAAGGCCTACCTATTACAAGTCATAAATTAAGGGGGGTGATTGTTGGACGTAATTACTATAATCGAGCGTGTGAGGCGGGTTGGGCAGATCTCGAGTAATGGGGCAGTTCAGGTTGGATCGAACTAATTCGAGTTATGGTTATTTTGTTAAGTTAATTAGATATAAACTAAATGAGTTATATTTAATTTAGAGTTAACTGCCATTTTCGTCCCTGTGGTTTGGTCACTTTGGCCATTTCAGTCCATTTTTCAAAAATGCGCCATTTTCCTCCCCGACGTTCTGGAAAGGTGCCATTTCAGTCCAAAAATCATAACCCAGTTAAGTCAGTTAGTAAACAAGGACTGATTGTGTAAATTTGTAACATAAAGGACTGATTGTGTAAATTTGTAACACCACCACCACTAGCCCTGCCACCACCACCACTCCGCTGCCACCACCGCCACCACCGCCACCACAGCCAACACCGCCACCACAGCCACTGCCACCACCACCACCACCGCCGGAACCGGAGCTCCAAACAGTGACAAACAACAGTGTTGCAGGTTTGTTCGGAGTGATGACCGGAGAAGATGGTGATGTTGCAGGTTTGAGCGATGATGAACGGTGATGAACGGAGAGTTCCCTTATGTCGAAACAACAGTGATGAATGGAGATTGCGGTGAGCGGAATCAGAATCGGTTTTTCGGGAAGTTATGTTTCGAACAGAAGTTGCAGGAGATGAACGTTGAAGATGATCTTGTTTCGGAAGCTTTCGAATGGTGGTGATGAACAATTACCATATTAGAAGTGTGGTCCACATTTGTTGTTATACGTATCTGCTTCATCCCTTGCCGAAGTAAACTACAAGCAAATCTGCACAAACGAAAAAAGGGTTCAGATTTCCTTTTACAAACCCAATTAAAACACAGATTATACCCTATGTTGATTGCGGTTTCCATCTTATCGCCAGTAAGAACCCATAGTTTTAAACCAGCTTGTGCCAGTTTATCAATACATTGGGGTACCTATAAAAAAAAGAAACCATTAATTGAAAAGGGAAAAAGGTAAAAATATAATAAACCTTGATAATCAATACCCCTTGCTGAAGTTTATCCTCCACGGCGGTTGCGCCAACAAGAATTAGGTCTTTTTCCATTATGTCAGATAAATGTTCAAGCATTGTGTCTCGTTCACCACCGATGGAAGTTTTGGCTTTTGAAAATTCACCGTTCCAAGAAGAATATTCAGAAATGTCAAGCTTTCTGTAAGCAAATGCTAGTGTACGTAACCCGGCTTCTGCATATTCATTTAAATGCTTTTTGGTGGCTTCCTCATATAATCTTCCGTTTTTGGATAAACTATCAAAGATGATGCTGTATAGTGAAGCTATTATTAAAAGATGATTTATGTAAGCAGCAAGTTCAACTTCACTAGAACGGGTCCCATACGGGATTCCAGCTTTCGAATGGCTGTGGTGGCGGTGGTGGCTGTGGTGGCGGTGGTGGCTGTGGTGGCGGTGGTGGCGGTGGTGGCGGTGGTGGTGGCAGCGGAGTGGTGGTGGTGGCAGGGCTAGTGGTGGTGGTGTTACAAATTTACACAATCAGTCCTTTATGTTACAAATTTACACAATCAGTCCTTTTTTACTAACTGACTTAACTGGGTTATGATTTTTGGACTGAAATGGCACCTTTCCAGAACGTCGGGGAGGAAAATGGCGCATTTTTGAAAAATGGACTGAAATGGCCAAAGTGACCAAACCACAGGGACGAAAATGGCAGTTAACTCTTTAATTTATAATAGATACGTTAGATAAACATGGGGTTTATTCTATTGTTTTCTAATTAGGATGTTGAGTCCTATTCTAATGGTAACCAAGTTGTGTCCTATATAACCCTATCAAAGTTGTGATTAAGGTTAAGAGAAAAGTAATCAGTTTTGAGTTATTTTCTAATTAATAAGATTGAGAGTTATTCATTTTCAATTCTTTTCTTCAACTATTCTGTTTGTTTGATTATCGATTGGGACTTGAGGTCTTAATTATATGCTATTTAAAGTTGCTTTGGCAAAAAAATAATTAACATCCCTACCACAATATGCAATAAATGTGGTGCTCATTTAGAAACAACAGACCATATCCTAATTGATTCTTGTATTGCGAAGGTAGTCTGGAAAAGGTGGGTGCTTGGTGCAAAACGCAGGTAAAGACAGGTGTTTAGGTACCGAATATGTTAGAATTCAGATATATATCCAAGGATCCAAGGAATAAAAAAAGTGGAGCAGTTGACTATCTTGATCATGTTTGGGCTCTCTAGAAGGCAAGGAATGATAGAATCTTTAACCATATCAACAAGGGGGCAAAGAACATTCTAGAAGAAGTTATCACAATTCACAAGTACACATGTGTGGCTAAAAAATAGAATGAAGTTAAATCGATTAGTGTAAGACCCTTAGTTCATTTATACGAATTTCAGATAAATTTCGATTATAAATATTTAATTATGTTTACACATACATTACAAAATATGCATTTCTTAAAAACTTTAAGAAATAACACAATTCAACATTTCATAAAACATTTGTCGTTTAAAAAAAACCGTGACGACGAATCATTTCGCGGATGTTAGGTCCGGTTTGATCCGATTCGATTGCGTAACGACACGTTCAACGTGCGGAATCCGTGAACGTGCGTGACCGAACAGACGAGATCGTACTAATGTCGTGATTCTATTTATGATATAACAAATACAAGCTCCGTGAATCACGTTTTGCCACTTTCTCTCTCTAGTTTCTCTCTCTAAGCACCTAAGCTCTCCAAGCTCTAATGTGGCAAAAGTTTCTAACTCTAAACCTAAGGCTCCTATTTATAGGCACAAGGTTATAAGGGATTTCCCCTTATTTACAAGTTTGCCACCTTGCCTATTTCTATTAATTACAATATAAATCCTATTTTACTACAGTTTCAGCTACAGTTCTGATTGACGCAGGCGATAGACATCACTGCACTAACAGACTCCCCCTTGGATATTGCCGCAGTCAATCTGTAGTCAAACTCGTAGCGACTTGTCTTTCTTTCTCTCTCTCTGAGTCTTCTTGAAGGTTTTGACGGTATCAGCAACCATAGACTCCCTCTTTCTCGAACAAAATCCTCGTGGATCTGTTTTTGAGCTTCCGTTGCTCCCCCTCTCGCTTAGACTCTTTTTCTTCAGGCTCCCCCTTTCGTCAAGCTTCTGTGATTTTGGGATCAACACCTGCTTTCCGATTACAAGCTCTTCCAGTAACGATACCTGGTTCTTTGAATCCACGCTTTCGTTTGCGTTGAGCTCGTCTTCAGACTCCCCCTTAGACTCAGCTGTCGGGATCGTAGTCTGGCTTTCGTCGTTTCACACGTTCAGAATCAATTCCTGGCTTTGTTCTACATCTGCTCAGGACTTGAAACCTGATTAACCTGCATATCCTCTACCTCACCATAAGTTTCACAAATTTATAACCAATTAATTCCCGTAAACTTACTGGTAGATATCATTTACAACAAACATGTTAGTTACATCAAGTTCAAATAAACGACCTTGATTAACCAATATACACAATCTTTTAAAATATTTGTGTATGACATTCAAAGTTTTCAACATATTCTCCCAAACCTGTTCATCATGAATAGCACTCGAATTTTGAATATCAGCTCTTCAAAATCAGTTGTCGAAAATCTTTTTGAATTTTCAAAATTTATGCTAAAACACTTCGAAAATCTTTTTGGATTTTTGTTTTTGAAAGAAATGCAGTAAACAAATATATACAAATAATATTTTTGTGAGTTTGTGTAAGAGGATCATATCAGTTTATGAGACAAATCACTAGCACCGTTAAGCTTTAATCATTTTAAGTTCTAAACGATTCACCTCGATTGACGATATAGTTGTCCTCTTAAATTTTCACACAATTTTCAATCTATTCAGGATATGATTTAGATGTTTTAGGAACTTAGCTCAATTCATGTGTCCCACCTCTTGAATATACTCCCATATCCAGAATCTCAATATTCAGTCTTACAGGCAAGAATACTACAATGATGTCTGTACATAATTTAGGGGTTAAATGCGAGAACTGAGGGATCTCAGGTCAGAACTTCCGTTCAGCAGAGAGATATCAGCTTCGACTTAGCAGTGTGTCCCCTTTAGAGGATCTTTTTAGCTACAACAGATGATTATCAATTTTATTGTCTAATCACTGAGGGCTGGAATGCTATGTTTCAAGCATTTACTGCAAAGCATTATCCAGGGACTAGGTCAGAACTACCGTTCAGCAGAAGTTCCGGAATAATACCCCAGACATCATAGAGTATTAACACCTAGTATATCAGAATACGAGACCTTTCAAACGAGATTTCCGGGGTTACCTATATATCCAAGTAGTGTTCCCCACAAATTTCGCAAGTTTGAAATTTTATGTTTATATCCCGAATAAATCTACTAAATGTACGAAAACCTATCGTCACATCATTAGTGAGACCGTTTATCACATTTAACATTACATTTCTTTAGCATGCTGTGATAGTCCACTGATGTACTATCATTTCCTCTTTTATCAACAAAACTCATTTTTGCTTTTTCAATGTTTTTGGTATTTTGAAAATTTTATCATGTTTTTGGCTTTTTGAATTTTTACTGTTTTTGTCTTTTCTAAAAAGATATATTTACAATATTTACAAATATTTCTATCTCCCCCTAAAGACCAAAACATGTAAAAAGACGACAAACCATTGCAGATTGTTTATCATCATCATCCACAGTGGTTTCTGCATCAACGCTAACAATTCCATCAACCACTGAAAAGAGCATCATACCATTTAGTTTTAAAAGATATTTAAAACGATTTCTGTCAAAAGCTTTGGTATGCAGATCAGCTTTTTGCTCATCAGTGTGGATTTTCTCAATTCGTATCAACTTTTTCTCAAAGCAGTCGCGAATAAAGTGATGACGAATTTCTATATGTTTTGTTTTAGCGTGATGTACCGGATTTTTAGTTATGTTAATTGCAGCCTCGTTATCAACAAAAATAGGAGTGTTAAGAAACTGCAAACCGTAATCGCGCATTTGTTGCTGTATCCACAGGATTTGAGAACAGCAGCTGCTTGCAGATACGTATTCTGCTTCACATGTGGATAGCGCAACAGATGTTTGTTTCTTGCACTGCCAGGTGACCAAGCGAGGTCCAAAGAACTGGCATCCTGCAGTTGTTGATTTTGCATTTTGTTTGCAGCATCCGAAATCCGAGTCGGAATACCCCTCGAGTGTGAAATCGCCTTTTCTAGGATACCATAACCCCAATGATGGAGTTCCTTTCAGGTAGCGTAGTATCCTTTTCACAATGATTAAGTGCGATGCTCTAGGGTTAGATTGAAATCTTGCTGCGAGGCATGTTGGGTACATAATGTCGGGCCGAGAAGCAGTTAGATACATCAAGGAACCAATCATGGATCGATATAGTCGTTCGTCTGCCCTGTCTCCGGTGAGATCTGGGTGAATCCCATGATTTGTAGCTAGTGGGGTTGCAGCAGATGAAGAGTCTGACATTCCGAATTTCTCTAGAATATCATGGACGTACTTTGTCTGGTGTATGAAAATTCCTTCAGGAAGCTGATCAACTTGTAATCCTAAAAAGAATTTCATTTCCCCCATTGACGACATTTCGAATTTCTGCTTCATCACTTGCTCAAAATCTTTGCACAAGTTTTCGTTGGTTGACCCGAAAATTATGTCATCCACATATATCTGAACTATCAGCAAGTGACCATCAACAATCTTTGTGAAAAGAGTAGCATCAATTGTTCCCCGGATGAAGTTATTGGCTAGCAAGTGCTGAGACAAAGTCTCATACCAGGCTCTCGGGGCCTGGTGCAAGCCATATAAAGCTTTATCCAAAAGATACACTTTGTTTGAGTGATGTGGATCGACAAACCCCGGCGGCTGTCCCACATATACTTCCTCTTTCACTTTTCCATATAGAAAGGCCGACTTTACATCAAGCTGATACACTTTGAAATTCTTCCATGATGCAAATGCTAGAAAGATCCTGATGGCTTCAAGTCTTGCTACAGGAGCATATACCTCTGTAAAATCAATTCCCTCCTGTTGACTGAAACCTTGAACGACGAGCCGAGCTTTGTTTCTGACTACTACTCCTCTGTCGTCCCTCTTACACTTAAACACCCATTTGGTATTTATTTTCCGATGACCTTCAGGTAGATCCACCAGCTTCCAAACTTTCAATTTTTCAAATTGATTCAATTCTTCCTGCATCGCGTTGACCCAGGAATCCTCAGTAAGTGCCTCTTTGTATGTGCGAGGTTCTATCTGCGAAATAAAACAACACAGTGAGAATTCATCTTGTAAAGACTTTACTGAAGAATAAAAACTTGAAAGGCCCTGATCAAGTTGACGTCTGGTGCGAACTCCTGATTGCAAATCTCCTATGATCTGTTCCTCTGGATGATACGAAAGAGTTCGAGGCATCACTTCATCTGGAACATCTACATTTCCTTCTAGATTTGTAACATTCTGTTCAGCATCCTGCTCACTAACTTGGTTTGTTTGTCTTAATTCCTGGATTTGCTCCCCCTCAAGGTCTGAATCACTATCATCAAACACTGGCATATTTTCAGCTTCTTGATTATCATTTACCACGGACTGATTACCAGGAGCAACTTCATCCTCATGATCACCAGAATTGCTAGGACCTGCTTCATTGTCATTTGATGTTTCACTAGATCTTCTCGTATATTCTGCTGGAAATCTGAGCGATGATTCATATTCTCGAAAAACATCCAGCTCATCAAAGAAATCTTCTTCCTCGTCAGATTCTTTTCTCATGTCAAACGATCCCCAAAGTCTATCATAGTTATAACGCCATGAGTCACCAGGATTTTGAGGTGGCATAGTATAACCTTGACATTCAACATTTGCTGCTTCAATAATACGCTTTTCACTTGGAACAAAGACACGCCGTGTAGGACCTGAGTAACCAACAAAGATTCCTTCAAAGCTCTTTGTACCAAACTTCCCATTAGGCTCTATAACCGTGCATGGTGACCCAAACGGTTCTAGATATTTCAAATTCGGCTTGCGTTTATTGATTAGCTCAAAACATGTCTTGTTGAACTTCTTCACAGTAAGAACTCTGTTGAGAGTATAGCATGCAGCAGAAACAGCTTCAGCCCAGAAATTGATTGGTAACTTGGAATCTGCAAGCATTGTTCTGGCTGTCTCGATTAGCGTCCGGTTCTTGCGTTCTGCAACTCCATTTTGCTGAGGAGTGTACGGAGCACTAAACTCATGCAGTATACCTCTTTCATCACAGTATTCCTCCATCTTACTGTTTTTGAACTCAGTACCATTGTCACTTCGAATTCTACAAATCGGTCTCTGGTACAGATTCTCAATTTTCTTAAACAAAACTACCAAACTATCAAAGGTTTCGTCTTTCGTTTTCAAGAACATGACCCACGAAAATCTGGAGTAGTCATCAGTCACGACCAAACAGTAAGAATCTCCTGTTATACTTTTAACATTCACTGGACCGAACAAATCCATGTGAAGTCTTTCCAAAGGTCTCGAAACTGAATTGACTTGTTTTGTAGGGTGTGACTTTTTCTTCTGTTTACCTCTGACACAGCTTATGCACTCCCCTTCCAGATGAAAACCTTTAATATTTACTCCGGTGACCAAGTCGTTATGCACTAAGTGATTCATTTTCCTTAGGTGAATATGCCCCATCTTTCTGTGCCATAACCTTGACTCCTTTTCCGTTGCTTTGGACACAAAACAATGAGCCTGACCCGTGGTTGTAGTAGCAACGCTCATGTCCAACACGTACAGATCGTTGACTCTTGGTGCCCTCATGATGATCCACTCTTCAGGTATCACAAATCCCGGTTTCAAGATTAAACATTCTTTGTTGGTGAAATAAGTAGTGTACATCCTGTCACAGATCTGGGAGATACTCAGCAGGTTGTTCTCCAGCTCAGCGATGTAGTTAACTCTCTCAAACGTGATAATACCATTTGATAATGTTCCTTCACCTATGATCCTGCCTCCTTGATTACCCGCAAAACCCACATAGCCACCATTAATATCATTCACATCATACAGCAATGCGGTCTTCCCTGTCATATGCCTTGAAGCTCCACTATCCATTATCCACCTGGATACAAGTTTTGGAAGATCCTGCACATAACAAATCATCATTTAAACAACTTCAAAAAGATGCCGATTCATGCTTCGCAATCCAGGAAGCTCCGGCAATTCAAATTGTTTAGTCAAACATGGAGTCCACCCAGGCCTTATCAGCCTTAGGGACAACCGTGACTTTTGCAACTTGAATTTTGAAATTCTTTGAATTAAGAGGTGGAAAATTTGCATCATAATCAATTTTCATTGATTCTTCAGTATTTTTCACCTCAGGAATTGAGACCTTCTTCTCAATTTTTGTTACAACCTTTGGTTTCCACACTTGTTGAATTTCAGCACCCCGTTTATAAAATTTATCTTGTTTAGGTACCAACTTCTTCACGTGTTTAGATTTTTCTTTCAAATTGTTAGTTTGAACAACTTTCTTCTCAACATACATCGGTGCTTTTCCCTTTTTGTCATCTTTTCTTTGTTGAACCTTCACAATTTCAGTCTTAGGTTTTGCAACAGTACACTTTCGTGCAATATGACCCATTTGATTACATTTGAAGCAAGTACGAGTATCAACTACTTGACTTGTGCCTTCAGACTGAATTTGTGAAGCTTTCTTCTCAAAAAATTCTTTGTTAGATTTTGAAAAAATTTTCTGTTCTTCCTCAGCAAGTGAACTTGAGCTGTTCACAAATGTTTTCTTTTTGACATATCTTTTATTTTGATCAAATCTTTTCTGATATGATTTACCCCCCTGATAACCACCTGACCAATTTCTGTTGTTATTGTTATAACCACGTGATGGATAGGCAGTTTTCCTGTTATGAACCTTTTCGACCTTTCGAGTGTTTACTGTTGACAACTCGACTTCAACCAATTTAAAAACTTTGGCCAATTTGTTCAGATTCACATTCTCTAATGGAAACTCGGAATCCGAAAACAACTTATCCGATCCTGACATCTTGTACATGACAAGATCAGATTCATCATGTAAGTTGCTTTTGGATTTCTGTTTCGGAATGTATTTGTCTAGAAAACAACCATCCTCCTCAGAAGTGTCACAATCTGGTTTAAGCACATTATCCACCACACTTTTCACCACATCATTTTGGACACCCTCTTCATTGGAAGACGTGAACGTGACATCAATACTCTTAGGGAATGTAACATCATTTTCTTCTTCAATTTCCACCAAACTAGACTGCTTTTTCGTGTAGTTGTCTAAGATTGGAGGTGGAACTCTGTGAAACCCTACACCTTTTCCATCCGAAAACACATCCTCACCAGCTTTGTTTTTCCCTATGGGTTTAGGAACTATGTGCTGCAAAACAAAGCTAGCTGAGCTATAGCTGTTTAATTTTAACTGGATTCTTTCATTTTCAATTTCACTTTCTTGAACTTTCAGTTTTAATTTTGCTATCTCATCCAGTTGTTTGTTGATTGTTTCCTCTTTTATTATCAAAACAGCTCTTAAATGCTCGTTTTCCTTAGTTGTTTTTCCATTTCTATCATCACTCTCTTTAACGACATTTTTCAATTTTTCAAATTTTTCAACAACATTTCTGCTTTCAAGAAGAATTTTGTCATGATCAGCTTTAATTTTCTGGTTTTCAGTTTTTAATTCTTTTATTTGTTCAGCTGATTCTTTTGACTCTTTGTCACAATCAAGAATTTGACTTTCAAGTTTTCTAACATTATTTATCAGATTCTTGATTTTCTCCCCATTGAGATATGTGACTGTTGTACAAAAGTTGCATTGTTTATTACAACTTTTGCAATCAGCATTGCAATTGTTTTTGTTACCTGACACAGTTGATGACTTAGTTTGACTGACCTGTTTCTTTGACTCAGAATTAGGAGTAGAATCTACCTCAAGTGCTTTGACAGCAAGCATTTATCAGCCATTTCTCTCAAGTTTTCAGCTTTCATCTCCTGTGCAGTGTTGATCATCCCGGTGTCAATTTTCACAGGTTCTTCTATCTTCTCCTTTTCTCTTCTTTCTTTCTCTCTTTCTTCCTCGATCATTTTCGATGTTGGTGTACCCCACCATTTGTGTTGCCAGTACTCATCCTCTTCTTTGTATTCTTGGATAATGGCTTCAATGTCTATCTTCTTGTAGTCGACAGCAATGTTACCATATTCATCCAAATAACACTCTCTATCTGGATCCCATCGGTTTGCACGTGTTGCTTCCTCATAAACACCTGAGAGTCGGATGATCTTTGCTTCAGCAACCATTTTTCGATATTCGTACTTTTGTTGTTCTGTACGATTATCCTTCCATTGAATTGGTTCATTATGACTCGCCATAAAAGCATAACCAATAGCATCATCTTCAGGTAATACTTCCTTACTCCAATCATATCCTTCATCATCGTAAATCACTGCCAAAGCTCTAGATTTTCCTTTGTTGTCTTCAGATTGCTTTATTCTTGGCGGTTCGGACTTATTCTGATGATAGATAGCTTTCTTGTAGTAGTCATCCTTGAATGGATTCTCAGATTCTTCAACATATGCATTTCGGCATTCTCGTTTGAAGTGGCCTTTCTGTTTGCACTTGAAACACTTCACCTTTGATTTATCAAATCCCAGCTTTGTTGAAGGACCACCGATTGTTTTTCTTCCCGTTATCTCCATAAAGCGTTGTGCACGTCGCACTGCACTCGCCATTGCCCATTGGATATCAATTAACTCCATCTCTTCGGGATCTATCTGATCATAGTCTTCTTTTGTCAGATTAGTATTCCCAATCTTTCCAGCAATCAACCCCTCATATGATTCTAGCACAGATGCTAGAAACACCATCTGTTGCTTCACAGATTCTTCATCAAAGTTTTGTGCATTTTTCAGATCAACAGCAATATTACATGAGAACTTTGAATCAGAACGATTTGTCGAGGCAGTAGGAATAGAAGTAGACCCACTATGATATCCACTGTGACTTTCTTTGTTTGAGTTGCTTTGATTTTCTTTAGGAGCTGGAGATATGTTTTCGGCAGAAAATGCTGTTTTCGGTGATGAGGCTTTGGGCATCAAACTTTTGGGATAGTATAGTTCTGGATTTTGTTGATATGAATGATTGACTTTGTACGTTTTCTTCAATTCTAGCTCATGGCTTTCCAGTCGTTCAATCACTACATCTGGTTTTAGTTCTTCTGGTGGAATGGTGTTTTTCAACATCAAAGCATAGTACCTCCAGTCCATTTCATCTGGTAAAGAATCGAACAGTTTATCAACTATCTCCTCATCAGGATATTTGATATCATGACGTGCAAGTTCCAATTTGAGATGACCAAAACGTTCGATCATCTTGCAGACTGACTCATTTTTGAAACAACTGAACATATCAAACTCCTTTTTTAGTAGTTTAGTTTTGTTCTTTAAGATTTCTTTACTTCCCAGACATTTCTTTCCCAGTTTATCCCACAAATCTTTGGCGTTGGTGTAGCTGATTAGTGAAATAATATCTTCCCTGACAGATTGAAATAGTAGTGCTACACATTTCTGTTCAGCAACGAATAGATCAATCTCTTCATTACTTCTCAATATTTCACCATTGTTTTTACCCGCAGCATACCCACTTTTCATGCTTTTCCAGCTTGGGAAAGCAAACGCCATCAGCCATTCTTCAAATTTTATTGCCCATCTTGTATAATCTTCAATAGCCATTAACTTTGGAGGACGATTAAAAGTTCCAAACGCGCTTTCTGATTCCCATGCTTCCTTCCTTTTCTCTTTGATTTGATTTGTGTTGGTATTGTTTGATGTAGAGTCATCATTTTCTGGATTTCCTGATCCTCCTGAGCTTACAGTGAAACCATACATATCACTAAAAGGGTTTGTGAATATGTCATCCATTTTGAATGTTCCTGTAAAATCAGACAAACACTTAGAAAAATTTTGACTTCTTAAAAACACTTAACACTAACACTTGGATCGAACAGGGTATTCGATCGAGTAGTGTGTTCGATCGAGTAGCTTAGTCTATCGGTTAGACAAATGCTGTTCGATCGATCAGCTGTTCGATCGAATAGGAATCTAGTAAACTTCAAACTTCCTTTTAACAACAATGCAGTCCGATCGATCAGCTGTTCGATCAGATTACCAAGATGATGTCAGCAATAACTTCCAAAATATCTTTGAACGGTTATTTCTTTCAAACCGATGACATCAGCAAACGAATGAATATGCTAATCAATTCGACCAGCTGACATCAGCAAGTTCATGCAGTTTTCCATTGAAATTGTTCAATTTTAACACGAATATGTTTGAATCTGATTATGAAACTTAGTAGGATTGTAAAATTTGAAATTCCGAACCGATTGATAGTAATTTTATCAAGTTTTATCCATTGAATCTGTTTTAATTTTGAGTTTTTCAAGTTTTATGATGAAAAAGATGAAGAACGGAGAGAAATATGAGAAAGATAGAGTAGATCTGCAAGTTTTCCGGTGAAAACTATATCAGAAACAAATTTCCGATGAAATTTGTTCTTCACAATGCAATCTTCGCTTGAATTCAGTTGAATCTCTCTTCAAATCTACAAGAATTTGACTGAAATCGATGAACTATGTCTTCTGGTATCTTCAATCAACATCCATAGCTCTGATACCACTTGTTGGGTCCGGTTTGATCCGATTCGATTGCGTAACGACACGTTCAACGTGCGGAATCCGTGAACGTGCGTGACCGAACAGACGAGATCGTACTAATGTCGTGATTCTATTTATGATATAACAAATACAAGCTCCGTGAATCACGTTTTGCCACTTTCTCTCTCTAGTTTCTCTCTCTAAGCACCTAAGCTCTCCAAGCTCTAATGTGGCAAAAGTTTCTAACTCTAAACCTAAGGCTCCTATTTATAGGCACAAGGTTATAAGGGATTTCCCCTTATTTACAAGTTTGCCACCTTGCCTATTTCTATTAATTACAATATAAATCCTATTTTACTACAGTTTCAGCTACAGTTCTGATTGACGCAGGCGATAGACATCACTGCACTAACAGCGGAAGCTTGAATCTTGATTGTGTTCGGTTCTTTATCGAGCTTGATCGTCCACCGGCACCGCATATTTAAACCTACATTTCATTCAAACGATTAGAAATCAAAGCGTTTGAACAAAAGAATTAGACACAAGAAATAATTATTATAATATTTTTTTTCAACCCCTTCACCCGTCCGGGTCGGGTTAACCACCCGGCCGGGGCAGCTAACCATATATTTTTCACAGAACCTTCACCCGGCCGTGTCAGCCCACCACCCGGCCGTGTCAGCTCTGCACTTTTCCAAGCCATTAGTTCTTACCGAAACGGACATAACTCTCTCATTTTTTATCCGTTTTGCGTCACGTTTCTTCCTACGTGACCGTAATTTAATTCTCCATCTCATGGAGTTAAAATCCAACATCCGGATTAACAAAATTTCAGACTTTTAAGTCTCCGGCTTATTACCCTTTTTTTACCAAATTTTGACCCATTCGTGTATTTAACAAACAAACATGTTTGTTTGACTCCAATTTCTCATAAACTCTATAAAGTCATTGTTATCTATCATAAGAGATTCAAAGTCCCGGGTTTACATACATTCTTAAACCCGTTTTTACTTAAATGCTTATTTTAACCCGTTAAGGGTATTTAAGCATTTATCCGCATAATTCATACTCCTTCGCTTTTAGTATTTTGTTTCCACATTATTTATCAATTGATCTTCCACCACAACTATAATTGAGGTGGATTTAACGTGGCGATCATTACATTCCGAGTTTTACCCCTCGAATCGTTATTTTACGGCAAGACTCAAATAGAGCCATTTGACTAACGTATTACATCTTTCAACTTCTATACTTATTCTAAGTATTTATCGAATCATGAAACTCGTTTCCAAACAACCTTTAAGGGTTGTTTGTTCAGTTTAGCCTACAAGGGCGTTTTGGTCAATTTTGGTCCTTCTTTTACGACGAAGGACTTTTAGATACTTGTTTGACCCAAAAATCCGGTCTTTTAACTATAACCTTGTTTAGAAACCATTATGTTTCTAAAACACTACAATTATAACGTGAATTATTCGGTTTATCTTTAAGATAACCAAATATCCAATTTGACCTTGTTTAACTCTTAGAGAACCTCAAGTTCTACATGATGAGTTGAATCATTACACAAACCTGGCTCGGATCAATATATTGACCCGTTACGATACCTTGCCTTAGTGGCTGCTAGGTAATAGCGATGTAAACATCCATGTGCTATTTGTTCCTAAAATCACACAACTCGACAAACCATTAGTCAATATTATCAAAGGGTGATATATTTTCACCTTTTGACCTGTTTGGTCTAAATGACCATGAATCTTTATGAGATAATATTTATTACCATCTTATCTATATGACTCGCTCTGGTTTACACCGTATAGTCGTTTTACTTATAAATCATTTATTGGTTCTTTTGACCCATTATAGCTTACACTATAAAGTGTTTTTTCACAAACTAACGGTTATTATCAACAAGTGACCAAAATACTGTTTTACCCTTATTATTTGCATTGGTTTACCTTATAAGGTAATCATAAAAAAATCGATATCTTTTAGTCATTTCATGACTAAAAACCGCATTAGCTCTTTTTAATAATTAAACATGGTTTATGAACATTGTCTTTTATTCCGAACCACACATGTCGTGTCGGAATATCATAATTCAAACAAGAATCTATATTCTTCTTGACCTATAAAACCATTAGGTATTACGTAAAAAAAGGTGTAAGCTTTACTTACCTCGCATCCAAGCAATGTTTTCTTTTCGTACTTGCTCCTTTTGACCCGCTTCCTCCCAAGCCTCCATCTAGCTTGTCAAGAGTCAAACTATCATCATAATTCGTAAGACGGTTAGTTTAGTCACTATTAGCTTCGACTATTCCGTCTTACTAATTTTATGTCGAATCTACCATTCGACTTCATCATTGGTTAGTTTAACTTTCTAAAAGTTAACTACCGTTATTCTTATGACAAGTACCATTTAAATTAAATCAACATCATGATTAGAACTCATATTACCCCATATCATACGGGATAAATCGAGTTTGGCAATCATGCGTTTCATTCACAATTTTAACATATGAATATTCGTTTAGGCATTTTAACAAACACCTTGTGGGCATATTCTATAAAATCAACAATCAATTTTCATAACTAGTTATTTGCCCAAGTTTCAACATCATTCACAAGTTCTTATGTCTAGCATGCATAACGACACCTAGACTTACTTCATGGAAATCGAATAACACCAAATTGATGATCATAAATCTAGTGTTCCTCATCTTCCCACAAAACCCATTTAGCACTTACATAGATGATTATAAATTTCATATTTTATATCATCAATTCACCATGTTTCTCAATCATAATTCGTTCCTAAGCATGGATTCAACATAGTATCATCCATACATTAAATATTCTAGCAATAATTTCGTTTTTAAGTTTTCATCAAAAATTCGAGATGAAACCAAATGAAGAAATTCGACATACCTTGTGATCCCCATGCTTAGGTGATCACGAATTCGTGTTCATGCATCGATTTGGGGCTATAATCAACCTTCAATTTGATGAATTGGATTGAGTTAGGGTTTGGGCTCCTTGGAGCCCTTCTCCTGGTCGCACACGAACACACTGGGTGTGTGTGTGTTTTGTTTTTGATTTTAATTAATTAACCTTTTAGGTTATCCCACCTTTGGCCCCTCAAGTTTTGTTAATTAGTAAGTAGGCTACAACCTACTTATTTTTAACAATGTTTTGTCTTGTTAACTAGGTTAAACTTTTCTAGTTTAACTTAGTGAGTTCGGGGTAGTCATAACCCGTTTCATTTTTAAGTCCCGTTAACTCGGACCTTTCATAAACTTTATTTCCTCAAAACTTTTATTCTCTTTTTTTTATTTAATATTAGGTTTAATTATTTAAATCCTAATATTTCCCAGGTTAATTTTACCACTAACAGTATTTTACCCGTCTTTTAGTATTTATGGGGTTTGATTACCAAACCCGTTTTCGGGGTGTTACAATTAGATTGGAAGGATTGGAGTGATTTTGATATCCCCAATGGCACTCTCGGTGGTAAACCCGCTTTCCTTGGCATTTTCCTTTGAGGTGGATATGGTTGAGGTGGTTGTTAAGGCATCTGTCTTGGAAATGGTGTCTTTGTTGAGGCATCTGTTGTTGAGGAATGTGTTGTTGCGGTCTAGTAAACTCTTGCTGAACGTGATCCGGTGATTGTCTTTGTGCATATGCAAACCCACCTTGAGTTCTCATTTGATTCTCATCACCCCCAACTGCATATCCTTCATCATCATACCCCTCATATTCGTCTTCATAACCGTCGTCATACCCATCACGTTGTGCCCCCATAGATGACATGAATGGAGGTTGTTGGTATTGTAACCTTGGCTGCGGTGGTTGTTGAGGGACCGGGGTGGTATGGATTATGGGTGGGTCTTGTTGAAACGAAGGTGGTTGACTTTGTTGGGATGATGATTGACCAGAAGCAGGGAAAAAGTGGCTAAAAGATGGAAAACTCTATGAAGGTTGGAAACTAAATGTATTTGTTGTGGGTGTACTCATGGGAGTCGTGGTGTTAGAAGGTTTAACCTCACTAGATGTAGAAACTGTTGCAGGCGCTGCAGGAGGAGTGCTCGGTACTGACAGGCCAGAGGATTGAACTGGTGGATCCATTGTTCTACTTGGTGTACTAGATGATCCAACAATTTTATTCTCCCGGTGAAGAACTCGGTTCCGTTTAAGTGTTCCTTCAATTTCAGGATCAAAGGCTAATGGTGATGACTTGTGAGAACCTCTAGTATGCATACACCTGTAGGTACCTGCACACTAACACAACCAGCGTGAAACTGACAAATAACAAGCACAACTACCAAGGAAAACACACGTTGCTCACTACTCCCCGGCAATGCCCCCAAAATTTGACGTGACGTCGAAGTCCCACTCAAAAATAAACCAAATACAGTAAATAGTTAGTGGTAAATGGGTATCGAACACCGGGAGTGTGTGGAATATGTGTCTACTAAAGTAATTGCAATTTAACTAGGCAAGAAAGTAAAGTGTGTAAAAGTAAATCTTTGAATTGGGTTTGTTGACCTTTAGAACTAGAAATTAAATTGCAAGTAAATAAGAATTCATAAACAATTAAGAGAAAGAGTGTTGCTCCCGGGCTTCAGGTTTTATGCAATAACAAAATGTTAATGTTCAAATGGAAAGAACCACATAGACACGGCTCATGTATGTGCAATTGTTTGTGACGAAAGGAGACCAAGTACTTGGATTCATAGAATGCGAGGGTATCACCCGATGATCAATTAACATAGCCAACCTAAATCCCTCCCATTAAAATTCGATTGCCAACGGCACCAAGAATGTATAGTTCAAAATAAAGATCAAACAATATTAACAAGTTACAAACAATCACGCAAACACCATCAGAAAACTAGACATCATATGATTAGATTACTATTCCAGAAATTAAAGAACAGTAACATAATTATTCACAAGAAAACCTTACATCCGGGATGAACACAAAGAAAATTAGTCACTCATTGTTTAGACGATCAAAGAAACATCAAATCCGTAATCTATCAATGATAAGGCTTCAATCCTCCTTTAGAAATAACCTAATATATTGTTCTTGAACCCTAAAATCACCTACCACCAGTTCTAGATCGATTACAATGCAAAAGATATCAAAAAGTCACACCTAAAAGTGAGTTTTAAAGCCAAAACAAGGATCTGCGACTAGGCTCTACCATAGGGTACGGTGGCTACCTACCATAGCCTATGGTAGCCACAACTCCCCTACGGTAGCTGCTTGCGGCTCATGGTGACCCCTACGGTGCCAAGGGCTACCGTAGCCTACGGTGGCTACCATAAGCTACGGTAGGCTTCAACTAAGCAGTTTTTGTTTTCTTTATACGGTAGGCTTCGCCGTTTTCGCCCATGTTCTCGTAATTTCATCCTCTATCATGTTATCTTCTTAATTCTTCAATTCTAATAAATTATTTTTTTTCCATTGATGCTCCTAATTTTTTTCATTTAAAGCTCTCGTTTGTTAAATACTTCTTCTTTGCACCTTCTTAGCTCTTTTAACCTGCAATCATCAAGTTTGTCGTAGTCATCTAAATTCAACAATTTTAAACATCAAACATATCAATTTATTTCTTATTTAATCAACTTCAAGATCTTCCTAGGGTTCACCCTTCAAACAACACCAACTATAATATCCACAATGAAATTATACAACACACATTCACATTTAGCTTAATTACACTACATCTTACACACTTACATGTGCACACACTTTATCATACATCTCGTTCATAGATGATTATTAACTCCGACTCATTACCCAATTAATACTAGGACTAAGATAGTTAGGTGAGTTTGAACTATACGAACCTTGAAGTCCCAGGGGCAGATATTTTAGTAAATACATAACCTACACTCGTAGCAAGTTCTTAATAAATAATTGTTATTCAATATTAAATTAGAGTTTAACTTTTAGTGAATGAACAATGACATCCCATATAGATCTTGTTAAACGTCATTAAACGTGTCGAAACAGAAAATATCTATGGTTTATTAAATCAGATGTGCGGAATCCATCTAATTTGTGTGAATGTGTTAACAGGAAGAGTAAATAAACATTCTTCGATTCTTGGCCAAAATTAGCAGAATTTCATTTACACCAAAAATATCATAGACATGCGTGATCAGATGTATGACAAACTAACCGCATGAGACCTATTTATTTACATATGAGACATACATTCTACATGAACTAACACATGTCTCATGCGGCGACACAAACCATGCATGATTCATACGCCCTTGACACACATACGTTGACTACCAAATGCAAGACTATTGCGTAAACATAAAACATCAAAACAAAACTCTATCTAACCTATAACCTGGACACTTTCAAGATACAAGACTCAGCTAAAGATATTATGTTCTAACAAACAATGATTTGTATATGTAACTTTATTACAATAAACAAAGAACGAGTTTTTATCAAGATCGACTAATGTTATTGTTGAAACTCTAGCAGGTTGATGATGATTCGCCATAGCTTAGCATCGATATTTCCTCCCTATACACCATAGAACTAGTATACATTTGAATTGTAGATGGAACGTGTGATGTTCGTATGGTTTCTAACTCTATAGCTACTTCTTTCATTGTTGGTCTATATTTTCCATTCAGATTTAAACATCGCATTGCTAGGTTAGCTACAATCATAAGCTCATCCACAGTACTCTCTTTAATCACCAACGCATCAAAAATAGACATAACACGCCTTTCTTCCATAGCCGACGTAAAGTGTGCAATCAAAGTTATATTTTCACCAAATCTAGTTAGCGAAATTGGCCTTTCTCCGGTTAACAATTCAACCAAAACAACCCCAAAACTATAAACATCACTTTTTTCAGTGAATTGACTGGATTGAGAATACTCAGGATCAAGGTAGCCAAACGTACCTTTGACTGTGGTAGTCAAATGAGTTTGCTCAATTGAGACGAGCCTTGAAGTCCCAAAATCAGAGACTTTGGCTCTGTATTTATCATCCAAAAGTATATTAGTGGTTTTGATGTCTCTGTGGTATATTGGAATGGAAGTTGATGAATGTAAGTAAGCAAGTGCTCCTGCAACCTCTGTAGCAATTTGTAATCTCATGTTAAATGAAAGTGGGAACTCGTCATTTCTGTTGTGAAGCCGATGATACAGGGTACCATTTGGAATGAATTCTGAAACGAGGAGAGGGACTTCTGTCTCTAAGCAACATCCCAATAGTTTGACCACGTTCCTATGATTAACTTGGGAAAGAATGACCACCTCATTAATGAACTGCTCTAACTGGCTTTCGTCAATTATTTTCGATTTTTTAATTGCCACAATCCTTCCATCTGTCAGCATGCCTTTATAGACTGTACCTTGACCCCCTCGGCCAAGAATTCTATTCTCATTAAAGTTGTTAGTGGCCTTCTGTAACTCACGTGATGTGAAAAGTATGGTTTTATTAACTAAAGATGGATCAACTTCTTGTTGTTGTTTTAGAAGTAAACCACCATTGCGTTTAAAAAATCTCTCTCTTTGCCTCCTTACTTTTGTCTTCTTAATCACTTTGTGCAATATGTAACTGATGACAACAATAAAAAATACCCCCATGCTTATGCTAATACCTAAATGAAGTTCAATACAAAACCGTAAATTAGTAGAATGACAAAACATCTCCAAGATCGAAGTGAAACATGCTAGTAAACAGACAAAACATCTCCAAGATCGAAGTGAAACATGCTGAAGCATGTACTTTCCTAGTTTTCGCTTGTTCTATTTTAATGTTTCTAAAGATAGCAATTTTCATAAAACTAATAAAATGAAAGTAATAAAGGTATAGGGAGAGGATAATGAGAAAACTACATATAAGTGAGAAAACTACATATAAGTGAGAAAACTAGAAAACTAACTATAAAAACCTAAAAAAAAAAGCTAAAAAACATAACAAATTTTTTTTTTTACAATTTTTTATAAAAAATTCGCAAGTTTTTATATATAAAAAAAATTAAAATTTTTTTTTTGTTGTACTGCACATGTACATTATATATGTACTACACATGTGCACTATATCCGTAATAGTGCACATGTGCAATACAACAAAAACAATTTTTTTTTATTTTTTTTTTTTTGAAAATTTTTTTCCATGCATAAAAACCTGCGATTTTTTTATAAAAATTAAAAAAAAAATTGGTATGATTTTTAGAGTTTTTTAGTTAATTTTTTTATTTTCTCATTTAAACTAGTTTTCTTATGATCCATCCTCTAAAGGTATAACCCACTTGTTTCATTTCTTCTAGTTGTGTGTTCATAACATAAGCTACTTTCACACGCAAAAAAATCTTTGTGCTTGTGACATAATTTTCATTTCACACGCAAAAAAATCTTTGAGCTAGTGAGTTATAATTTTCATACTACGTTGCCTTTTCTTTACACCTACTAAGATGTATAAGAAAGACAAAAATTATTTACAATCGAATTTTAAGATGCATTTTTACACCAACTAGATATCTATAAGAATGAGATTAAGATGCATTTTTACACCAACTAGATATCTATAAGAATGAGAATTTTACGTCATCTACTAGATTTAGGCTTTCAAAAATGCAATTTTTGTCACCGTTGTTTATAAAATCAAAGAATGATGTAGTTCCTCAAATGATATTGTATGTGGAGCTACACTAATAAAGGAAATGACAAAGAGCAACAACTAAAAACCCAAATCCCTACAAATTCTTTCACAATATCCTAGAGGCCTTAAATATCAAGTCTCAAGCACCTAGTACAAAACTAATCCGACTTTTGGAATATCGGGTGTAAATGGGTTAAAAGCACAAAGAAGTTAAATAACATTACCTAGAATTACACCCCGGAGATTTGTTTTGCTTGGTTTCCATTTTACGTCATAACAAGCGATGTTCCAATTATAAACTGTATCATCGATGTCAAGTATCGGGGAACTTTTACAGTTACCTCCAAGATCTCTGCACCGTCTACACTCTTCCGTACGCTCTTTTATAAGATGAAGTTACATGTCAGAAACCAAACAAACAAACGAACTAACTAAAATAAACAATAAATGCTGTATATGTTGAATTGTTACATACCATAGGTCTTGCATCCATCTTTTAAATAAGGGTTGTCTTCTTCTGACTCTCTACCACACCTCCTTGTATTCACTGGAGGACCATCATAAAGAGCCACTGTGCGTCTTTCAGGGTCTTTGCTATCACAACAAGTTATTTGATCGGAGTCTGCTAGAGTCCACACAAGTGATATCGGAATAAAAGGGCTATCCCTGACAGAAACATTTCCTTGGTCATATGAAGTTTGATCCACCAAGGAGGCAAACCCACAACCTCCCTCTTCCTCTTCCAAGCGGGTGAAGTTAATGTTGTACGACCAGACACGATGGGGAATTGTGGTCTGGCAAAAACCGATTCCAAAACAGTTTCGTGTACCGCTAGGTGTAACATTGACACAAGTGGATGAACACTCTGTAAGTACACTCCCATTATTTGCCACCATAGCCGCAGTACCACACCCCTCATAAACAAACCTATTGCTTAATTTGGAGAACAAGAAGGGGCTATCACGAAGGACTCCCATGAAATCACTGCTCTTCTGAACTGTGTTTTGACAATTAGTAATTCTTGGCGTATTAACAGTGACTGTTGGATTACCCAAGTCTATACGCAAGACTTCCAGGTTGTTGAGTTTAGGCAGATATGGCTTGGAAGAGATGCAATTAACGTTGTACCATGGGTTGGCAGAACAATCAGTACCGATTCCAAAAGGGTATGGAATGGTCACGTTCCCACAGGTATCATTGCACCTCGGCTTGGCTTTCTTTGCAATTGCAGGTGGTGCCGTGTTTATGTATATAATGGTGAGTATGATTTGAGGAACTTGCTATGAAATAATCTAAAGACCTACTAGTCTACCTGTGAATGTTATAATCAAAACTTGCATTAATATCATGGATTTTTCTCTATCTTAAGACTACGATGGTTAGAAACTTCCATTCAACCTATGAATTTCTATTGTAACTTCTTTTTAATTAAACTCATGAAAATAATTCTAAAACTTGACTTCAAATAGTAGAAAAATCAATATCAAAATCATGACTAAATTTGAAAATAAATTATAATACAGCAAAAAAAACCCCTCCATCTAAAGCACCCTAATTTCCTAGAAAAAATTCAAAAAACAAAATTCTTTAAGCAAGTTATTATCTTTAAAACAAAAACGCAAAGAGCTAACATTCAGAGCATTAAACTTGTACAAACTGTCACCTCAGCTGCAAGATTAGATTCCAATTAACATTCTTAAAAAAATCTCAACGTTATAAATCTTCAAACACCCATCATACCCCATTAAAACTTTATGTGTGTGTTTGTGAGAGAGAGAAGTGAGCCGGGGCCACTTTCGGTGATGGTTTGGATATGCGGACGGCCTCCACAACGCTGAAGGTCTGTTTCCTTCTCGTTTGTATATTTTTTAAGTTAACGATAGCAATAACCTAGTGGCAACTTGAGGGTGGGTTCGATTCTCACAAGAGAGGTTTTTCTCATATTTATTGGGTTTTCTTCTGAATTGGTGTATAAACATTATGCCTAGTGGGGATAAATATGATCAGGTGGTTCCACTAATAGCACGATGATACTCCAGTAGTCTGTTAGTTATTGAATTTTGTCATTCAAAAAAACACTAAATTTAAGGAAAATAAAAACACAAAATAGTTAAATGGGATAAAGTTGCATACTATTTATATAATATAAATTTGCAACATAATGTTGCATTACAAGTTGTACCATGTGCATAATGTTGGTTTTGTATATGTGATTGGTTTGTTATGGTGGTGTTATAATATAAATTTGCAATATATTGTTGCATTACAAGTTATACCATGTGTATAATGTTTGTTTTTATATGTGAATGGTTTGTTATGGCGGTGTTGTTTTGTTCTCTCATTCCACATCTCACAACAAGCGTGCGCTTTCTCTCTAGAACAAGAAAGTAACACCAGTTAGTGTTCTCCGACGTTCTTGCGTTTTCCGGCAACCGATTGAAGGTTGTTGTTCACTTCTATCTACATCATAGTTTTATTATGATGATTTTCGTTTGCCAATTTTGCTTCTTACGTTGGTGATTCTGGAAATTTTGTACTGTGCTTTTGATTTTTGGCTATTAATGCACATGCGAAGAGCATGTTTTTTTCCGGATCAAATTACCAGTAAGTTGGGTGGTGAAAGCTTAGCAGGTCGTTTTTTTCATTTGTACAATTCAAGTTTACTGATGTTTTTAAAGTTGTGTTGTGATAGCCTTTACATGGTTAATGTTTGATGTTATTTAACCTTCACCGCTGTAACGCGTGGCCCTTCAATCTTACATTGTAAACGTTGTGCCTTAAATTGTAAGGCTCGGCCGCAACGCGACGGGGGTAAAACCTAGTTAATGTTATAAAGGATAAATTGAATTTTAAAGATAAAAAATAAAAAAAGATACGTGGCAAATTCTTAAGTGATAAAGGAGAAATTGAAATTTTGAAGATTAAAAAAAAAAATATGTGGCAAATTCTTAAGCGAGACGTTATCATTCTTCCAAACCAAATTGAGTATGGAATCATATTTGTGGTGATGGAGCAATAATACAGGTGAAATAGCATATTTTCAACTCTTTCGAAAAGTGATGGATCATTAATACAGGTCATATAGCATATTTTCAACTCTTTCGAAAAGAAAAACTTAAACGATATATTACAAAGTAAACGCAAAAAAAAAAAAAAAAAAAAAAAAAAAAAAAAAAAGAAGCCCCTAAAAATATCATGTGTGAAAAAACAACGAAAAAGACTTTTTGGACTAAAAAGGTATGGATACAATTTTCATACCATCGTCGATCAACCAGGCTGTTCGACCCATCAACACTTGTATTCGTTTTACGCGTTACTCATCGTTATACTATCGAACTATTCAGGCTAACCCTACTCTCAAGCTCTCTCCCTTCAATCCATCAATCGCTGTGAGAATACTCGAACTTTTTTGCTTTAGCACTTTTGGGTGTTACATACGTTATTTATCTAAATCACAATCGAACACACTACTCAACTATTTAAACGCTAACCGTTCTGCATGTATTACGTGACTAAATGAATGCTTGTTGTTATGTTTACACGTGGAATGCTGTCTACCTGCCTTAACGACGATAGTACTATAGTTTGGACTCAGCACCCGTTTACTTGCACGGATTACGGTGGTAATCATGTATTCCGAACTGCCTCGGGCAGTCAACCCGCAGTCATTGGTATCGATAGATCTATATCGATAATTAACATGCTTCGTTTTCCTCTGTGTACGTGTTGGTTATGCGTAAACTATTTCGAACTCTATATGCTATATCAAACTTGTATGCTCACCTTTACATTATATGTATTGACTTTATTTTAACGTACGTGACAGGCAATTAGGATGCTTATCTGCTTGGAAGGCGAGCTTAGAATAAGCGTCTAGAGCATAGTTGTCTGTAGATCTTGCAGATCGAGTCTTTAGAAGCATTTGAACAATTTTTATATTTAAAATCCGAGTTGTCAAAACAGAATATTTGACTAGTTGTTATCTGTAATAATTTGTTTTACTATTTGGGATACGGTATGGGACGTATTATTTAAACTGAATAGTAATGATAGTTGTTGTGGAAACTTCTGGACAATCTGTTTCGCTCAGTGCCATGCCTCGATGATTCCGCCATCGGTTGTGGTGTGACAAGAAGCAAGACCGCAACAGATAAAAGCCATCTTAGATATCAAGTCACCTTCAAATATGAAGGTTGTTCAACGATTAACAGGGCGAGTAGCAGCATTGAACAGATTTATCTCAAGATCCTCGGAAAAATGCAAGGAATTTTACGATATACTGAAGAAGAATAAGAAATTCGAATGGGGAGAGAAGCATAAAACAGCCTTGCAGGATTTGAAGCAGTATCTTTCAACCGCACCACTATTGATGAAACCTGAGAATGGTGAACCATTATCCCTATATCTCGTAGTATCTGGGAATGCAGTAAGTGTTGTCCTTGTAAAAGATCATGAAGGTCAGTAGTATCCTGTCTATTATGTTAGTAAAAGTTTATTAGATGCTGAAACAAGGTATTCTCACTTAGAAAAGCTGATATTAGCTCTTGTTATGGCTTCATCAAAACTTAGACACTATTTTGAAACACATAGGATCCATGTTAAAACCAACAATTGTCACAGCCCCCGATCCCTATCTCCCGGGAACGGGCGGCCGTGAGCCAGTTTCGGTGGTATCACATTTATTTATCCAATTTGGCAGCGGAAATTTTCATCAGGACCGTAGTTAGGAAATATATTTAATCAGAGTAAACCACCATGTTTTATAACATTAAACATATGGGTAAAACCCAAGTTTTCAATACACACATTTCATAGGAATAAATCCTATTTATTTAATAAAAACATCCGTTTTATTTTTAGGTAACTTTATTGCCACTTTTCCAAGCCTCCAGTGCTGTCCAGCTGGCTTCTATTTGGCTTTCACATTTTGTTACCTGAAACGCGTTTTAAAAACATTTTGTCAGTGGGAAATACTGGTGAGTGAATCCCAGTTTAATCAGGTTTAAATAAAAAGTCACAGTGAACAGTATTGAGGGCGATCCCGCAATTACATTTGTTTCCAAGTTATATCAATTATCACCCGTTGGTACTGTCGACACCCGACTTGTGGAAATGTTACTCCTTAACCAGGTTGTAACCAATTTTGTATACAAAACCCCAACATACCCACGATAATTGTATTCTTACAAATACTCAATAACTGTCATTCGCATAGAAAGGTATTTAAGGTTTTGTAAAAACAGTTTGCAAAAAGGAGATTACTCACATTGCTGTTTTAGGTTATTCTTTAGGGTTTCCTGGTGAATATCTATAATTTACACAAATGCACGTGTGTTAGTATAATAACCCATTTTAACATTAGTAATACCCTCCCCGAGACGGCATTCCAACGACTACGTTGAGCAGAACCACGACAGCCGTTACGGAACCCTAGATCAATCGGGCAGCGTATCTAATACTCCAGGGGTTATAATACTTACAACGTAGCAGAACCTCGCTAATTTAGGGGGTATAATGCCCGGGTATAATAACGCCACTACGGAAATTTGCTTAAGAAAGAAAGAAGTGAACGATCGGAAATGAAATCCCGAGGCTTTCTTATATAGGGCTGAAAACTGGTCCTCTCGCGGCCCGCGTGGGATATGGGCAGGGCTTACGCGGCCCGCGTTGACTCCGGTCAACTGCGTAGCTTGGCTGGGTCAGCGTGTAGGTCCGCCACGATGATGACACGTGTCATCACCGGGCTGCGCCACCAATTGAGACACTCGCGGCCCGCATGAACTTAAACGAACTTGTACGCGGCCCGCTTTAACTTAAGATTTTGGCGAAGTCTGGTTATACCCTTACACGGCCCGCGTTAAGTTGAGGTGAGGCCCTACGCGGCCCGCCTCAGCTTAATAATTTTGTTTTTAATTTATTTTATATATTATATTCTAATTTAGGCTCGGTTTTTACATACGGGGTGCATATAAAGACATATTGATATTTTTAAAGATATTAGGGTGTCAGGAATATTATGAGGGTGTCGGTTTTACCGAGGGTTGTTATATCCTCCCCACCTTGTTTTAGAGCTCGTCCTCGAGATCTACTGGAACAAGTGTGGATATTTCTTTTGCATTTCTGATTCAAGTTCCCATGTGTATTCAGGTCCTCTTTTAGAGTTCCATTTCACTTTGACCAGAACTAATCTCTTATGCTTGAGATTCTTAATTTTTCTATCTTCAATCTGTAGAGGCTTTTCTACAAATTTGAGTTGTTCATTAACCTCTATATCCTTGAGAGGTACTACGAGTGATTCATCAGTTAGGCACTTTTTGAGATTAGATACATGAAATACATCATGTATTCCTGCCATTTCCTCTGGCAGTTGTAGCTGATAGGCTACCGGTCCTACTCTTTCAAGAATTTTGAAAGGTCCAATATACCTAGGACTTAGCTTTCCTCTTTTGATGAATCTTACCACTCCTTTCCAGGGAGAGACTTTCAATAATACTTTATCTCCTACTTGAAATTCTAATGGTTTGCGTCTGTTATCGACATAACTCTTTTGTCGATCACGTGCTGTTTTCAGTCGTTCCTTGACTTGAATGATTTTATCAGTTGTTTCTTGTACTATCTCGGGTCCAGATAATTGTTTTTCCCCAATTTCTGCCCAACAGACTGGGGTTCTGCACTTTCGTCCATAAAGTGCTTCGAATGGTGCAGCATTGATACTTGTGTGGTAACTGTTATTATAAGAAAATTCTATTAAAGGTAAGTGTTCGTCCCAATTACCTCCAAAATCAATTACACAAGCTCTAAGCATGTCCTCCATTGTCTGAATTGTTCTTTCGCTTTGCCCGTCTGTTTGAGGATGATAAGCTGTGCTTAGATTTAACCTGGTTCCCATTGCTTTTTGGAAACTTGACCAAAAATGAGAAGTAAAACGGCTATCTCTATCTGAAACAATTGATAAAGGAATGCCATGTAAAGAAACGATTTCATTTACATACAATTTGGCTAATTGTTCCATACTAAAGGTTTCCTTCAATGGTAAGAAATGAGCTGACTTGGTTAACCTATCTACAATCACCCAGATTGTATCATTACCTTTCCTTGTTTTAGGCAATTTGGTAACAAAATCCATTGTTATCAATTCCCATTTCCAAACTGGTATTTCTAATTGTTGTAACAATACTGAGGGTTTCTGATGTTCAGCTTTAACTTGTGAGCAAGTTAAACATTTAGAAACATAAGCTGCTACATCCTTTTTCATTCCTATCCACCAGAAATTTTTCTTTAAATCCTGGTACATTTTATCACTTCCTGGATGCATCGTATATTTAGACTTATGAGCTTCTTCTAATATACGGTGACGTAAATTTCCTAATTTAGGTATCCACATTCTCTTTTTATGGAACCTCCAAATTCCATCTGTTCCTTGTTCTAATTCCTTAATCATTCCTTTTAATTTTTCAGTATCCTCCTTGATTACTTATTCTTGTGCTTTTCTAATCTGATTGTTTAAATCTACTTGTAGATTTAATTTAAGAGAACGTACCCTTTTTGGCTTTTCGTGATACTTTCGACTTAAAGCGTCAGCCACCACATTGGCTTTTCCTGCATGATACTGGATGTCACAATCATAATCACTAAGCAACTCCATCCAGCGTCTCTGTCTCATATTCAACTCTTTTTGCCCGAAGACATATCTTAAACTCTTATGATCTGTGAATATGGTAAACTTACTACCATAAAGATAATGTCTCCAAATCTTAAGGGCAAAAATTTAGCTCCTAGTTCCAAATCATGGGTCGAATAATTTTCTTCAGGGCTCTTAAGCTGTCTAGATGCATAAGCTATAACCTTTTGACGTTGCATTAATACGCATCCATAACCTAACTTAGAAGCGTCACAAAAGACTACAAAGTCTTCAGTTCCTTCTGGTAACGCTAGTATGGGTGTATGGGTTAATCTTTGCTTAAGAATTTTAAAGGCTTCTTCTTGTTTTGGTCCCCATTCAAACTTAACAGATTTACAGGTTAACTTAGTTAAAGGGATGACTATTCTAGAAAAATCTCGGATAAGTCTTCTATAATAACCGGCCAATCCTAAGAAACTTCTAACTTCAGTTGGTGACTCTGGGGTTTTCCATTTGGTAATTGCCTCGATTTTCGTTGGATCTACATGAATTCCTTCATGGTTAATTAAATGTCCGAGAAATTGTACTTGTTCTAACCAAAACTCACACTTTGAAAATTTAGCATAAAGCTTTTCCTTTCTCAATAAACTTAAAAGTAAGTGCAAGTGCTTTGCATGCTCTTCTTTACTTTTAGAGTAAATTAGAATATCATCTATGAAGACAATTATGAATTTATCCAAATATGGCTTACATATTCGGTTCATCATGTCCATAAATGCGGCTGGGGCATTGGTTAAACCAAATGGCATGACAGTAAATTCATAATGACCATACCTTGTTCTGAATGCGGTTTTAGGAATGTCCTCTTCCTGTACCTTTAGTTGATGATATCCTGATCTTAAATCGATCTTAGAGAAAAATCGAGCTCCTTGAAGTTGATCAAACAAATCATCGATTCTTGGTAATGGATACCGATTCTTAATCGTGACTTTGTTCAATTCACGGTAGTCAATGCACATACGCATTGATCCGTCCTTCTTTTTGACAAATAAAATCGGTGCTCCCCATGGCGATGAGCTTGGCTGTATAAATCCTTTCTCCAACAATTCGTCTAATTGTTTCTTCAGTTCTTGCATTTCAGCGGGTGCCAAACGATAAGGTGCTTTGGCAATCGGTGCTGTCCCTGGTAACAGGTGAATTCTGAATTCAACTTCCCTGTCTGGCGGTAGTCCTGGCAATTCTTCTGGAAAGACATCTGAAAATTGGGACACTACTGGAATGTCTTTTAACTCTTTTCCTTTAGCGTTAGTGATTATAGAAATCAAATACACTATAGATCCTTTCCTTATACAACTTGCAGTTTTCATCACAGAGATGAATTTAGTGGATCTAGATGGCTTATCTCCTTTAATTGTGATCTTTTCACCTCTTGGTGATTTTATCTGTGTTGACTTTTGATCACATAAGATATTTGCTTTATTGGCTATTAACCAATCCATTCCTAATACGACATCAAATCCTACCAGATTCATTGGGTAAAGGTTTGCAATAAATTTTTGATTAAAAATTTCTATTCTTGCTTCTTGCAAGATTTCAGAAATTCTAACGGTTTCTCCATTTGCGGTTTCTACTAGACATTCTTGTGGTAGTTTAGTTAATGATTGATTTAGGAGTTTGCAAAATGAAGTATTAATAAAACTTTGGTTGGCACCAGAGTCAAATAATACTTTAGCAAAAATATCATTAACTAAAAACGTACCAGCAATTACATCTGGAATCATCCTGGCTTCATCTGCAGTTAAAACGAATGCTCTAGCATTTTTAGTATTCTTGTTGTTTGCAGCTGGAGTCAATTTTGGGCAGTTGGTCTTAATATGACCTTTTTCTCCACAATTGTAGCACATTCCATTACTGGCTTTTCTTCTGCAATTTTCTTCCTTGTGTCCTGGCGCCTTACAGTAATTGAAGTAAGTGGAGCATTTTCCAGAATGCTTCTTCTTGCAGTTCCTGCAGTATGGTGCAGAGGTAGAACCTATATTTCTACAGTTGGAATTCCCAGAACGGAATTCTTGGGTAAGCCTTTGGGTTAGGTTTCTCCTCTGGTCTTCTTCTCTAGTACGGATTAACTCATCTGTCAAGGTATTGGCTAGTTCTACAGCTTCTTCTATAGTTTGGGGTCTAGCTGCCTTGACTACATGTCTAATCTCTCCAATTAATCCCCAGATATAACGGGAGATTAATACCGGTTCAGGTGATGCAAGGGTTGGTACTATTCTAGCATATTCAAAGAATGTGGTAGTGTAACCCTTACTGTCTATCCCGGTCATTCTAAGATTCAGAAACTTATTTGCTATCTGTTCTTTTTCATTGGGAGGGCAGAATTTCCTTTCTACCATATTTTTAAATTCCTCCCATTCCATGTTATAAATCCTATCACTTCCTCTTGACTGGAGGATAGTGTTCCACCATTCTAAGGCTGCGTTTTTAAATAGATTTGAAGCAAACATTATCTTATCTTCTTCAGCACATTTGCTTATTTTTAGAACAGCCTTAGTTTTCTCTATCCAGCGTAAGGCTGCAATGGGTCCTTCATTGCCCGAGAATTCTATTGGTTTACAGGACCAGAATTCCTTGTAAGAACAACAATATGGCATGGTTCTTCTTCTTTTGGGAATGGGTGCTTGAAGTACGGGTCCATTGTTCACGCTGTGTTCCGGTTCACTTGGTCGCTTACTGCTATGCTTACTTTTATTATTCGCTTCTTGAACCGTTTGAATAATAAAGGGCATTGCATCTATAATTCCTTGTGCCACTATGTGTTGAACAGCACTATTATCCATTTGGTTTCCATTGTTATTGTTGTCCGGATTCTCATTAACCACGTTAATGTTACTCTGGTTATCGTTATTCAGATTATCTTGATTTTCCTCGTCGGCCATCTGAATTTTAAACAATTTACCAAATATTAATATCACAATTAATATTTGAATATAGCCAATCACATGTCACGCACTTTTAACCAAAAGCGTCGAGCATTGCGACTTTTACTCTATTTATATAGTATGCATCATTACACACTAGTACTGAAATTTAAATTTCAATACCGACTGAAATGTAAAGCTACAATACTAATAGTGGGCATCCGTAGTTTTTTTTTTTCTAACGCATACACACATATATTATTATCATTATTATTATTACTACTACCGTTTCTGCCATCACCTTCACTGATATGGATTCATCCAAAAATCCATATTACGCTCATCGTATTTCCATACGAGGCGTTCTCCCACCTGTCGCATTCTATCACTGCTTTCTAAAATTTCCTCCTCAAAAGTCCTAAGTTCTTGGACATTTTCTGCACTCATTGGGGGTGCAGGTTCTAGGACTGGGTTTGGAAACTGGGGTACGGGTTCCTGATATGGAGGCATAGGGGCCTGGTACGGGTATGGATTTTCTAAAATTTCCCTAACATATGCATCACTAATGTTGTAGGGATCTTGAGGATCTAACCCTGGGTAAGCTCCTAAGTTGGGCATTGGCACATTTTCCTGTATTGGGTTTTGTTGCACGTAGTCCCTAACATCGTCCCACCAGGGGTCGTAATTGTTTGGGTCTAGGGGATCAGGTGCAGGTACCCTAGGTATCTCCTCCGGATTGAAATCAGGCATTTCTATCTGGTTTTCTACTTCCATGGGTTGGTCAGGATTTTGTGGTTGGGGTGCTAGCATTTGTTCCAGGTTTGGGTCAGCAGCAGTGGTTGCTAAAATATGGATATTAGCGATACCCCTATTGAGCATGTCCTGATTATAAGCATTAGTTTCTCTTTTTGCTGCGGCTAACACTCGCTGTTCCTGCAACTTTTTCATTCTTTTCCTACGCTCGTGCGCTCCCCTACTGAACCATCCCCTCTTTTTCTGAGGAAATGGCTCTTCAGACTGAGCCTTAAACACAAAGATTCCTTCTTCTGTGTCAGCAGAATACCCCGATAGGGCAGGCTGAGAAGAGGAGATGCCTTCGCTCCTAGGCGAACCAGACAGTTGACAATAGGCGTCAGAAGGTCCTTGGTCGCTCATACTGTAAACTAACAAATAGTCAGATAACACAGAGCAAGAAATACAATTATACACGTATTTCCATAATTTATTTCCTATAACTTTGAATTTTGATGTCAGCAGAACACTTCTGTGGCTGAATCAGTGGCATAGCTCTGATACCACCTTCTGTCACAGCCCCCGATCCCTATCTCCCGGGAACGGGCGGCCGTGAGCCAGTTTCGGTGGTATCACATTTATTTATCCAATTTGGCAGCGGAAATTTTCATCAGGACCGTAGTTAGGAAATATATTTAATCAGAGTAAACCACCATGTTTTATAACATTAAACATATGGGTAAAACCCAAGTTTACAATACACACATTTCATAGGAATAAATCCTATTTATTTAATAAAAACATCCGTTTTATTTTTAGGTAACTTTATTGCCACTTTTCCAAGCCTCCAGTGCTGTCCAGCTGGCTTCTATTTGGCTTTCACATTTTGTTACCTGAAACGCGTTTTAAAAACATTTCGTCAGTGGGAAATACTGGTGAGTGAATCCCAGTTTAATCAGGTTTAAATAAAAAGTCACAGTGAACAGTATTGAGGGCGATCCCGCAATTACATTTGTTTCCAAGTTATGTCAATTATCACCCGTTGGTACTGTCGACACCCGACTTGTGGAAATGTTACTCCTTAACCAGGTTGTAACCAATTTTGTATACAAAACCCCAACATACCCACGATAATTGTATTCTTACAAATACTCAATAACTGTCATTCGCATAGAAAGGTATTTAAGGTTTTGTAAAAACAGTTTGCAAAAAGGAGATTACTCACATTGCTGTTTTAGGTTATTCTTTAGGGTTTCCTGGTGAATATCTATAATTTACACAAATGCACGTGTGTTAGTATAATAACCCATTTTAACATTAGTAATACCCTCCCCGAGACGGCATTCCAACGACTACGTTGGGCAGAACCACGACAGCCGTTACGGAACCCTAGATCAATCGGGCAGCGTATGTCACACCCCCAAATTACCACCTAGGGCGTGTCCCTAATGGAGGTGTAACGATTCAACAGAGAGCCACCAATCATATCAAACACAAGTTATGATGTAATAAAATGCCCAACTGAAAGAAATGTATCGTTTGAAAGTTAAACCAAAACCAAGGTACTGAGCGGAAGCATAAATGTATAAGTGCGTAAATAAATGAAAACCAAATCAACATAAATGTTTATTATGACCATAACCACTCCAGCAGCATCAGACGGCAAGTTCCCAGATTCCTTCAGTAATTACCTACAAGCATGTAAACAAGTGTGTCAGACTACGCTGGTGAGTTCAAGGTTTGCGTTTGTTTACCAAGTTGTGTTACCGATCATGTGAGTAAAACAGTTTACAAAACGTTATGTTGTTTGTTGTTATGATAGTTGATGTTTCGATGTTGTTATTGCTCGAGTACCGAATGGCCAGATGATATGTGATTGCCAACCCCAATGCCTCTATCAAAGCATTGGTCATGTTTTAAGGTAATTAGTTCACGCCCGTTCCCCTTGAACGTCGTGAGGGTGCCAAACCTAATAGCGCTATCAACTAATAACCCCCGTTGCCCTACAAGCAACGTGCCGGTAGATGTAGTGGTCTTACAATGATAGAAAACTGAGTACAATAACCAACATCCCATTACCCATGCATTCCTCATCAGAACGTTACCCGTTATCCCTTCACTGGGATCCATGCTTGAGAAAAGAGCAATGAACTCACCTTGGTTTGCTCGGTTAGATTAAACGTTCGTTAACCAATTGATCAATCAAATCCTATCGTGTTTAATAGAGACAGTCAGTTTTCATGCACGTAAATCCCACATTCCACATTCACATTGCACAAGTAGAGTTCACATAAATCACAAATCATTATGCAGTCGTAGTAAGAGATCATGCAACACAATAATCCATAACAACATATAACAAGTATTCGGGTCTCCTGTGACTTTCACATTACACGTTCATGTTTCACAATACGCTTAACAGTTATTTTGTTATTCACATAAAAGTGCGACTCAATTATTATTAAGCCCATTGAGAGTCTGCAGCATGGCCTGATCCGCCAGTCTTTTCGAATCAAGCATGCCGTGTTCGGCCCAACATGGCTAACCCAGTTATAGTGTGTGTGATCCAGGTCTCAGTGGTACGACCGAATAAGTAGTTTGTGACCCACTTCCTTTGTGCGGCCCAAACTTCAATATACAACCCAATGTTTAACTAGTTACCGCGTGGCCCATTCCACAACGGTTTCCATGTGACCCAAATATTACCCGATTAACTAGTTAAAGCCCAAATCAATAACATAAACCCAATCAACTAATATTCAACAATAGATCAGTTTAGTGAACTACCCTATTTCATCAATCGGCCCAACATTAACTCAATATTATGATAAATGTGCGGCCCTATATATCTATTCAGTAGCCCATACTCAACATTACAATAAATGTGCGGCCCAATATATATATAGTCAGTCCAGTTTCGGGTGTGTGTATAGTCTAATATAAAAATCCATGCCTAATGTGTGTGGTTTAATAACAACTACTTTTCCACCTTAAATGCAAACATCAAATATCATTAACACCGATTCCAAAGAGATCGATCAACATGCTATTTCTAAGAATTAAGTGTCAGCTCATGCGTTAATTTTCGTTAGTCAAATCAGATCATGCACCTTCGTTTTTATGGTTCGAACATACGATTACTTGATCATAACATCAGTCAATTAATACATCCCTAGATCTAAATCAGAATTACTATCATGTATAAATAATACCAACCATGAACATGTCATTCAATCCCTCATCATAATTATCACAGTTAACAACCATCTTAACCTTAATATCCCACCATGTTTTAATAGTGTATATACATACCCACTTGGTGTTAATTAAAATCACACATAAGCAAATTCGATCAGTAGGGATTAACAAGATCAATAATCAACAATTAAGACCAACGTAAACATGCTACTAACCAAAAAGGGCTTCGACTAAGGAAACTGAGGTCTTCGAACTACCAATCACTTCGATGGGGAGGGGGTTTTCCTGCTGCCGAACAAGTCAGATGGAGGATGCCGCACGAAGAAGATGGAGGATGGCAGGGGTTTGTTATGTTTTTAAACTATCCACAATCTGATTTAGAGTACATTACGTATGCCCATACCTATAGGGATTTCAAAATTGGGCCGGTTACCTATTCTAAACCAATCCGATAGAATGTTGGGCTGGATAACGAAATAATATAAATATGAAGGTGTTGGGCTGATTAGTCCATCTAGATAAGCAATAAGGAAGTTGGGCCGGCCTATTCTCTTTTCTAAACAACCGAACAAAGAAGTCGGCCTACTGATATTAACAAGCTGTGACATATTTTTTTAACAAGATGTAGGTTATCCAAATCTAACCGAGTTAGTTAGGTTTACCTGAGTTAAGAAAACGCTACTAACCGTGAAGGTTCGGGTTGTCACATCATCCCCAACTTGAAGGAAATTTCGTCCCGAAATTGGCAAGCGTCAAATGCGAGAGAAACGAAGTGAGAAATCAGGATTGTTGCGGGTTCTGCTCAGTTGTGGCATCATCCCCAACTTGAAGAGGAATCTCGCCCCGAAATTTAGCAAACAGTCACTGAGGAAGCTAGTTTTGTTAAGCGTTTTCGCGGGGTGTCACATCATCCCCAACTTGAAAGAATTTTCGTCCCGAAAATTGATCTAAAACAATGGTTTGAAGTAAGTTCCGACGAACTCGATCTATAGATACTTTACAACGCCTGGGGGGGCTAATCTTGTGATCAGTGGAAATCATGGTATGGTGGTTAGCGTGTTGTTATATCAGTTGCCGATCAAAGAAACAGGGGATTAATGAGGTTCGTACAAAGAATCGAGCGAAACAGGGGTCCATTAAACATCCGAAGGATTTGGCCAGCAAATTTGTTGTCTAGAAGTAATTTCCAGTAGTGGTGCATGGCGGCATGGCACAACAGGGAGGTTCGTCACATTGCGGTCGCGCGAGTGTATCATTTGTCCAAAACAGAGTTTGGTGGGTAAAGGTTAGTGTTGCAAAACGACATACGCGTGTAACTGTGACTGCTTCACTTCTAGCGGCGATGGCAAGTGAAAGTGATAAGGTTCGTCTACAGGGATGCGTGGGTATAGTTCTCCTAATCCCGTGTTCGTTCGGAAGTTCCATTCTAGCGATGCCCTCACATGATTAGCTCTATTGAAACAAGGGTGCACTGAAGGCCCTTGTGATCGGTCTAATTGGTGCCTTCGGTATCGTCCAAGCAATGCCTCCCACTTAAATCCAATGACCACGGTTTCCACCGGAGGTTGTAGGTCGTGCAGTTCCTCTCCGTAACACCATCATGGTATATCGCTGGATCATCGGTACCCTCGGATAGAAGCGATGCTTCGCGTGTTGTAGGGTTGGGTTTTCAAAAGCTGTAAGGACGTTCTCCGATTTTATTTCTCAGGAATTCACAGCTCCCCGCTATGCTAAGGGGGTTGAAGTTGCGAAACCTTCGAAAATCCTATGATGAAGCTGTGATAGTATCTAGCAAACCTAAGGGATTTCTGTTCCCATAAGAAATCTGAAATTGCATAAGGTCAACCTGAAATTCCGCCTAACGATGTGGAAGTAAACCAGCTCACTCTTCAGGAGGCATGTCAGAAAATTCATGGATAAGTGGAAGACACTCGATCTTCCTTTCTTAAAGCGGCAAATCGGTGACAAGAGTTAGTATGGCAGGGTAGCCCTTCCGTAGACACTTCTGGGCTTTCATGACTGTGACAATGCCAACAACGGCACCACTACGATGATCTTAAACTGATAAGGATTCCCTACTGGGGAGAGGGGACGCACGATTTTCTGTTTGCAGAGAATTTTCCGCTTGATACCTAGATAACCAAGTCCATGTCAACGACCATGTCAAAACTTACAAGAGTGTCGCATCAACCAATAGAGGCATTGCATCAACCCATAGGCACCGGATAGTACAAAGGCCAGCGGGAGGTTTACCATAATTAAGGTAACTGTCGTAGAGTCAAAGATGTGACTCTTGTGGTGCAAGGGTAAAAAGAGGTAAGGTGACGACTCAGTACAAGAAATATCCCTTAAATGATAAAATAAGAAATCCATTCAAATTAAACCATATAAGTCATTACATCGAATATTCGCAAAAGTTTTAATCACCATGATTGTTTATACGAAAACAACTGAAAGAAAAAAAATAACTAGATAAACGATTGAAAGACGAGTCAGTCGTCCACGTCACCATCCCCGAGGTCACTACTATCATCATCGTCTCCGTCATTATCCGAGACCTCCTCTGGCTCTTCTTCCTCCTCTTCCGGCTCTTCCTCCTCCTCTTCCGGCTCTTCATCAGACCCTTCTGCCTCTGGTTCGGGAGGTGCCGGGACTGGGGCTGGCTCGGGTTCAGGTGCGAAGCGGGCTTCCTCCAACAGATGGACCCTCCAATCCATCATACCTATCCTTTCGGCATGCGAGTTAAGCCTTTCATGATCCACTCGAGCGTCTCTCAGTATCAGACCTTGTACCTCACGCCCTTTTAGGGCTTCTGCCTTCAAGTCAGTAGTCCTCCTAATAAGTTCCTGTATCTGCTTCTCTTGAGCTTCCAATCGCCCTCCTTGGGTATCAACCTTTCTTAGTAATTTCTGATTTTGCTCCATTAAGACTTGGTTTTGTTCTATTAGAATCTGGTTATAATCTCGGAGGGCCTTACTCACAGCCGACTCGGCCTGAGCGCTGAGGGAGTTAACTGGTAGTGCATGCGTAGGTCGGGAGGACGACTCCCCGCCCTGTGCGAGTCTCTTCCTATAAGCAGCACGCGTCTCCATCTGACGCGGGGGTGAGTGAGTATCAGCGGGTGCCTTCCCTGGCGCCCGGGATTGGTCGGAAGATGCGGACGGTGTAGACATGCCTGTCGAGTTGATGACGTAACGCAAGTTAAACGAAAGAATGCACACTCACAACGTTCCAAAAGAGGGTATTAACGCAGAAAGGAAAAAAATGACAGAAGGAGTAAGCACACAAGGTTTCAATCAATAGTTGCTACGTCCGTTTCCTCGTCCACTCATGTTTCTATATATGGAAATGAACTAATTTAGGGGTCGAAAACGAGGAAAGTGTTCAGGTTTATCACGTTGAGGACGATTAACTACCATGTTCATACACAAACAGGGAAGAACCCCTCTTACACTCGTTAAGCCTCATTGGGATTTGCATGCACCACGCGTTATTATTATGTGTGCACCCATGATAATAAGGCGGTTTGCATGCTCCTCTCGATGCTTCTTAACTTATGTTTGAAGTTTCTCCCACCCCAATCAACACAAAACAAGCACTACCAACAAGATTAGGATTTACTAGATGTATGTGTTACGTTACACTATCAATGTGTCATGATGCCTACCATGTCGTATCGTGCATGCTATAAATATAGTTTCTTTTACTAGGCATATAAAGCATAAGCTAACGAGGAACGAACCTTGCAGTCTGAAGCTGAGTGTCATGGTCATCGTTTGGATCAATTCGGTTATAGTCTGGTTTTATGAAAACATTTTTAAAACCGAGTTCTCTATAACCAGTGGCTTTGATACCAAACTGTCACACCCCCAAATTACCACCTAGGGCGTGTCCCTAATGGAGGTGTAACGATTCAACAGAGAGCCACCAATCATATCAAACACAAGTTATGATGTAATAAAATGCCCAATTGAAAGAAATGTATCGTTTGAAAGTTAAACCAAAACCAAGGTACTGAGCGGAAGTATAAATGTATAAGTGCGTAAATAAATGAAAACCAAATCAACATAAATGTTTATTATGACCATAACCACTCCAGCAGCATCAGACGGCAAGTTCCCAGATTCCTTCAGTAATTACCTACAAGCATGTAAACAAGTGTGTCAGACTACGCTGGTGAGTTCAAGGTTTGCGTTTGTTTACCAAGTTGTGTTACCGATCATGTGAGTAAAACAGTTTACAAAACGTTATGTTGTTTGTTGTTATGATAGTTGATGTTTCGATGTTGTTATTGCTCGAGTACCGAATGGCCAGATGATATGTGATTGCCAACCCCAATGCCTCTATCAAAGCATTGGTCATGTTTTAAGGTAATTAGTTCACGCCCGTTCCCCTTGAACGTCGTGAGGGTGCCAAACCTAATAGCGCTATCAACTAATAACCCCCGTTGCCCTACAAGCAACGTGCCGGTAGATGTAGTGGTCTTACAATGATAGAAAACTGAGTACAATAACCAACATCCCATTACCCATGCATTCCTCATCAGAACGTTACCCGTTATCCCTTCACTGGGATCCATGCTTGAGAAAAGAGCAATGAACTCACCTTGGTTTGCTCGGTTAGATTAAACGTTCGTTAACCAATTGATCAATCAAATCCTATCGTGTTTAATAGAGACAGTCAGTTTTCATGCACGTAAATCCCACATTCCACATTCACATTGCACAAGTAGAGTTCACATAAATCACAAATCATTATGCAGTCGTAGTAAGAGATCATGCAACACAATAATCCATAACAACATATAACAAGTATTCGGGTCTCCTGTGACTTTCACATTACACGTTCATGTTTCACAATATGCTTAACAGTTATTTTGTTATTCACATAAAAGTGCGACTCAATTATTATTAAGCCCATTGAGAGTCTGCAGCATGGCCTGATCCGCCAGTCTTTTCGAATCAAGCATGCCGTGTTCGGCCCAACATGGCTAACCCAGTTATAGTGTGTGTGATCCAGGTCTCAGTGGTACGACCGAAGAAGTAGTTTGTGACCCACTTCCTTTGTGCGGCCCAAACTTCAATATACAACCCAATGTTTAACTAGTTACCGCGTGGCCCATTCCACAACGGTTTCCATGTGACCCAAATATTACCCGATTAACTAGTTAAAGCCCAAATCAATAACATAAACCCAATCAACTAATATTCAACAATAGATCAGTTCAGTGAACTACCCTATTTCATCAATCGGCCCAACATTAACTCAATATTATGATAAATGTGCGGCCCTATATATCTATTCAGTAGCCCATACTCAACATTACAATAAATGTGCGGCCCAATATATATATAGTCAGTCCAGTTTCGGGTGTGTGTATAGTCTAATATAAAAATCCATGCCTAATGTGTGTGGTTTAATAACAACTACTTTTCCACCTTAAATGCAAACATCAAATATCATTAACACCGATTCCAAAGAGATCGATCAACATGCTATTTCTAAGAATTAAGTGTCAGCTCATGCGTTAATTTTCGTTAGTCAAATCAGATCATGCACCTTCGTTTTTATGGTTCGAACATACGATTACTTGATCATAACATCAGTCAATTAATACATCCCTAGATCTAAATCAGAATTACTATCATGTATAAATAATACCAACCATGAACATGTCATTCAATCCCTCATCATAATTATCACAGTTAACAACCATCTTAACCTTAATATCCCACCATGTTTTAATAGTGTATATACATACCCACTTGGTGTTAATTAAAATCACACATAAGCAAATTCGATCAGTAGGGATTAACAAGATCAATAATCAACAATTAAGACCAACGTAAACATGCTACTAACCAAAAAGGGCTTCGACTAAGGAAACTGAGGTCTTCGAACTACCAATCACTTCGATGGGGAGGGGGTTTTCCTGCTGCCGAACAAGTCAGATGGAGGATGCCGCACGAAGAAGATGGAGGATGGCAGGGGTTTGTTATGTTTTTAAACTATCCACAATCTGATTTAGAGTACATTACGTATGCCCATACCTATAGGGATTTCAAAATTGGGCCGGTTACCTATTCTAAACCAATCTGATAGAATGTTGGGCTGGATAACAAAATAATATAAATATGAAGGTGTTGGGCTGATTAGTCCATCTAGATAAGCAATAAGGAAGTTGGGCCGGCCTATTCTCTTTTCTAAACAACCGAACAAAGAAGTCGGCCTACTGATATTAACAAGCTGTGACATATTTTTTTAACAAGATGTAGGTTATCCAAATCTAACCGAGTTAGTTAGGTTTACCTGAGTTAAGAAAACGCTACTAACCGTGAAGGTTCGGGTTGTCACAGCGTATCTAATACTCCAGGGGTTATAATACTTACATCGTAGCAGAACCTCGCTAATTTAGGGGGTATAATGCCCGGGTATAATAACGCCACTACGGAAATTTGCTTAAGAAAGAAAGAAGTGAACGATCGGAAATGAAATCCCGAGGCTTTCTTATATAGGGCTGAAAACTGGTCCTCTCGCGGCCCGCGTGGGATATGGGCAGGGCTTACGCGGCCCGCGTTGACTCCGGTCAACTGCGTAGCTTGGCTGGGTCAGCGTGTAGGTCCGCCACGATGATGACACGTGTCATCACCGGGCTGCGCGACCAATTGAGACACTCGCGGCCCGCATGAACTTAAACGAACTTGTACGCGGCCCGCTTTAACTTAAGATTTTGGCGAAGTCTGGTTATACCCTTACACGGCCCGCGTTAAGTTGAGGTGAGGCCCTACGCGGCCCGCCTCAGCTTAATAATTTTGTTTTTAATTTATTTTATATATTATATTCTAATTTAGGCTCGATTTTTACATACGGGGTGCATATAAAGACATATTGATATTTTTAAAGATATTAGGGTGTCAGGAATATTATGAGGGTGTCGGTTTTACCGAGGGTTGTTATAACAATCCTGTTAAAAATGTACTCAGGAAACCCGAGATGTCAGGTAGGATGGCTAAGTGGTCGGTAAAGTTAAGCGCCTGTGATCTAGTATATGAACCTAGAAATGCCATAAAGTCTCAGGCTCTAGGTGATTTTGTGGCTGATTTCAGTAGTGATATTCAAAATGAAGTAGACCTAGAGGTACAACAGCTAGGAGAAAACTTAGAATCCTGGATATTATATACTGATGGTGCATCTAATGTAAGAGGTATAGGATTACGTATACTACTAAAATCGCCACAGGGGGACATATTACCCCAGGCTATTAGATGTGAGTTCCCTGCCACTAATAATGAAGAAGAATATGAAGCTCTAATTGCAGGATTATAATTGGCTAAGAGCATGAATATCAAGAGTTTACAAGTGTTTGTCGATTCCTTGTTAATCACTAATCATTTTATTGGATCTTATGCAATAAAAGGTGAAAAATTGGCTGAATACCTTGAAATTGTCAAAAAAATTAGTAGGATATTTCGATGTTTTCACACTTGAACAAGTACCAAGAGAGGATAACGCTGAGGTTGACGCGCTGGCGAACCTAGGATCATCAATCAGGTTACCAGAGGGGACCCAAACACCAATATTACATATCCTGCATCCTGCGACGGATCCTCAGGATAAGGAAGTAGTTGGTGTTCAGGATTCCGATGCTAAGTATCCCGAAGAGGATCCTAAATCGTGGACGGCTCCGATCATAAGATATTTCAAGGAAGGACACATCCCAAAAGATGAGAATCCTAAAGCCTTTAGGATGAAGGTATCACGATTCACTATTATAAATAATGTTTTGTATAAGAAATCTCTTGCAGGACCGTACCTGAGGTGCTTAGAGGATCCCGAAACCAAAGAAGTGCTTCAGGATATACACGAAGGGGATTGTGGTAACCACACTGGGGGTAGGTCGTTATTCTCAAAAGTATTAAGAACAGGATATTATTGGCCAACCATGAGGAAAGATGCTGCAGAATATGCTCGAAGGTATGACCCATGTCAAAGACATAGTAATATATTACATCAGCCTACTGAACCACTGTATCCTATTGTTTCCCCTTGGCCTTTCATGAAATGGGGAATGGATATAGTAGGAAAATTGCCAAAAGCTCCAGGAGGAAAAGTCTTCATGTTGGCAATGACTGATTATTTCTCTAAGTGGGTTGAAGCTGAAGCATTTGTTCAAGTCAGAGATCAGGAAGTGGCATCCTTCATAAAATGGAATATCCTGACTAGGTTTGGTGTACCAGCTGAAATAATTTGTGAAAATGGATCTCAATTCATAAGTAAGAGGACTACTGACTTTTTTAAGAGTTAGGGAATCAAAGTGATCACATCCACACCAGTACATCCTCAAGCAAATGGACAAGCAGAATCCTCAAACAAGATAATTGTCAACAACCTAAAAAAGAGACTAGGAGCCAAAAAAGGAAGATGGGCAGAAGAATTACCCTTTGTTTTATGGGCTGATAGAACAACGGTGAAAAGTGCAATTGGCCAAACCCCGTTTTCCTTGGTATTTGGAGCATAAGCGGTGATCCCGACAGAAATGGTAATACCTACAGCAAGATCCGGCCTCCGGGATCCTGAGCAGAATCCTGAAGTCCTATGCCAGGAATTGGATACTATTGATGAGACAAGAGATGCGGCAAGGATAAGGATGGCAACATATCAACAAAGGATATCCAAAGCATATAACAAGAATATAAGGACTAGAAGGTTCTAGGTTGGAGATTGGGTATTAAGAAAAGCTTTTCAGAATACTACTAATCCTGCTGACGGAAAGCTGGCCCCAAAATGGGAAGGACCCTATGAGATTTAATTAGAATCAGGGAAAGGAGCATACCGACTCAAGAATATGGAGGGGGATATGCTACAAAGATCCTGGAATGCTATACATTTGAAGCTCTATTTCAAGTGAGTTAGGAATTTAATTTCTTACTCAGGATGGTATGAATTTAATCTCTTTTAATATGTTTAATATTATTTACTATTTTGAACCCAATACTGACTTAAGCATCGGAGGGGTTTTAGCCAGGCTAACACCCACCTTAGCTTACGATTGTTTTGCAGTATATGCTTCGGGATATAGCTCCAGGATGCACACTCAAGATACTTCGAAAGATTAGAGGATTGGCCCCCTCTCTCACGTTTAAGGGATCCTGATCCCTTCACAGGTTTAAAGGTATTCACCTTTCTCACGAATTGGGTTTGAACACCCCACCTGGAGCGCAAGTTGTCCAGGGATAGTTCAAGGTGGCGGGACCAGTTCATGTAAAAGTGGCTGACAATTTCGTCACTGTTGGCTATATCCTGGATCCTTAAGGTATATGAGGATTGATCACCCTCTCTCGCGAAAGGGTATTTTCATACTCTCTAAGGTTTAAAGGTTTTCACCTTTCTAAGTCTTGGAGTTTATACACTCCCGCCTATAGCGCATGAAAATTTGGGATTTTCCCCAGGATACCTATGGGATTTTCCCCAAGATACTAAGGATTTATCTCCAGAATACTTTGGTGTTTACCCCCAATAACACAAGAACTGTCCATACAGTCAAAACTTGAATTCAAAAAATTTTCCAAGTGTTGGAAGATTTCGTGTACAGGGGACATTTCTCCTAAGGCGATTATGTAAGGCACAAAGAGTCAAGTTTGAACCTAGTGCACTAAGACTGGGGACATCTTAGTGGAAGGAGTTACAAGAAGAATTGAAGTTTGGTACTAGGGTTACGCTTCATTCCTGGTATGATCTTTCCTTTATGAATCTTACATAAGTTTTTTTGGCTGATATATTCTGATTAGGATATATCTTTAGGATATATTCTCAAAATATATTCTCGGGATATGATCCAGAATATTTGGTTAGAATATTTGGGATACAATACTTGGATTTAAAAATCAGAATTGAATTTGTTATCGAAACAAAGTTTATAAATTCTAAGTAAACTATCTTTTTACTTTAAAAACTTTATTCAAATTGTTGGAGATTTTAAAAAATAAACTATCTTTTATTCTTTAGAGACTTTGTCTAAATAGTTTGGATTATGAGAAGTTCTATTTGACAAAAGTCTTCGTAGGATACCACTGAGTATATTGATCAGGATATTTTCACAGAAATAGTAACACTAATTTTGCAAAGCTAAAATCTAAACTAAGTAATGCATGACAAAAAAATTAAAAGGCGACAACAAATAGGTCAAATGGTGGTATTGTTTAAAATAGACGATACTGGCCGATAACCAAAGGCTTCGTCCTAAAACCTAGGACCCATCCACCTATGGTTATCAAGTTGTTTAAAGGACAAAAAAATAAAATTGTTCAAACAAACGAAACTCTCAAATTTAAGGAATATAAGTCTTAGGAAGCAGCGCCTTCTTTGTTCATGGCACTTTCGACAGCATCTGTCTCAGGATCAGCTTGAACATACTTCTCAACACCAGTTGGTTTCTCGACCACCTTTGAGGATCCTTCAGTTGCGGGTTTAACAGGACTACTGCCGGGACTTCTTAGCTTTGCCTACCAAGCATTAACATCCCAAGAGGCGCATTCGAAGCCCAATGCCTTGGCTTCGTGGGCCATCTTTAGCCTGGCCTGAAGAAGGGAAGTAACGAGGGAACTTTTTAGGCTATCCCGGTAGCTGATCATATCCCGTTCGTGTTGAGCATGGGTAGCGTCAAGATCGGCTTGGGCCTCAAGAGTGGCTTTGTTGAGGGCAACCTGGTGTTCTTGGGTCATGGCCTTGAATTTGTCCTCGTAATGCCGAGATTTTGCGGCTGCAATCATGCCCTGATCGGAGATAGTGACCTCGGCTTTCTTCAACTTAGACTCGAGCGTCTTGTTGAGCCCACAGGATTCTTGATATAAATGGACCAGACGTTCGAGACCCTGCAAAATGAGAGAACAGGTATTGGTTTAAATACTAATAACCAGCATAAGGTGCAGGATATAGCTCAAGGATACAGACCTGGTTGAGAAAAGAGGTCATGAATCCGCTTGCCTCAATGAACCCATGATTTGTCACACCCCCAAAATCCACCTGCGGATAACACCCGCTTCGAGGGCGTGACTGACCAGGATCCAGCCACCAATTATACCGAATAATTAAATTGATAACAAAAGTAATACTTACTAACCATAAGATTAGCAAATATCAAGTTCAGAGTTTAAGGTTTCAAGTTTAAGCAGTAATAAGTAGCGGAAGCATAAATAAACAGTTTTAAACAATGTTCATAAGGTAGGTCATGATAAATGCCCAACACACGGGCAGACGACCACTACACATCCCAAGTAGCTGCTCCAGTCACTGGCCACCTGCAAAGCATGCAGTAAGGGAGTCAACAATAATGCTGAGTGAGTTCACTAGTTGTCCAGTTTTAATTACCAAAAACTCGTTTCACCAGTTAATTTATCCGTTTATACATGCCATGGGGAGCTACCCCAAAAGTTAGCGACTAAACTGTTTTTCCAATACCGAACACTAGGTAACCGTTTGCGTTTCCGCAGGATGCCCCGATGCCAATGTTCTATCATCATTGACGGATGCCTGAGTACATTAGTTCACGACCGATCCCATACCATGGCACGGTGTGAGGCTGGTAAGACCTAAATAGCGCTATCAACTAATAACCCGTTCGCCTGGCCCCGGCGACTAATCGGTATTATGTAGTAGGGACTTGAGTGATAGAGTTGCGTTTAGTGCCGTTTAGTTGCATTCCGTATAAACAGTAATTAACTAAAAGGGTTTCCCAATGACAAGGGAAGGAAAAGTAAGTTTGTTCCCAATAACTAGGGAAGGAAAGTGAATGGTATCCCCTTTACAAGGGGATAGGGTTGTTCTAGTCTCGTGTCCCAAACCACCGGGACGCATGCTTTTAAATTGTGAACTCACCTTGGGTTGCTCGGTAGATTAAATACCCGGTCAAGTATGTTGGTCACCACGTCCTAGCATGGTTACCAAGTATGGGTCAAATCGGGTACAAGTAAACACATAGCGAACACGTATGGCAGTACATATAGCAAACACGTATAACATGCGAATACACAAACAGTTGGATTATTGGGTCGGCCCTAAACATATAATCAGCAGTAACAAACATGCAGTCCAGTCAACAGAAAGCCCAACAGTCAAAATCCCAATAACCCTAAAACAGTCCAGTCGAGACAAGAGTGACTCGCAACCGAGGTTGCGACTCGCAACCGAGGTCTCGGTTCATCACGTTTTGGTTACGAGTCGCAACCAGAGGTTACGACTCGCAACTAGCGGTTCCGACAAGGCAACAGTGGTTACGACTCGCAACCGGACTCGATACGCGTTGATTACGACTCGCAACCGGGAGGTCTCGACAAATCCTGCTGTGGTCTCGAGTAGCAACCAAAGGTTGCGACTCGCAACCGGGATTACGTGCACATGAATCAGTTTCTAGAACCTGCAAACAGTACTGGCCAATAGAATTGCATTTTCATGCAAATTGTGTACTATATCCACTAACATGTTTTCTTGTCTAAAATTTGCACAATTCGGATCAAACTTAGCATATTTGAAATATTCAAGTGACATTCATCATGTTCATCATTATTCAAACAACATTCAAACAACATTCAAACAACCCTCATTATCATACAACCCAAAAACTATGCATAAAACCCTCTAATCAAACCCTTATATTTCTCGGACAACATCAATGCACGCAAACAAGTTATCAAAACAACATTTATCATGAAAATCCTATAACTCGACCCGAAACATGCACTTAACAACCATAATTATGAATGTTCATCCTACGCACATTTAACATCAATCGGACAACAACTATTTCATCAATCAATCATAACAAAACGGATGACATATTATTCATGAACATACAAACCAACAACATTCTTTAACATTCAAACCAAAAAGAACACTAACCGGCTAGGCTTAAGGTGTGAGGATGAACTTCTAAACGGGTGGGTGTGTGCGTTGATCCGAGATGGAAAGCCGAGTTCCTTGTTGCCGGTAGATCCGAGAGGGAGAAGGAGATGAGAGGGTGATCTTGGCTAGGGTTTTAGTGAGAGAGATGAGAGGATAGTAGGAGAGTGTTGTAAAAAAATGGTTAAGGGAGGGGAGGGTTGGTTTATATAATGTTCCGAGTTGGGCTAGGGGGGGTTCCGGATTGGGTTTCTCGGTCACAAGGCCCAAACCGGCCTCGGGTCTCGGGTTTGGTTGTGGTTTCGGCTCGCTAATATAACACACGTATATATGTATATATATATATTATACACATTATTGGCACATAACACGAATCAACAATAGATCAATTTTTCATTCAAAACACATATACACGTAAGTTACATCAAAAGGTTTCCCGGGAAAATCCGAAGTGTCACATTATCCCCAAGTTTTAAGAACTTTCGTCCCGAAAGTTAAGGCAGCCACTGTCAAGCTAACGTAAGTGAAAGCGTTTCAACGGGGTGTCACATCATCCCCCCGTTAGTTTGGAATTTCGTCCCGAAATTCGGTTGTAGCTTCAGTGCTGGGGTTTTCGTTAGGGAACAACTGGGGATACTTGTGCTTCATCTGGTCTTCCCGCTCCCAGGTATACTCTGGGCCACGTCGCGAGTTCCAACGGACTCGTACAAGAGGTATCTGGCTACGTTTGAGGATTTTGATCTCTCGATCAGTGATCTCAATCGGTTCCTCTGTAAAGTGTAGCTGTTCATCAATAGTCAGTTCCTTGAAAGGAATTACGAGCGTTTCATCTGATAGACACTTCTTCAGATTAGATACGTGGAAAACGTTGTGTACCGCACTCAGTTCTTCAGGCAGGTTCAATCTATAAGCAACCTTACCGATCTTCTCGGCAATTTCGAATGGTCCGATATATCGCGGATTAAGCTTGCCCCGTTTACCAAAGCGAACCACACCCTTCCAGGGTGAGACTTTAAGTAGAACCCGGTCACCGACCTGGAATTCCAAGGGTTTCCTACGCTTGTCAGCGTAGCTCTTCTGACGGTCACGAGCTGCCGCCATGCGTTGTCTGATCTGGGCAATCTTTTCCGTTGTATCTACCACCATCTCTGGGCCCGTGATTTGACTATCACCGATTTCCGCCCAGCAGAGAGGTGACCGGCATTTACGACCGTACAATGCCTCAAAAGGTGCTGCCTGAATACTGGTGTGGTAGCTGTTGTTGTAGGAGAACTCTACTAGCGGTAGATGCTTCTCCCAGTTCTTGCCAAAATCGATCACACACGCTCTAAGCATGTCTTCTAGAGTCTGGATGGTGCGTTCGGACTGTCCATCCGTTTGCGGGTGATAAGCGGTGCTCATGTCCAGACGTGAGCCAAAGGATTTGTGCATAGCTTGCCACAATTCCGAAGTAAATCGAGCGTCTCGGTCGGAAATAATTGAGGTTGGCACTCCGTGCCTCGAAACTACTTCCTTTAAGTAAATCTCCGCCAAGGTAGAAAACTTGTCTGTTTCCTTAATAGCCAGAAAGTGCGCGGACTTGGTCAATCGATCTACTATTACCCAAATAGTGTCATTTCCGCGTTGAGACCTACGTAGCCCTGTAACAAAATCCATGGAAATCTGCTCCCATTTCCATTTCGGAATTTCTGGTTGTTGGAGTAGACCTGCTGGCTTTTGGTACTCTGTCTTGACTCTGGCGCAAGTCAAGCATTTGCTGACGTATGTTGCTATGTGGGCCTTCATACCAGGCCACCAATATGTAGTCTTCAAGTCGTGGTACATCTTGTCCGAACCAGGATGTACTGAGTAGCGGGACTTGTGGGCTTCATCCATCACGAGTTCACGTAAATCTCCATAGAGTGGAACCCAAATGCGCCCTGTTACATAGTAAGCACCATCTTCTTTCTGTTCTAGTTGCTGCCTCGACCCTCGCTGAGACTCAGCCCTGATGTTTTCTGGCTTCAATGCTTCAATTTGGGCATTTCAGATCTGGGTAGGGAGGTTAGACTGGATGGTAAGTTGCAATGCTCGCACGCGCTTCGGTATAGTGTCCTTTCGACTGAGGGCGTCTGCCACGACATTGGCCTTGCCAGGATGGTATTTGATGGCGCATTCGTAGTCATTCAAGAGTTCGACCCATCGACGTTGTCTCATGTTCAATTCCTTTTGCCTAAAGATATGCTCGAGACTCCTGTGATCGGTGTAAATAGTGCACTTGGTACCGTACAGGTAATGTCTCCATATCTTAAGAGCAAAAACCACTGCTCCCAGTTCCAAGTCATGCGTCGTGTAGTTCCTTTCGTGTGTCTTGAGTTGTCGTGAGGCGTAGGCAATAACTTTCTCGCGTTGCATTAACACGCAACCGAGCCCATGGATAGACGCATCGCAGTAAACCACAAAGTCATCAGTGCCTTCAGGTAACGAGAGAATAGGGGCGCTGCAGAGGTTATCCTTAAGCCTCTGAAAAGCAGATTCCTGTGCTTCATTCCACTTGTAGGCGACGCCTTTCTGAGTGAGTATAGTGAGGGGCTGTGCAATCTTTGAGAATCCCTGAATGAATCTGCGGTAGTAGCCTGCCAAACCCAAAAATTGGCGAACTTCAGTGGGAGTCTTAGGCGTAGGCCAGTTCTTTATCGATTCGATCTTGGCTGGGTCAACATGAATTCCGTTCTTATTAACCACATGGCCGAGGAAATGGACTTCTCGAAGCCAGAAGTCACATTTAGAGAATTTGGCGTACAGTTGCTCGTTGCGAAGGAGTTCCAGAATAAGGCGTAGGTGTCGTTCATGCTCCTCTTGACTTTTCGAATAAATCAGGATGTCGTCGATAAACACAATCACGAATTTGTCGAGGTAAGGCTTACATACGCGGTTCATAAGATCCATGAACACTGCCGGTGCGTTAGTCATTCCGAAAGGCATAACGAGGAACTCGTAATGACCATAACGAGTCCTGAACGCAGTCTTTGAGATGTCTTCATTACGAACTCTCAGCTGATGATAGCCTGATCGCAGGTCAATCTTAGAATAGTAGCTCGATCCTTGCAGCTGATCGAATAGGTCGTCGATGCGCGGGAGAGGGTAACGATTCTTGATGGTAACCTTGTTCAGCTCACGATAGTCGATGCACATTCGGAATGTGCCATCCTTCTTCTTGACAAAGAGTACTGGTGCTCCCCAGGGTGATGAACTAGGACGGATAAATCCTTTATCCAGTAGTTCTTGCAGTTGCGTAGAGAGTTCCTTCAGTTCTGCAGGGGCTAGACGGTACGGTGCACGAGCTATGGGTGCTGCTCCGGGAGCTAGCTCGATTTGGAATTCGACCTGACGGTGGGGAGGGAGTCCAGGTAGTTCCTCAGGGAATACCTCGGGATAGTCACGTACTACAGGAAAATCTTCAATCCTCTTTTCCTTTTCGTGGGTGTTGGTGACAAGTTCTAGGATAGCGGTGTGCCCTTTTTGTAAACACTTCTGGGCTTTTAAAAGCGAGATAATGCCGGTGACTTCTCCACCTTTGTTGCCTTGAACGATGAGGGGTTGGCCGGAACGACGAGGTATACGAACTGCTTTCTCTTGACAGAGGATCTCAGCGCGATGTTTGGATAACCAATCCATACCAATGACGACGTCGAAGCTTCCAAGTTTGACAGGGAAAAGATCGATACTAAACGTATGGCCAGACAATTCTAGTGTGCAGTCGTGGATCATGTGCGTGGCCTCGATGTTCTTACCATTAGCTATCTCGACGATGTGCTTAGAATTTAATAATGCGGGCGAGTGCTTAAGTTTCTTACTAATGCGAAGGGATACATAACTGGCATCGGCACCGGAATCAAATAACACAGAAACATAACGATCATCAAGTAGGAACTTACCCGCCACTACGTTGGGGTCGTTCCTTGCTTCTCCAGCTCCAATCACGAAAGCTCTGCCCCTTGCATTCCCAGCATTGTTGTTTTGCTCATTGTTCCCAGCTCCCTGGTTGTTGTTGCGATTCTGATTCAGTTCAGGGCAATCCTTTCGCATGTGCCCTGTTGCCCCGCATTTAAAACAAGCTCGGTTGTTTCCCTGTTGCTGTTGCTGTTGGGGTTGTTGCTGATTCTGCCTTGCCGGGAACTGACTTCTACAATCCTTGGCTTCGTGCCCCATCTTGTGGCATCGCTGACACTGGCCTTTGCTACATGCCCCATTGTGGTGCCTGTTACACTTGTTGCACTTAGGGTAGCTTCCCCGGTAGCCACCCTGTTGCTGAATGCCCTTGTTGTTGTCAGTTTTCCTTTGCTGAGCTGGGGCCTGAGCAGAGTTGGCATCCTTGCCATGATTTCCATCCCACTTTCGTTTACCATCACTGGAAGTTCCTTCCGCAGCACTGATTCTTTTGGGCAACCTGCCCTCTTCCACAGCCTGGTTAGTGAGTTTGTGGGCAAGACGAACCACGGGCTGTATGGCAGTGAGGTTGGCCGAGGTTACATGGCTCCTGATTTCCGGGACTAAGCCCTTGATGTACAATTCGATCCTCCGGTACATGGGTCGGGACATGTTTGGACAAAGAGCAGCATAGTCGTTGGACAACTTGGTGTAGGTCTCAATCTCCGACCCAACCATCTTGAGTTCATAGTACTCGTCCTCGAGCTTGTGGATGTCATCCCTGTGACAGTACTCTTCCTTGATCATATCCTTGAAATCTTCCCATGCAGTAGCGTTAGCAGTCTCCAAACCAAGCATTTGAATTTGCGCCTTCCACCATGAAAGTGCGCTTCCCTCAAGAGTACCAGTAGCAAACTTCACCCGATTAGCAGGGGGACACTCGCAGACAGCGAAGACAGCTTCGACCTTCTCGATCCAGTGCAGGAGACCTATGGCACCCTCAGTGCCATTGAATGGAAGAGGCTTGCAATCCATGAAGGTCTTGAAGGTACAGACACGTGGTTGCACAGGCGCAGGCTGACCTGTTGTGAGGAGTGAAGCGAAACAGGTTTAGAGGCGAAGAGACGATGTGGCGGTAGGATCTAAACATCCTAAAACAACGAGCTTACCTATAGGGTGAGCTGCGAAAGCTGCAGCCACAGTGTTGAGCAGGTTAGTGAACTGAGCCTGAGTCATGTTGACGTTTCCTCGTCCGCGTCCACTCATTGTCTTCATAACCAGAAAACATAGTATGAGTGTGATGTCGTAACATAGCGAGAATGAGATAGAAGAGAGAAGGTGTATCTATCTAAGCAGGCAAACTAGTACGTATAGTAAAGCAGAAAGCATAAGACAACCAAGCAAGTAAATATGGGTCCGAGCTATGAGGTCAGATAAGTCGAGCCTTGCACTTGGAGTGTAGTGTCGTCACGAGTCACGGGTTATAGTCTGGTTTTTCTCAAAAAGATTTTTCCCCTTTTTAAAACCAAGTTCACTATAACCAATGGCTCTGATACCAATCTGTCACACCCCCAAAATCCACCTGCGGATAACACCCGCTTCGAGGGCGTGACTGACCAGGATCCAGCCACCAATTATACCGACTAATTAAATTGATAACAAAAGTAATACTTACTAACCATAAGATTAGCAAATATCAAGTTCAGAGTTTAAGGTTTCAAGTTTAAGCAGTAATAAGTAGCGGAAGCATAAATAAACAGTTTTAAACAATGTTCATAAGGTAGGTCATGATAAATGCCCAACACACGGGCAGACGACCACTACACATCCCAAGTAGCTGCTCCAGTCACTGGCCACCTGCAAAGCATGCAGTAAGGGAGTCAACAATAATGCTGAGTGAGTTCACTAGTTGTCCAGTTTTAATTACCAAAAACTCGTTTCACCAGTTAATTTATCCGTTTATACATGCCATGGGGAGCTACCCCAAAAGTTAGCGACTAAACTGTTTTTCCAATACCGAACACTAGGTAACCGTTTGCGTTTCCGCAGGATGCCCCGATGTCAATGTTCTATCATCATTGACGGATGCCTGAGTACATTAGTTCACGACCGATCCCATACCATGGCACGGTGTGAGGCTGGTAAGACCTAAATAGCGCTATCAACTAATAACCCGTTCGCCTGGCCCCGGCGACTAATCGGTATTATGTAGTAGGGACTTGAGTGATAGAGTTGCGTTTAGTGCCGTTTGGTTGCATTCCGTATAAACAGTAATTAACTAAAAGGGTTTCCCAATGACAAGGGAAGGAAAAGTAAGTTTGTTCCCAATAACTAGGGAAGGAAAGTGAATGGTATCCCCTTTACAAGGGGATAGGGTTGTTCTAGTCTCGTGTCCCAAACCACCGGGACGCATGCTTTTAAGTTGTGAACTCACCTTGGGTTGCTCGGTAGATTAAATACCCGGTCAAGTATGTTGGTCACCACGTCCTAGCATGGTTACCAAGTATGGGTCAAATCGGGTACAAGTAAACACATAGCGAACACGTATGGCAGTACATATAGCAACCACGTATAACATGCGAATACACAAACATTTGGGTTATTGGGTTGGCCCTAAACATATAATCAGCAGTAACAAACATGCAGTCCAGTCAACAGAAAGCCCAACAGTCAAAAGCCGAATAACCCTAAAACAGTCCAGTCGAGACAAGAGTGACTCGCAACCGAGGTTGCGACTCGCAACCGAGGTCTCGGTTCATCACGTTTTGGTTACGAGTCGCAACCAGAGGTTACGACTCGCAACTAGCGGTTCCGACAAGGCAACAGTGGTTACGACTCGCAACCGGACTCGATACGCGTTGATTACGACTCGCAACCGGGAGGTCTCGACAAATCCTGCTGTGGTCTCGAGTAGCAACCAAAGGTTGCGACTCGCAACCGGGATTACGTGCACATGAATCAGTTTCTAGAACCTGCAAACAGTACTGGCCAATAGAATTGCATTTTCATGCAAATTGTGTACTATATCCACTAACATGTTTTCTTGTCTAAAATTTGCACAATTCGGATCAAACTTAGCATATTTGAAATATTCAAGTGACATTCATCATGTTCATCATTATTCAAACAACATTCAAACAACATTCAAACAACCCTCATTATCATACAACCCAAAAACTATGCATAAAACCCTCTAATCAAACCCTTATATTTCTCGGACAACATCAATGCACGCAAACAAGTTATCAAAACAACATTTATCATGAAAATCCTATAACTCGACCCGAAACATGCACTTAACAACTATAATTATGAATGTTCATCCTACGCACATTTAACATCAATCGGACAACAACTATTTCATCAATCAATCATAACAAAACGGATGACATATTATTCATGAACATACAAACCAACAACATTCTTTAACATTCAAACCAAAAAGAACACTAACCGGCTAGGCTTAAGGTGTGAGGATGAACTTCTAAACGGGTGGGTGTGTGCGTTGATCCGAGATGGAAAGCCGAGTTCCTTGTTGCCGGTAGATCCGAGAGGGAGAAGGAGATGAGAGGGTGATCTTGGCTAGGGTTTTAGTGAGAGAGATGAGAGGATAGTAGGAGAGTGTTGTAAAAAAATGGTTAAGGGAGGGGAGGGTTGGTTTATATAATGTTCCGAGTTGGGCTAGGGGGGGGTTCCGGATTGGGTTTCTCGGTCACAAGGCCCAAACCGGCCTCGGGTCTCGGGTTTGGTTGTGGTTTCGGCTTGCTAATATAACACACGTATATATGTATATATATATATATTATACACATTATTGGCACATAACACGAATCAACAATAGATCAATTTTTCATTCAAAACACATATACACGTAAGTTACATCAAAAGGTTTCCCGGGAAAATCCGAAGTGTCACATGATTCTCATAAGGGAATGTGTCAGAGATGACAGGTGAATCAGGCTCTTTCCTTTTGCGAGAACTTGAACTCCGGAGCTTAGTAGTTGGCGAAGGCTTGGGAATGGTAATGGCCTTGGAGCTGCTGGGCTTGGATGAGACCGTGGCCTTGGGACTGGGCTCCTTCTTGATCTGGACGTGATCGGAATAACTGTCCAGCTTGTCAAGGTCAAAAACCTCAGGGATCTTGGCCGGTGCTGCATAAAGGGAAAGTCCTACATCTTTATTACTCTTTATTATATAGTATTACATTAATCAGTTATTTTCAAAGTAATTCTTACCAGACATTTCAGACGATGAATATTGACTGGAACTTGGGACGTGTGTGGTAAAACTCCTGTCACCTGCCGGTAACTGGTAAACCGCTTCGATTCTTTTTTCTGATTCCGCAGTAGGGGGAGCGACTTCCTTAAAGTTAACTGCAAAAAAATCAAATAAAAGGAAATTAGCAGAGGATAAAAGTCTCAAAGTATATGGGGATATTCATGATCCTACCGGTGGTTAACCACTCCACCGGAAGATTAGCACCCTCATGGATGGAGTCCCGTTTGACGAAGAAGAACTTGCGTTGCCATCCGTCCTTGTTTTTGGTGGCCTTAAGTATAAGGGGTTTACTAGAAGTTGAAAAGAGCAAGAACCGACTGGAACCCTGTGATCGGAGGCGGTAAGCAATTGGCATATCCTCGATGCAGAGGTCAGGATAATGGAGGTTTTTGATTTGGTTGAGCACAATCAATACTCTCCAAACCATGGGCATGGTTTGGGCAAAGGAAATACCAGTAGTTCGAAAGAATTGCGTTATGAACTCAGGAAATGGATACCGAAGATCTAGCGAAAAAGGGGATGCCGGAAAGCAGACCCAATCGGCAGAAGAAATATCTGATCGAATTGTTCGATCAAATGGTCTAAAAATCGTCCCATCGGGGAAGGCACCGGAAGCTCTCAATGCCGCAATGTCTGCGTTATCAAAAGCGCATATCTCCTTCTCGGAATTTTTGAGAAGATTTTGCTGAACGAAGGAGTCCGACGATTCACCGGTTTGGGAATGGACTCTAGTGGCCATTGGAGAAAAAATAATTTTAACAGGAAATGAGGAAGGGATAAGTGATTACCTGGGGATTCCGTTGATGGTATCTGGTTATCAAACAAGAAGAGAGAAGATATAGGGGCGTAATGGATATCCATCGAGTAAAAAGCGCGTTGGAAGTTATATACTGCTATCTTGACCGTCGTTTTAATAGTGTCGGTTTGCGAGATAAAATTTTAAAATATATCCGTTGGATTGGTATACCAACAGATATATTTGGTGACAATTGTTATGGGTCATTTTCTGAACATATATCCTGACTAATATTCTGCTCTTGATTGTTTATTTGTAATCAGGATACCGGATCAGGATATTGGTAACATCCTGGTACGATATCCTGGTATTGACTGAATTAATCACGTGCAGATTAGGAGGTGTAAGTCACCAACGTTCAAGAAGACTTCTTCCCCTCAAGACTCGGGCAAATCAGTTGAATTGAAGACGTTGAACCCGAAAGACCAGGACTGTAACGTTTACTTGGGAATATTCGAAGCATCCCGATTTTATTAGGATAGTTAGTTGTTTACGTTTAACTATAAATAGTATGATCAGATCAGGTTAAGGAACTCACTCACTCTCGCACACTTTGCTCTCTAGTTACTAGCAATCACTACACACAAACACTTGTATTCAAATCTCATTGTAACACTTAGTTGATCCGCATCATATCCTGCACTGTATCCTGATATTCGAAGTAATAGAAGAACAAGGCAGCTGCGATTGTCAGCTCCCGAGGTTTTGTGCCGGCGATATAGATTGATCAAGGGCTTTCCTCGTACATCTCGTGTCATCCTTTACATTTTTGCTCATTGTTTGATCATAGACATAGCTCTATATCTTGAGCTGTATCCTGAACCTGTTTTCACAAGCAACTTAACTTGAATATTTTCAACACACATTTCTAGCACACTACCTCACTTAACTAATTTGATCACTTAATTGCTTCGGTAATTTTTGACCAAAACAGTGATCATAAGGTATAACCTCAGAGGTTATTCCCTATGTAACTATGATCACTAAGCATGCTTGGTCGGATCCTAATGATCGACCAAACGGGTCGGGTTCGAAAGTCTAAGCGGTTGTTTAGACTGCTTAACTTACGACACTAAACAAGCACTAAACTAATAGTGACGAGTTAAACATGTCAAAACATGTTTAAACTACTTAGAAAACTGATTTGGTATCAAAACAAAGTGTTTTGTTACCTAAAAGTAGTTCCATGGCGAAATTCGTCCTAAAACACATTTTGACCGAAACTTTGACTCGTCACTACGCCTAGTTAACGTGGTAATCAGTAGGTATAATCGCTAAGGATTATAACCATCGTGATTACAATCACGTTGCAAAGTTCAAACGAACTTTGCGTTGACCATTGACTGGTCAAACTGAAAGTCAAACACTGTTTGACTTTTAAGCTAGGAAGGCAATAAAAGAATGAAAGAATGCTTACAAAGGGTCCTTGCTAGGGAGAACTTGATCTAATAATCTCAGGTATGAAGTAAATGACTTCAACTTAGAGAAAATCAGATCAAGGGTGAGTTGAAACAAATGAAATGGCTTGCTATTTATAGTAGTGCATGAAGAACAAGATCAAGACAAGTGTTTATGTAACCTCCAAGCAAGAAATCCTAGCCATACAAGTGTTTGATGCAGGTTAAAAGCCTTGGAGAGGTGTTAACTTGGTTAACACACAATAAAAATGACATAAACAGCCCCAGATCTATCAACAGTTTGCTGAAAATGGAAAACAATCGCTGGGCACTTTTAGGCGGCTCGCGTAAGCTGAGGGATAGGCTTACTCGGCCGGTGTAAACTCAGCAGATCAGCAACAGTTTCTGATTTTACAAGATCAGTCCCTGCATTGTGTATAAGCTCATTTTAGGCACATTTAACACCCGTTAAGCCATTTTCGAGGCTCTACAAGGTCAATAAAGTTTAGAGGACTCAAAATATGCTCGTAAAAGTCTCGGATGTCGCTTCGTTTGGTCGTACGGTCGCATTATTCGTCTAATTACGTCGAAACTCGAACGGACGCGAAAACGATCCAAATTAAGCGACGAACGGTATTTTTGCAAGCCGATCACTAAAATAAAAATATTTTAGTGTCTACAAAAATTTTGGATGTCCAGATGTGGTCAGAACGTAAGATATGCGCGAAAATGCAAACTTACGTCGTTTTTGACACTTTTAGTCCCTGTAAGATCAAATAAGCATATTTTCGCACACCGAACCACTCAAAGCTTATTTCTAAGCTATGTTTAGGTTATTTATGGTATTTTTAGCTTATGATCAAGTTCCGAACTGTACGTTGTCTTACGAAACGGCAGACTTTTGCAATTTGACGCAAATAGTCCCTGTGAGCGAATAAACTTGTTTTTGCCATACCAAACCCTCCAAAACTTATTTCTAAGTTATGTGAAGGTTATTTAAGGTATGATAAGCCTATGTCACTGTTCCGGAGTGTTTGTTGCGTTAAACTGATTGCGTTTACGCATCAGTTCGCGTATAACTTTCCAGAAAGCGATTTGAAGCTCGAAATCGAACAAGAATTGATATGTGCAAATGATACACATATTTATACCAATCCCCAAGTATGAAACACAATATTTTATTGGATTTGCATTTGTGTGATGGTCGTAGTGACACAGGTGTCACAAAAACTTAAGTATTTTTTTAATCATCAATATTGGATTTTAATTAATATTAATAACATAATATTATTAATAATCATAAATTAAAATTAGATATTAATTAAATATTATTATTAATCAATTGAAAAAGAAAGGGTTATTGGATTTTAATAATCCTAAGTTTCACCAGTTGGCCGATAATAATCCCAACTATAAAAATTCCCTTCAATAATCCCAACTTGTAAAAGTTTGGCCACCATTGTTCCTTTTCAAACATATAAGAATTTGGTCTCCTCAATAGATTCAATTACACCTAGAGACTCCTTAATTGATTTAAGTGCACCTATGTTGGAAAAGGATCAATGGTGGCCAAACTTTTACAAGTTGATATTATTGGAGGAAATTTTTAAAGTTGGGATTATTATCGGCCAACCGGTGAAACTTAGGACTATTAAAATCCAATAACCCAAAAAGAAATACCATGGGACATTAGTTGTAATTTTGAAGAAGAAAATGTTATGTAACTTTAGTTGGAATTCTTTATTAGAATTAGATTATATTAAAAAAAAAAAAGTTTAGCTCATATGATTTAGTGCTATGTCAAACTTTAATTACACATTTATCCAATTTAAAATTCAAATTAGTTAGGGCCCTTATATTATAAATACCGGTTTCACTCATATCAATCAGTTAGGTCCTTTATATTATAAATACCAACATATATATATATATATATACATATATATATATATATAGATATAGATATATTGGGAGTTAGAAACAGGGTGAAGGAAATCCTTATAAAATTGTCAAATCATCTATTGTATCACAACTAGTAGAAATCCTCGCGCGTTGTGATTAGAATTTAGTCAGTATTGGTTTGATTTGTCAATTGGTATGGTACCTGTTTTGGTCAAAAATCAATTTAAGGATAATGTAACCAAATCTGTATTGTGAGGTAGATTGCTTATTTGAACACGATGATTGCAAGACTTGAAATGTAAATGTAAGACAAGGATTTGTACGAGGAAAAGCCCTTGATCACTAGTAGATCGCCGGCATAAAAAACAAGGGGTGGTGAAAACTATCTACAAGCAACAATGTGTACTACAACTTTGGAAACCGATCAAGTTTGATAATAGAAGGTGATGAGTTATGTATATAGTGTGTTTCTTTTTGTGTTATAACTTGATCGACCCCTTTAAAAATATACATAACAAAATGTGCAATAATCATGCTAAACCCACGTATTCGTTCCATGACTGTTGTGGAAAGAGCACGTGTAGCCTCTCAACGATTTCCTAGCGAGATTTCAGCTTAGCCTCAGTCCACCACTTAGTTTACCTGCACATAAACACAATAAAATACCGAGAATAATTATTAGAAACCATAGCAAACATTAAGGATCCTTGATCCTCTAAGGTCCCATAATGCACATCAAGGATATTTCATCTAGAATATACCTCAAGATATCGGATCCATAACAAATTAAAACTAGGCCCTAACAATTGCCCCCAATATGGCGGATGTGATAAGCGATCACAACTGTCATATTGCTCTTAAATTCAAACTAGTTGTTATAAGTTAGTCGATGGGACTAGCAGGCTATAACTATCATTGCGATATTTAGGGGACTAGATAACTCCCTTTTGTAACAACTCGCACTAAAATTAATATTTAGTATGATAATTATCCAATAAGGAAACCCTAATTGAAATACCCAAGTGATTCTGCATAAACCCTAAACATTTCAGAACCATCGGAATCAGGATCATGGCCCCTAAAACTCAGGGGGGATAAACCCTAGTTGACGATTATCCCTATTAAACGTGTCAAAATCTAAATTTTCGAAAGTGTTGACTCATCCAGGCTAGTCCCACACGCGGCAAGTCTATAGTGATTAGGTGTCCCTTACGGACCGTAAGGGATACTGCTTACGGTCCGTAAGAATGTCAATTTTCGTGTATAAATAGCAGACATTGGCATTCGATTTCTGCTGTTCAAACGACGCTCAAATTCTAAATTGACGTCAAGTTATTCACTTTACAACACACAAATCACTAATTAGTGTAGCGGGGTGCTGCTACAATACCGGGTATTAACTCGATCGCTGTTCAATTCTTTTCTTTCCGTCAGCTTTTATTTTTGTAAATAATAGCTCGGGATTTTACCCTCTAAATCCCTAAACTCTGCCCGTTATTAGGGTAATAACTCTAATCACTGGTACGATACTTTATCCGATCGATTGAAACTATCCGATAGGATGTTTAAGTGCTATCCTTTGTCATTAGTCGTGATTCCGACAGAATGTTTGAGTACCACCCGAACTCGAAAAATACTCTATCATTCATTGTGAATCCGACGGATGTTTAAGTGATTGTACTTTGTCATTCGTTGTGAGGGTTCTATCTCGTGATTATCGTTAAAGTTGAATTGAGTTAATACACTAATACGAGTTCCATTGTGTCTAGAAATTAGAACTCGTAATCAGGAAACTGCTAGAATACTTAATAGTTAAATAAACTTAGCAGTTAAGTTAGCTGAGTAGATTAATTAATCTGTTAATTAAATTAAGTATGATTAATTAATTAGTTAATCAAGATTAATTAAGTTAATCCAGATTAATTAAGCTAAACTAGATTAATTAAGCTAAGTACAATTAATTAAGATTAAGCAAGATTCATTAATCAGCTATGTAAGATTTATTAAACACCTAAATAAATAAATATACATATATATATAATAGATAATATCAAAGGAAGGTGCTAGGAAGGTGTAAGAGGATAGATATAAGTGAATAGGAAGCTTCCTAGAAGATGCATAAGTAACTTCCTAGAAAAGCTATAGGAAACTTCCTAGAACTTTCATACTTCTTGCCTATAAATAGGAAGCTTAGGATTCATTTTTCTTTGCTCATTTCTTTCTTCTTTTCTCTATACGTTGGTGTTCTAACCAAAATCACCAAAGTGATGTCCTGTCCGATCGATTCAGGAACCATCCAACGAATACCGAAGTGCTGTGCTTTATGAATTTCGTTAAACGGAATCCAAAGTACTATACTTTGTGAGTTCATTAAATGGATACCAAAGTACTGTCTGAATAAGACTATACTTTGCGAAATTCGTTAAGGTTCGAATCTCGTGACTACCGTTAAGGTTTGATTTGGGTTTTACACAAATACGTATTCTATTCTGTTAAACTATATGTTTAACTACCAAAAATACTCCCAGCTACACACTCACAATCAAACAAACTATTAAATCATCAGAAGATCCAGAATAATAAAGTGCATGCTTAATTATCGGAAGAAGTAGAATCAAGAAGCTTGTTAACTCAATCTTGCATGCTTATAAAATGAGTCATTCTCTTTTTATCAACTGTTTTACAAAACTCTAAATTATTTTCCAAAGTTATAATTACAGGGATTAAGTCTATGTAATCACCAAATTACAGCCGGTATGTGGGGTTTTGTATACATTACTTATTTCCCGTCACCATTGGACAGCGTGTTAGCCAAGGGGTGATCTGACCACAGTCACATACACCATTTGGACATCGAGATAGCCAATGGGTAGTCGAGTGACAAATACTGTGGGTAGTTGGTTTGATATCAGAAACATTGTAATCACCCTTAATACTGTAAATTATAACAAACGAGTCGTTTTAGTAAACTGAATGATTTACTCAGTATTTTCAGCTGACAAAACCTTTTTAAAACGCGTTTCAGGTAATTACAGTAGATTGGAGTAAGGATTGGATCCAGCACTGAAGGACTTCAAGAAGTGGCTTATTTTATTAATTAAATCAACTTAAGAAAAATTGTTTTTGGGTTTATCCCGTATTAAAAGCTACCTTTGTAAAACATGGAATTTATTCCATCTATTTAAATAAAATCCGGTGTTTCTAAACTCTGATATTTTTCCTAACTCACGGTCCTAATGAAATTTCCGCTGCAATGTTTTTCAAAATAATCACCGGTACCACTTGACTGCTCACGGCTTCCGATTCCGGCCAGGATGGGGTTGGAGGTGGTGATAGAAGGTGGTATCAGAGCCACTGCTTTAAGCCTATAAGTGTTGTAATAATAATACTTATGCTTAAATAAAAGAGTTGGGAAACTGCTATTTACTGGTAGCACATATAATAGCATTTAGACTTGAACCTAAGAAAATATGCCTTAGTATAAGCTAAGCCACTTAATTAAGCAAATAAGTATTGTAACAATACCTAAGTTTAAACGGAGAATTGGAAACTTAATATTATCTGATAGCACTCTGAATGATATTTAGACTTGAACTTAAGAATTTTGTCTTAATATAAGCTTCAAGATAAAATTACTTATATAAGTATAATGTAATGAATAGTGGTATGCTATAAGAATGACGGTTAGCAAGTAATAGCACTTAATTGCTATTAACTCTTGCTTATTGATATTACTTGGTTTAGAATAAAGATATGTCATGGAAATATAAATTTCCTTGATTCCGGAAAAAAAGCCCTAATAAAAAAAGCACTTTTAAAATCTTGAAAAGATACTATTTATGGGAAATAGAAAATTTTCTCCGGCAAAACTGGGTATAGAGTAGCTGACTCTCCAGCTTGTCCGGATATACTGAGATTACCTCTCTGGCGCGAACCGGATAAGACGGGGTACATAGTATGTCAAACAAGTGACAAGATTTCCCTAAATAATATCATGAGCTGATATCTGACTTGCTTTGAAAATATGAATCTATTATATACATTTAACCTTATGAAAGATATGTATATTACAACATGTGAAATATATAATATAGATATGTATATCTATAAGGAATTCCAAAAGTCAATTAAGAATAAAGCACAAGCATATGTGTCAATAATAAATATAGATTTCTTTATCAGGAATCTCTCGCATATATCTTTAATTTCGATGTCAAACATTCTTTCGTTTGATCATCTACCTCATAACTCATGCAACAAAATAATACTGGAAACCCATTAAGTTGGGACACCATCAAAAATATATGAATTTCCAATGCGTTACCATAAACTATTAACGCAAGTAAGAAGCATATAAAGTTGTGCTAGTACACAAGAAAACACATGAAACTTAAATTATATGTCCACAGACATCTAAGTTTATCACACACGACTTCCAAAGCAAGACCTTTGAAAAATATAAATTTGGGCACGATGATACCAATACTAATGCCATCAGTAAAAGAACTCCTAATCAAAAAGCGGCACTTTGCCACCTGATCTTACAAACGATCAAAATATCGCTGAGGTACGTTGAAACAATATTTCACAACCATCGGTGCACAGTCTAATTATAATCATAATTATTGGCACTACAAAAGAAGTCATATACCTTTGCAAATCCCCTATTTCATTTCATTCGACATTCCTTGGTAATGTCACTTAACAAAGGTTATCACACGAAGTTCCAGATAAAGTTCTTATATTTCTTTTAGTGCAATTCTGACTTCTGCCTATAAATAAGTTGACTTTCGTGTTTCTACTTCTTTTAATGATCATCATACCATAAAGATTTCTTCCATAGTAGCAAATATTGATCCATTTCATTTTTTGATAAATCCACACGCTACACATGCACTGTTTATTGCGCATGTGGTTCATTTGAATTATGAAGACCACTGGAGGGCTTCATTCCAATTTGTTATTTTTATCAAAAGTTCAAATATCGTGTCAGTATACTTGATCTTTGCATTTATAAACGACGTTTATTGCAAAACGTTGACTCTTTGATATCGAGTCAATAAGTTTCTTGAAAAACTCAATTTCCTTCAGCATACATGGTTTTTGTTGTAACCATATCCAAAATTTCTTATTGATACATGAACTCGTTTTGTTTACACCAAGTTCAATTGTTTGAACTTGCTTGTTTTACGTATTCAATTCAAAGTCCCATATGATGGATTGAAGCCATCATATTCAAAATAGTCCCAACAAGCACTTCAATTCTCTTGAACCAAAACATGCTTGTTTAGTCTTCAACTTCATTAAATCATTTTCTTTACATCACGATCACCTTTTAGTAACTTTTTTCACAAATTTGAAGATTGCGCTAATCTCGTTTAAATTTATGGCTAGTAATTATTATTATTTTTAATTAATATTTGTAATAAAATATTAATAATAATGGTGTTAATATTATTATTGTCAAGGACAGGTATTGGGTAGACTAGCCTTAGTTAGGCATGGACTGGCCACCTATGCTTAAACAAGGCAGCACTAACCAATATCCAACCATGATAGTAACTATTTAATGTATATAAAAGTCATCATACTTATTTAGTAAATTTCAATTATATATAAAAATATTTTTATTATATATATAGAAATATATATACTTTGTACTGTAAAGAGAAGACATATTTTCATAAAACAATTAAAGGGACGAATAAAATTATCTAAATAATCGTCTAAGCATTCATGAACAAGACATATTATAGATAAATGTTCATCTTGATTAATATTTCACAACCATTAAATACTTATAGAAATATTCTTTTATAATATCAAATGTTATTTACGCAAGCCAATATTTAAGTATGCTTGATATTAAAATAAACATTTATTATTTTACTTTTATGATTTAAAAATACCCTATTATAAAATCTTATAGTTAAACATACTTGATAATCGTGAGTTCTACGATATTGGGTAAACCTATTTATAAAACATATATCATTATTTTGTCAAAATTTACCACGGGTTTTGATATTTTAAACCTATCTATATTTATTTATTATTTTACTTTATGATAACATAAAAGGAAAAGGTATTTAATAAATCAAAATATCACCTATCTTTAATCAAACATTTTGATTAAAATCATCTGAATACAATTATGTATTAAGACAAAAATACACTAACTTTATTGTCTTTTCATGTATTCTTACAAATCACCCATATCAGCACATTGAATTTCTCATATCATAATTTAATATTTGACGAATCATTTTCATGTTTTCATTTCATTTTGAACCAGTCAATCTTAAGTCTTCCTTAGGTACCAATCAAGGTAAGTTTTCTTCTGACAAAGAATTTTACTAATTCCAAAAAGTTCTTCACATTCATTCTAAAAATCTATAGACCATATATCTTTTGGCTTAAACATAATCACCTTGGAAACTATATCATTTCATCGGAATGTCTCATCTTTTGAAATATCTAGATTCATTTCCTTGAAATTCTCAGTTAATTTCGAAAACGGTAACATTATCCTAACAATACCATGCAGTATCCATATACATTTGTAGCCTGTGCTAATAATAAACCCTATTCATACGCCATTCGTTTGATTTGTCATATCCTTGGTACAATTATGTACTCAGATTACGATACACTAAATTCTATTGTCTAGTACCATTTAAGTAAACAATGTTGATGTTCGGATAATCATTAACAAATCATTTTCCATATTTCCATTCACAAATAGATATTTATCAATTCAAAATCTCCCTCAATTGATCAAAGTAAGTTCATTTCGAATATTGAATCCAATTGTGTCTATAAATCATTTTTATTTTCAAAATTCATATCCCTCGAAATATCTTTTGATTCCATTCCACGATACATTATTTCTCTTAATTAAAAGAAGAAACATAACCCAAGAAAATATCATAGTCCAAATCTCGAGGACGAGATTTTTATTAAGGTGGGGAGAATGTAACCACTCTCACTAAAATTAATATTTAGTATGATAATTATCCAATAAGGAAACCCTAATTGAAATACCCAAGTGATTCTGCATAAACCCTAAACATTTCAGAACCATCGAAATCAGGATCAGGGCCCCTAAAACTCAGGGGGGATAAACCCTAGTTGACGATTATCCCTATTAAACGTGTCAAAATCTAAATTTTCGAAAGTGTTGACTCATCCAGGCTAGTCCCACACGCGGCAAGTCTATAGTGATTAGGTGTCCCTTACGGACCGTAAGGGATACTGCTTACGGTCCGTAAGCATGTCAATTTTCGTGTATAAATAGCAGACATTGGCATTCGATTTCTGCTGTTCAAACGACGCTCAAATTCTAAATTGACGTCGAGTTATTCACTTTACAACCCACAAATCACTAATTAGTGTAGCGGGGTGCTGCTACAATACCGGGTATTAACTCGATCGCTGTTCAATTCTTTTCTTTCCGTCAGCTTTTATTTTTGTAAATAATAGCTCGGGATTTTACCCTCTAAATCCCTAAACTCTGCCCGTTATTAGGGTAATAACTCTAATCACTGGTACGATACTTTATCCGATCGATTGAAACTATCCGACAGGATGTTTAAGTGCTATCCTTTGTCATTAGTCGTGATTCTGACAGAATGTTTGAGTACCACCCGAACTCGGAAAATACTCTATCATTCATTGTGAATCCGACGGATGTTTAAGTGATTGTACTTTGTCATTCGTTGTGAGGGTTCTATCTCGTGATTATCGTTAAAGTTGAATTGAGTTAATACACTAATACGAGTTCCATTGTGTCTAGAAATTAGAACTCGTAATCAGGAAACTGCTAGAATACTTAATAGTTAAATAAACTTAGCAGTTAAGTTAGCTGAGTAGATTAATTAATCTGTTAATTAAATTAAGTATGATTAATTAATTAGTTAATCAAGATTAATTAAGTTAATCCAGATTAATTAAGCTAAACTAGATTAATTAAGCTAAGTACAATTAATTAAGATTAAGCAAGATTCATTAATCAGCTATGTAAGATTTATTAAACACCTAAATAAATAAATATACATATATATATATAATAGATAATATCAAAGGAAGGTGTTAGGAAGGTGTAAGAGGATAGATATAAGTGAATAGGAAGCTTCCTAGAAGATGCATAAGTAACTTCCTAGAAAAGCTATAGGAAACTTCCTAGAACTTTCATACTTCTTGCCTATAAATAGGAAGCTTAGGATTCATTTTTCTTTGCTCATTTCTTTCTTCTTTTCTCTATACGTTGGTGTTCTAACCAAAATCACCAAAGCGATGTCCTGTCCGATCGATTCAGGAACCATCCAACGAATACCGAAGTGCTGTGCTTTGTGAATTTCGTTAAACGGAATCCAAAGTACTATATTTTGTGAGTTCATTAAATGGATACCAAAGTACTGTCTGAATAAGACTATACTTTGCGAAATTCGTTAAGGTTCGAATCTCGTGACTACCGTTAAGGTTTGATTTGGGTTTTACACAAATACGTATTCCATTCTGTTAAACTATATGTTTAACTACCAAAAATACTCCCAGCTACACACTCACAATCAAACAAACTATTAAATCATCAGAAGATCCAGAATAATAAAGTGCATGCTTAATTATCGGAAGAAGTAGAATCAAGAAGCTTGTTAACTCAATCTTGCATGCTTATAAAGTGAGTCATTCTCTTTTTATCAACTGTTTTACAAAACTCCAAATTATTTTCCAAAGTTATAATTACAGGGATTAAGTCTATGTAATCACCAAATTACAGCCGGTATGTGGGGTTTTGTATACATTACTTATTTCCCGTCACCATTGGACAACGTGTTAGCCAAGGGGTGATCTGACCACAGTCACAGACACCATTTGGACAACGAGATAGCCAATGGGTAGTCGAGTGACAAATATTGTGGGTAGTTGGTTTGATATCAGTCGTTTTAGTAAACTGAATGATTCACTCAGTATTTTCAGCTGACAAAACCTTTTTAAAACGCGTTTCAGGTAATTACAGTAGATTGGAGTAAGGATTGGATCCAGCACTGAAGGACTTCAAGAAGTGGCTTATTTTATTAATTAAATCAACTTAAGAAAAATTGTTTTTGGGTTTATCCCGTATTAAAAGCTACCTTTGTAAAACATGGAATTTATTCCATCTATTTAAGTAAAATCCGGTGTTTCTAAACTCTGATATTTTTCCTAACTCACGGTCCTGATGAAATTTCCGCTGCAATGTTTTTCAAAATAATCACCGGTACCACTTGACTGCTCACGGCTTCCGATTCCGGCCAGGATGGGGTTGACACCTTTTCTTTAAAGATCAACACAATCCGGAATATATCTTCATATTCGGCGCTTGTTATTCAAGTATTTTCCTCTCTTCTCTTCTTCATTTTCTTTTTTTTCTTGAATCCATGGCCAAAATAGGCATTCGGTCCTCACCTGGAGTGAGCCCTAATAAGAATGACAGTATCAAGTCTCAAAACTTACTGATGAATCCTTCATCAGAAATATGCAAGTTCACCGACCCTTAAATCCAAAGCCTTGCATCTTGTTTTCCTCCGAGAGCCATCTTTAGGCCATTTGATCCTACTGCTCGCAACAATGCGATTTCTGTAGGATCAAATCAAGCCAAAATCTGATTTTGTATAATAAATCAAGATGAACACACCAAAAATATAGCAATAAAACCCTTGAAAAGATTTGCAAATGATGAATACAATTTAGCCCCTCAAATCTCTCACTAAGTGTGTTAGCCAAAACCCTAATCATCTCATTCTATTTATAGCCTTTACCATTTTAGGCTAATTACAATTAAGTCCGTAGAGATAATAACTTAATAAAAATAGCACTAAACATGAAAACTCATTAAACAAGATAATAAATATATTTTGACTACTCAAAATATATTTAATTATCCAAAGCATTATAACTATCGAATCTCGAACTTCCACACGCCATATCTTTCTTTGATCTTCCCGTGTCGACTTGCGCATTGACTTTGACTTGATGGCGTTGACTTTGTTGACTTGATTCGTTGATAACATTAGACTACACGTTTTAGACCCAACAATCTCCCCCCTTAGGCTAATGTTATTAAACTCTTGCGTCATCTTTAGAACCGTCAACTTCATGCGTGTTGTAATCTTCAATTTGGCAAGCTTCAGACTCAATTTTAGACCCAACAATCTCCCCTAGACTGATGCTTTCCAAATATTCTTCACTGAAGCTCTTCTTTCGACACTTTGCTCTGTAAAAACTTTAAACTGACAAGCTCCCCCTTTTTGCATGCATCATCTTTGACAATCAGGAATAACTTTTTCCAACTCTCTTTTGCTTGAGTGAATCAGAAGATGTAGGAGGAGGATTCCTAGCTCGGTATCTTCTGCAATCTTCGGGAAACAGGTGCTTTGGTCTGGTATCTTGCTCAATTGATGATCGGCCATCATTGCAGCAAATAGTCGAAGTAACCTGTTCACAGACATAAACACAACTCCACATTTTCTTTTAGACTGATTCAAAGTACAGACAAAACCATATTCATCTGTAGTGTGCAATGGAAAGAGTATCTCAAGCGGTTTGAGACACGATTGATGTGATATGGAAGACTTAGAAAAACAACTGTACACAAATCAAAATTTTTTTTTTGGATTTTAGATATTTATTTATTGATTTTTTTTAACTTTTTTTTTTATCTTTCAACCTTTGAGATATAGAGCTGATCAAATACAAGATCATACTAACTTGAAAAGCCTAGTCACACTTCAAATTTCTTTAGGATAACTACGACTCAAGAACGATTGCTGGTATGTTTGTCCACTTAAATCCATGCACCATTCTTTCGACATACATCCGGTGAACTTGTTATCACGTTTTAGTAAATATTGACAAAAATTCGATGGCCCCCACACAGGCTATTTAGAATAGAAAACATTACGCCCGTGAGTCCCACGTCAGGACATACCCCTGCGATCAAGGTATGCACAAAGGTTCCTCACAACAGGTGAGTATATTGGTTTCATTCTTTTCAACGATAGAGTGGAGATCAGGTCAGTACTTTCATACAGCAGAGATCCCGAAAACTACCGAGGGCTGAGACAGATAGTTTGGTGAACAGGTCAGTACTTTCGTACAGCAGAGAGACCAAACTAATCCATCTAAAGTTTTGGCCAATTTTGTCACTTATTATGAAAGGGTTTGGCCTTTTTTTAAGGCACTTATTATGAAAAGATATCATAGTGTCTAGGTCAGCATGTATCTGGATGTAGCAGAAAACGACTATGATATCCCCGAATGAAACACCAATATAAAGACCCGAAATCTCGGACTTTGGCAATCTGTCAACGCAAGATTCAAGACCATTTAGCCATATGCCGCAACGTGTTACCCACAAGAATGCATAATGCTGTGGAAATCCAGAATTTTTGTGTAGACTTTATCTTTATCACCAAGATGCAGTTTACTTGTCTGAAATGCTGAACCTACCGACATATCGTTAACTTAGAGCCGTATCCTCCATGAGATCCTATTCATGCGAAGACATAATCAAGTTAGTTCCTATCATTTCTCATATAAGATCATGATTATTTTGCAATAATCACATCTCATGGTCTATGAGGTATTTTAATACTCCCCCTAAAATTTTATTTATGTACAATCAATTACTAAAAAATTAAAAATTATAAAACATGTATTTACAAAATAAAGTCTTCCACATCAGGCACACAAAAGCATATGTCAACAAGAAAATGAGTGTGTTACAGTTCAGTTAAGTGTGCAACCAGGTTAGATACCATAACCAAACCTGTGATTTTCCCCAACTTGTATCTAGAACAACCACTGATAATAACCTGTGTTACTAACAGTCCTCCTTGGATGTTCCTACAATTATAAGCAATTCAGTTAGAGAGTGGAACCCAAGCCATCGTAGTCTTGGGTTGTCCCCTTTCATTAAAATAATAAACCTCCGGATATGCCAAATCTTTTCCCTCGTTGATTTCTTTTACAACCACTTGTTTGACTCGCCAAACTTGTGTTGGTTTAAAAATTTTGTTTGTAAAAGATTTAAAGTTTGAGACAATCTTATGTTTAAGACCCGGAGGGAAAGATTGAGGTTTTGATGTGTTGGTCCTTTTCATCTTTGAATCATGTGAAACCGGCTTCACATGTGGAGATTTTGGATTAAAAGTTTTTCGTCTGATCTTTCAAAGATGTGTGATTTTTACCTTTTGATCCAGAGAAGCAATACTGGTTGCCTTTACCATCTGGATCGTGTCGTTCTGGGCATTGTTTGAGCACATGACCTTCTTTTCCACACCTAAAACAAGCCTTGAATGGCTTTTGAGACTTTGCAATTCCGTGTGATGTAACTAGGGGCGGGGATTGCTTTGAGCATGACTTAGCATGTTCACAAACGTGATGTTCGACAACTTCAGATGATCTTTTGATCTTTGACTCCCCAAGACTTTCACTTGTCTTTGATTCATCATCTGAACTCGTGCAATCATCAATGTGGAAGTCTTTTTCCAATGGATCTTGATTTACTAGACTTGCAGAGACATTTGGGGTTGTTGGTTCTTGATCACCCGATGGTTCAAGGTTTTCAACCTTTCTACCAGCATCTGCTACTAACGTTTCCGAATCACTTGAGCTTTCCCATTCTTGGTATGACTGTAAATCTGAATCGTGATCCTCATTTGAGCTTCCTTTGCCACCTTCTGAAGTTGTGGTGCTTGAGTCTTCACTGCTACTTTCTTCATTTAGCTCTTTCTCTGACTCTGAGGTACCTGTATGGGATGGAACAAATTCTGGTATTTCCTCAGTGAGGAATTTTCCGAATCTGTTTTGTTTCAATTCTGGAACAAACACAATAGGTTCACACATAACTTGTTCATCACAAAAAGCAGATTTTAAGTCAACACATTTTAAAGTTTTGTTTGATTTCTCACAGTTCCAGGCGAACCAGTTAACAGTAGTATAACTGTCGCCTGAATACCCTATTCCTATTTTCGTGCCACCACAATCCTCATCGCACACATCCTCCTTACGCTCAATCACCTCTGCACTGCTTTCAGAAACGTTAGAAATTTTATCATTTTCACAATTGATATTTTGAGCAATCAAATCATTTTTATCAATTAAATCGTTGTCAGGATGAGGAGTTGGCATGGGTACATAGTTTTTGCTGTGAGGTGGGAAGACGAGTTTTCTTTCATTTCCTTGCCTATCCTTATACCCGATCCCATCTTTTACATACGTCGGTCGTTGGCAGTTTTTGATGTCAGTAAAGGCCTTTTGACTGACATTCCATTTGTCTATTATAATTTGTAATTTATTGTTTTCGTTCAAAGATTTTTCTAATCTTTCTGTTAAATCATTGATGATAAAATCTTTTCTACAAACGAATTCTTTTAGAGTTTGCATTTCAGCTAAAGTCGAATTCAACTTTCTCTGCTATGCAGCTTCATTTTCTTTCAACTCTTTGTTAAATTGCAAAACTTTTTCTTTGTCTCTAATTAGATCACGGTTGAGGGATTTGTAATGTGCCACGACGTTCACACATGGTTGGGAACGTAATTTGACTTTAAACTCGTAAGGAATGCTGTTTGCAAGGTCTTCCTCATCCCTTTCCTTGTTGGATTTCATTTTCATCGCCTCTTCAGGAATCTTTTCTTCTATCTTTGCACTTGCTACACTGCTTCCTTCTTCCTTCTTCACAGCTTGAGCATCATCGACCACAGTATTCTTTTCATCACATTGTGGAGCCTTTTCAGAGTTTGCGGAAGCATTGTTGAAGTTTGATGCGTTTGCAGCTTGTGAGCTGGAGTCGTTGGAGGTTGTTGGGGGTACATATGTCATGTTCTTGTGCGCATCAGCAGATTGGACAGATTTATGAGGATGTTCGGCTTGATCTCTTTCGAAAGATTCTAGAGCATCGATCACATCTGATAACGTGATTGGATTCCAGTTGTTTAAGAAGCTTTGTTTAATTTTCATACATTTTAAGCTCCACTCTTTTGGAAGTGAGTTCAAAAGTTTACTGATTGCAGCGCGGTTGGTGATGGGATTACCAGCCTTTTTCATTTTTGCCGTCATGTTTAAAAATCGCCTGATGTAATCTGATAGGCTTTCCCCCCGTATACCGCCGAACATGTCATATTCCTTTTGGACCATGTCTCTCTTTTTCTTAATCATTTCTCTGTTCCCTTCATAGAAATCAATCAACGCCAACCATAGTTCATTTGCTGTCGTGTATTCTTCAAACATGTTGTAGTCGTTCATTGATAAGGCCATTTTCAAAGCAGCGTGAGCCTGGCGGTCATGTTGAATCAACTCCTTGTCTTTATTTGTATAGGTCGACGGATCATTGTTGACTACACGAATATCATCACGAACGGTCATGGGGATGTGAGGTCCGACGGTGATTGAGATCCATTGGTTATAGTTCGTGTACTCGAAAAAGGACTTGATTTGGTTTTTTCAACTGCTGAAATTGGTTGATCCTTTCAACTTTGGAGGTCAGAGTGCGGTTCATGTTTCATGTTCAACTTGTGCAATGCGAGTCAACTGATTTTGAAACATTTTTTTAATTAATCCCCTCAAAAAATATTTGTATCAGATCAAAACCCAGGTCAAATTACTTTGAAAATAACCCCGTATCAACTCGAAAAGTATCAACTCAAGAAGGCCCAAAAATATTTTAAAAATCCTGGCCCAAAACAGATCAAAATTCTAGGCCCACGAATAAAAAATTTTAAGACCCGGCCCAGTTGACTAAATAACTTCAGCGCACAAAGAAAATAATCTACCAAACTAACTAGTCCAAAACTTTCGAAAAGTAAAAAGTAACCCAAAGTTAATTCAATTAAAATTCTTGTTTGTTTTACCTAAAAAAAAATTCTAAAAAGTTTGAATTATTGAAAATTTTCTTATGCTAGTATTCGTAGAAAACATATACTTTATATATCTATTATGTAATAATGTTTTTCTTGAACTTCAAAATCAACCATCACTTTATCAGTTCACTTTTTGTTTACTAACAAGATATATATAACTTCCTATTTCTACTTCTTTTTCTTTCTTTTTATTACTTCTTTTTTGGTTAATTTGTGATATTTTACGACCATATAATAAATATTAGTTAAACTTCTGTTAAGTTTATTAAAAAGTCATTGATAAACATATACTCTAACAAACTTTTTAATTTTTTTATCAGTATTAAAATTAAGAGTGTTCATGCTTTTTGTTTAAACCCTAAAACCGTTAAAATGAGTCGTCGATTTAGGTCCCTTGCATATGCTACTACAAGTCTATAGCCTAAAATTTTGAAACCTAAGTAACCCGACCTGATGTACCTGAAACCCATTTAACAAACTTGAAAAGCACTGGGGGTCGAAAGTCACCAGACCTAAAATTATATATAAAAAATTAATTAAACCGTGGGATCGAAAACGTATATACCTAAAAAAATCTATACGAAAACTACATACTGAACACTATTGAGCGAAAAGTCCACGCTCATGTTCATAATTCATATCATGAAACTTTTGTGAAATTGTTGTATATTTTCTGCGATTTGCACTTTGAGAAGCTTAAAATAATAATATAATATCAGAAATAAAAATTACGTGGGTTGCTGTTGCAATGGGCTCTGGCCCACCCGTCTCTGCCCAAAAACCAAGCGGCGGGTTTTCGGTCTGTATCGATTCGGTTCATAACAATACCAGCTTGATACCGACATTTAGCATAGCAATCAACATGTGTTTTACATCGATTGATAACCATAAAGAAAAATATTTGTAGCGACACCGGTGTTGTTCGGTTGATATTGTTTCGGTTTGTTACGGTATATACCTGGACTCAGAATTGCTTATGATACAAAAAAGGTACATACTTGGACTCGGAATAGCTTATGATACAAAAAATATTTGATTGTAATACAACTGTGTGCTCAGCAAAATTTCATACCGCAACGTCGAGAAAAAACCATAAAAACGAATATGGTATTGGTACCAATGTTGACCCCCGCGTTGCGGACAAGGGAGTCGTAAAATTAAGATCACATAGCTCAAATTAAATCAAGGATATCACCAAGTCAATCTTTGTATCAAAATTCGGGTACTTTGACCCCAATTCATTTAACTCATTACCTTATCTGTTTCTATGTTTAGTCATTGATTAACAATAAGATAATATGTACCAGTTCCTCAATTAAAAACTATAGTTTAGGTTTAGCTTTGTAGATGTGAATCTCAACCTTTGTTAACATATAAATTTAGGAAACTTGTTTATGACTTGGAATTCAACAATAACATTATGCAATAAATCAATCACCAAAAGTATCTTGCTTGTTCGCAACCCTCTTTTGATCCATCTTCTTGGTTCCATTAATGGGCCTCTCCTAAATAGAGATTGTCTAAACACATAAAGACAATGAAGATAAGCTTGTTCAAACATATGGTGTTGTTGTATAAAACTAACATGGCTAGTGTACTAAGAACTAACATGAATCAACATGAACTTAATTAATATTCTTACTCATGAACTTGATTAATATTCTTCATATACTTGCAGAAAAGGAAACAATAAAAGTATGTCACTGTTCTTACAAATTAGTTAATGATTACAAACCCATGATACAATTAAAATTAAGTGATAATGCTCATATAAATAGAAAACCCAGTCCCACATCTGATAGTTAAAGGAGCAACTGAGCAAGATCACTTTCAGTATTAATGTGAAGATGCATTTTATGCATCTATGACAGCAAAAATAATATAATGACATATAACATCTAATTTACAATGCATTTTTTACTTTATAATTAAAATAACACATTAAAAAAACATGAAATCAAATGCATATATAAAAAGAGGGATGACAAATCCTCACCTTGGAAACATAATTGGAGAACAAATATCCATTTTATTCTTCAATATCACATCCTGCACAAAAGATAGAAGCAAAAAAAATAGCCAATAAGTTATAAACATCATTAAAAAACCCATCATCCATATCAACAAACCCATCAATAACATAAAAATTAACAAACAGGTGTCGTGGATTTGAACTCACAGATCGTAAATCGTCTCAAGTGTCATGCTCAAAGTGAAATTGGGACTAATGAAATGGATTCATAAGTGTGTTTGTCAGTTTTGTGAAGTTTCATGGACGACCGGTGTAACAACTGTCGCTAAAATCAATAATTAGGACGATAATTAGTCGATAAGAAAACCCTAATTGAGACACCCAAGTAATTCTGCACTAGCCCTAAAATTTTTAGAACAATCGGAATCAGGATCAGGGCCCCTAAAACTTGAGGGGGGCAAACCCTAGTTGATAATTATCTAAAATAAGACGTTGCTATGTTCTGATTGGCTAATTCTTTGAATCATCAAGGCTAGTCCCGAGTCTAGGCAGCCTATGAATTAGACTGCTTAGCTTACGGACCGCAAAGGGTCGCGCATACGGTCCGTAAGGGAGACTCAAAAAATTATTATAAATAGCCGACATTGGCACTTACCTGTAGAAGTTAAAACGTCGTTCAGATTCTGTCTGTACGTCGTGTTACACTACAATCATTTCACAACACACACACGATCACGAGGTGCTGCCGCAATCAGGGTAATAACTCGATCGCTATTACGATTCAACGTCCGATCGATTATAACTATCCAACGATTGTTTGAGTGCTGCTCAAATTGAGCTGATACTTTGTTATTCATTGTGATTTCGACTTGAATGTTTGAGTGCTGTTCGAATTCGGACTATGCTCTGTCATTCGTTGTGAATCCATTGAATTATTAAGTATTGCACTTATTAATTGTTGAGAGGGTTTAATCTCGTGAATTGATGTAACTGCTGAATTAGTTACTAACCCGTTTGTGTGTGCATTTTATTTAAATTAGGTTAATCACAGGCAAATCAGTAAGGCTTAAACTCTGCTCGTAAAATCTGCAATGTGAGTCATTCTCTTTTTATCAACTGTTTTACAAAACTCCAAATTATTTTCAAAGTTATAATTACAGGGATTAAGTCTATGTAATCACCAAATTACAGCCGGTATGTGGGGTTTTGTATACATTACTTATTTCCCGTCACACTTGGACAACGAGTTAGCCAAGGGGTGATCTGACCACAGTCACAGACACCATTTGGACAACGAGATAGCCAATGGGTAGTCGAGTGACAAATACTGTGGGTAGTTGGTTTGATATCAGAAACATTGTAATTCCCCTTAATACTGTGAATTATAACAAATGTGTCGTTTTAGTAAAATGAATGATTCACTCAGTATTTCCCCGCTGACAAAACCTTTTTCAAACATGTTTCAGGTGACATGTTGTGAGCAAAGAAAGAGAAGTGCCGTGCAGTACTCCCAGCTTAGAAAAGTAGCTCATTGTAAATAAATAAAAGAACATGTTTTGAAAATAAAGATTTCCCGGAGAAATCACATTATTGTAAATTATGGGATTTTATTCCTCAGTTATAAAACGGGCAGTTTGAATTATTAAAAGATCCTGTTTTTAAAAGACTTCCGTTGTCGCCTAAATTAATTACCACGGGATTCCTGTCCCGCGGCTCCTGAAACGGGTCAAACCGAGTCAGGGGTCGTGATAGGAAAAGGTGGTATCAGAGCCACTGTTTTAAGCTTACTGATTAAGCTCACTGTTCTAATTGATTTAAGCCTATTGAAAAACAATTAGGAAAATTTTATTTGTCATTCTGTGAATATATGCTTATTAACTGATTAATTGTTGAAATTACAGTATGGGTAAACAAAAGATTTCCGCTATCTATCACAAATTAGATAGTACACCTAGAGAACAGGGAACCTCTTCCTCCAAATCTGCCACCGAGTTAGAAGAAGGAATCTTTGTCCGTAAGGCAAATTATGAAAATCCACTTACCCCGGAGAAAAGGAATTTGATTATTAGGAAGGGTCAAGAGAAAAAGAAACCCCAAACCAAGAGAGTGAGGTTTAACCCGGAGATCCAGGAAATTAGCAATAATCCACCAGGGGAAAATAACTTAGATGACAAATGGGCAAATCTGTATCTGCTCGCTACCGTAGCAGAAAATGCAAATCTTTAAACTCTAAATCTAGAAATAAGTACTTCCCAGTAAATAAATAAATCCGAGTGTGTTCTCGTTACTGTTATATTGTACAAATTAGTGAGCAATAAAAATGTTTATTTGTTAAACTTTGTTCCAAAGTTTTAACTTAGCATTTTTATGCATTTTGCATGTATGCTACACAGCATGAGTGAGCTATCCGAGGCGTTTCAGAACCTCAACCTCTATCTTGTGCCAATTGAAGTCTCCCACAACTTCACTGGTTACATTGCTGACATAGAGGAACCTCTGGAATTCCAAGCTCCACCGCTGGAAAAAGCAAAACCTAAAAAGAGGAGAAGGTATGTAGGGTGGCGAAAAGTGCGTAGAAGGAAACCTAGGAGACTCCCTAAAGTAGAAAATCCTGTGAGTGTGAGCAAGGGAAAGGAAATAGAAACCGGGGAAAGTTCCAAACCAGCAGAGACAAAAATAGGGGTAGACCTAAAGCAAAAGGGAATAGAGATCAGAGAAAGCTCTAAACAGCCGGAAGAGATCACATTCCAGGACGAAATAGACCGTTTACTGGCCAATTGTGATGTCATAGAGCTTGTTAACAATAATCTCTTCTCTTACCCTACTACAGCCCAATTCCCAATAAACCTAGAACCAATGATTCCAGACCCACTAGTTCACACCCGACCATTAGGCCAAATGGAAGAATGGTGGACCAATGACTGGCAATTCCAGAATATAGTCAATAGTCCCTATAGTTTTCTCCCATAGTTTGACCCAGAACCTATCCCTAATCCGCCAATGAGCTATGAAAATTTAGTTGAACTACATCAGTTTGGTGAAGAACTGATAGGCACTGGGAATAGGATCAGGGAAATTGGGGAGCAGATTTCCTGGAAGTATGACGAAAGGGAACGTCACTACTGAACTGCCAGTTGATCCAAGAAATAGTGGGGAGGGTTTGGAAAAGTTTGTTTGTATTATAACTAATACAGTAAAACTAACTTTGTAAAATGGGCAATAAAACAATGTAAGATAAACAGTGTGTATTGAAGCAGGTATAATATATAAAACAAAACAGAAGTCGAGGCATCGACAATTTTGGTTATATTTGCATGTTGTAATCTATGTGTTATCTGTGCTAATTTTGTTGCCAATAATTAGATACTAATAATTCATACCCATATAAATTAGCAGATGGAAAACGCTAATAGTGAACCAGTTAATGAAGAGAATCAATCTGAGCAAAATCAGGAAAACCAATACATGACTAGACAAGATATTGAAAATATCATCACTCAAGGGATAGCCAATGCTATTCCAGAAATCATGGCTGCTGCTAGGAAACCTGTTGACCCTCAACAAATCATTCCTAGTAAACGTACTCAGGAAGATAATTTTAGCCATAGTGTAAATGGAGGCGGCAATCATGCTAATCATGATAATGATCCGCAACAGGCCCCACTCCCTAAGAAAATGACAGTTGCAACGCCTGGTTGCACTTACAAAGAATTTCTTGCCTGTAAACCAGCAGAATTTGCAGGTAATGAAGGGGCAACTGCAACACTGCGATGGTTAGAGAAAACCGAAGCAGTAATTGCAATAAGTAAATGTGTTGAAGAAGATCAAGTGATGTATGCATCAAACTTGTTCAGAGAAGGGGCGCTAGAATGGTGGAACACGGTGCTACAAGCAAAAGGAAGATGGGTGGCCTATGCAATGAATTGGGAAGAATTTAAGAGCCTTGTCGAAAGAAAATTCTGTCCCGAGTACGAAAAGGAACAAATGGCAAACAAGTTCCTGAGTCATCGTATGATAGGCGTAGACTGTCGAGGATATACTTCGACATTCTTCGAATATGCGAGAGTGGTACCTACCCTGGCTTCGCCAGAACCGGTACTCATATCCCGTTATATTTGGGGATTAATCGGAGAAATCCGTAACATCGTTAAAGCTGCGAGACCACGCATGATTAACGATGCTGGAGAGTTAGCTAATACCTTAACCGATGAACTAGTCCGCACAAGAGAAGAAGATCGAAAGAAGGAATTGGCTCAGAAGATTACCCAAGGATTTCGCATGGGTAATAATAACCGATTCAAAAGAAGAGGAACAGGGCAATCCTCATCCCCTCCTATCTGCAGAAATTGCAACAAGAAACACTATGGGCAATGCAATATGGTTTGCAACTTTTGCAAGGCAAGAGGACATCGTGAGGAGGATTGTAGGAAAAAGACCAGAATTTGTTATAACTGCAGAGAAACCGGGCATATCAAACCTGACTGCCCTAAGATAGTCAAAACCATGGATAATAAAGGCAAACAAGCTGAAGGGACAACCAAGAAGAATGCTCGCGCATTCCAACTGACCACTCAAGAAGCCGAACTCATCCCAGACGTGATAGCGGGTACGTTCTTAGTGCATAACGTCTATGCAAAAGTATTATTTGACCTTGGTGCAAACCAAAGTTTTATTAATACTTCATTCTGCCAAGCTCTTAACCTACCCTTAACTACCCTTAGGCAAATTTTTACAGTCGAAACGGCAGATGGAAATTCTGTCAACATAAACAAGGTTGTGCAAAAAGGAGAAATAGAATTGTTAGGTCATAAGTTTTCTGCAAACCTGTTACCTATGAATTTAGCCGGATTCGATGTGGTGTTAGGAATGGATTGGTTAATTGCCAACCATGCTCGAATCCTATGTGATAAGAATTCCGTAGAAATCCGTACCCCCACAGGAGAAGTAATCTTAATTACAGGAGATAGACCTCGGAAACCATTGAAATTCATTTCAGTAATGAAATTGGCTAGTTATTCAAGGAAACAAGAAATGGTGTATATGATTTCGGTAATCATTAACACTAAAAATAAGGAACTCCAGGACATCCCTATAGTCTTAGAATACCCAGATGTCTTTCCAGAAGAATTACCTGGGTTATCACCGGATAGGGAAGTAGAGTTTAGAATTCATCTAATTCCAGGTACTACCCCAATAGCTAAGGCACCTTATCGATTAGCACCCACTGAAATGCTAGAATTGAAAAAGCAATTAGATGAATTACTAAGCAAAGGATTCATACAACCTAGTTCATCCCCTTGGGGTGCACCAGTGTTGTTTGTGAAAAAGAAAGATGGGTCGATGAGAATGTGTATTGATTATAGGGAATTGAATAAGGTTACAATTAAGAATCGATACCCATTACCTAGGATTGATGATCTTTTTAATCAATTACAAGGAGCTAGGTATTTCTCTAAGATAGACTTAAGATCTGGATATCACCAGCTGAAAGTGCAAGAGGAGGACATACCTAAAACTGCTTTCAGAACTAGGTATGGTCATTATGAGTTTACAGTCATGCCCTTCGGACTAACAAATGCTCCAGCAGCATTCATGGACATGATGAATAGGATCTGTAAACCATACTTGGATAAATTTGTGATCGTCTTCATTGACGCCATACTTATTTATTCCAAAAGTCAAAAGGAACATTGTGAGCATCTACATGTACTCTTAACCTTGTTAAGAAAAGAAAAGCTTTATGCCAAATTCTCGAAGTGTGAATTTTGGTTACAAGAAGTGCAATTCTTAGGTCATGTAGTAAATCACAAAGGAATTCAGGTAGATCCTGCTAAGATAGAAGCAATTACGAAATGGAAAGTTCCACAAACAGCTATGGAAGTTAGAAGTTTTCTAGGCTTAGCCGGATACTACAGAAGATTTATTAAGGATTTCTCTAAGATAGTTGTACCCCTAACTAAGTTAACCTGTAAAGCTGTTAAGTTTGAATGGGGATCTAGACAAAAAGAAGCTTTTAAGATTTTAAAACACCGATTGACGAATGCACCGATTTTAGCCTTACCTGAAGGAACCGAAGATTTTGAAGTATATTGTGATGCTTCAAAATTAGGATTTGGATGTGTGTTAATGCAACGCAAGAAGGTAATTGCGTATGCCTCTAGACAATTGAAAAAGCACGAAGAGAATTATACGACTCATGACTTAGAGTTAGGAGCCATAATTTTTGCCCTTAAAATTTGGAGACATTATCTGTACGGAAGTAAGTTTACTATCTATACAGATCATAAGAGTTTAAGGTATATATTTGGGCAAAAAGAGCAAAACATGAGGCAAAGAAGGTGGATGGAAATCCTAAGTGATTACGACTGTGATATTCAATATCACGAAGGGAAAGCGAACGTAGTAGCAGATGCTTTGAGTCGTAAGTATCATGAAAAGCAAAAGCGAGTCCGTGCTCTTAGGATTAATCTACAAATAGATTTAATGGAACAATTGAAGAAAGTTCAGGAAACGGCAATCAAGGACGATGCCGAAGGAATGAAAGGTTACCTAAAAGAACTAGAACAAGGAAAGGATGGAATTTGGAGATTCCACAAGAAACGAATTTGGGTACCTAAGCAGGGAGAACTAAGGAATAAGATTTTAGAAGAAGCACATAAATCTAGGTATACTGTACATCCAGGAAACAATAAGATGTGCCAAGATTTAAGAAACAATTTCTGGTGGATAAGAATGAAAAAGGACATAGCTGAATATGTAACCAAGTGTCTTACTTGTTCGCAAGTTAAGGCAGAACACCAGAAACCTTCAGGACTACTACAATAGTTAGAAATGCCTGTATGGAAATGGGAACTCATAACAATGGACTTTGTTACTAAGTTACCCAAAACCAGAAAAGGTAATCATGCTATTTGGGTAATTGTGGATCGATTAACCAAATCAGCTCATTTTCTTACCAATAAAAGAAACCTTTAGCATGGAAAGGTTAGCCAAGTTATATGTAGATGAAGTAGTATCCTTACATGGAGTCCCACTCTCCATTGTATCGGATAGAGATAGTCGTTTCACTTCCCGTTTCTGGACAAGTTTCCAAGAGGCAATGGGAACCCGACTCAATTTAAGTACTGCATATCAACCTCAGACGGACGGACAAAGTGAAAGGACGATACAAACAATGGAAGACATGCTCCGAGCATGTGTAATTGATTTTAGTGGTAATTGGGATAGCCATTTACCATTAATAGAATTCTCCTATAACAATAGTTATCATTCGAGCATCGAAGCTGCTCCATTCGAAGCACTGTATGGACGCAAGTGCAGAACTCCTGTATGTTGGGCAGAAATAGGAGAAAGTCAATTATCAGGTCCGGAGATTGTACAAGAAACCACTGACAAAATAACACAAATCAAGGAAAGATTGAAGACAGCTAGAGATCGTCAGAAAAGTTATGCAGACAATCGCCGCAAGCCACTAGAATTCCAAGTCGGAGACAAAGTACTTTTGAAAGTTTCTCCTTGGAAAGGAGTAGTACGATTTGGTAAGAAAGGAAAGCTGAGTCCAAGATATGTTGGACCATTCCCAGTGATCCAGCGAATAGGATCGGTAGCTTATCGTTTACAACTACCAGAAGATTTAGCTGGAGTACATGATGTGTTTCATGTATCCAATCTCAAGAAATGTCTATCAGACGAATCCCTGGTAGTACCTCTTCAAGATATAGAGGTAAACGAAAAGCTGAAATTTGTAGAGAAACCACTACAGATCGAAGATAGAAAAGTCAAGTTTCTCAAACACAAGCGACTTGTACTAGTGAAAGTCAAATGGGAATCCAAAAGAGGACCAGAGTACACTTGGGAACTGGAATAAAAAATGAAGCGAAAGTATCCTCATTTATTCCAGTAAATCTCGAGGACGAGATTTTTCTTAAGGTGGGGAGGATGTAACAACTGTCGCTAAAATCAATAATTAGGACGATAATTAGTCGATAAGAAAACCCTAATTGAGACACCCAAGTAATTCTGCACTAGCCCTAAAATTTTTAGAACAATCGGAATCAGGATCAGGGCCCCTAAAACTCGAGGGGGGCAAACCCTAGTTGATAATTATCTAAAATAAGACGTTGCTATGTTCTGATTGGCTAATTCTTTGAATCATCAAGGCTAGTCCCGAGTCTAGGCAGCCTATGAATTAGACTGCTTAGCTTACGGACCGCAAAGGGTCGGGCATACGGTCCGTAAGGGAGACTCAAAAAATTATTATAAATAGCCGACATTGGCACTTACCTGTAGAAGTTAAAACGTCGCTCAGATTCTGTCTGTACGTCGTGTTAGACTACAATCAGTTCACAACACACACACGATCACGAGGTGCTGCCGCAATCAGGGTAATAACTCGATCGCTATTACGATTCAACGTCCGATCGATTATAACTATCCAACGATTGTTTGAGTGCTGCTCAAATTGAGCTGATACTTTGTTATTCATTGTGATTTCGACTTGAATGTTTGAGGGTTGTTCGAATTCGGACTATGCCCTGTCATTCGTTGTGAATCCATTGAATTATTAAGTATTGCACTTATTAATTGTTGCGAGGGTTTAATCTCGTGAATTGACGTAACTGTTGAATTAGTTACTAACCCGTTTGTGTGTGCATTTTATTTAAATTAGGCTAATCACAGGCAAATCAGTAAGGCTTAAACTCTGCTCGTAAAATCTACAATGTGAGTCATTCTCTTTTTATCAACTGTTTTACAAAACTCCAAATTATTTTCAAAGTTATAATTACAGGGATTAAGTCTATGTAATCACCAAATTACAGCCGGTATGTGGGGTTTTGTATACATTACTTATTTCCCGTCACACTTGGACAACGAGTTAGCCAAGGGGTGAATCTGACCACAGTCACAGACACCATTTGGACAACGAGATAGCCAATGGGTAGTCGAGTGACAAATACTGTGGGTAGTTGGTTTGATATCAGAAACATTGTAATTCCCCTTAATACTGTGAATTATAACAAATGTGTCGTTTTAGTAAAATGAATGATTCACTCAGTATTTCCCCACCGACAAAACCTTTTTCAAACATGTTTCAGGTGACATGTTGTGAGCAAAGAAAGAGAAGTGCCGTGCAGCACTCCCAGCTTTGAAAAGTGGCTCATTGTAAATAAATAAAAGAACATGTTTTGAAAATAAAGATTTCCCGGAGAAATCACATTATTGTAAATTATGGGATTTTATTCCTCAGTTATAAAACGGGCAGTTTGAATTATTAAAAGATCCTGTTTTTAAAAGACTTCCGCTGTCGCCTAAATTAATTACCACGGGATTCCTGTCCCGCGGCTCCTGAAACGGGTCAAACCGAGTCAGGGGTCGTGACAACCGGTAACGAAAGAGCCAAAAGCCAACAGCCGTGGCCAGCCACCGCGTTCCGCCACTGGTGCACGACATCTCCTCTGCTCTCACGTCTCTCTCTCTGTCTCGTCTCAAATTAGGGCAAAAAATCCAAAGAGGAAATCAAAGAAGCGAAGAGATGGAGAGAGGAGGCCACCGCATATGACAATTAAAGGGCCAATGAAATCGAAGACACTCAGTAATGACCGTTCATCAGGCGAAATCACCGTCGCAGACGGTGGATTACCTCCTGCCTTGTATTCTCCGCTCTCTCAGCTCTCTATCTCGCAGTCTCCCTTCTCCAAATAATACATGGTGGCAGTATCGTAAATAATAGTTTAAAACTGTCCTATTGATATACTGTTCCTAAGATCATTAATCTTTTGTTATATTATTGAATTCTTTTGAATTAATTGTTTTTTTTTAATATCGGACGTCAGACAATAAATTCTATTGGATTTGTTGAGCTTTTCAAAACATTTGTAAATGTCCAGTACGTTTCAGTAGTAGATGTCTTTTCAAATTCATTATTTACTATTATAATTTTAAAAATAAACCTTTATGACAACTCAATAGAAACCCTAAAATGGGTCATGCTATTCTCACACGGTGAAAATTATTTTCATACCTCAAAGCACCGCGCTATGGCCATAGCGGGACGCTTTGCTTGACAAAAGTTGATTTGACTGACATAAAGGTGATATGAGGTTGCAGAGACATAAAGGTGATATGAGGTTGCAGTGTCCCGTGAACCCTAAGCACCGCGCTATGGCCAAAGCGCGATGCTTCGACCCCAAATTTTCATTATTTAAACCTGCATAGACAGAACATTTAGCATTCGAGGGTATTCGAGTGTTTTGTTATTTGTTGATTTCTTTGCTGTATTAGTTACGTGTCTTGAAAAAACGATGTCGTGGTTAAGCAACTATCTTTTCGGTCAATATTCTAACGAGTCATTTGTTCCTGATTCTTACGAGGGGACCGCTATTTCTGACTCGTATGAGAAACCGGTCTCGTCCAACTTGAGGGAGGCAGAGGTTGTATCTGGCATTCGTTATCGTGATAACACGGTGAAGCTGGATTTGAATACCCCTGTGGAGGACCCTTACGCACAACAAGGTTATTCGAATTTCGGTTACGGTGGCGAGTACAACTTTGTACAGCAGGAGTGTTATCCAAATGACAGTTACGGTTGTCAACAGAGCTTACAAGGTTATTCGAATTTCGGTTACGGTGGCGAGCACAGCTTTGTACAGCAGGAGTGTTATCCAAACCACAGTTACGGTTGTCAACTGAGCTTTGAACATCAAGTATATTCGGACCTTGGTGACGATGGTGAGCCGGAGGATGTGTCTGTTGACGAGGAAGGCTGTTACCCGGTTACATTTTCGTTTGATACAACGCAGACCTTTTCGTCACGTAAAGAGTTGGTGCGTTGGGTACAAGACACGGCAAAAGACAATGGTTACCTCATTGTGATTAAGAGGTCGAATAAAAGAGGAGAAAATTACAAGATTTGGTTTCAATGTACTTTTGGTGGGGAGCATAAGAGTATAGCTACACAGAGGAAAACGGGTAGCAAGAAAATAGGCTACCCGTTCGAGATGATCGGGTTTTCGGAATCATCCGGAAGTGTTTGGAGGATCGAGGTGACGAAGGCGAAGCATAACCACACTCCTATTGAAAACTTAGAGGGTCACGCGTATGCGAGAAGGCTTTCTTCGGAGGATAAAAAACTGGTTAAGGAGCTGGCAGAGCAAGATATTCCCAACCAAAGTATCTGGCGAACGCTGACAAAAAACAATCCGGCTAGAAAGCTTATTCCGAAAGATATACACAACGCTGTTCAGAAGATCAACGCCGAAAAAAATGTCGGTAAGTCTCCGATGCAAAAACTTGAAAACATTCTTCTCGAAAAAGATTACACTTATTACATACGCACGAATGAGATATCGAACGAAGTTGAAGATGTCTTCTTTGTTCACAAAAAATCATTCACTATGTGGTGTGCCTTCCCGCATGTGCTAATGATTGACACCACCTACAAAACGAACATGTACAACCTGCCATTTGTTCAGGTCGTAGGCATGACGTCGACAAACAAATCGTTTAAGGTTGCTTGTGCGGTAATTTCCTCTGAGAAGTCAGAGAACTACCTATGGGTGTTGCAGTGGATCAAGTCTATGCTGGTAGGATGTATGGAACCACGCCTGATTTTAACAGACAGGGATTTTGCGCTAAGGAACGCGTGTGAACAAGTTTTTCCAAAAGCGCATAAGTATCTTTGTCGGTTCCATATTCAACAAAATATTAATAAGAACAGCAAGAGGAAATTCTCTGACAAGGAGTGGAAAGAATTCGTACGTACATTTTGGACATTATGCGAGTCTACGACCGAGGAAATATACAGGTATAACTTGGAAAACCTTGAAGCACAGCTGAAAGAAGATGGCCGTGAACGTGGGTATTTCTTACATAATTATGTTCAAATTTTATATAATAACAAAAACTGACTATTTACGTTTTTTAATTTTAGAGGTTTTTGATTATTTGATGAAATCCTGGTTGGATCCGTACCGTGAAAAGTTTGTATCTTGCTGGATTAACAAAACTATCAACTTTCACCATACTACGACTAACAGGGTTGAGGGCATGCATGCAACACTAAAAAGTCACTTTCCAAGTCATCGCAACACATTGGATAAACTTGTACTGTATGTTGATCATGTTGTTGATAGACAATACGCCGAGATTAGAAGTAGCTTTGAAACAAGCCTCCGAAAAGTGATGACGCACCACAAGAATCAGCCCATGCTTGCATATATTCTCAGAAAGGTTTCAATATATGCGATTGAGCTTTTGAGTATGGAACTAAAACGTAAGGAAGACGGGTTGAGAGCCTACGGTGCAAGCTGTGGTTGCCAACTTTTTACCAGCTGTGGTTTGCCATGTGCCTGTCGTTTGGAAAAGTTGGAAAATAACGGTAATTAATATTTTTTACCTTTCTCGTTATGATTTTGCCACCTAATTTGTTTTCATCCACAGGTCAGCAACTCTGGATCACACACATAGACGTGTTATGGAAGAAGCTTGACTTCAAGCCTGCAAGGAATAACATAGAGGATATCAATGTAGACGCGGAATTTGAAAAATTGAAACAACATATCGATCCAACACCCCCTGAAGTGAAAAGGAGCTTCTTTGAAAAGTTTCAGCAAATCCTCAATCCAGGGAACAATGACAAAAAACCTCCTGCTGTTCTGAAGAAAACTCGTGGTCACCCAACATTGAAAACGCAGGAACAAAGAAACGTTGAAGCCGCTAGAAAAAGCTCGTACATTCTGTCGGAAGAAACTTGGGTCGAGGCCTCAGACGATCTTCCCCGTCACAGCTCGTGCATATCACCCGAAGATTCTAGAAGACAAAAGAAATACAAACCGCTCAACCTACACCCTGATTTCCCGATGATCAAGCTCGGTCCTAAGACGGATATAGCGATCCACAACTACGCATCTCAGATTCCCAAAGTGATCCATCCATACATCGTTAGAATAAAGGACGTGAAACCAGATGGTCATTGTGGGTTTCGATCAGTGGCTGTTGGGTTAGGAGTGAAACAAAATTCATATTTGATGATCCAGAAACAACTTATAATGGAGTTACGTATGAACGAATCGCTTTGGAGGCAGGTTTTCGATCCGGAAAACATAGGACATTATGATGCGCTGGTTAGACGGATCGATTTCAAGGGGGTGGGACGAGCAGGTATCGAAAATTACATGACGACGCCTGAGACGGGGTTTCTTATTGCCCAACGATACGGTGTGATTGTTCACACCTTCGACATTCGTGGGAGCTGTACAATTTTCCCTCTGCTGGGCGGGCCAAACGAAGCTACGAAGCTGAGCAACCTCACCTTGTGGTTGCGGTTGTGTTCGTCGATGATGGTCATTTCATACATGTAGAGCTTGGAGGTTGTTATCCAATGCCTCCCCAAACCTACTCTGGACAGCAAACAGAACAGAGCGTGCAGCAGCCTGGCATACATTATACAGGGATCAGATCAACGCGTACGAAATGCTTACGTATCGTCCCCCTGACCTTAATGTAACCCCATATGTTGAAGATGTATCTTAAATGTGTTTAATAATAATCACGTTTGTGTTTGTTCAATATATGCGTTACATCACGTTAAAAACTGAATGTCACCGACACGACCCAATCAGATTAAATACGCACTTGTACGACCCAAAATGACAATATACATCATAATACTACAATTAGTGAAAAAATACGTCATGTACATGTACGGTAGGCGGCTGATACACATAACACTACTCATAGGAGTACTTGTGCTTTCAAACCAAAATGATACGATATAATGGAATAAGACATCACACGTAACCGATTTGATCCGGAACTTGCAGTATAGTCCATATATATTAAAAAATGATGTATAATGGAAAAAGCATAAAATTTACACTATTATCGACGCGTTTATGAATTAAAAACCATTTTAAAAAATTTAAAAAAGGCTCAAAGCGCCCCGCTTTGACCTAAGAGGGCCTCTTTGCCCTTAAACATGAACCGAAGCGCCGCGCTTTGGCCATAGCGGGGCGCTTCGGTCCATCGTTTAAGCTAAAGCGGGGCAGTTTCTCCCCCATTTCAACCACAAACACAAACACACACACAAAGGTGCGATTACACACACTTGAGCCGGAGATCTTCGTTTTCAAGCTTTCAACCGCTAAAAGGTAAGATCGAACACCCTTAATCGTTTTGGTTAAATGTACATGTTCAGATTTGTTTTGATTGGGTGGGTTTTGATGATCCAGCTGGGTCTGTTCTTCAAAACGAATAACCAAAGCGTCGCGCCGAGGCCAAAGCGGGGCGCTTTGGTTCATGTTTAATTTTTTTTAATTATTTATTATTTGTTTAATATTATTTGTTTAATATTATTTGTTTATTATTTAAATTGTTTAATAATATTATTTGTTTATTATTTTATATTTAATATTATTTGTTTATTTAAATTGTTTAATAATATTATTTGTTTATTATCTTTTATTTAAATTGTTTAATAATATTATTTGTTTATTTAATATTATTTGTTTATTTAAATTATTTGTTTATTATCTTTTATTTAAATTGTTTAATAATATTCTTTGTTTATTTAATATTATTTGTTTATTTAAATTGTTTAATAATATTATTTGTTTATTATCTTTTATTTAAATTGTTTAATAATATTATCTGTTTATTATCTTTTATTTAAATTGTTTAATAATATTATTTATTTATTATCTTTTAAATGTGCAGGGATGGATTCCTCCGATAACGAGATTGAGCATATGGAGGCTGAGGGAGAGGTGGGAGAGGTGGGAGAGGAGGGAGAGGAGGTATGTCCGTACCTGCAGTTTCCGCACGGGTCACGGGCGAGGAGGAGATGCGCTAGGTTGCGCACCATGGAGATTGGGGGGCATGTAGAGATAGACTGGGAGCTGTTGGAGACCGTGGGAGAGGCTGCGCGGACGCGTGATATACTTGGACTAGATACTCCTTGGTCGCGCCTCTTTTTGACAGCGATGGAGGACTCGTACCGTGAGCTTATGGTCGAGTTTCTTTCTACGTTTACATACGCGCCGCATCCGGCGGATTACGTGGAGGACCCGGATTTTCCAGTCCACGAGGTTACATTCCGTCTTGCCGGTCAGCAGTTTATCATGAGTGTGCAGGAGTTTGCTGTCCATACAGGTTTGTACACAGAGCCCGAGCTTGATACTGATTTATATACGCAGGGGGTTAGGCAGATGGACAGGCAGACGCTTATTAGTTTCTGGAGGGCCATTTCCAGGGTTCCCTTTGAGAAATCCTGGCAAAAGGCCACCACTATTAGAGACCCCTTGTACCGATACCTACACCATATTATCGGGTCATCTATCGTGTCGTGGGGTACCAGCAGGGAGAAGGTCAACCTCAGTGACCTTTTCTTTCTATACTGCCTACTTCGCGGCCAGACCTGCGATTTAGCAGGCTGTCTGGCAGATTACTTTGCCACATCATACCACCGGCAGCTCCGCGGGAAGCTGCACGGTGGCTCATACATCACCGCCATTGCACGCTCGCTAGGGATCGTGCCTGAGAGTGATCCGGAGCTGTCTGTGCCGATCCCGTCGACGACGTTGGGCCGCGCGTCAGTATCTAGCATGCAGATCATCCGTGTCTTTGATGTTGGTCTGAGGTTCAAGGGTCGTGACGGGCTGATTTGGTAGCCGGAGGTGTTGTCGGAGGTCATCCCGGTTGTTATTGAGGTGAAGCCTGGAGTGTTAGCCCCTCCTCATGTTCAGGAGGCCGCTCGACAGGCTCAGCTACAGGCTCTGGGCCTCGATCAGTCTCAGGGCGAGCCTCAGGCTCAGGCTCAGCCTCAGGCTCAGCCTCAGGCTCAAACTCAGCCTGTATTCGAGGATCTGGCTCAGGAGGAGCATGTCGAGGAGATCCCGGTACCACCAGTTCAGCCAGCTCCTGAGCCGCCACAGTACCCGCAGCACGTTTACGCCGACCTGCCTCCGGCAGCGCGTGAGGTGGCTCGGGACTTCGACCGGCGCCTCAGACGCCAGGGCGCACACATTGACTGGATCGTTGAGACGCTCGTTGCTCTACGAGAGCTCGCTGGGTTGCCTCCACTTCCCCTCCCACCGTCCCCACCGCACGAGGATTAGTACCTTAGTTTGTTTGTTTAGTGTTTTGTTATGTATTATGTACTCAGTTGTACCTTTTTGTTTTGTATGTACAAACTGATATATATATATATATATATATATATATATATATATATATAGCAGTTAATCTTCTATTTATATCACGTTGGTTTTGGATTGTTTACGTTTAATTCTTATGGCTTTCTGTACATTTTATTTAACGTGTTCGTTTAATTTAACAAAATAAACTACGTTAAGAACTTATATTATATACGTTCTATAAAAATAATGACGTAATGACGTAATTATAAAACAACTATGAATTATATGTAATAAAACTCAAATAAAAATTTTTCCTCCAAAAATCCCTACCAAACTAATCCAACCAAAAATCCCTACCAAACTAACCCACATCCCACCTGTTTCCAAAAAAAAACATCCAAAGCGCCGCGCTATGGCCAAAGCGGGGCGCTTTGGTCTTGGTCAACAGACAAGGACTGACAGAAGTCAGTCCTTGTCTGTTGACTAAGACCAAAGCGCCCCGCTTTGGCCATAGCGCGGCGCTTTGGATGTGCAAAAAGACAAATGGCGTGTGCGAATAGACCAGGCCCCCTAAAATTGTTAATAGCCGTCATCCCCAATCTATGTCTCTCTCTCTCTCTCTACATGAACACCAAGAGCAACCCTAATACTCAAAAATTTCAGCAGCCGCCATATGCTTATATGTCCTCAACGAAAAAGAAAAACAAATCAATCTTCTTCTAATCCTTTCTCTCTCAACACAAAACAAACATTCACAATCTCAGACTTGATCAAACCAATGGGTGTAAACTGATTTTCCGGTAGTTATAGCTGAAGGTGTATGGCGGTGAACGGAGGTGGTTCGGAGTTGGAAACGACGGCGGAGTCTTTCGAGGGTGAAAGTGGTGGTGACGGAGTCTCTGTTGAAAGTGGTGGTGAAAGAGGTGAATCGGAGGAGGGTGGGTGCGGTGCTTGAAAGGGTAGTAGTGTTGAGAGGTTTAGGTGAACGGTGGGTTGTGGCTCGAGGTTGTCGTAGGTGGTGAATCGGTGGGATGGTGAAGGTTTATGGTTGTAGTAGGGTGACCGGAGGTGACGGTGGTTATGGCGGTGGAGGTTAGAGGTGGTGGCTGCTCCGGAGGAGTTGGTCGGAAGTGGTGGCTCGGTGACCAGAGGTAGGGGTGAGGTTGTAGGTTCGAATGGTTGTGAGGCGGTTTGATGATGGTGTGTCGGAGACGGTGATTTCCGGCAGAAGCAACAAAGAACAAAACAGAAGACCCTTTTTTTTGTTTTTTTTAATAAAAATTTCCTTTTTCTACTCCTTTCTTTGGTACATTAAATTCGCCGGCTGTTATAAAACCACCGGAATAACGACTCCGGAAAACGTGACTTACCGGCGTATTTAATACGTCGGAGAACTTGAACTCGCGTTCAAGATTTAATTTCACTGGAAAAGTTCGCCGGAAAAGTTAATTTCGCCGGAAAATTGCCGGAAAACCCAAATTCGCCGGAACTTTCAATAAAAACGCTATATTCAAAATAAAATCGCTGTATTCATAAAAAAACCGCCCAGAAACTTCAAAAACTCATCTAAAACCTTCTGATTTGAGCCGAAACCTCTTTAAATGATATAAAATCACTATGAATCTTTCAAATAATACAAGTCTCAACTCTCAATCAGCAAACAAACATACTAGACCATTTAAAATCAAGATTTTTTTGAAGAAAAAGTTGAATAAAATCAAAAACCCTAAAAGTTTCAAAACTTTTCAAATAAAAATCAGATTTTTATGATGAATTTGGAGATTGTTGAATCCCAAATTCGAGTACCAAGCTCTGATACCAAATTGTAGGATCAAATCGAGCCAAAATCTGATTTTGTATAATAAATCAAGATGAACACACCAAAAATATAGCAATAAAACCCTTGAAAAGATTTGCAAATGTTGAATACAATTTAGCCCCTCAAATCTCTCACTAAGTGTGTTAGCCAAAACCCTAATCATCTCATTTTCTATTTATAGCCTAAACACACTTAGGCTATTTACATTTAAGTCCCTAGGGTTAATAACTTGCCAAAACTAGTAATTAACATGAAAACTAATTAAATGAGCTAATAATGATATTTTGTCTAAACAAAATATATTTAATTATCCAAAGCAATAAAACTGTCATATCTCGAACTTCCACGCGCCATATCATTCTTCGATCTTCTCGTGTCGACTTGCCCGTTAACTTTGACTTGTTGGCGTTGACTTTGTTGACTTGATTCGTTGATAACATTAGACTACATGTTTTAGACCCAACAATTTCAAAAACTTGGTTTTTCTTCCCAACTCTCCCGTTTCTTCTATGGTTTTCATACCCTTTCCCGGATTTGACCCAACGCATCTTTACCAGCCGATCCCTATCCTTAAAACCACTTGTAATGATTCCACCTGGAAAAACAAGTTCTTCTTCGTTAGAAGGGACTCAATCCCTGATGGGGATTATTTACCCTTGAAATGGGTTCTGAAGGGTAGGATATAGGATCCTCAGATATCCTCGCTTATGCATTATATCAATACGAATTACAGTGAACGGAGGGAAGAAATTAGGGTTTAATAAAGAATCAGGGCTACAAACGACATTTCACACAAATACTAACGGTGGATGTAATGGAGAGTTGACAGAGGGGATGGATTGATGTGATTTGGAAATGCTAGGGACTCGACCTTATACTTTTTAGAAATAGAGAATCAAAGTGTCATTTTCCCCATACCATATGAACTAAAACTCGAGTTTACTCAACAAAGTCACATGCATATTTTTATTATCAAGTAGTGTCTATCAAAATTATACACTCTGATTCACTAGACAATGTTCATCGGCAACAATAGTCGCACGCCACTTCTTTTCTTGGAATTTGGCATGAGTACTATTGTGACTGCCTCCACAAAACTAGGTAACAAATTGAGCTCTAATTTTGGTGGGAACAACTTTGAGTGTTGATCACATCAAATATGATATGTGTGTGACTTTTGATTCTATGCAGTACTTCTTTCTTGCTGGTGATTGTAGGTTAAATAGTCTAACGTGTCAAATATCTAGGCAATTGGGTTTACAAACTCCATTTGTGATAGGCTTGGTGGATGTTCCTCTCGATGTGTCAAAATTCATGATGGTTGGTAAAAAAAGTACTGATTTTATTAATTTGGATAGAATTTTGGTTTCTATGGATTTTGGTAATACTACTGGGTCCTTAGCAGGAGTCATTTTCAAGGAAACGATTTCGGACCATTGACCCATCCTTCTACATGAGGCGATGACCATTTTTGGTCAGTTCTTCAATGCATGGGTGGAGACAGAAAGATTTAAAGAATTGTTGGAAAACTAAAGAAAAGGTAAGAAATTAGAAGGTGAGATGAAAATGTGGAGCAGTCAGAGAGTTTAAGTTGAAAAGCTTTTCATGAATGATTTTGCGAGACAAAATTGAAAAATCGGAATATCTTTTAGAGGCGGGTGTTGGCTGGGATTCAATTTGTGGAGATATATTATCTGAATCTCTAATTCGAAAGTTACAATAGATACGTGACTATCAGAAAAGTTAAGTTACAACTTATAAGAGATAAATCAGTTTCTTATGATTGAATATTGACTGTTAATGTAGATCTCGTTGATGTAATTGCTAGTCGATGATTAGGGTTCATGTAAAGTTTGAATGTGTTACCGACTTGATCTTGCAACTGTTGTGGAATTGTTGGGTGCTATGTTTACGAGAAACAAGGGGAAGGGTTGACCTGGTCAACCGCACACCCGAGCCACACACTAGCTAGACCAAGTGCATCGCACACTAATACATCACACATTCTTGAATTGCATGCCATGCTTGTACTGTACATTAAATTAAACACATCACACACTGAACTTTGAGTCGCACACCTTTAGTCATGTTGCACACTCCTTTGGGTCGGGCGGCATTATTGGGCCAAACACTTGTGACTAATCGCACACTTGTATGGTGGGCCGAAGATTGTTAGGCCACACAATTTGAGGTCGCACACTTGAAGCAAGGCCGCACACTTGGTGTATGGGCTGTCCTCCAGTGGGCCGCACACCCGACATATGGGTTTACATTATTTTGGGTCGCACACGGGGTGGCATGCATTGTTAATAAGTCGCGCAATAGAAACTTGGTCGCACACTTACTTGAATATATACGTGCTTAGGTTATGCAGTGTTAATTGACCGATATGATGTATGACCAACGGTATGATTCGGATGATGAATGATAGGAACGGGTAGATGGTTGGTTGAAACACGAACTTGTGATGTGAACTTGTAAGTGAACCAAGTACCTGCTATGTGATTACATGATGACAACTGGCTGTTATGTTGCATGATTAACTGTTATGACTCGTAGAACAAGTGTGTTTCTTGTACGTTACTTGCGTTGTGTAAATGAGAAATACGTGATTTATGCGCATACAAAACTGATTGTCTTTGGTAACCACGGCAGGGTTTGGTTGACCAACTTGGAACGGGTAACATAACATACCGAGCAATCTAAGGTGAGTTCACTACTCTATGAGCATGCGTCCCGGTGGGTGGGACATACAAACTGGTATTCCTGAGTGGAATACGTCTTTTCTGGGTTAAACTGGGATGTTGGATAATACACTCAGTCCTATCATCTTAAGTCCCATCTTAACGGGGTATTAGTTGATAGCATTGTTTAGCTTGGCAACCTCACAACGTACCTGAGAGGACGGGCGTGAACTAATGACCATGACCACATGACCAATGTTTGATAGGGCATTGGGGACGGGCAAACAAACTGATGTCATCTTGCGGTATCGAGTTATTATCAACATGCTTTTAAACTGAACTAAACCTTTGGTAACAAAACACGTAACATGATTTTGGGTAAACAAAACTGTGAACTCGCCAGCTTTATGCTGATACACTTGTCTGCATGCTTGCAGGTTATTAGATATTTGGATGTGGAACTTGCGGTCTGGGAGCGCTGGAGTGGTAATGGGTCGAGATACTTGGAAACACGAACAAGACTAAATGGTTACATACACTTGGCTTGAATTGATTAAAATTGAATATTGCTTCCGCTGAACATGTTGAGTTATAACTAATGTTATGTAATACTTTATTATAATGAATGAAAACTTTTATTTGAAGTTTTTGCTATCAGTTCAATGGAATTGGTGGCTAGATCCTGGTACGTCACACCCCTCGCGGGGGTTTCCGCTTGTGGTATTTTTGGGGGTGTCACACCTAGCCTCCTCAAGATGTAAAATAAGATGTAAAATAAGGTGTAACAAAAAATTAGAAATCAAGATGGATTCAGTTTTAAAATGTAAGAAGAAATATAAAATTTAGAACAATATTGAATTACCTTGCATAATGTAAGACAACGGAGTTCTTAAATCTGAAACATTTTTGGAAAAAAGAAATTCATCACTCTTTTCAATGTTTTACACAATACTATATATGATAAAACAAAAGAAGAAGCACACTTACAATCATTAGTGACGCCATTCTTTGGACGTTCGGAAGAAGATGAAGATACTTGTTTCAACCTTTTATGCATTTTCTAATCACCACAGATAACTACAACGAACCAACATACCACACAGTTATAATTATAGCATCAAAACTTTTATCGTGTAAAAACATTATTAAAATTAACATAGGTTTATCATCAACGGCAAACATTAAATACGTAAAAGTTATAGTACAATACATGAAAACTTACTGGAAATGTAAAGAGTGATGAAAAAAATATATGACAACGTAGAAGAAGTCAGAACGCAGATTCAAGGAACCTTCAAGATGTTGCAAAAGTGTGTAAAGTATTTGTATTTATAGACATAAGATATTAATGGAATAAATAATAAACATTTTACAAATCAATTACAATCAAATTAATGCTCTAAATTATAGAAAGGAAGTTATATTTAGAAAGATTGCAAAATTTTCGAAATGGGTGAATATTACACTTGACTTTCTATAATTATGATATTTATAAAATAAATATACAATTGTAACTGAATTGTAGAAAAATTTTTAAAGAAATGATTAATGTTCATTTCATGAAAAGTACTTAAGGATAAGAATGATATGAAATTTTCATTTTTGTATTTTTTATTTTATCATATGATTAAATTAAGAAACAATAAATGTAATCTCATAAAATAAGAAACATAACTAAACATAATTTCCAACCGAACACCAAAATAGATAACTCAAAATGTCATATTAAATAGAGAAACCATATAAATGTTTTTAAACACCCAAAAAAAAAAAAACTCAAAGCAAGCACTCCAATAATAAAGCAAATGTTTGTTATTGTAACCATCAGTTGCAAATCTCATTTATCAATTCTTGCCTACATCTTCGTCAAGACAATTGTTCTCAACACTCATGCGAGGTTTACTTGCTGATGAACCCAAGCCCTCTTCAATCGCATACACATCACCAAGGTTACGCTTCAACTCAGCTGATGATTGCTTCACGTCAGCCACATAATCCTTTGAAACAGGTATACAGTTATCACCAGTGTAAGAAACACCATCCTTAAAAAAATTAAAAAAAAATTAAAAAAAATTAAAAACACAACATTTATAAGAATATATCGTTATATTTTTAAAAGTTAAACCTTTGCGCTTTCACCACTAGCAGATTGGAACTCTGACTGACTCATACCAAATGAATCAGAAACATCAAGCTATAAAAAAAAATCAAAATCATAAGAAAATTGGTATAACCCTCATTTAAAGGAATAAATAAGTGTAAATTATTTAATATAATACTCGCTTACTTGATCAATTTTTCATTTTTTGTTGTGCTCATCCAAGATGTCAACATCATTGGTAACAACTGATATTCCATAATTCTCGACAGCATTCACAATATTAAAGTCTGATACTTTGATCACGAAAGCACACTTTTGGTTAACCAATGTTTCAAATTCAACAGGGTATTCTCTTGGAAGCTCATCAGTCTTGAGTAACTATATTAACAAAATCTCATGTGTGGTTAGAATCTACATATACAAAAGCTAATTGAATTAATTATAACATAGTATTAAATAAAACCTCATCCTGAATTTCTAAAAGTTCCTTTGTAGTTTTCCCAACAAACTTCAGCGCCTCATGGTCAAACAATGTAAGTGTCATCGTACCGGTTGAATCTTGAACCTGAATTGGTATTTTAAACCTTAAAAGTGTATTTACATAATTAACAAACATAGACGAATAGATAATATAAACAACGTTACTTGTTGAATCAACAATAATAGAATTTTGAATAACAAACACTTTACCTGGATAGCGGGAAAACTTCTTTTCCTTGACACTCCTTGTTGGAACATTGATATACCTTCTCATCTCTAACATCACTTGTTCCATCTTCCTTATTATAAGTTTCAGACTTTTGCTTAACTTTGGACTTGCAATGGTTACACCCATCATAATACCACATCTTATCTTAAACGATTGCTACAATAGTTCCAACAATAACCACTTTTTTGACTGTTTAAAGAATTAAAGAAATAAAAGTTTATTAAAATTATGTTAATAGTTCAAATATAAAATATCAAATGTTAAGGAAAACCTCTATGATTGAGCCAAGATAAGCAATTGCTGAAAAAACATTGTTGTTCAAAAAAATTCATCTTCAATAGAACATATCATATATGACCCAACATGGCTACTTGACTCGGTTGAAGCAGCAAGTTTTGCAAGAAACCTACAAAAAAATTAGAAGAAACCATAATGTGTAATAACCAAAATAATACAAACAAAAAATAAAGTAGATAGAATTACAAAAATATAAATAAATAATTTGCTCACTTTTCCTTGAATGATAGCATCTCATCAAAACTGTCATTAATGAAAAGTCGTGAACCATCAAAATTATTAGAAATTCCCCATTTACCTATTTTTTTAAGTGAAAAAAAACAATATATCAGAAATCTTAAACGGAAAAATTGTTGTATACAAAATAACATAGAAATCTATCTATATTGTATAGTATAAATTGGAGTAAATTGCTACTTTAGTCTCTGAGTTTTTGTCCAAATTGCCATTTTAGTCTAAATAGTTTTTTCTCCTCTGGGTCCCTGACTTTTCCTTTTTCTTGCCATTTTGATCACATTGCCTAACTTAGTCTAAAAACCAGTTTATAATCAGGGGTATTTTTGGCATTAAATTATTATGTGGTTTATAAATTATGTTGTAAGCTACCCCTGGTTATCACTACACAACAGTTATGCCAAAAATACCCCTGGTTATAACCAGATTTTTAGACTGAGTTAGGCAATGTGATCAAAATGGCAAGAAAATGGAAAAGTCAGGGACCGAGAGGAGAAAAAAACTATTTGGATTAAAATGACAATTTGGACCAAACCTCAAGGACTAAAATGTCAATTTACTCTATAAATTGTGTAATTAATAAAATACCTTTGTAGGTCTTAACAGCACCAAAATGGACAGCAAGGACAACATGCACTTCATGATTTTTTCTAACCACGTAAGAATACATATCCTAAGCGTAATCATCCCAAAGGGTTAAATCAGCCTGAACATCTCTACAATAGCATATAATAAAATAATTTAAGTTTAACAACATTTTGTAAAAACTATAACATACAATGAAAAAAAATAAACTACAAAATAAAACTATATTACTCGAGATTTTGAAGCTTGAGATTGAGGCGTTTCCGTTTACTACCATCTTTTTTGTTAATGTCCTCAATCTTATAACAAACAAACGCGTAACCAATGAAATCTAATAGTAAAACAAAAAACATGTGAGTATATAAGTACACATAAACTACGTGGAAAAAATCTTGTTGTATAAAAATTTTGTAAAAATTAACAAACCTATTGTTGTACCCTCCTTGATCCTCTGTGAAACAACATCCTTGAAATCAACAAAATCCAAAACAAATTGTGGCCCTTCCCATTTACTGCACTTTTTCACAAATGTATGGTAGTAAAAAGATCGCTTCTAATTGTTAGGAACAATCTTGAATGCTGCAGTGTTCGTGGCAACAGATGGCCTTTTTATAATAAGGCATTCATCGACATTTAGATGTCTCTCAAACTTTGAAAATAGCTTATGTAAGCAAGAAACTTGAATCTTGGTACCCTGTGAATAAATAAATAATAACATGCAAAGGAAATGTTATAATGCACTCACCATCAGTATCATTAAACGAAATAAGATTTATGGTATTGTCAATACATAACAAATATAATACATTTTCCAAAACGAAATAAATCAAGAAATTACCATTTCATTCATCAGTATCATATCAACACAATATGTCTCTCTTTCATTACCTCTCATCTTCTTCCTCCACAAACTAACAATCTTAACCTTGATAGTGTAGTTTGTACTAAGAGCATCAATATCATTCAACAAAGTAATTTCAGCTTAGTTTTTCATTGTAGCTACCAAGGCAACAAAAAAATTAATAGTTTTTCATTATAGCTACCAAGGCAACAAAAAAATTAATAGACTGTGAAAAAAGAAATAATATGACTTTAAAAAACATATTTTACCTATCCAAAGTGCCTTAACCAAAGAGAAGTTAATTTTTGAAACGAAATAAAGAATGAAGAACAAATGACCATCTATTTATATAAAAATAACAAATATATATTTTTAGTAATATTATGTCAAATTCAAATCACAAAAAAACGATTTTAAAACTATCATAAGTAAATAAACTGTATAATTATAATTATATAACATAAATTAACATAAATACAAATTTATAAAAAGACAAACTGTATAATCATATAACTAATCATATTCATGTAATCATACAAATAAAAATAAAGGGTTGACTTTACAAATTAATTATTATTATAATAACAATTAACAACATATCAAGTAATGGAAGAATATAATCAATGTATTATAATATAATAATAATAACAATTAACAACATATCAAGTTTGCATAGCGTACATAGTTTCAGGAAGGTAATATTAATGTAATATTCAGGATGTGATAGTAAAGTAAACGTTATTTTGAGAGTTGAGACAACTAAAATGCAAAGGTTGAGATTTAATTTAGAAGGAACCCTCTTATTTTATAAGGAATCAGTAACAAGTCCCCCACATCAACTAATTATTACTTTTTGAAAGTCGAAGAGAGCCCGGCTACCCGGATAAACTTATAGGCAAATAGCCACCACCACCTGTGATCGCAAACAGCGCTGTTGACGCGGCTCGACTAACCAATTTCAAGGGAAACACACCGTCCGAAAGCCCAATGTGGTAAAACTTCTGGTTCTCGCATAACATTTTGTCACGAACGAGACTCCGACCGGCAACCTCACCTAAAGAAAGTCATCCAGATACCACTAGCCTCTTTGGTACAATGGTACATCAAATAATTATTAAGGGGGTTTGTCAGTCACATTTTAAGTAAAATTAATCTTCAGGTGGATAAATAATACAACAGAAGTCATGGATTTCATACTTATTTTCGGTCTGATTTTGACATTCCTTAGATTTAATCGCAACTCAAACCCTTGGTGACGGTTTGTGCTTTAGGGTAGAGGTGTACAAATCGGTTTTTTTTGAAAACCGGTTACGGTTATTAACCGGACCGGTTTTTTTCGTTCAAAACAAAAACCGGTTTTTTTAATAACCGGTTTCGGTTACTAACCGGTTTTTCAAGTCCAAAACACTAACCGGTGTAACCGGTTGGGACCGGTTATTAACCGGTTTTTTTTTCAAAAAAACCGGTTTTTTACCGGTTTTAACCGGTTTTTTTCAAACCGGTTTCGGTTAGTAACCGGTTTTTGGGATCAATAATAGTAACCGGTCACCAACCGGCGGTTCGGTTATAAAACCGGACCGGTTATAAAAAAACCGGTTAAAAAAAACTGGTTTCGGTTTTTTTTTCGGTTTCGGTTCTAAAACCGGATTTTTTGTACACCTCTACTTTAGGGTGGAGGGTATAGTCAAACACCTTAGGGTGTTTGAGTGAAATTCTACCCAATAATATTATGCCATGTCAACTCCCCATTCCACTCCCCATTTTGCACTCAATCAGGGGGTATAATCAAACACCCTAGTGTGTTTGAGTAGGTTAGGGATGGCAATGGGTCGGGTTTGGGATGGGTTTAGGTAATCCCAAACCCAAACCCGGTTAGATAAGCTTGTCCCAAACCCGTCCCAAAACCCGTCGGGTTTCTAGCGGGTAAATACCCATCGGGTATCGGGTATACCCGCGGGTTTCGGGTAAACCCGTTAATTTAAAAAGATTACTCGTTACTTACAATTATTAACAATTCGAAATTTATACATAAAATAATGAAAATTAACGTAAATTTATATTTTTAAGAGCATATATATATTTTTAAAATTTGTCGTAACTCTATATGCTAATATCTATAAAAAAATATTTATACGACATCTAATATAGTTTTTTTAATGATTTATGCACTTATTAGAATATTAGTCGAATTTAGTTAAACCGCATATGTTGTTTCTAATATGATCCACGTGGAAATTCACACTTACCTGCATAACCGAACCTTCAACAACACACAACTTCAGTTTGATACATAAAACTGAGAAAATATAAAAAGTATTTTGTTATTATATAACAAATGATGACTACATAATTAATAAAATTTAATAACATAAAACACACCAATATTATAAAGATTATAATCAAATAAAACACACAATATACATCAAAATTATTCCTCTATCAATTTTTTTTTTTGTGAATTAGTAAACAAATCAATTTAAGTACCATATTTATATTATATAACAATATAACTTCAAATATTGTTTAACACGTTTTATGAAAATGACGATATAAATATTCCCAAAATTAAAATTGGCATAAATCAAATTATCATTGTTTCCTTATTGGTTTGAAATAGATGGAAATTTCCTAAAATATAATAAGTTAATAAAAAAATATATACATTTATAAAGCAATTACCATAAAAGTTAAAAAATATTAAGTTTAAAAAACGATATTCCCAAAAATAAGTTGACATAAATCAATTATCATTGTTTCCTTATTGGTTTGAAATAGATGGACAAATAGTATTTGACGTGTTAACTGGTTGTTTATAAACTTGATATACCAAATAAAATTTTAGTGTTTAAACAATAACTATAACACACCAATAGTGAAACATATTTTTTTAACATTAATAAAGCATAGAACATAATTATTCGTGTCACGGCTCCCCGACCCACCCTGGACGGAGTCGGGGGCCGCGAGGCAGTTCCCAGTGGTACCCGTGGTATTTTTATGTGACAGCATAAGTCTTTTATTACATGATCTTTTCACCGTAAAATGCTCGTTTAATATATTACACAAAGTTTAGGGGATAAATCCCATAATTTACAATAAGTTGATTTCACACAGAAATCTTTATTTTCCAAAACATGTTTTATTGATTTATTCACACTGATCCACTTCTCTGAGCTTGTAGTGCTTTACTGCACTTTTCCTGGATCACACAGATCACCTGAAACATGTTTGAAAAAGGTTTTGTCAGCGGGGAAATACTGAGTGAATCATTCTGTTTTCTAAAACGACCCGTTAGTTATAAATTACAGTATTAAGGGGAATTACAATGTTTTTATCAACCAATTATCAAGAATAGGTATTTGTCACTCGACCGGATCTGTGACTGTGGTCATACCACTATTGGGTCCCTTCGCCCCTAATAGTGACGAGTATCAAGGCTCACTCACCTAGAGTGATAAAAATAGTAATGTGCACACTACCCCACATACCGACTGTAATTTGGTGATTACAAAGACTTAATCCCTGTAATTATAACCTTGAAAACAATTTAGGGTTTTTGTAATACTTACTCACAAACTGTGAGAAAACAATTTAAAAAGAAGAATGACTCACATTGCAGATTAACGAGCAATAGATAAGCCTACTGATTATCCTTGATTAACCTAGTTTAACACAATGCACACACAGACAGGTTAGTAACTAATACAGCAGTTACGTCAATTCACGAGATTAAACCCTCACAACGATTAATCAGTGCAATACTCGATAATTCAGTCGGATTCACAACGAATAACAGAGCATAGTCCGAATTCGAACAACACTCTAATATTCAAGTCGAAATCATGACGAATAATCAAAGTACGAGCTCAATTGAGCAGCACCCGGACTATCGTTGGATAGTTATAATCGATCGGACGTTGAATCGTAATAGCGATCGAGTTATTACCCTGATTGCGGCAGCGTTTCGTGATCGTGTGTGTGTGTGTTTAGACTGATTTCGGAATAACTGAACGTCCACAGAGAATTTGTGAAACGTTTTAGCACCCCAGTTTACATGCCAAGGTCGGCTATTTATAGCTAAAATTTCGACACGCTTACGGACCGTATACCTAACCCCTTACGGTCCGTAAGGGAACCTGGTCTGCTTACGGTCCGTAAGGACCAACCTTTACGGTCCGTAAAGGGTGCAGCCTACTTCCTAGCCTAGCTGAGTTCGGTTGTAGCCTTGGTGAATCAAAAATTTCAACCAATTAGCATCTAGCAACGATTTTAATTAGATAATTATCAATTAGGGTTTGCCCCCCTCGAGTTTTAGGGGCCCTGATCCTGATTCCGATTATTCCGGAAATTTCAGGGTTTATGCCAAATTACTTGGGTGTCTTAATTAGGGTTTTCTTATTGGATAATTATTAACCTAATTACCGGTTTTATTGACAGTTGTTACATCCTCCCCACCTTAAGAAAAATCTCGTCCTCGAGATTTACTGGAATAGATGAGGATATTTTCGCTTCATTTCGGATTCCAGCTCCCAAGTGTATTCTGGTCCTCTCTTTGAATTCCACTTGACTTTGACCAATACCAGTCTTTTATGCTTGAGGAATTTGACTTTTCGATCTTCAATTTCTAATGGTTTCTCTACGAATTTTAACTTTTCGTTTACCTCTACATCCTGTAGAGGGACTACCAGGGATTCGTCTGATAGACATTTCTTGAGATTGGATACATGAAATACATCATGTACTCCGGCTAATTCTTCTGGTAGTTGTAAACGATAAGCTACTGGTCCTATTCGTTGAATCACAGGGAATGGTCCAACGTATCTCGGACTTAGCTTTCCTTTCTTACCGAATCGTACTATACCTTTCCAAGGAGAAACTTTTAAAAGTACTTTATCTCCGACTTGAAATTCTAAAGGTTTGCGACGATTATCTGCATAGCTCTTCTGACGATCTCGAGCTGTTTTCAGTCTTTCTTGGATCTGGGTTATCTTGTCAGTAGTTTCTTGTACAATTTCTGGACCGGATAACTGACTTTCTCCGATTTCCGCCCAACATACGGGAGTTCTGCATTTGCGTCCATATAGTGCTTCGAATGGTGCAGCTTCGATGCTTGAATGATAACTATTGTTATAGGAGAATTCTATTAATGGTAAATGGCTATCCCAATTACCACCAAAGTCAATTACACATGCCCGGAGCATGTCTTCTAGAATTTGTATTGTCCTTTCACTCTGTCCGTCTGTTTGTGGATGATACGCAGTACTTAGATTTAATCGAGTTCCCATCGCTTTCTGAAAACTTTTCCAGAAATGAGAAGTAAATCGACTATCTCTATCCGATACAATGGAGAGCGGGACTCCATGTAAAGATACCACTTCGTCCACGTACAGCTGCGCTAATCTTTCCATGCTAAAGGTTTCTTTCATTGGTAAGAAATGAGCTGACTTGGTTAATCGGTCTACAATTATCCAAATTGCATCATTACCTCTTTTGGTTTTGGGTAACTTAGTAACAAAATCCATTGTTATGAGTTCCAATTTCCATACAGGCATTTCTAGTTGTTGAAGTAATCCTGAAGGTTTCTGGTGTTCCGCCTTAACTTGTGAACAAGTTAAACACTTGGATACGTATCCGGCTATATCCTTTTTCATTCCTATCCACCAGAAATTATTTCTTAAATCTTGGTACATCTTATTGTTTCCTGGGTGCATGGTATACCTAGATTTATGAGCTTCTTCTAAGATCTTATTTATTAACTCTCCTTGCTTAGGTACCCAAATTCGTTTCTTATGGAATTTCTAAATTCCATCATTTCCTTGTTCTAGTTCTTTTAGGTAACCTTTCATTCCTTCAGCATCATCTTTGATTGCTGTTTTCTGAACTTCTTTGATTTGTGCCATTAAATCTACTTGGAGATTTAATCTCAGAGCACGGACTCGTTTCGGTTTTTCAGGGTACTTGCGACTTAAGGCATCTGCGACTACATTTGCCTTTCCTTCGTGATATTGAATATCGCAGTCGTAATCGCTCAGCATCTCCATCCACCTTCTTTGCCTCATGTTTAATTCTTTTTGCCCGAATATATACCTTAAACTTTTATGATCTGTATAGACAGTAAACTTACTTCCATACAGATAATGTCTCCAGATTTTAAGGGCAAAGATTATGGCTCCTAATTCTAGATCATGAGTTGTATAATTCTCTTCGTACTTTTTCAATTGCCTAGAAGCATACGTAATTACCTTCTTGCGTTGCATCAACACACATCCATATCCTAATTTTGAAGCATCACAATATACTTCAAAGTCTTCTGTTCCTTCGGGTAAAGCTAAGATTGGTGCATTTGTCAACCTATGCTTTAAAACCTTAAAGGCTTCTTCTTGTCTAGGTCCCCATTCAAACTTAGCAGCTTTACAGGTTAACTTGGTTAAAGGTACGGCTATCTTAGAAAAATCTTTGATAAATCGTCTATAGTATCCAGCTAAGCCTAGAAAACTTCTTATCTCCATTGCGGTTTGTGGAACTTTCCATTTAGTAATTGCTTCTATCTTAGCAGGATCTACATGGATACCTTCGTGATTTACCACATGTCCTAAGAATTGTACTTCTTGCAGCCAAAATTCACATTTCGAGGATTTGGCATAAAGCCTTTCTTTTCTTAATAAAGTTAAAAGAACGTGTAAATGCTCACAATGTTCTTTTTGGCTTTTGGAGTAAATAAGTATATCGTCGATGAAAACGATTACAAATTTATCCAAGTATGGTTTACAGATTCGATTCATCATGTCCATGAATGCTGCTGGGGCATTCGTTAATCCAAAGGGCATGGCTGTAAACTCATAATGACCATACCTAGTTCTGAAAGCAGTTTTAAGTATGTCTTCTTCTTGTACTTTCAACTGATGGTATCCGGATCTTAAATCTATATTTGAGAAGTACCTAGCTCCTTGTAATTGATCAAAAAGATCATCAATCCTAGGTAATGGGTATCGATTCTTAATCGTAACTTTATTCAATTCGCTATAATCGATACACATTCTCATCGATCCATCTTTCTTTTTCACAAACAACACTGGTGCACCCCAAGGGGATGAACTAGGTTGTATGAATCCTTTGCTTAATAATTCATCTAATTGCTTTTTCAATTCTAGCATTTCGGTAGGTGCTAATCTATATGGTGCTTTAGCTATTGGTGCAGTACCTGGAATTAAATGGATTCTAAATTCTACTTCTCTATCAGGTGGTAATCCAGGTAATTCTTCTGGAAAAACGTCTGGGTATTCTGACACTACCGGAATGTCCTGAAGTTCTTTATCCTTAGTGTTAATGATTACTGAAATCATGTACACCATTTCCTGCTTTCTCGAATAACTGGCCAATTTCATTACAGAAATGAATTTCAGTGGCTTTCGAGGTTTATCTCCAGTAATTAAAATTACCTTTCCTGAAGGGGTTTGAATTTCTACGGCATTTTTATCACATAGGATTCGTGCATGGTTGGCTATTAACCACTCCATTCCTAATACTACATCGAATCCGGCTAAATTCATTGGTAACAGATTTGCAGAAAACTTATGGCCTAATAATTCTATTTTTCCTTCTTGCCAGACTTTATCTATTTTTACAGAATTTTCTTCTGCGGTTTCGACTGCGAAGATTTGCCTAAGAGTGGTTAAAGGTAGCTTAAGATCTTGACAAAATGAAGTATTGATAAAACTTTGGTTCGCACTAGAGTCAAATAATACTTTTGCAAACACATCATGTACTAGGAACGTACCAGCTATCACATCTGGAATGAGTTCGGCTTCTTGAGTGGTTAGCTGGAATGCACGCGCATTTCTCTTGGTTGCTCCTTCAGCTGGTTTGGCTTCGTTGGCTACAGGTTTAGCTAATTTAGGACATTCAAATTGGAAATGTCCCCTTTCTCTGTAATTATAGCAAATTCTGGTTTTCTTCCTGCAATCTTCTTCCCGATGTCCTTTGGTCTTGCAAAAATTGCAAACCATGTTGCATTGTCCATAATGCTTCTTTTTGCAAGTTTTGCAGAAGGGAGGTGATGAGGATTGCCCCGTTCCTCTTTTCTTGGTATTACCCACACGAAATTCTTGGGTAATCTTTTGGGCCAATTCCTTCTTACGATCTTCTTCTCTTGTGCGTACCAATTCATCTGTCAGGGTATTAGCTAATTCTACAGCATCGTCAATAGTACGAGGTCTCGCAGCTTTAACGATGTTTCGGATTTCACTAATTAACCCCCAGATGTAACGAGAAATAAGTACCGGTTCTGGCGAAGCCAGTGTTGGCACTACCCTTGCGTATTCAAAGAATGTCGAAGTATAGCCCCGTCAATCTACCCCTGTCATACGGTGACTTAGGAATTTGTTTGCCATCTGGTCTTTTTCATATTCAGGACAGAATTTTCTTTCTACAAGACTCTTAAATTCTTCCCAACTCATAGTATAGGCTATCCTTCTTCCTTTTGCCTGGAGGATCGTATTCCACCATTCTAGCGCTCCTTCTTTGAACAGATTTGATGCATACATCACCTGATCTTCTTCGGCACATTTGCTTATTGCAATCACTGCTTCGGTTTTCTCTAACCAACGCAGTGTTGCAGTTGCCCCTTTGTTACCTGCAAATTCAGTGGGTTTGCAAGCAAGAAACTCTTTGTAAGTGCAACCAGGCGTTGCAGCTTTTATCCTCTTAGGGAGTGGGGCCTGTTGCGGATCATGAGTGTCATGATTGCCGCCTCCATTTATGATGTTACTGCCGTTATCTTCTGGAATACGTTTACTAGGAATTAATTGTGGTTCGGCAGGTTTCTGAACAGCAGCCACAATTTCTGGAATAGCATGGGCTATTCCTTGGGCGATAAAGTGCTCGATATCTTGTCGAGTTATATATTGATCTTCCTGTTCTTGCTCAGATTGATTTACTTCATTAATTGGTTCATTGTTAGCGTTTTCCATCTGCTAATTAGTAGGAATTATTAGTGTCTAACTTATTAATAACAAAATTAGCACAGATAAACACATAATTTATTACAACATACAAGCATAACCAAAATTGTCGATTTCTCGACTTTCATTTTTGTTATTGTATATTGTATATGCCTCCATACACACCGTATCTTACAAAGTTTTATTGCCCATTTTACAGAATTAGTTTTACTATGTTAGTTATAATACAGACAAACTTTTTCCAGCCTTTCCTATCTTTTGGTTCACTGGCAGTTTCAGTAACGACGCTCCCTCTCGTCGTACTTCCAAGATAGTTGCTCCCCCATTTCCCTGATCCTATTACCTGTACCTATCAGTTCTTCACCGAACTGACGAAGTTCAGCTAGGTTTTCATTACTCATGGGAGGATTCGGGATTGGTTCTGGATCGAATTGTGGAAGGAAACTATAAGGACTATTGACTATGTTTTGGAATTGCCAGTCGTTTGTCCACCATTCCTCCAGTTCTCCTAGTGGTCGGGTGTGGATTAAAGGTTCAGGAATAGCTGGTGCTACGTTTAAGGGAAATTGAATTGTAGCCGGGTAAGGGTACAAGTTAGTGCGGATTGGGCTTATGACCTCACAGTTTTCTAAGAGACGGTCTATTTCGTCTTGGAACGTAATTTCTTCTGGTTGTTTAGAACTTTCGCCAATCTCTATTCCCTTTTGCTTAAGATCTATTCCTATTTCCTTTTCTGGTGGTTTCGAACTTTCTCCAGTTTCTATTTCCTTTCCCTTGCTCACGCTCACAGGATTTTCTATTTTAGGGAGTCTCCTAGTAGCTGGTTTCCTACGGCGTACTTTCCTCCACCCTACGTATCTTCTCTTCTTTTTAGGTTTGGCTTTTTCCAGCGGTGGAGCTTGGAATTCCACAGGTTCTTCTATGTCAGCGATGTAACCAGTAAAGTCGTAAGAGACTTCGATAGGCACTGGATATAAGTTGAGATTCTGAAATGCTTCCGATATCTCACTCATGCTGCATAGTATATATGCAAAATACAAGAATGCAATTGTTAAAACTTTGGAACAAAGTTTAACAAACAAACGCTAAAGTTTTATTACATACTAATTTACACAGAAGACAACAAAAATAAACACACTAGGGTTTTATTTATTTACTGGATAGTGACTTTTCTTACTAAACTTGATTTATTGGAAATTTAGAGGTTGGTATTTTCTGCTACAGTAGTTAGCATATAGAGATTTGCCCATTTCCCGTCTATTTTATCTTCCCAAGGTGCATTATTACCCAATTCTTGGACTTCTGGGTTAAACCTAACTCTCTTGGTTCGGGGTTTCTTTTTCTCCTGACTCTTTTTAAGTATCGAATCCCTTTTCTCTGGGGAAAGAGGATTCTCATAGTTTGCCTTGCGGACAAAGATTCCCTCTTCTAGGTTTACTGGGTTTTTAGAAGAAGATGCAACATCTAGTTTGTGGTAGATAGCAGACAGCTTTTGTTTACCCATACTGTAACTAACAAATAATCAGTTAATAAAACATATAATCACAGAATAACAACTAGTAGAATTAAGTATTTTGTAAGATACTTAATCTAGTATTAGGCTTAATCAGCGACTCGATCAGTGGCTCAATAGTTATTAATTATTAGCTCTGATACCACCTTCACTGTCACGGCTCCCCGACCCACCCTGGACGGAGTCGGGGGCCGCGAGGCAGTTCCCAGTGGTACCCGTGGTATTTTTATGCGACAGCGGAAGTCTTTTATTACAGGATCTTTTCACCGTAAAATGCTCGTTTAATATATTACACAAAGTTTAGGGGATAAATCCCATAATTTACAATAAGTTGATTTCACACAGAAATCTTTATTTTCCAAAACATGTTTTATTGATTTATTCACACTGAGCCACTTCTCTGAGCTTGTAGTGCTTTACTGCACTTTTCCTGGATCACACAGATCACCTGAAACATGTTTGAAAAAGGTTTTGTCAGCGGGGAAATACTGAGTGAATCATTCTGTTTTCTAAAACGACCCGTTAGTTATAAATTACAGTATTAAGGGGAATTACAATGTTTTTATCAACCAATTATCAAGAATAGGTATTTGTCACTCGACCGAATCTGTGACTGTGGTCATACCACTATTGGGTCCCGTCGCCCCTAATAGTGACGAGTATCAAGGCTCACTCACCTAGAGTGATAAAAATAGTAATGTGCACACTACCCCACATACCGACTGTAATTTGGTGATTACAAAGACTTAGTCCCTGTAATTATAACCTTGAAAACAATTTAGAGTTTTTGTAATACTTACTCACAAACTGTAAGAAAACAATTTAAAAAGAAGAATGACTCACATTGCAGATTAACGAGCAATAGATAAGCCTACTGATTATCCTTGATTAACCTAGTTTAACACAATGCACACACAGACAGGTTAGTAACTAATACAGCAGTTACGTCAATTCACGAGATTAAACCCTCACAACGATTAATCAGTGCAATACTCGATAATTCAGTCGGATTCACAACGAATAACAGAGCATAGTCCGAATTCGTACAGCACTCTAATATTCAAGTCGAAATCATGACGAATAATCAAAGTACGAGCTCAATTGAGCAGCACCCGGACTATCGTTGGATAGTTATAATCGATCGGACGTTGAATCTTAATAGCGATCGAGTTATTACCCTGATTGCGGCAGCGTTTCGTGATCGTGTGTGTGTGTTTAGACTGATTTCGGAATAACTGAACGTCCACAGAGAATTTATGAAACGTTTTAGCACCCCAGTTTACATGCCAAGGTCGGCTATTTATAGCTAAAATTTCGACACGCTTATGGACCGTATACCTAACCCCTTACGGTCCGTAAGGGAACCTGGTCTGCTTACGGTCCGTAAGGACCAACCTTTACGGTCCGTAAAGGGTGCAGCCTACTTCCTAGCCTAGCTGAGTTCGGTTGTAGCCTTGGTGAATCAAAAATTTCAACCAATCAGCATCTAGCAACAATTTTAATTAGATAATTATTAATTAGGGTTTGCCCCCCTCGAGTTTTAGGGGCCCTGATCCTGATTCCGATTATTCCGGAAATTTCAGGGTTTATGCCAAATTACTTGGGTGTCTTAATTAGGGTTTTCTTATTGGATAATTATTAACCTAATTACCGGTTTTATTGACAGTTGTTACAATTCGTATTGACCGAATATCGTTAAAGGTTCGGATGGTTGAGTGTAGGCATCGATACGATAACCAAAATAGATAGGATGTGGAAATAAATAAGACAAATATGCAAAGGGAATAATACCAAAATTCTGTTATCCATTAAAACCAACACTAAGAGCAAATTATCAACTTTCATACAAAAGAGCATTGTTTAAGGGCTAACTGTTCAAAAGGAAACAGAACCGACTATCCACCCTGGAGCATATCAACATCAATTATAAACTACCAAAATAATTGTCTAACCATCCCTCAGTAATACCCACCAAGGATCAAAAACCCAAACCAAACTACCACATTAACTGTTCAGGCTAAACCAACTAACAAAAACCACAATATCCAACAGTCACGCACGACCTCTTTTCTTTGTCGTCTTGTGTACAACTTTGGTCAACATCAAAAGCTGCGAAGACTTGACGTACTTAAAGAAAAGAGTGGCACCGAACTGGATGTGATTTGACTTCAAGAAAGCTGACCACTTGGTAAAACCATACATGTAACCATCTCCAGACTTCTCGGCTCTTGTGCTCATATTAGTTAGCTCACTTCTCAAGTTCTGGATCGTAACATCACGCAGGTTGTCAACAGAAAGAGATTAATCACTCGCAACTTCACCCGGTAAACGCTGAGAAATAAACAAAGCGGATTAATTATCAAATTCATTAATAAAACATGCTTAGTAATTTAATAAATAATAAGGAATATAATCATATCATAACATATACCAGTCTGCTTTCAGCCGTTTTGGTGAACTCAAAGAATGCATTGGTTTTCAACCTTTTGACTGTAGAACGTTTACGGCTAACAACATCAGCCATGGATGTGATGGATCTGCAAGCCTTACGCTTTGGTTTAGCCTAAATAGTTAAATGATATACAATAAGTATCATAATTATAAAGAAATATAATGATTTGATGAATGAATTATAATAATAAACAGTGTACAACATGTACTTACAGTTATGTTTTTAGCAGGCTTCACGATATCAATGACAACACATTCATTATTCTTCGAAACGTTTGAACGTGTATGAAAAGCGATATGAGAATTCTCGGAAACCGACCTAACAGCTTTAGATTTTGGCATAGCCTAAACAGTTTAATGATATAATACTTAATGGTTTATCTAGCAAATAAATAATAAAATTATATATCAGAAATTACCTTCTTTTTTTTTCTTCGATACCACGAAATTATGAAGATCATAGAGCTGCTTTTCGATGTCTCCTCGACTAAAGGCATGCTTCTGACCTTCTACATAATATAATAAAATACATTAATAAACATCATTATTGAAAACAAAAATCTAAATGATATACTCACATCAGCAACAACTTTCGAACACACACCGGTCACAAACAACAACATTTGATTTTCCTCTAGGATCAACCTAAAAAATATAAAACAGTTAACATATTAATATAGAACGTAGTAATCAAATGCATTATATAATACTTAAGTCACCGTGTATACATGGAATTTATTCTTCGGTATTAAAAATTATTAAGATCCATCTCAAACTTGCTCTTCACATGAAACAAATTAAAGTAAACATAAAAGATGGTAAACTAATTCAATTAATTTCATAAAACTACAATTTACTTATTCAAAACAAACCTTTGAAGGAAGCCTTTCATCACCAACAACATTTGCCTTCCCTTTAGGATCAACCTATATCATATCAACCAATTAACATACTAAATAAGAAAAAGTAAATAAAAGCATTATAGAATTGATAACACATTACGTATACATGAAATTATTTTTTGGTATCAAGAATATTAACAAAAAATAAAATAAATAAAACCATTATACAACCGATAACCTAATACGCATACATAAAATTTATCTTTTAACACCAACAATGTCGAAAGATCCCTTTAATGTTAGTTTATACCATAAACACAACACAATAAAAATAAAAAAAGCTAAACTTTTACACATAATACGATAAAGAATACAATACACGTACTACGTAAGCCAGATTGTAAACACTCTTATATTAGACTAACACGCGGCGGACGGAACCTCAGTAAAAGCATCAGTTTTCTTATTTAATTCATCTTTGAACTACATAAAAGACAAAAAAATGTTTAACAATCTAATATGGACTAATACTTATTAAATTTAATAAAATACGATAACAAAAACATTGTTATAAAATTACCTTCTTTTTAACTTCTTCCATTTCAAGCAGAGATGAAAAATACTGATCAAATTTGGAGTCATCAGAATCCAACACAAATAACAAAAGAATGATAAAATGTAAGAACACAACAAATATCTGTATGTTAAGGTTTGTTAAGTTAGACTAAAAGACAGGTATTTACATTCAGGATAGACTCAAAAGTTGAAATCTGCATATAGTCATTTTCACCATCCCCAACAACACCTTCGTCAACATCAGTTTTGTTAGTTCTCAGCTTCTGCTAATGTCCCGACTAAAAAATAAATCACCAATAGCAACCATGTTAAATTCATGTTCAACTTATAAGTTTGTGTTAAAAAATAAATAATATTAAGATGTATAACACTAACCGCAATCAGCAAATCATATCCATCATCACCATCAATTGAGTCATCCAAAACAACTAATTCAACCTTCTTGAATTGAATTTCCGTACCAGTTTGAAGCCGTCACCAAGCACAGGGCCCAAACTAGTTCTTTTTAATCTTACAACCCATAAGTTATTACCATTAACAATCTTAAGTCACTGTACGGTGGTTGTTCTCCCCACATTAATGTAGCAAAGTCATATGGTATTTCCTATCAGTCAAAACAAAAAAAAACATACGTATATAGAAATTATGTTTAGTAATCAGAAAACCAATAAACATACCACAAAAATAGGATCATCGTCCTCAATAAGCTTTAAGAATGAAGGACTGTTGTTACTGGGATCCATATCTACATAGAAATATAAACGGTTTTAAACACGTAAAAACGGTAACTTATTTATAGAAATAAACTTATAATACCGGGAAAACATATAAAACCAAAACAAACAATGGTTTCAAAAAATGTAACAACAATTTATTTATAGAAATACAATCATAATTCTGGAAAACCATATAACACCAAAAATAAAGAACATAATGAAATCTTTAATGGATTAATAATAAATAAAATACAAAATTTATTACTAAGAAAACAAAGACGTTCAAACTTTTGAAAATGCGATACTTAGATTTGAATATATATATATATATATATATATATACACACACTAAACATAAATGATGAAACCTAACATTATACCGAATCAAAAAACAGCAAAACAACAACAAAATTAAACTTACCTGTTCTGTTCGACGAAGATTCCGAGTCCGGCACTGCACAAAATTTAGGGTTAATCATGAAAAAACAAAAAACAAAATAAAAAAAAATCAGCAACACCATCACCGGAAGAAGACATCAACAAAAAAATCCTTTCATATACTTAGAATCGGAGAATGTAAATTATCATCCACAACACAAAAAATAAAGAACAATCATCAAAACTTGCGATTAAACAGTTACACTACATAAAAATCAAATCTACATAACATACCTGCAAATTATGTGTAATGATCTACAAAAAAGAAGAACAACAAAGAAATTAGAATTTGCCGAAAGAGTTTTGTATAAAAAGAAGTTCCTATAAGATCAAACAACATAAATAAACCGCATTTAGCTATGATCATGTAGTTTTATCTTTGATTTTTTAAGGAATCTTGAATTAAGAGAATGATCCGAGAACGTATTTAGAAGAGAGAGAACAGAGAGAAAGATGGTGTCGGTAGGTAGATTGTATGAACAATAATTGAACCAAGGATTTTATAGGATCCATATTCTTAATCGGTTATTTGGAAAATCCATACATCCGAACCAAAAATAGTCGGATCCCGCGTCCCACTTCATTTTTGGTTTGTGTTTTGAGAATTTTGGTTTGTGTATTGAGAATTGAGATGGATTCCCTCCCAAAATCACCATCTACTCCACCATAAGATGCCACATAAGCAAAATTGCTCCACCATCACATGCCACATGGCCCAAATCATCTCATTTATTAATATATATATATATATATATATATATATATATATATATATATATATATATATATATATATATATATATAGATTGGCCTCTTTTGTCTGCCATTATTCCCACATAAACTTCTCCCTTAAAATCACCATACAGCCACTATAATGCGGCTATCACCTAGCTTCGATTGACACCCACTTGCAACATAAGAATTTTGTGATCGTCTCAACAATAGATATTAATTATTTTGGCATCGTTTTCGATTAAGATACGTATAACCTATATGTTATTTTTTTGTTATACTGATAGGTTTATGGAGAAAACCTACAAACTCCTAAGATAGATAACTCTAAGAGGGAGTCAAGCTCCAAGAACACAAGACAAGAAGAAACTATTTTTTTACCAGAATTTTTCTCATAACCGTTGCTGAAAACACATAGCCTTATATAGGCATACAATGCAAAGTATGGAAATAAACTAACCACTAAATAAGCTATCCACTAACTACTGAAAGTAATGAGAAAGTGACGTGCAAACTAAATGATAGTGCATGAGAACGTGTGATGGTTGTTAGGCTTCATGGGTTTGTTTACGTGGGTTACGTGATCGTATAAATGCCACGCCCTCGAAAACGTCCTTGTCCTCAAGGACGGTATGAATTCCCATGGGGTCGCCATTCGAGTCGTACCCTAGCATTAGGATCGGTCTCAACATAGCGACACGGTGGCAACCATGGTGGTCTCCATTTCCTTCTGCCGATGGCATTTGGAGCTACATCACTGAACTTGGAGCACCGGTTTTCGAGTGAGACATGGCCATCGAGCAAGACGAATGTATATAGCACCGGTATGGAGGTCTTGTTGGTGAGAATGGCAGCTTGAGGGTAGATGGAATCTAATGGTGACTGTTGTGGCGATGATGTCGGAATCAGTGGTGAAGCTACCCTTCCAAGAGACGATGTCGGTGGTATTGGCAGTTCTTGGCATGGAAGTGACGGTGGTGGTACGGGGCTAAGCGGTGGTGGTCGGAAACGATGAAGCATTGCAATAGTGAAAGACTTCCATGTAAGGCGTTCCGGTCCTCGATACCATGAATTGAACCAAGAAAAAGGTTCATCATCGAACGACTCAACAACATAAGGAAACCGTTCTTCCTCATAAATTTCATAAAGGGAAAAGAACCGTTCAGCATCACAAATCCACCTGGCAGGATTGGAACCGGTGAAGCGAGATAGATACGTGGAGTCCTCGAGTTCTTCCAAAGCCATGGAGGCTAAGGCTCAATGAAAGAACCAACTGATAGGTTTACAGAGAAAACCTACAAACTCCCAAGATAGATAACCCTTAGAGGGGGTCAAGCTTCAAGAACACAAGACAAGAAGAGACTATTTTTTACCACAATTTTTCTCATAACCGTTGCTGAAAACACAAAGCCTTATATAGGCATACAATGCAAAGTATCACTAAATAATCTATCCACTAACTACTGAAAGTAATGACAAAGTGACGTGTAAACTAAATGATGGTGCATAAAACGTGTGATGGTTTTTAGGCTCCATGGGTTTGTTTACGTGGGTTACGTGATCGTATCATATACATATGATCTACTATGGTTTTTATTGAATGGATAAATTACTTTTCTCTATTAGATCGTATGAATATGTTTATTATTTTAGATGTAAAAATTATTTTGTGATCAATTAGTGTATTTTATATATATTTCTAGGGTAACAATCTTGTTTGTGGAGTTCCCTTCTTAATAATCCGTGTGGTTAATCAAGGAATAAACGAAATGCAACCAGTGACTAATTTTTTTCATTTTCCCCTTTTAAACGTTATAACTTTGAGGTGCATCATGTCATACTCATTTGTTATTTAATTAGTATGCTTTGTTCAAAGTGTTACTATATGAATGTCTTTATGTGTTCTCCTTCATTCTATATGTTATATGTTGTCAACTTTATTGCGTGCTATTGTGTCGTGTGAATTCATGGCTGGCTAGGTTTCTCATGGTCATGGGTTGTAGCCTAGTATCGCCAACAGTATTAGACTCGCTCTTCGAGGCTTGAAACTAATGCACACTATTGTCATGAGTCTAATATTTAATTTGTTTCGTATTATTAATTGATTGTGTAATCTTGTTTGGTGTAAATGGATATGTTGACGATGCTAATATTACGAAACAATCGCCATACTAACCTTGAAGGACATGATAAAAGTATTTTTCCTAGAATAAATATAAAAAAAAATTATATAAAATGAGGAGATTACCCACAAACATGTTTGTTCACCCAAAAAATATACTTTTCTAATGTGGTGCAGGTAATTAAGGTTGACGATTCAAGGGATGAGGACACGTAGCATGGGCCTTAGGAAACAATTGGAAAACTTATGTTTTGTTTTTGTTTTTGAACATTGTACGAACAATATTTGATTATTATATTGGATGTGTTTTAAATATTGATACATTGATTAGTGTCATAAGCTATGGAGAATCATCTTTCCCCGTATCAATCCGTTGCGGGTCGGGGTGTGACAGATTGGTCAACCTAGTACTTCATCAAATACACTACTCGTGACTCCTTCACTCGTCCATCCAACTGCGCAACTTTTGAGCTAACCATATCTCCAACTAGATACTTCACCTACAAATCAACCGATCGTACAACATAAACCCCAACTCGTTCCTTACGATCGAGCCTCTTTTTATTTTGAGGACCAAGTCCATCTCGGGAATGCGTATATCAGACTAGTTAATATGGTCAACCCCTAAGTCCAAGCCAATACACTGAATCAAGATGACCAGACAGACGGCACACGGACGAGCGTCCATTGTCAGTTTAGCTTAGGACAACAACGATATGACACTAACTCCAAAATATTGCACATGTATATACTAATAATAAAAGAAACTGGAAATGAGTATTTTATGAAAAATGAAATTACTTTTCTCATGCAAACTTAACTTGTTTGTGATAAAATAAACTTAATTATACATGTACTGCAACTTTATGAAAACATATGTTTATTAAACCATAAAATTTATAGCATTATACATCATTGACTAACAATTTCATTGAAACTCACTGATGTTGATGATAATTCGGGATAAGCTGGTGTCGTCAATTCCTCCCCACACACTATGGGACCGATATTCGCTTGAAAGGTAGTGGGAATATGCGACCTTCGTATGGTTTCTAACTCTATAGCAACTTCTTTCATTGTTGGTCTATACTTTCCATTCATATTTAAGCATCGCATTGCTAGGTTAGCTAAAACCATCAGCTCGTCCCTAGTACCCTCTTTAAGCACCATTGCATTAAAAGTTGACATAACACACCCTTCTTCCATAGCCAACATAAAGTGTGTAGCTAAACTTCTATTTTCACCAAGTCTAGTTAGAGAAATCGGCCTTTCTCCAGTTAATAGTTCAACTAAAACCACTCCAAAACTATAAACATCACTCTTTTCAGTAAATTGGCTAGACTGGAAATACTCTGGATCAAGGTAGCCAAATGTACCTTTGACTAAGGTTGTCAAATGAGTTTGATCGATTGAAACGAATCTTGAAGTTCCAAAGTCAGAAACTTTGGCCCTGTATTTGTCATCTAAAAGTATATTGGTGGATTTTATGTCTCTATGATATATTGGAATGGAAGTTGCTGAATGCAAGTAAGCGAGTGCTCCTGCAACTTCAGTAGCTATTTGTAATCTCATATCTAAAGAAATTGAGAAGTCTTCAGTTTCATGGTGAAGCCGATCATACAAGGTGCCATTTGGAATGAACTCGGAAACAAGGAGAGGAACGTCTGTCTCTAGGCAACATCCTAATAGTTTGACCACGTTCCTATGATTGATTTGGGAAAGAATGACCACCTCATTGATGAACTGCTCTAATTGGCTTTCATCAACAACTTTTGATTTCTTGACTGCTACAATCCTTCCATCAACCAACATCCCTTTATAGACTGTACCTTGACCTCCTCGACCAAGAATCCTGTTTTCATTGAAGTTGTCAGTGGCCTTCACCAACTCTCGTGATGTGAAATGTATGGTTTTATCAACTAAAGATGGATCAGCTTCTTCTTGTTGTTTTAGAAGTAAACCACCATTGCGTTTAAAAAAACTTTTCCTTTGCCTTCTTTCTTTAGCTTTCTTGATCACTTTGTACAATACATAGCCAATTGCAATAAGAAAAAGTACACCCATGCTTATGCTAACACCTACGGCCATACAAAGTCAACTTGTTAGAAAGTAGACTAAATGCTATACGCACTTCCTAAATTAATTAATTATGTCTTCATTTGTTTTACAGTTTCTTAGGAATGTAATTTTGTAACATAGTTAAAGTATTCACCAAAGTGGTATTTGAACTTCTCCAAATCTCCAATTAAGCTACAAGTAAAATTATAAAGTTAAAATATTATGTTTCCAAAATATGCAGTTGCTTATAGCTAGTGGAAAATTTTCAAACGAAGTACCCATTTCCAATTGTTTAGAAATCTAAGGGTTTAAAATGCCAAGTACAAGATTTGACGTTTTGCAGCAAAAACCAATTCAATATTTGATTTACATGTATCTAATGGGCTGTTGTTACCTTTTAATGGTTCAGACTGGTTTAGTATTTAATGGGTTAGATTTTTTGTTTCGTGAGCAGATTTATTAATGGTTCAGACATTTGTCTCTGAATGGTTAAGCAGTTACTTGAGACCCTTAATACTTAAACCTATTATACTTAAACCTATTAATTTTAAGAAATCTCATAGACTAACCAGGTAATTTTTTTTTATAACAGCGACTTTCTTGTATTAGGCTATCACATTCCCCAAATTGGAGAGCACCGTTGTCCTATTTCGGCCGGACTATGTTGTCTTAACCGGGCCTACACTTGCTTCAGAATTTGGCTTGAGCGTTCCCCTAGGAAACCATACCGCCGGCTTCCATTTGACAGTCATTGTGACACCATAAAAGCATAACTCTATGGCGTACACACGATGAGACGAAAACCCGGGTGGGCTCAGGATAGAGACTGACACCTCTGCAAGGAGGCTAGACTCTATCCATCATTGCCTAGTCCACGAACGTGACACAAGTGTGGATTGAACTTGGGTCACTGACAATAACCGGGTAATTAAGTGACTTAAAAGTAATTTACTAATAAGTTCATTAAGTTGATAGGTCGGTCCCGGTACATAAGTCAAAGTCGGGTTTCACCATGAAAAGAACCGAGAACCGATCTAATTACCTAGGTACTTGGGTTTGGGTCAGGTTGGGTATATTTTCAGTTCGGTTCTCGGTTATTTTCGGTCCGGACCTAAACTTACTCACTCCTATAAGTTAACGTTTTCGAGTATTGGATTTTTTATTTATCTTTAACAACTCTGAGTGTTTTGAATATTAGAAGTAAACTGATATATAGTGTAGTTTTAGTTAGATGAGTGGTACGGAGAAAAAAAGAGTTTTATACCGTATTGGTGGGACGTGTGTTTTCAACTTATCATATATTCTTTTTAATAATTCCAAATTATTTTTTCCACATCAAGACGTTATACTTTTTATTTTTTCATCTGATCACTCGTTAAATTTTTTCTTCATTTTATAATTTCAATCAACTTATTATACTTTATATATAAACATATAATCTTTCTAGTAATTAAGTGTTTATGTTACAAAAAATTAAACTTCAAATAAATCTCTCGTATATAATTAAAAACGATATTGGTTTTTTTTTTCAAGACACTAAAACTTAGCTAAATTATACGTTTTTTCTTCGTCGCCCTAGAACGTAAATTTTTATCACACCATGAATTATATGTTTTTTTATCGCACCTTTATATATTTATAATTTATAAATCTCACATCCATGACATGTGGGAAGTAAAGGTTATCAAAATCCCCTCACCTTATTATTTGGTAACATTCCGAATTTCCTACCTATATAAATATTTTTTTTACACATTCGTAATTACATAAATTTACCTTTTTTATAATTAAAATATGACAATTTAAATATTGTGTTTGTGTTCTACAGTTATAATCGATGTAACTCGAAACAAGAATACTTGTAAAACTTCAAAGTAGGCGGAGGTATACTATTTTGGGCAAAGTTAATTATGTTCTTAAAATACTTCAAATAGTGTTGTTTTTAGTAGAAAAAAAGCATAATATAATAAGTTTGTTAAAGATTATAGAACATATTGAATATTGAAGAAAAATAAAACAAAGAGAAGTAAATTAGTTGGAAAAAATAGAATAAAGAGTAAACTCTCAAAATAGTGTCTAATATTTAATCACTTTTGGCATATTAGTTCAAAACTCCTTTTGAATTTGAGTCTCTGTGGTTACAATTTTGTTGACATTTTCATCCAAATTCAAAATCTAGTTAGATTTTTCAGTTAATATCTAGTTTTTGTGTCTTTTTCCTCATTTTTTATGAAAGATAAAATGTTTTTTTAATGTTTTATTATAATATATTAGAAAAACATGATAAGCTAAAACTATACCTATCTGAGGATCAATGGTATACCTATCTCAGGATCAATAGTTTTTTAATCACCCTCATTTAATATGTACTTTTTAAACTACACCTATTCGCTAAATACTTTCTTTAAAAACACTACTATTTGGATTAAAAATTATATTTAACAAAACGGTCGGGTTAAATTAGGCGGAGTGTGGGTGCGAGGTTAGAATGAGTATTTGATGGATTATCTATGACCCTAAACAACCCAACAGTTTGTAATAAGAGTTAAACGTCATTTTAGTCCCCGTGGTTTGGGATGTTATCACAGTTTGTTTCAAAGGTTTTATTTTTTACCTGTATGTCCTAAAAAGTTTCACCTTTGTTATTTTAGTTCACTGGATTAATTTCATCCATTTTTCTGTCAACGAGAAGGACAATTTGGTCATTTTATATGTAATTCTGTGAACTAGAAAAGCAATTCGAATATATAAAATGACCGAATTGACTTTCTTATTAACAGAAATAATTGATGAAGTTAACCTAGTAGATTAAAATAGCAATGGTGAAACCTTTTTAGACCCACATACAAAAAAATGAAACCTTTAGACTAAACTGGTAATATAAGTCAAACCACAAAGGCTAAAACCACATTTAACTCTTGTAATAATTACCCAAAATAATACACATGGATCTGTTTGCCAGGTGTATTAATAAAAACTCACAAAGATTGCATATGAGTATTTTGAGCATTTTATATGTAAAAGAATATAGGAAATTGTGTATTACTTCCTTGTCCCTTCTCATTCTCATTCACATAATATTTATAATACAATTTACATGATAAGTATGGAAAGAATTCATGCCTATCAACTAATGGGAATAATCTCGCCTAAATATAAGATATACAATAATGGGTACAATCTTTGGCATAATTATCGGCTATTACACCCCCGCAGTCGAAACGGGAGGAGGATGGACGTTGAGACTGGTTCGAAAGTCATCAAACAGAACTCGAGGAAGACCTTTGGTGAAAATGTCTGCAATCTGGTAACGAGAAGGAACATGAAGAACACGAACACACCCCCGTTGAACTTGCTCGCGAACAAAGTGAATGTCCAACTTTATATGTTTTGTGCGTTGATGCTGGACTGGGTTACCAGATAGGTAGATGGCACTGACATTATCACAGTAGACTAGAGTGGCTTTGGAGAGAGGGCGATGTAATTCAAGCAAGAGGTTCCTTAGCCAACATATTTCAGAAACAACATTGGCAACTCCTCTGTACTCTGCTTCAGCACTAGAGCGAGAGACAGTCTGCTGACGTTTTGAAGACCATGAGAGAAGGTTATCCCCGAGATATACACAGTAGCCAGAAGTAGATCGCCGAGTGTCTGGACAACCAGCCCAGTCCGCGTCAGTGTAGGCTTTCAAGGATAAAGTTGGAGCTGGACCAAGATGAAGACCGAAGTCAGGAGTGCCTTGAATATACCTGATGATGCGTTTAAGAGCGTTCCAGTGATCCTCAGTAGGAGCGTGCATGTGCATGCAAATTTGTTGAACATCATAAGTAATATCAGGCCTGGTGAAAGTGAGATACTGAAGGGCACTGGCGAGACTACGAAATGTGGTGGGATCATGAAAGAGAGAGTCGTTGGTACCAAGCTTAGAATTGGTGTCAACTGGGGTGGCAACTGGTTTGCAAGAATTCATGGCAGCTCGATGAATGATGTCACACGCATAGGATTACTGAGAAAGAAACATACGATCTCCTGTGCGAGTAACGGAGATGCCCAAAAAATAAGTTAAAGGACCCAAGTCCTTCATTGCAAACTCGCTGGCAAGAGTAGACATAAGTGTCCTGCGCAAAGCATCTGAGGAGTTTGTCAGAATTATATCATCAACATAAATTAGGAGATAAGCTGCCTGGTTGTCCTTGTGATATATGAACAAGGAGTTGTCTGATTTACTTTGAGTGAACCCCTGTAATAAGACAAAGTCAGTAAACCGTTGGTACCATGCGCGAGGGGCCTGTTTTAATCCATATAAAGACTTCTTTAGGCGACAAACATGTTCCGGAAAATCCCTGTGACGAAACCCCATTGGCTGATACATGTAAACAGTTTCAGCAAGATTCCCATGTAAAAAAGCATTTGTGACATCCAGTTGATGAATCGGCCAAGACTGAGACAAGGCCAGGGATAGAACAAGGCGAATTGTAGCCGGTTTGACTACAGGACTGAAAGTCTCTCCACAGTCAATACCCACCTGTTGACTGCGCCCATCACACACTAAACGAGCCTTGTACCTTTCAAGACTCCCATCCGATTTGAACTTATGCTTAAAGAGCCATATGCTGCGAATGACGTTCATATTGGGTTGACGGGGTACTAAATCCCAAGTCTCATTTTTAATAAGTGCACTAAACTCGTCGTTCATAGCATTAAACCATTCAGGTATGGACAACGCGGATTGGGGAGTTTTGGGTATAGGGACAACGTGAGTGGTGTGAAGATTAAGAATGTGTTTGGGTTTAGAGATCCCATCCATTGCGCGGGTGCGCATGGTGCGGGTAGTTGGTGGGGGAGGGGGGGTGGTTGCGGGTGAGTGATGTGGAGTGGGATTATCCGGTTGCGGTTGGGAATGAGGTGTGGATGGGCTGGTAGAAGAGTCGGTCTGGGTTTGAGTAGTAGGTGGGGACTGGGCCGTTGGAACAGAAGTGGGAGATTGTGGATGTTGGGCCGCAGATGGTTGTTGGGGTGTAGGTGTGGTGGACGTGGAGTTGGTGGTGAGAGAATTCCAAAGAAGCGGATTGATGTGGGTTTGAAGGAAGTCATAAGAACTTGGCGTGTGTGGTGAGGTAGTGGCGAAAGGGAAAATCGTTTCTTCGAAAACAACGTGTCGAGATAGGAAGATGGTGTTGGTGGTGAGATCAAGGCATTTGTAGCCTCGATGATTGGAGGGGTAACCTAGGAAAACACTAGGTTTAGAGCGATTAGCAAGTTTGTGAATAGAAGTGGAGGGGAGAAGGGGGTAACAAAGGGAGCCGAACAACGAAGATGTTCATAGGTGGGTTGACATTGGTAGAGGATGGTGGTGGGAGTGAGAAAGTTAAGAGATTTGTTGGGTCTAATATTGAGTAAGTAAGTGGCCGTTTCTAAAGCATGATGCCAAAAACTAGGTTGTAGGGATGCCTGGGCAAGAAGGGTTCGGACCATGTTATTGATGGTCTGAATTTTGCGTTCCGCCTTGTCATTTTGAGAAGAGGTATAAGGGCAGGAGAAGCGAAAATGCATGCCATTTAATTTGCAGAATGTTTGGAAAGAAGTGTTTGCGTATTCTTTGCCATTATCACACTGAAACTGTTTGATTTTACGTTCAAATTGCGTGCTAATGTAGTTACAGAATTGAGAAAATGTTGAAAATACTTGAGATTTGTGACTAATGGGGTAGGTCCAAAGAAAGTTAGTATTGTCGTCTAGAAATAAAACATAATAGCGATGGCCACCTGTGCTAAGGACCGGTGAAGTCCATAAATCACTGTGTATAATATCAAAAGGTAAGACTGTATAATTGTTAGAATCAGTAAATGGTCGTTTTACGCTTTTGCCAAAAACACAAGATTGACATAATGTTTTATTAGGTTTATCATAGGAAACAGAAGATGACAATTTCAACGAATGCAATAAAGAGTTGCCCGGGTGTCCAAGGCGTTGATGCCAACGGTCTTGGGATATAGCAGCCAAAGCAGTAGTAGACGAGGTGGTGGTAGGTATGGGAGCAGTCAGCGGATAGAGGTCGCCCGAGCTATTGCATCGTAGGATAGGTGCCTTGGTCTTGAGGTCCTTCACAGTAAAACCGAAAGGATCAAATTCAATAGACAGTAAATTATCAGTGGTAAGTTTACGAACAGAGATAAGATTTTTGATTAGTTTAGGGGCATAAAGAACATTATTGAGTTTGAGGGGTGGGTATGGAGGTGGGAGGGTGAGGTTTCCTTGTCCGATAACCGGAATGGTCATGCCGTTGCCAACAATGATGTGCTTATTAGTGCAAGTATTAAAAGAAGACGGGGAAAAATTACCTTGAGGGGTGGCCATGTGACCCGTGGCTCCGGTGTCCATAATTCCAGTAGGTTCAGGTTGATTTAGAGCCAAGGTGTAAAGAGCCTGTTGTATGTCAGTTGGTGTGTAGGCAACCATGTATGCTTGGTCGGGCCGTGGGCCTAGGATACCTGCAGAAGTGTTATTAGGCCGAGGCACTGATGGGTATGGGCAAGGAGGTGCAACAGTGGGTTGCCAAGGTTGATTGGTAGAGTTCATAAGTGTGCCCCATTGACTAGCAGCCCAAGAGTTTGGAAAAACAATGTACGGATGTTGAGGTTGACTACCGAACCCTCGGCCACTACCACGACCGGTGTGGGATCCTCCACGGCCACGGCCACGGCCTCAGCCTCTGCCACGGCCACGGCTGTTGGTCCCTTGATTTTCGGAGGAGGAGGGGTCCGTTCCGCTGTTGGTCGTGACCGATGCTGCGAGAGCTGTCCCCGCAGAGAGCGCCACACGGGCTGATTGAGTTTTCTTCTTGTTTTCTTCCATTGTGAGACGAGATCTAACTTCGCTGAAGTCCGGTAGGGGTTCACGATGTTGAAGAACAGCAGAGATACTCTCGTATTGTTCGGTGAGACCGCTCAAGAGCTGGGTAACGAGGCGCTGATTGTCGACAGGCGCCCCGACACCCGTGAGTTGATCCGAGAGATGCTTCATGTGTTGACAATAAGCAGCCATGGAGGGAAGGAGTCAAGACGGGCATTGGAAAAATCTTGTTGGAGTTGGACTTGACGGGCACTTTTGTTGTCCTGAAAGTGATTTGCAATAGCGGTCCAAGCATCGAAGGCTGATTGCCCGGGAACAAGGATTATGTGCAGAAGATCCGTGGATATGGTACCGTATATCCACTGAAGGACGATGGCGTCCAACCGAGACCATAAAGCGTTTGCAGCATCGGCTGCTGCTTTTGCGGCGTCGGCTGCCGCCTTTGCAGCGTCTGCATCAGAGGAGGACGTGGGAGCTGGCACAGGAGCAGGTGGATCGTGGGGCAGAAGATGGTCCGAAACCTGATATGCACGACAATGGACTTCAAAGAGTGATGTCCATGTGGTGTAATGAGATGTTTTGATTGGAATAAGGTTTTTGATGTTGCTAATAGTCATGGCAGGGTGGAGTTTATTTTCCATTGGGGAAGGGAACTGGGAAAGTCAAAAAGCTGAGAAAAAAAAAGAAGGAAGAAGGTGGGGGGCACAAGGATGCGACAGTAGGAGAGAGAAGGATCAAAAGAGACTTGATACCATAAAGGAATATAGGAAATTGTGTATTACTGCCTTGTCCCTTCTCATTCTCATTCACATAATATTTATAATACAATTTACATGATAAGTATGGAAAGAATTCATGCCTATCAACTAATGGGAATAATCTCGCCTAAATATAAGGCTAGGGGGTATGGGGTTCGTCCCCACCCCGTCGAGGAACGGCGACGGCCATCAGACCATGCCGCGCCCCCCACGTCCCGTCCTCAACGTCGAGATCTTGCCGTTTGCGACGAACCAATTATGGTGGGCCCCCATTCAAATGTAGCCGTTTAAAAAAATAATAATAAACAACAACCCACCACCGCCGGGAACTACAACCGCCACCGCCGGAAAAGTGATCGGAGAAAGCGGTTATCGGTGGAGAGAAAGGGGGAGGCGGTGGAGGGTTTTGAATCGCCGGAAAAGTGAAGGAGTGTTCTTGTGTAAAGGTGTTGCAGACAAAAAAAATGGCTTGTGCAAATGCGGCGAACGTTGGGAAGATGATGGAGATGAAGTGTTAAAAGAGGAGGAAAACCTAGACCTAGATCAACGGCTCTGATTGTGTTATTTGTTGGGCTTCTTAGTACTACCCAAGCCCATGTACAATGTATTATATGATGTCTTCAAAGATGTGCCTCATTTGTGAGCCAGATAAGAATTTTATTTTAGAGGAAACTTCTGTTTTTATAATGTATGTTTTTTTTAAGTTTACGTAATGTTTTTAAAAATTAACGAAAATATTTTGTTAATTTATTTGTTAAATGTTAAAAAAAGGAGAAGATTAAAAATAATAAAAAAACATAAAAGTGGTGGAGGATTATAACTAGGACCATCCTCCCATGCCCTCTAGTTTTGGAGGATGATCCATCCTTGGGAGGACTATGACGTGTCACCTACGTGGCGGATCATCCTCCAAGGATGGACCATCACCATACGTTGTAGTCTAAGATATACAATAATGGGTACAATCTTTGGCATAATTATCGGCTATTAATATGTAGATGCCGGTTGTCTACTTGTCTATTGATTTCAGAAATCAGAAATCAATTTCGTTTTCCTTAATCAGAAATCTAATCGTTTAAATTTTAAACTTTTAGCCAAGAATGTAAGGAAAAGACGTTACCTAGAATTACACCCAGGGAAATTCTATTATAATGCTGACAAGTGAAGGTCTGACTGAAAAGTGAACCATCAACTCCATATGTATTGTCAGTTCCACAGATACCTCCATGATCTCGGCACCTTCTGCACTCTTCTGTAGGATCCCCTACATCTATAACAGGAAGTAGCATGTCAGGAAACGAACAAGTAAACTATGCTTCCAGATAAATACTATATACTATATATATATATATATATATATATATATATATATATATATATATATATTCAAGTACTTACCATGTTCACCTTCAATGCATCCATCTATTAAATAAGGGTTTCCTTTTGTGTATGCTGACCATGTCCATAGAGAACATTTCCAGGAATCCACAGTAGTACTGGTACCATTAAACATATCCAGTATGATTCTTTCCGGGGTTTCGTTATCACAACAAGTTACCTGATCCGAGTCTGTTAGAGTCCACATAAACGAAACGGGGACAAACGAGGCATTCTTGAAGGTAAATGGGTTAGAAAACCTTCCATGGTCATATGAAGTTTTATCCACCAATAAGGCAGACCCTCTACAACCTCCATCTTCCTCTTCCAAGCCTGTGACTTGAATGCTGTACGATTTGAGTGAATTCGGAACTGCGGTTTGACAACAACCAATTCCAAAACAGTCGTTTCCATCACTAAGTGTAACATCGTGACAAGCAGTTGAACACGCTGTGACCACACTTCCATTATCTATCAAAGCTGCAGTACCACACCCCTCAAATACGAATTTATTGTGTGTTTTGGAAAACAAGAAGGGGCTCTTGCCAAGATTGACACTCATCGTCTCACTGTTATTCCGAACTGGCTTTTGGCAAGCAGAGATCCTGGGCGTTTTAACCGTGACTGTTTGATTTTTCAAGCTCACGCCCAAGACTTCCAAGTGGTCAAGTGCAGCCAGATGTGGCTTGGAGGAGATACAGTCAATGACGTACCATGGATTGATGGAACAACTCGCACCGATTCCAAAAGGGTAGGGAATCCTCACCTTCCCACACATATCCTTGCACCCTCTCTTGGCGTATTTTGGAATTGCTGTTGGCAAGGAAAAGAGTAAATGGTAAGTTTGAAATAACTTCATATTTGTAAACAACTAGTCTTATGCGTCGCCCGCATTGCGGGACGCTAAACCGAATATTTCTTAGTCTATAACTAACATGTATGCCTTTATTTCGGTTACTTATACATACTACTTATAACACGATCTAAAAAAAAGATGCATCGATTCAACCAATTAAACCAAAACACTACCATAGTTTTGCCAAAAAAATAACTAAAACGATGGCAAGTATGTAATTTAGAGTTGGGGGCAAAATAACAATTTGTCAGGACTAATTAGCGAGTGCTAGGCAGCTGTTTGGCACAAAAAAAACTACACTGACTCAACGAAGTAAAATAAAACACAACCATAGTTTTGTCCAAAAAAACGATAGCAAGATTGCAATTTTGAATTGGGGTAAAATCGTAATTTTGAAATGAAGGCAAAATCATATTTTGAACTGAGGCAAAACCATTTTTTTATTTTAAACTGGGGGCAAAATCGTAATTTTTAACTGAGGTAAAAATCGTAATTTTAAGCTGAGGGCAAAACAAAAATGTTATTTTTAACTGGCGACAAAATCGTGATTGTAACTAAAAAAAAAAAGCTGGTTGTTGGTTGCCGCCAGGCCAATAAGAAAACAAAACTATTTGCCGCCCAGCCCATTTAAACTAATAGGGGGCAGGTACTATTGCCCCTCATTTGTTTTGTAAGTATTGAATGGTTATTCCAGAAAATGTAACGGGTGTTTTTGGGTTAAATTAAGGGAACCTATTGAGAAATAAACCTGAGACCAACGAGCCTACTCGGCACTGGAATATTGTTAGCAACGCAGTACATTACAAATCCAAATTCAGAAGTATTAAGAAGCAAATCAAACAAATAAATACGACATACTGAATTACATACCATTGTCCTCCTTGCACCCATCTACTAAATAAGGGTTCCTTTTTGATGACCGTGTATATACTAAGCCTAAGCTGCTGCATCCCCATGTATCTAATGGAGTGCCATTAAACATATCCACTTTTAATCTTTGCGGGGGAATGTTGTCACAACAAGTTACTTGATCCGAGTCTGTGAGAGTCCACACAAGTGATACCGGGATAACAGAGGTATTCTTGAGAATAAATGAGTCAGATAACCTTCCTTCATCAGGTTCATGATATGATGTTTTAACCTCCACCAAGAAGGCAGACCCACAAGCTCCATCTTGCTCTCCTAAGCCGGTGAGGTTAATGCTGTAAGACTTGAGATAATGAGGAATTGCAGTTTGACAACAACTGTTTCCAAAACAGTTGTTCCTATCACCAAGTGTAGCATTCAAACAAGCTGTTGAACACCCTGTGACCACACTCCCATTATCCATCGTCATAATAGCAACACCACACCCCTCATATACAAATTTATTGTACTCTTTGGAAAACACGAAGGGGCTCCTGCCAAGATCGAAACTCCTCGTGGTCTGACCGCTATTTCCAACTGCGTTTTGGCAATGAGGGATTCTTGGCATACTAACGGTGACTGTTTGAGCTTCCAAGTCTACCTTCAAGACTTCAAGGTTGTTGAGTGCAGACATATATGGTGTTGAGTTTTTGCAATCAACAATGTACCATTTATTGACAGAACAATCCGCACCGATTCCAAATGGGTATGGAATTATCACGTCCCCGCACGTATCACTGCAACCTGATTTGGCGTACTTCGCAATTGCAGTTGATGTTGCTGTTAATATAAGGAAGAAGAGTAAATGAAGGAAAGCTTGAAGATACTTCATATTTGTAAAGAGGATTATAGGCTTATAGTAGAAAATGTAAGGCGATGTTTAGATTTATAATGGGGGTATGCCGTATGTATCATTGGAGAGAAATAAAGTAGAGAGTAGAGAGCCACGAGTCAACGACTTGCTTGAATAATAAAACACGAAACTTGGAATAAAGTTGTGTAAATTATTGGTTAACATAACAAGGGATGTAATGTAATAATATAATTATTGGGAATCCAAGAGGCTTCGTGTTTAATATATGAGTAATAGCTGTAAATAATATGCTTGAAATCATATGCTCAATTATAGAATGGGAAAATTACAAAAATAACACTTGACCAAGTGTATTTTTAAAATTGTTCAGCTCACACGTCCTTGGAACGACATATCAAGCACGGGATTCGTCTAGGAGGGCACATGATGCATCGGGGAGGGCATGTGATGCATCTGGGTGGCATGAGATACATCTGGGCACACCTGCAACATTTGAAAGAACACGTGTCCATTTTTTATTGGGTGTCTACATATGGACGCATTAAGTGCTTGATGTGGCGTTTCAAAGACGTGTGAGCTAGACATTTTTTAAAATACACTTGGTCAACTGCTATTTTTGTATTTTTTTTTATTATATAATAGGTGTATTAATTGTGTTAGAATAAGAGTGGAACTGGGTCAACTATAAAAGTCAATACATAGTTTTTAGAAGAGAATAAAGTTTAGGGCTAAACTGAACATACGCAAAAGATGGAGGGTACCTTTGCATTCCTTATGCTACATCATGAGTGGGCGGACCCATCCAAACAAAAACTTTTATAGTGTTATACATGATCAAAAACCCTGAGTGCACCTCACTTAGCCGTCCCCTTGAACTCGTTAGATCTGTGTAAAAGAATTTACTCGAAGGATGGTTCTGGATTTTGTTGTGTGAAGTAAGAAAAGCAAAGAGAAGAGAAGAGACCAACTAAATTTAATAAAGAATTAAGAAAAAAATTTGATAGCTAAGAACTACAAAATAGGTATCTAGGGTTTGGATTTTTTTTTGGAAAGGCCATCTATTACTCACTCCTAAAGTACATTGTATTAATTATAAGACTATCCGCATCAGTGAAAGGCTATCCTTTCTACAAACAGCCTAATCAGCATGCCACATCAGCGTTTCACTTATTCTTCCCACAAACACTTTTTACCCACAACAATAACATATATATCCTTCCCACAAACAACCTTATAAAAAAAAAGAAAGGACCCACCATTAGCCCATTCTTCACCATTCTTCCCCAAGAATTGTGAAGAATGAACACCCTCCATGTCATCCTCTACAACACCCACTAATCCATCCCTCTCACAAATGCCCTCCACATAGGAATGAACACCCTCCATGTCACCTACAAACATCCTTGATGTGGATAGTCTAAGCTCCGTTCAATTCGCAAGACCTCCCACCAAATAGTAAAAGTCTTTACCAAGTGAGCTAGCCTCACATTACCTCTAGGGTTTGAATATTTAACTGAACTTTTATATTGTAACCGTGTGTTCTAACTTTTTTTATAGATTAGTTGCTTTTTTTGAAAAGATATAAGTTTTATATATATTTTTGTTATAAGTTTATATTATTTTATGGCTTAGATTCAAGGTTTGTTAATATTTCTGGATATATACAATAGGAAGTTTATTTGGCTAAGAAGGCTAGGAAGTGATCTTGACCATCCATTTAGTTAATCAAGGGCTAAGATTAAATCAGGGAAATTGAAGGGAAGAAAAGAGGCGCGTGAGTTTGTTTATGGGTATTCTAGTCAATCCAAGTCAATAGTTTCTCTCTCATCCAATTCCCCGTCGTTTTTAAAACGTTAATAACTTTTTCATACGACAATATTTTTTATAAAAATTGCACCATAAAAACGAGCGTTTTTTATCTTTAAAACGAGCACACTATCGCTATACTTTTGAAAAAAAAATTCGAAAACCCAGATGCGTAAAACGCAGTAGATAGAACAAGACACTATAACCCAGGTTCTAAAACACAATCGGGTTTCATATGGCCGTGATTATGTTTTAACATGGCCATGCCTCTATTCTAACATGATTATGTTTATGTTTTAACATGACCATGTTCTCAGCACTCAAATTCTGAAGAAAACGTACCTAAAACGTAATGGGTTTCATATAGTCATGTTTCTCTTTTAACATGGCCATGCTTTTGTTTTAACATGGCCATGCTTTTGTTTTAACATGGTCATTCCTTTGTTTAACAAGGTCATGCCTTTGTTTTAACATGGTCATGCCTTTGTTCCAACATCCAGGTTCTCAGGTTCTAAAACGCAATGGGTTTTAACATTGTAATGTTTATGTTTTAACATGGTCATGCTTATGTTTTAACATGGATGTCTTTGCTCCAACATGATCATGTTCTTTGATGTTCTTTTACATTGCAGTTCTAAAACGCAATGAAACCCAAATCAAGATTTTGCACTACAGATTCTAAAAAACAATGAAGTTTTAACATGGCCATGTTCATGTTTTAACATGGTCATGCTTTTGTTCCAACATGACCATGCTTCTATTTTGGCATGATCATGTTCTTTGCACCCCGGGTTGTAAAATGCAATGAAAGCAAAAATCAATATTTTGCACTGTAGTCTCTAAAAAGAAATGGAGCTTTAACATGGCCATGTTTATGTTTTAACATGGCCATGCTTTTGTTCCAACATGACCATGCTTCTATTTTAGCATGATCATTGCTTGTAAAACGCAATGAAACCAAAAATCAATATTTTGCATTGTAGGTTCTAAAAAGCAATGGAGTTTTAACATGACCATGTTTATGTTTTAACATGGTCATGCTTTTGTTCCAACATGATCATGCTTCTATTTTAGCATGATCATGTTCTTTGGTTGTAAAATGCAATGAAACCAAAAATCAATATTTTGCACTGTAGGTTCTAAAAAGCAATGAAGTTTTAACATGGCCATGTTTATGTTTTAACATGGTCATTATTTTGTTCCAACATGACCATGCTTCTGTTTTGGCATGATCATGTTCTTTGCACCTCAGGTTGTAAAATGCAATGAAAACCAAAATCAATATTTTGCACTGTAAGTTCTAAATAGCAATGGAGTTTTAACATGGCCATGTTTATGTTTTAATATGGTCATGCTTTTGTTCCAACATGATCATGCTTCTATTTTAGCATGATCATGTTCTTTGCTTGTAAAACGCAATAAAACTAAAAATCAATATTTTGCACTGCAGGTTCTAAAAAGCAATGAAGTTTTAACATGGCCATATTTATGTTTTAACATGGTCATGCTTTTGTTCCAACATGACCATGCTTCTATTTTAGCATGATCATGTTTTTTACACTCCAGGTTGTAAGACGCAATAAAACAAAAATCAATATTTTGCACTGCAAGTTCTAAAAAGCAGTGTAGTTTTAACATGGGTATTGTTAGGGCATGAATTTTATGCTAAGGATCATCTATCCTGAGACTGGGCATGGATCACGGATCCTTAATGGATGATGCAGAGAGTCTGAGGATCACGAGTCCGATGATCCTTAACAGAACTTATGTTTTCTAACAATTGTCACGTTTTTAATGTTTTAATGCAGGTAATGGACGTAGTGGACCACTTCTTTGCTGGAATCTCGTGGAATATGCTTTTAGGAACGTGCATATTGAAGAAATAACCGTTAGTGGTGGTCATGGGTGACTTCCACCTTTTTCGGGAAGTTAGTTAGTTGTTTTTTCTTATCTTTTTAAGGGGAAACAAGCTCATTAGAGGCATAAGTGTGCACACCACAGAAAATACACACAATACACGAATTCTCTGCAAACACTTAGCAAAAACACACACTTATACTAGCAATTCATTGTATCGAGCTTGTTTTCTTCCGAAGTTGTACAAGGATCACTATTGTTTCAGCAATATAGTTGGTGATCGGTAGTTTCCATCACCCGAGGTTTTTTATGCCGGAGATCTTCTAAAGATCAAGGGCTTTTTCCTCGTATAAATCTCGGTGTTCATCATTGATTTCATATACTTGTTGTTCATACAATTAACCAAGCATCATACCTCACAAAATCAGATTTGGTTGCATTATCCTTGTGAGATTTTTGACCAAAACAGTTTGGCGCCCACCGTGGGGCAATTGGTGCTTCAATTCTGAGAAATTTTGTTCATTTCATTCATTTCGGTTCATTACCTTCAACCACATGGCTTCTCAGGGAAAACTTCTCCAAGTTCTATGTCGGCGGTCACTTTTTCACAGGGCATTCCGCCTTTGCATCATCTCCCCCTTTGCATTCCAGAAGAATGCTGAGAATTCTCCAAAAAAGACAACCCCCGTTTTCACAAAACCAACTGTTGTTTCTCCCTCTACACTTACTAACAGTGATTTTTATGCTTTGATTGTGCAGATGAAGGATCACATGCAGCAGCAGGTCAAAACTAATGGCAGGATCCTTCGCGAAATTGATAAAATCAGCAGAGGATCACTCCCCTTTGATGTCGAGGTCGCTGAATTTCGACACTCCGGTCATAACTTCCCAGCACTTTGCAGCTCCAGATGTCCAATACCAGGGTGCATCGATGGGAATGCGTTCTGGATCATCGGTAATGTCTCAGGCTCAAGGATCCTCTTTCCAGCCTTCACGATCCTCATTTCAGCATCAGGGATTCTTCACCAATTTAGGAGGATGCACGGGGACGTAGCTGATTCAAGGATCTTCTCAGGTTCAAGGATCCTCTCAGGTTCAAGGATCCTCCTCTTAGGTTCAAGGATCCTCTCAGGTTCAAGGATCCTCCACTCAGGTTCAAGGATCCTCTCAGGTTCTAGGATCCTCTCAGGTTCAAGGATCCTCTCAGGTTCAAGGATCCTCTCAGGTTCAAGGATCCTTTCAGGTTCAAGAATCCTCTCAGGTTCAAGGATCCTTATCTCAGGTTTTCGGATCCATGGATTATCCTCCAAGACCCTCATTCACAGCACATCAAGGATCCAACATCTTTCAGGATCAAGGATCCTTAGGGAGTCAACAACCCGGAAGTTCAGATGTTCATCAAGGAGACTTCATTCCAATGCAGACCATTGCTTCTTCTGGCCCTTCTGTCATACCAGAATCCCGTCAGTATAGATTTACATCTGGGATTCCAAACTTGAATCCTCCGGGAGGTAACACTTTTAATAACTCTTATACCACTAACCATGGCTCCATGCAGGATATAGGTATCAATCAAGCTATGGCTAGGGAGTTGCAGAAACTCAAAGATATGATATCCAGCGTTCCAAGAGTGGTTAAGCCCATCCCTGAAATTCCAGATGGAAGTCACAAGGGAAAGAATGGAGATCAATCCCATTCCTGAGAGGTTAAAAGAAGCATGTCTATGCAAGGGTTTTGGATCCACACTCACAGGATCTGCTCTTAAATGGCTGCTAAGTCTTCCCCCTTACTCTATTACTCCATTTGCTAATCTAGTTAATCTATTTAATAGCCAATTCTCGTGTAGTAGAAAATTTGAACGATTAACTAGTAATCTATATAGGGTAACACAAGGTCAAAATGAATCACTTAGAGATTATATCACTAAGTTTAGTAAAGAATCCTTAGATATTCCTAACCTGTATATTGCCACGGCTGTAGAAGCCTTTAACATGGGTTTACTTAGGGATTCAATGTTCTATGATGATCTTGTCATGACCCCTTGCAGGAACTTAGATGAGGAAAGGAACAGGGCCCTTAGGTTCATCCGCTTAGAGGATGACAAAAGGATCCACGAGAGATTGTCAGGATCCTCAAAGCAAGACAAATAAGGATCCTATCTCAAGGATAACTGATCCGAGCAATACTCCAACCATGACAACCAGAATGTGCATGCTATGGAACAAGAGGAAGATGACGAGGATTATCCTCCTATTTCTGATATTGTTTTTCTGCTGATAATAATGAACTAATCCTTTCTATGCAGAGTTTAGGTGACAAGATGAGTGCATAGCATTAAGGAAGGAGATAGGTTATCTTTTGAGCAAAGGATACTTGAAGGAATTGCTCGGAAGGAAAAAGTCAAGGATCAAGTATCCTGAGAAAGTTCCTGAAAAAGCTCCTCCTCCACCAGCTGATGCTCAAATCATCCATTTCATCTCCAGAGGTTCTCAGTGGCTAAGAGACATGCAAAGGAAACAAAGATGGAGAATAGGGACAGACCTGTTCGAACTTCCATTCTTACCCAGGAAAAAGTCATATCCTTTGATGGGGATGACCATGTGGACATACAGGATCCTCGTCATGACGGTTTGGTTATTACACTATTTATATCTAACCATTTTGTTCGCAGGATTCTCATTGATGGGAGAAGCTCAGTGAACATAATCCAGTTGGATGTCCTCAATAGAATGGGCATCCTTGAATCCGATATTGTCCAAAGATCATCTGTCATTGTGGGATTCAGTGGAGAGACAAAGATTACATTGGGGGACACCAAGCTTCCTATCTACATAGAGGGAGTGAATTATATTAAAAAAATTCTATGTTATTGATTGCTTATCTTGCTGTAATGTTATCTTTGGCAGGCCATGGATACACGATATGAAGGCAATCCCTCTCAACATATCATCAATGTGTCAAGGTCCCAACTCTATGAGATATGGTGAAGATAGAAAGTGATCAGCAGGAGGCAAAGAACTGTTACACTTCTTCAATGAAGCCAGCCTCCAAGGAGCAAGACATCATGGAGGCAAGAGAGCAAGACGTCAAGGATATTATGTTATACCCAGAGGATCCTGAATCCAAAATTTTTATAGGATCCGGGATCCTAGATAGTATTGAGCAGGATTTAGTATCCTTCTTGGAAAGAAGAAAAATCTACCTTCGCTTGGAAACATGAAGATATGACAGAAGAAAGTTTGCACTTGAAAGGAATGCCATTATCCAAGAAGAGGTAGACAAATTGCTCAAGACAAGTTTGAGTGGACTAATAGGCATGAAGCTGCATTTAAGGTTCTTAAGGATTATCTATCCTCAGCACCAGCCCTGATGAAACCAGAAAATGGAGAATCGTTATCCTTATACTTAGCTATTTCAGCTAAAGCAGTAAGTGTGATCCTAGTTAAGGATCATGAAGGCTCTCAACATCCGGTATACTATGTAAGTAAAATTCTACTTGATGCTGAGGCCAGGTATTCTCATTTAGAGAAATTAATTCTTGATTTAATTATGGCTTCTGCTAAACATAGACATTATTTAGAAACTCACACCATTATTGTGAAAACTAACCTTTCTATCAAGAATGTTCTCAGGAAAACTGAAATGGCAGGTAGAATGTGTTTTGGTCAAAAATCACACAAGGATAATGTAACCAAACTTTATGAAATCGGGGTATGATGCTTGGTTAACTATGAAAGTAAAGGATCACTTCTGTGATAAAGATGCAAAGACACGATGATTTATACGAGGAAAAAGCCCTTGATCAATGAATGATCTCCGGCATAAAAAACCTCGGGTGATGGCAACTACCGATCACCAACTTCAATATAACAAAAATATGATTACAACTTTGGATGATAATGAGCTGAGTACAAGGATCACTGAGTGTCTAAGTGTTTGAGAGTTGCGTCGTATGTCGTGTGTGTTCTTCCGGATGAAGAAGAGTGGTATTTATACATGTGTAGGTGACCTATTTTAGGTAAAATGACTAATTATCAGCTCATTACCCCTTTAGAAATAAAGACAATCTAGCCTAAATTGCTGCCCATAAATCAAGCCTAGTTTCCATATCCTGTGCAACGTCTTTCTTCGATTAAGCTCTTGCCATATTTGTGAAGACGCGTTCCTGGATCATGATGTCTAGAGCATATCCTGCTAGATGTTCCTGCAAAACAATATCGTATTGAGTGGAAATAGCCGTTAGTATGAGGATCACCATAATGTCCCATGATCCTGATCCTGAAGTTCTGCTGAGGATCACTGTCTGCCAAAGAAACAAGGATCACTGGTTAGGATCATGTGTAAGGATCACCTACAATAAAATCCAGCCCTAACAATTGCCCCCAAAATATAAGGAGTTAATTGTAAATAGACGAGTTATATTTTGTTTTGATCTTATCTCTAACGGGCGATTCCGGATGACTAGCCGTTACACATGGACTAGCCGTTGTGATAATTACGTCACAGATGTGACAATCCCTGCAAATCATCATTATAAATAGGAGATAGGGTTAGGATCATTCGGTATTTAAATTCGAGGTATCTTCCCTTTATAATCACAACCGAAGACTTGATTAGGTATTCTCTTCTTCTCTATTTCCTTCTTCCTTCCCTTTGCTCTGTTTTTTGCTTCTACTCTGTTTCCGTCTTGTCGTAAACATGTTGCTCCGGAATTCTCCACACAAGGATTCTAAGAAGGATAGTCCTTTAAAAAGCCAGGGGATTATCAAGGATTCTCCTACGGAGAGGTGTTGTTTTACTGATGTTCACATAGACAGAATTCGTCATTGTTTTCCGGCGAATGCGGTTTTCAAGTCCTTCACACCTACCGCTCTGAGTGATTCTGTTTCGGATACTTGGGTGGCTTTTCCTGCTACTCCATTCACCATAGGGTATTCATATCCTTTTCCATCCTTCACCCAATCCTTCTTTTCTTTAACCGGCATCTCTTATATCCAAGCTATGCCGATGATCTGGAGGGTTCTGTATACCTTCGAAAGGATCATTGAGCAGAGAGGGATTGATCTGGGGATGACGGAGTTGGCCGAGTTTTACGATCTTACCACTTTTGGCTCTTACCGGTATCTGCTGAAACGGAAAGCCGGGGAGGATCACCCTGTCTTCAAGGTCACCAAGAATGATCCTAACTGGAAGCGTCGTTTTTTCTTTGTTAGAAGGGATTCCATCCCGGATGGGAAGGATCTGCCCAAAGAATGGGCCACTCATGGTAGGATAGAGGATCCTCTAAGGATCATTGTCAGCCTTGTCCCATATGATGAGGATCACTAATATCTCTTTTTATTTCTTGTGCAGCTATATCCATTGCTCATCTGAAATTAAGCCCTGCTGCAAAAGAGAGAGTTCTAGCTTTTAAAAAGCTTAATCCTGAAGTCAGAAGTTTCCAGGTCACCGTCCAAGATTCTCAAGAAGTATCCTCTGCATCTGCCACTATGTCAAGTAAGTATCCTTACAGAAAATAAATTATATGTAGGATTGTTTGATTAATAAAGCAACTTATCTTGTTTTTTGATTGGGTAGGTGCCGGAAAGTCTGCCAGGTCTGTCAAATCAGCTTCTAAATTTGGGTTAAGTGATCTTGCCAATGTTACGTCTTCAAAGAAGAAGGCTCCTGCTGCCAGTCCTTCAGCATCAGCTCCCAAAGCGTCTATCCGGGGCAAGGGGAAGAAGAGGAAGACTACTGAAGATCTACAAGGATTTCCCCTCCTTCGTCAGCAATTCCTTGACTATGTGAATGAGGTAAGGATCACTGCCCCTGTAGGTTATCCGCCTAGCATATCCTGCTTTTCTTGAGGATCATCTGATCCTATGCTTATCTCTTTCTTCTCCTATTGCAGAAACTTGCCGAGATTGAGACCTATCTTGGCCATGTTGAGGACCAAGAGAGCCAGATTGCTGACCTTCAACAAATGGGCGTGCTTAAGGATCTCAAGATAGGAGATCTTGAGAAGGAACTCCGGGTCATGAAGGCTGAGGCTGCTCAGAGGTTGATTGATATGGATAACGAGAAGCAGGAGATCACCCAAGATGCTAAGGTCTCCGCGGCAATTGCTATGTATAAGATACAACTTCAGATGACCGAGGAGGCTCAGGATCCTACCTTTGACAAAAGCTCGTGGGATGTTGAAGGTTGGAAGGCAAGGCTGGCAGACCTGGATGACGAGGATGAGGCTGAGGAGATCCCCATGCTGGAAGGTGGTGATGCTGAGAAGGATCAAGGTAGAGGTGCTGGTGGTGATGAAGCAGCGAAGGTGTAGGCTGCGTGATTGGGCGATGATGGATATTTCGAGACTAGGCCGGAGCCCAATTTTTTAGGATTGGTAGTGGTTTTTTGTGGTTGTTGACGTTTGAAACAATTATGGTCTGTAATCTCTGAACAATAGTTTCTTAGGGTTAAGGATCCTGGATCCTTTGAACAATAGGTAGGATTACAAAAGGTGGAGGGATCCTCTGTTTGGGGGATGAAGCCTTTGTGATCCTGCCGCTTTTATTTCCTGCAAAATGCTAAGACCGCATAGACAATGGACACCCTTTGCCAACCCATGTGGACGGGCCACGTTTTGCTGGTAGAAATGTGGGTTGGCAATTTTGACAATCTTTTGAAAGGGTTAATGATCCTTTTGTTTAATAATATAACTTAACTTTTCTGGCTTATCTTGTGTTGTTATCCTTCAATAATCCCCTTATTTCTCAATTGCTATATTTGTTAAAATAACAAGAGTTGACAAAGTGTTTAATGATCCTGGATCAAATATCCTCATATTGAAAATTCTCAAAGTGTTTTAGTTCAAGGATCATAGGTTCGGTTGTCAAAGTATAAGGGTTGGTTAGGATAAAGAGTATAATCAAAAATAGTCAAGGATCATACCTGAGGATCCACGTTAGGATCCTATCCTACAATCAAGACAATCATAGATAAGACTTTGATAGTTAATAAGGATTAGGGACCCTTATATGTTTAGACTTCCAAAACCTGAAAAGTGAGATATAACTTGGGACTAAGCCAATGTAAAAGATAAATTAGTAACTGGGGACATGCCCAAAGTATAACTGAGAATGATCCCAGAGGATTACTGGGGACAAGCCCATAGGATAACTGGGGATGATCCCAGAGGATCACTGGGGACAAGCCCATAGGATAGCTGGGGACAAGCCCAAAGGATCGTATGTAAACTGGAGTATGGCCCTTTCTGGCAACTATCCAAACTTAGTGACATGAAAATGTCAAAACCTTAGCTAACGTGAAAACGTTAGAAACCTTAGGAACGGATGTATGGTGCGTCCACCATTATACGTAGGATCCTAAATATAGCCAGTACGATGAGGTTGTCAGCCCCGAAAGTGGGTACTGGTCCCAAAGACGTGAACTATACCAGGATCATCGTGCGCTGCTGGCGGAAACTGGGGATAATCCCAAGGATAACTGGGGTTGTACCCAAGGATCTGTGGTGCTTTTGGAGATCTTTGACAATTTGCTGAAGATACCTGAACTATCATAACTCAAATGGTTTGTGAGTAGAGGATGAAGGATACATGACCCTTATCCTTAGGCAAAAAGTAAGAAAATGCAATAGTTTTAGGATAAGCATATTACCAGAGTAAGGATCACCGATATCTCCAGGATCCTTCAAGGATACTTCAATGTAAGGATCACATGCAGGAAGGATCATGTTCACATGAAATATTTCTTTAAGTGAACAGCATTCCAGGCTCTTGGTAACAAATTTCCTTCCATGGTTAGCAACCTGTATGCCCCCTTTCCTGCTTCAGCTTCAATTAAGTAGGGACCTTCCCATTTTGGTGCTAGCTTCCCGTCAGCAGGATTGATAGTATTTTGAAATGCTTTTCTCAACACCATATCTCTAACTTGGAACTTCCTTATCCTGACATTCTTGTTGTAGGCACCAGCCATCCTTTGTTGGTAGCTTGCCATCCTTATCCTAGCTAGATCCCTGTTTTCCTCGATAGTATCCAAATCCTGAGCTAGGATTGTAGCATTTTCTTCAAGATCACGAGCACTTGTTCTAGCAGTTGGGATCACCATCTCTGTTGGGATCACTGCTTCTGCCCCAAATACTAAAGAGAAGGGTGTTTGACCGGTGGCATTCTTGGGAGTTGTCCTATCAGCCCATAGCACATAAGGTAACTCTTCCGCCCATTTCCCTTTCTTGGATCCTAGCTTCTTCTTCAGATTGTTGATGATGATTTTGTTGGATGATTCTGCTTGACCATTGGCTTGTGGGTGAACTGGTGTTGATGTGATCATCTTGATTCCCCAACTGTCACAAAAGTTAGTGGTTCTGCTTCCAATGAATTGGGAGCCATTATCACATACAATTTCAGAGGGAATGCCAAATCTAGTTATAATGTTTCTTTTAATGAAGGATATGACTTCTTTTTCTCTGACTTGAGCGAAGGCTTCAGCTTCTATCCACTTGGAAAAATAGTCAGTCATGGCAAGCATAAATACTTTTCCACCAGGTGCTTTAGGGAGCTTGCCAACTATATCCATTCCCCATCTCATGAATGGCCAAGAGGATGGTATGGGGTGTAGTAATTCAGCTGGTTGGTGAAGGATATTGCTATGTCTTTGGCAAGGATCACACCTCTTAGCATACTCTATAGCATCCCTTTTCATGGTTGGCCAGTAGTATCCTGTTCTAAGGATCCTTGAGAATAATGCCCTGCCCCCAGTGTGGTTTCCACAATCTCCTTCATGGAAGTCCCTCAACACTTCTTCAATTTCAGGATCCTCAATACATCTTAAATATGGTCCTGCAAGGGATCGTTTATATAGCACATTATTCAAGATTGTGAATTGAGATACCTTGATCCTGAAAGCTCTAGGATTTTCTCCCATCGGAATCTCTCCGTTTTGCAAGTATTTCATTATTGGTGGGATCCATGATCCTGAATAAGGTTGAGCTTCTTCACTAGGGATTACTGCAGTATCCTCTACTATTTCCATGGCCACCTGATTTTCAATAGCAGGAGCCAGGATATGGATGATAGGGATACTTATATCTTCTGGAATCTTCAAGGATGATCCTAGGTTGGCCAATGCATCAGCCCCTGTGTTCTCCTCCCTTGGTACCTGTGTCAAGCTAAAAGAAACAAAAGAGAGTGCCAATTCTTTGACTATCTCTAAATATTTGGTTAGTTTTTCACCTTTAACAGCATAGGATCCGTTAAAGTGATTAGTGATCAATAATGAATCTACATATACGTTAAGATACTTTACCCCCATATCCTTAGCGATTTGTAAGCCAGCAATTAGGGCTTCATACTCAGCCTCATTGTTAGTTGCTTGGAACTCACAGGCTATGGAGTGGGGTATTATGTCCCCCTGTGGCGATTTTAGTAGGATCCCTAGCCCTGTGCCTTTGATATTTGAGGATCCGTCAGTGTGCAGGATCCAAGGATCCTTGGTCTCATCTAGCTGCTGGACCTCCAATTCTGCTTCCTTTTGTAGATCACTACTGAAATCAGCCACAAAGTCAGCTAGTGCTTGAGATTTAATGGCTGTTCTTGGTTCGTATCTTATATCATGGGCACTAAGCTTCACTGCCCACTTAGCCATTCTCCCTGACATGTCTGGTTTCCTGAGGACATTCTTAATTGGAAAATTAGTTTTAACAACAATAGTATGGGTTTCAAAATAATGCCTTAACTTAGTCGATGCAAGGATAAGTTTTTCGAGGTGTGAGTACCTGGATTCGGCATCAAGTAGACTTTTACTTACATAGTAGATAGGATATTGTGTACCTTCGTGATCCTTAACAAGGACAGCACTTACAGCGGTAGAGGATACCGCTAGATATAAGGATAACACATCTCCTTTTTCCGGTTTTGCTAATGCTGGTGCTGAGGACATATACTCTTTTAGGGCTTGTAGAGCATTCTCATGCTTCTCAGTCCATTCGAACTTCTTATTCTTCCTTAGGATATCGTAAAATTCTCTGCATTTTTCTGAGGATTTCGATATGAACCTGTTCAAAGCTGCTATCCTGCCTGTCAGTCTTTGAACATCCTTGGCATTGGCAGGAGATTTGATATTTATTAATGCTTTGATTTGTTCCGGGCTTGCTTCAATGCCCCTCTGGGTTACCATGTATCCTAAGAACTTTCCTGCCTTAACACCAAAATGGCATTTTGAAGGATTAAGTTTCATGTTGTAATGATCAAGGATATCGAATGCTTCTTCTAAGTCCTTTAGGTGATCCTCAGCTTTCTTTGACTTGACCACCATATCATCTATGTATACCTCCATAGTTTTTCCAATTTGATCCTTGAACATCATATTTACCAGCCTTTGATATGTTGCACCTGCATTTCTTAGTCCAAAAGGCATGGCAATATAATAATACAAACCGGTTGGGGTCATTAAGGCTGTATCCTCTTGGTCAGATGGTTCCATCTGGATTTGTTGGAATCCAGATGATGCATCCATAAAGGTTAACAGTTCATGCCCCGCTGTTGCATCCACCATAGAGTCAATGTGGGGTAACGGGAAAGGATCCTTGGGACATGCCTTATTCAAATCAGTGAAATCGACACATACCCTCCACTTTCCGTTTTTCTTTTGGACAACAACCACATTGGCTAACCATTTTGGATACTTTACCTCTCTGATCATACCTGCTCGAAGTAGTCTCTCTACTTCTTCTTGGATAATGGCATTCCTTTCTGGTGCAAACTTCCTCCTTTTTTGATGGATTGGCTTGATAGACCTGTCAATGCCAAGTTTGTGAGTAATAATATCCTTAGATATACCTGTCATATCTTCATGTCTCCATGCAAAGGTAGATTTTCTTCTTTTGAGGAAGGATATCATGTCTTCTTTCATCATGCCAAGGATCCCTGATCCGATATAGATTTTTGATTCAGGATCACTAGGATCCAAGAGGATTTCATCTACATCTTGTTCCCTTGCCTCCAAGACATTCCTTGGAGGATACTGTAATTGCTATTGCTCCCTTGGCTTCGAGGTTGGCTTCATAGATGAGGTATAACAATCCTTAGCCTCTTGCTGATCACTGTCGATCTTGATTATCCCCCATGGGCTAGGGAGCTTCACACATTGATGGTAGGTAGATGGAACTGCTTTCATGTCATGTATCCAAGGCCTGCCAAGGATAACGTTGCAACAAGGTAAACAGTCAATAACACAAAATTTTTGGTAATCATGTAATCCTTCCACGTAGATTGGGAGTTTGATGTCCCCCAGAGTTTTCTTCGTTTCCCCACTGAATCCAACAAGCACGGAGGATCTTGGTATGATGTCTGATTCTGGGATTCCCATCTTCTTCAAGACATCAAGCTGAATAATGTTCACTGAGCTCCCTCCGTCAATAAGGATCCTGCGGACAAAATGATTAGAGATAAAGAGAGTGATAACTAAGCTATCATGGTGAGGATCCTGAATGTTAATGCGATCATCCTCATCAAATGTTATCATCTTCCCTTCTGAGACACTTGAGGTTCTAATAGGCCTTTCTCCATTATCCATTTTTGATTCTTTTGAATGTCTTTTGGCCGCTGAAAAGGATGTACCACAAATGTCTGATCCTCCGGATATGAAGTTAATTACTTGTGCGTTTGCCGGAGGTGCTGGAGCCTTTTCAGGGATCCTTTCAGGATCCTGGGTCCTTTGCTTTTTTCTCCCCAACAATTCTTTTAGATGCCCCTTGCTTAGCAGGTATCCAATTTCTTTTCTTAAGGCTATGCAAGCTTCAGTTAGATGCCCGAAATCCTCATGGTATGCACACCATTTGACTTATCCTTAGTCCCGGATGGTTTATCATTCTTCCTGGGCCATCTGGCTTTTTCACCTAGATCCTGCATTGCAAGGATCAGTTCATGATTATCAACGGAAAAACAATATTCTGAGATTGGAGGATATTCTTCATCATCCTCAGCATGCACATTCTTGTTCTCGTTTCTATGGTAGGATTTGAACTTGTTGCTTTTGAAGGAGGATCCTTGCTTATCTTGTTTTGAGGATCCTACTTGTCTTTCCTGGATCCTCTTGTCGTCCTCTAGCCGGATAAACCTGAGTGCTCGAGTTCTTACTTCATCTAAATTCCTGCATGGTGTCATAACAAGATCATCATAGAATAATGAATCCTTAAGCAGTCCCATTTTGAAGGCTTCAACAGCCGTAGCCATATCCAAGTTGGGAATGTCCAAGGATTCTTTACTAAATTTAGTTATATAATCCCTTAATGATTCGTTATGATTTTGAGTTATCCTGTACAAATCACTAGTTAATTTTTCAAATTTTCTACTACAAGAGAATTGGTTATTGAATAAATTAACTAAATTGGCAAATGAAGTAATAGAGTAAGGGGGAAGACTTAGCAGCCACTTAAGAGCTGATCCAGTAAGAGTAGATCCAAATCCTTTACATAGGCATGCTTCCTTCAATTTTTCTGGGATAGGATTGATCTCCATCCTCTCCCTGTATTGTGCTATATGCTCCTCCGGATCCGTTGTGCCATCATACAACTTCATGGTAGGGATATGGAACCTTTTGGGTACCTCTGCGTCACAAATTGGTGGTGCAAAACGGGATACCTTGTGGCTTCCATCCGCAATCTCTGGGATAGGCTTGACTACCCCTGGAACACTTGAGATCATGTCCTTTAGTTTCTGTAATTCCCTGGTCATAGCATGGTTGGTACCTGTATCCTGCATGAATCCAAGGTTAGTAGTAGGATAGTTATTTAAAGTGTTACCTCCCATTGGGTTCAAGTTGGGGAATCCATATTGCTGGGATTCTGGAACAACGGAGGGACCAGTGGAAGCAATGGTCTGCATTGGAATGAAGTCCCCTTGATGGACATCTAGACTTCCTGTTTGCAAACTTTTTAGGGATCCTGGCATCTGGAAGGATCCTGGTATCTGGGATGATCCTGGAATGAAGGAGGATCCTTGAACCTGGGATGATCCTGGAACGAAGGAGGATCCTTGAACCTGGGATGATCCTGGAACAAAGTAGGATCCTGGAAACTGCTGTGTCTCCGGATAGGCTCCCGAATTCCTGAAGGATCCCATGTACTGAGGATAGGATCCTACTGGCTGAAAATGTGAGCCTGATGTCTGAGTCATTGCTGCCGAGTTGAGATGTGACCCTCTTGACTCCCCTATAATTTGCACGTCCGGGATCCCTGATGGCTGGGAGGTGATCATTGGAGTATCAAAGCTCAAGGATTTGGGCATCAGTGGAGAATGATCCTCTGCCGCTTTCTTTTGTCTTTTGAGATCTCCAATTTCCCTGAGGATCCTTTCGTTAGTTTCATCTTGCCGCTGCATACGATCCTTCATCTGCAAAATTAAAGCAAATACATCACTAGTACTGGGAATAGAAGAATTCATAGCAGAAGAAGATAGAGGTTTAAAGGAAGTGGGAGTTGATCTCTTCTCAGTATTTTTCTGAGATCCTGCCGGTGGAGGAGGCAACGTGATCTGTGATGAAGTGACCGCAGACATCGCCGTGGACGTATTCTTCAATGATGAAGCCATGTAACTCTCTGAAATGATTTCGAACAAAAGATTTTCTTATGAATGAAGCACCAATTGCCCCACGGTGGGCGCCAAACTGTTTTGGTCAAAAATCACACAAGGATAATGTAACCAAACTTTATGAAATCGGGGTATGATGCTTGGTTAACTATGAAAGTAAAGGATCACTTCTGTGATAAAGATGCAAAGACACGATGATTTATACGAGGAAAAAGCCCTTGATCAATGAATGATCTCCGGCATAAAAAACCTCGGGTGATGGCAACTACCGATCACCAACTTCAATATAACAAAAATATGATTACAACTTTGGATGATAATGAGCTGAGTACAAGGATCGCTGAGTGTCTAAGTGTTTGAGAGTTGCGTCGTATGTCGTGTGTGTTCTTCCGGATGAAGAAGAGTGGTATTTATACATGTGTAGGTGACCTATTTTAGGTAAAATGACTAATTATCAGCTCATTACCCCTTTAGAAATAAAGACAATCTAGCCTAAATTGCTGCCCATAAATCAAGCCTAGTTTCCATATCCTGTGCAACGTCTTTCTTCGATTAAGCTCTTGCCATATTTGTGAAGACGCGTTCCTGGATCATGATGTCTAGAGCATATCCTGCTAGATGTTCCTGCAAAACAATATCGTATTGAGTGGAAATAGCCGTTAGTATGAGGATCACCATAATGTCCCATGATCCTGATCCTGAAGTTCTGCTGAGGATCACTGTCTGCCAAAGAAACAAGGATCACTGGTTAGGATCATGTGTAAGGATCACCTACAATAAAATCCAGCCCTAACAGAATGGCAAAGTGGATAGTCAAGCTTAATGCATATGACATTAAGTATGAACCTAGGACTGTCATCAAGTCCGAAGCTTTAGCTGACTTTGTAGCTGATTTCAGTAGTGATCTACAAAGGGAAGCTGAATTAGAAGTTCAACAACTTGAGAAGACCAAGGATCCTTGGACACTCTTCACGGATGGAGCTTCAAATGTTAAAGGAACTGGACAAAGCACACTACTAAAATCGCCACAGGGGGACATTATACCCCAATCTATTGCATGTGAATTCCAAACCACTAATCATGAGGCAGAGTATGAGGCCTTGATAGCAGGTTTGCAATTAGCTAATAATATGAGGATCAGGTATCTTCAAGTATATGTAGATTCTCTATCAATTACTAATCCTTATAACAGTTCTTACACTGTCAAATGTGAAAAGCTAATCAAGTACTTAGAAATAGTCAGGAAACTGGCAGATTCTTTTGCTTTTTTCAGTCTACCACAGGTACCCAGGGAAGAAAATGCAGAAGCTGACACTTTAACTAACCTTGGATCATTCCTAAAGATGCCAGAAGATGTGAAAAATACTCATCACCCATGTTTTAACTCCTGCAATTGAGGATCACGTAGCCATGGAGATAGTGGAGGATTCTGCAATCATACCTGGTGATCCTGCACAGTCGAATTCAGGATCCTGGATCCTTCCAATCCTAAGATATATACAACATGGAGAGATCCCTACAGGACAAAATCCTAAAGCTTTCAAAGTCAAGGAGACTGTGGAAACCACACTGGGGGCAGAGCACTATTCTCAAGGATCCTTAGAACAACATACTATTGGCCTACCATGAAGATGTATGCTGTGGAATACACAAAGAAATGTGATGCTTGTCAAAGACACAGTAATATTCTACACCAACCAACATAACATATGCATCCTAAGAAGAAGCTTTTGCTCAAAGTCAGAAAAAAGGAAATGGCCAGTTATCAACAAAGAATGGCTGGAGCATACAACAAGAATGTCAGGATTAGAAGATTTCAAGTTGGTGATTTTGTGCTAAGAAAAGCATTCCAGAACACTACAAATCCTTCTGATGGCAAGCTAGCACCAAAGTGGGAAGACCCCTATCTAATTGAAGCTGAATCAGGAAAGGGGGCATATCATTTGTTAACAATGGATGGTGATCTCCTACCACGAGATTGGAATGTTGTTCATCTCAAAAAATACTTTAAGTAAGAAGGATCAGGGATCCTCAGCGATACCGGTATTCTGATTAAGGATCCAGGATCCTCAAAGGATATATGATTCTACATGTGGTAACACATTACTTTCATTTTCATTTCCATTCATTTTATACTTATTACTTATCATAAGTTAAAGATGTTAATCAGTTAACATCTATTTTCACAAAGTTTAAGCTTTTGCAGAGTTGTTATCATTTTACAGAGGATCAAAGTGGTTGGCCAACTCTCTAAAGTTTATGGGCTTGTCCCCAGTTATTTGGGCTTGTCCCCAGTTTCGCCAGTAGCGCACGATGATCCTGGTGCAGTTCAAGGCAGTGCGACCAGTACTCGTTTTAGGGGCTGATAATTTCATTGTACTGGCTGTACCCAGGATCCTACGTATAATGGTAGATGTACCATACATCCGTTCCTAAGGTTTCTAACGTTTTCACGTTAGCTAAGGTTTCGGCATTTTCATGTCGCTTAAGTTTGGATAGTCGCCAGTGAGGGCCATACTCCAGTTTACATCCGTTTATATGGGCTTGACCCCACTTTACATCCGTTTATATGGGCTTGACCCCAGTTTACATCCGTTTATTTGGGCTTGTCCCCAGTTTATTTGGGCTTGTCCCCAGTTTGTTAGGTTTGTCCCCAGTTACTAATTCTTATCTTATATTGGCTTAGTCCCAAGTTGTATCCTATATCAGGTTTTTGGAAACAAACGACCAAGGATCCTTGATCCTTACCTTCCATTAAGGTTTGTCTTATGGTTATCCTGTTTACAATGATAAAGGTTAGGATCCTAACTTGGATTCTCAGGTATGATCCTTAACTATTTTGATTTTATTCATTATTCATTTGAATAACCCTTATACTTTGACAACTGAACTTATGATCCTTAAAATATACTACTTTTCGGAACTTTTCGACTATAGGATATTTGATCCTGGATCATATCCTAAAATTCTTAAACTTAATTTGTTTAAATTTTCTTATTCAAACAAATGTATATCACAACAATTGAAAACTAAAGGATACATAAGGATAGCAACACGAGAGATAGCCAAAAAGTTAAAGTTATTTTATTCACAAAACATTGAACCTTTTAAGGATGTCAAAATTGCCAACCCACGTTTCTACCAGCAAAACGTGGCCCGTCCACATGGGTTGGCAAAGGGTGTCCATTGTTTACGGGTCTTTGTAGTGCAGAAAATAAAAGACGGAAGGATAACGAGTGGCTTCATTCCCCAAACAGAGGATCTATCCACCACCCATTATCCTGCATATTGTTCAAGGATCCATGATCCTTCACCCTAGAAACTACTGTCTAAAGTTATACAAGTTCTGACGATAAGGATCCTTGATCCTAGAAGCTTTACTTTTCATAGTTTGCTTATTCAGCAATAATTTACAAGGATATAGAATCCTAACTTGGATTCTCCGGTATGTTATATTCTAACTTTTTCGAAGCTGTAAGTTGTCTCTTATCCTTTTTGGTTAAGGGTCATTGATCCACATTTGTTCGAACACTTCAAGTTTTCTGTTAAAAGTTTAACATTATCATCAGATTTCCAATAACTTTCTAGTTGTTTGGCGATGATATCTTTGAAAATGGAAACCATACATGAAAAATAAAGAGGAAAGAAACAACAACAGTTGTAGCTAAAAATGTTTAATATTATTACCCATTCACTATGTATCAAATCATCTGGCCTGGATTTCACCAGCAAAACCGTGGACCATCCACCCAGGCCGGATAAGGCTATCTAACAGTTAAAGTGTCTATGCAGAAATTAAAGTGCAGGAAGGTTAATAGCAAACTGTGTAGAAGGATTCATTCTCCACGAACGGAAGGATCTTCTGATCTGTAAAGGCACTTGAGGAGTTATCTCTAACTCTATATTCTGCAATGATGATTATAGCAGGTCTTATCAGTGACGACAGGCAGTGTAACAACTAGTTACCAGCAGCAACGGCTAGTCCGCTTCTGACGGAAATATGACAGTTGTGAATCCTTATCACAACTGCCATATTGGGGGCAATTGTTAGGGCATGAATTTTATGCTAAGGATCATCTATCCTGAGACTGGGCATGGATCACGGATCCTTAATGGATGATGCAGAGAGTCTGAGGATCCAGAGTCTGAGGATCACGAGTCTGAGGATTACGAGTCCGAGGATCCTTAACAGAACTTATGTATTCTAACAATTGTCACGTTTTTAATGTTTTAATGCAGGTAATGGACGTAGTTGACCACTTCTTTGCTGGAATCTCGTGGAATATGCTTTTAGGCACGTGCATATTGAAGAAATAACCGTTAGTGGTGGTTATGGGTGACTTCCACCTTTTTCGGGAAGTTAGTTAGTTGTTTTTTCTTATCTTTTTAAGGGGAAACCAGCTCATTAGAGGCATAAGTCGTGCACACCACAGAAAATACACACAATACACGAATTCTCTGCAAACACTTAGCAAAAACACACACTTATACTAGCAATTCATTGTATCGAGCTTGTTTTCTTCCGAAGTTGTACAAGGATCACTATTGTTTCAGCAATATAGTTGGTGATCGGTAGTTTCCATCACCCGAGGTTTTTTATGCCGGAGATCTTCTAAAGATCAAGGGCTTTTTCCTCGTATAAATCTCGGTGTTCATCATTGATTTCATATACTTGTTGTTCATACAATTAACCAAGCATCATACCTCACAAAATCAGATTTGGTTGCATTATCCTTGTGTTATTTTTGACCAAAACAGGTATGCCTTAGTTCCAACATGATTATGCCTCTGTCTAAGCATGATCATGTTCTTTGCACTGCAGGTTCTAAAACACAATTAGTTTTAACGTGGTCATGCCTTTTGTTCCAACATGATCATGCTCCTATTTTAGCATGGTCATGTCTCTGCTTTAACATAACAAAAATGAAAAGAAATCTAACTAAAACATAATGAAGTGAAAAACGCAATTGAGGTTTCATAACTAAAACGCAATGAAAATAAAAAATAACACAACTTACAAAAGAACTCTGATTAACGATGGTGGGCGGAAAAAAAACTCTGATACACCATGGGGAAACTGGTGGCGGTGGAGCGGTGGCGGTGGATGGTGGAATGATGGTGTCAGATCTGAAAAACCCAACAGGTGGTTGAAGGTGGTGGTGGTTTCAGATCTAGTTTCCGGCACGATGGTGGCGATCGTAGGTGGTAGTGGTGGTGGTGGTGGAGGAGGAGGAGGTGGTGGTGTTTGTTGTGATGTGGTAGTTTATAGTTTTGAAAATGGTGGATTTGAGTATACGGGGAAGAGAAATGAATTGCAGATGCTGGGTTTTTTTTGAAGATGGTGAGTTTTGACCAAAATGCCCCTCCTTATGTTTTTTTATCTTTGCCACATGTCATCCTCTTATTGCTTCTTATCCTTCCTAGCGAAATTAAACTTCATATTTGATCTTTTCCCATTAACTATAATATGATTACCAAACTCTATTAACAATGATTTCAGTTTTGACTTTCTTTTTGTCTTTTTTGAGTTGTTGGTTTTTTTTTTTTTTGTTGGGGTTCATTTTTCCTGTAATTTTATTTCTTAACTTTTAGCATTAATAATTATAATCCTTCAACTTTCTAAAGATTTTGTAAACGAGTTTTACGTGTTTATTTTTATGTAAATATCAGTATAAATTCAAGTTGATTTATGTTTCCATGTAATTTTTTCTAAAAATGAGTTGGGTCAAATATAATATATTTTTATACTTATTATTATGTACGTTTTCAGTTGGTTTACTTTATAATAGAATTATCAAACTCTATGAATAACAATTTCAATTTTGACTTTTTTAGTCTTTCTTGAGTTTTTTTAATGTCTATTTTAGGTTTTTGTTTTTTTCCTATACTTTTATTCCTTAACTTTTACTATTTACAATTACAAACCCTTAACTTTTTAAAAATTTTGTAAACGAGTTTTACGTGTTTATTTTTATGTAAATGTCAGTATAAATTAAAGTTGACCTTGCTTCTTACAAGCCAGACCCGAAGGTTTCTAATCTTAAATGCTGATAGTGATTTCGTTAATGGTAGCTGCAAAATCGACCTTGAAATCTACACCGGGTGGATATCTAGTTTGGGAGAGCTATCAGATAACTGGCAATGCACGTAGCAGTTGCAGGATTACGGTTTTAAATTTCTAATCTGTCCTATCTTTGTCGATATTTAAGTTGCTTTGCGAACTACTAACATCTCATAAAACACTCCTTGACCAGATATATTGATCTCGAATATCACCTCACACGTGATTGTTTCAATATGAAACTCGTCAATGTTGTTTTGGCTCACACCGACTACCAACGTGCCAACTTTTTATTAAATTAATCTTGGTAAATGGCATCGAGGTAAAACATGAGTTACTCCACATCGATATTTCATTTTTTGTGAATATTTTTCTTGAGAAAATCCAAAAAGATGTTTTAAAAGTTTAAATTTAGGGTAAATTACTTTTGAGTCCCAGTGTTTTAGTGGTTTTAACTACTTGAGTACAAAATAAAAATGTTTAACGCCATGAGTCCCTATAGCCACTTTTCTTAACCATTTGAGTCCAAATTTTTAACATCATCCACCAAGTCTGTTAATTATGAGGGTAATTTGGTAATTTACACACAAAGTAAAAGTCTTATATACACATGAGTACAAGGAACAAGTTTTTAATGCATAACCTTCAAATTTGGATATAATCAACATGTTTTTCTTTTTTTTTTCGTATTTGTCTGCCCCTACGGGGATGGAGCGACAGAAGTTTTGAGAATTCAAGAGAAGGTCACGGCGAGACGAGCCGTTTATCATTACGATAGGTGTCAAGGGAGCTCGAAGCTTCCTTCGTAACTCCCGGAACTTCTTCGTAGTGGCTCCCCTCCATTTTAATATACTATATATATATATATAAATAAATTACATATAATAAAACACATACACCAGCACACACACACACCTACACACACTTTCTCTCTCTTACACACTCTTCTCTCACTCTATAAACACCACCGCACCGCCACCGTCCCCACCACTGCCACCACCATCGCACTACCGCCACCTCCAAACACCCTCCACCACCATCCCACTACCTCCACCACCACTACCTCTAGACATCCTACCACCACCCTCCACCACCTCCACCACCGCATCATCCCCACCACCACAATCCCATTACCGCCAACACCACCATCCCACTGAAACCCCAACACCACCATCCAACTGCCGCCACCTCTGAACGCATCAACATCATCTTCCTTAGGTGAAGGAGACAGTTCTTAGATCGGTAGCGCTTCTGGAAGCTTCCAAAACGAAGGTTTTCTTGGCGGCTTCAACGGCGACGATGAAGACTTCGGATTCTCTCGATCTGACTTCAAACAATGTCTGCTGAGTTTGATCGGTTGCCGAGGTTGTTGTCGGCTGCACTTTCGTCTAGAAAGAGTGAATTGAAGCAGCGTGTTGGTTTCTAGGGTTTGTTATTTGTGTATTTTAGGGTTTCTACGGTTTTAGAGCATGTTATTATGTGTTTCTTGCTTACTAATGACTGATTATTATTTGGTCAAACATTATTTGAAGACTCCGTTGACTATATGTGGTGTAGTGTAGATGGTGGGAGGATGAAGGTGGTTTAGAGAAAGAGAAGGAAATATGAGAGAGAAAGTTGCAGATTTGTTTTAAGGGAGATAGAGATAAGGAGATAAAGATGTATAAGAGAGAGAGAGACAAAGAGAGGGAGAGAGAGAAAAATCTAAATAAATTAGTTTTTTTTTTATTTTTTAATTATATGGGTAATTTGGTCGTTTAACAAAACTTAAGAACAAAATCTAACTGCGTAACGATAAATTGTAAACTGTTTTAACTAAACACAGAAGCTGTAATTGTTACTAAAATGAAAACAGAAAGTAAAATAGCCAAACAGTCAAGTAAGGACAACCCAGGTGTGCCAACATGACATAGAAAGAGTGAACTAAGTGTCGGAGGCTGGACGAGGTTAACTTACTTTGTGACTAGGAAACTGTTTAGTGTTCAACCTTGATGAACTGACATTGAACAGAAAAGTAATCGAAAACGAAACTTGTGAAAAAGTCCCATTTCACGCGAAGGGGTACCCTTTCGTGCGAGAGGGGTTCCTTTCGCGTGAGGGGGATGTCTTTCGCGCGAAAGGGATGCCCTGTTGTGCGAATGGTGACAGTTTTGTCGAAAAAATTTGTTTCATCTATCCGAAGTAGTTCATTTCTTGGTGGAAATTAACCCTAATGCAAACCATTAATTATGGACTGAGTTGGGAGTCTAATGGGTTCCAGATTCCACTGAGATTATACAGAAATTAAAATGAAACTTATGAACAAGTTGTAAAAAATCAAAGTTTGTAAATCTTGGTTGAGTCTCATATGTGGTGAGGCTTTAACATCAGTTTGCCCAAGCAAATTCGTGAAAGTCATCCATGAGACGTGTTTAATCAAGAGGTTTTGCAAGAAAAGTTTAAGAACTTGAATTAAAATGCATGAAATGTAAAGAAATGAATGAAAAGTATTAGAAAACATAAGAAAATCGATACCAAAAGTCTCTGCTTGCGAGAGAGAAGTTGAGAGCTTCTTAGAGAAGTCTGAGTGAATGAGCAAGGAAAATGAGTGAAGTAGTGCGCCTATTTATAGGCTGAAAGGTGAGTTAGGATGAGAGGGAAGTTCAAGCGAGAGGGAGGTTTTGGACGAAAGGGTCCTTTCGCACAGAAAGGGGGAGGAGTCCTTTTGCGCGAGAGGAACTTCCATTCCTCTCGGAATTTCAAGTTTGATTAATTCGCGTGTTTTGGCCGGTTTTACGTGTAACAAGCATATATGTGTATTGTAATAGTGTGAAACATGTATAATGGTGTTTAAAACATTGATTTTGAGTATAAACATGCAAACAAGTCTAAGATGTATCACATAATCGTGAATAAAATACTTGAATTCTCATTATGATCAATAGTCTCGGATTACAAGTTGAAACGAAATAGAATACAATACAAGTAAGAATTTCCAAAAATAGAATTTATAACAACACTTCCTAAGAAAGGAAAGCACAAATATGCGAAGCGTTACAGTCTCCCCTACTTTAAGAAACTTTGTCCTCGAAATTTAAGAGGAAGACTGAACGAAAAGATGTGGATGCTTAGTCTTCATATCGCTCTCGAGTTCCCAAGTAAATTTGGCACCACGTTTTCCTTCCCATCGAACCTTGACTATGGGAATTCTACTGCGCCGTAGTTGCTTGGTTCCTCGGTCCATGATTTCGAACGGTTTTTCCATAAAATGGAGAGTGTCATTGATTTGCAAATCGTTGATCGAAACTTGAAGTCCTTCATTAGCTAAGCACTTCTTGAGGTTTGAAATCTGAAACGTTGCATGAACGTTGCTGAGTTCTTGAGGTAAGTCGAGACGGTATGCCACCTTTCCAATCCTCTCGAGTATCTTGAAAGGACCAACAAAGCGTGGAGCAAGCTTTCCCTTTTTACCAAAACAAATAACTCCTTTCCAAGGAGAGACCTTGAAGAGTACTTGATCACCAACACTAAACTCCAATGGTTTGCGACGCTTGTCAGCGTAGCTCTTCTGTCTGCTTCTAGCCTTGAGGAGGTTATCGTGGATTTAAAGAATCTTATCCGTCGTTTCTTGAATTAGCTCTGGGCCAGTAATTTCAGTGTCACCAATTTTATGCCAACAAATAGGAGATCGACACTTGCGAACATATAATGCCTCGAAAGGAGCCATTTGAATACTGGAGTGGTAGCTTTTGTTGTACGAGAACTTAATTAATGGTAAATGTACATCCTAATTTCCACCAAAGTCGATAAGACAAGAGCGAAGCATGTCCTCTAGGGTTTGGATAGTACGTTCGGTCTGTCCATCCGTTTGAGGATGAAAGACCGTACTAAGATTAAGGTGAGTACCCATAGCGGTTTGGAATGTTTGCCAAAGGCGAGAAATGAAACGACCATCGCGATCCGAAATGATGTCAATAGGAATACCGTGACAACATATGACTTCATCCGTGTAGATTCGAGCTAATTTCTCAACTTTGAAATCTTCACGAATGAAGGAGGAAGTGAGCGGATTTGGTCAAACGGTCAATGATCACCTAAATTCTATCATGACCAGAAGGTGTGCGAGGAAGTTTGGTTTTGAAGTCCATAGCGATTCTATCCCACTTCCAAACTGGGATCTCTGGTTGTTCGAGTAAACCAGAAGGACGCGGATGCTCAGCTTTAACTTTTGAACAGGTGATGCATTTTGAAACAAAGGTGGTGATATCCTTCTTCATGACAGGCTACCAATAGGATGTACGAAGGTCGTGGTACATCTTATCGGCACAGGGGTGAATAGAATATCGTGATTTGTGTGCCTCATTCATTGTAAGGTCATGAAGTTCACCACCATTTGGCACCCAAACACGATCGAGGTAATATTGAATTCCATCGGATTTCGTCATGAGTTGGTTTTCAGCGCCACACTTCATCTTGTTATACATGTTTGCTTCGTTGAAGAACGCAAACTAAGCTTCACAAATACGATCGCAAAGATCACTAATAATTTGAGAACAAAGAATGCTGCTAACATGAGATTTGCGATCAAGTGTGTCGGCCACGACATTCACTTTGCCAAGGTGGTAACGAATTTCGCAGTCGTAGTCGTTAAGCAATTCTACCCAATGATGTTGACGCATCTTTAGCTCTATTTGGTTAAAGATACGTTGTAGGCCCTTACGATCGGTGAAGACCACACATTTGGTACCATATAGGTAGTGTTGCCAAATCTTTAACGCAAAAATAACTGCACCAAGCTCGAGATCGTGAGTAGTGTAGTTTTTCTCGTGTATCTTCTGTTGTCTCGAAGCATACACGATAACCTTATCTCGTTGCATGAGAATACAACCAAGACCTGGGTTGGAAGCATTGCAATATACTATGAAATTATCGTTTCCATCAGGAAGAGCGAGAATAGGAGCATTGCAAAGCAAGTCCTTAAGCGTTTGGAAGGATTCCTCTTGTTCGGGACTCCAAACAAAAGGTTTCTCTTTCTAAGTCAACAACGTGAGGGGAACGATGATTTTTGAAAAATTCAAGATGAATCGATGATAGTAGCTCGCCAATCCTAGAAAAGAACGAATTTCGGACGGAGATTTTGGTGCGATTCAATTCTTCACAACTTCGATTTTGGAGGGGTCAACATGAATTCCTTTTTCACTCATGACGTGTCCAAGGAATTGAACTTCATTGATCCAAAACTCACACTTGGAAAACTTTGTGTATAGATGTTCGCAACGTAGGAGTTCAAGAATGAGGTGCAAATGACGTTCGTGTTTGGCTTAAGTTTTCGAATAAATGAGGATGTCGCCGATGAATGCTCTCACAAAGTGGTCCAAATAGGGTTTACAGACGCGGTTCATTAAGTTCGTGAAGACCGCACGTGAAATGGTCAAACCAAAAGGCATGACTACGAACTCGTAGTGACCATATCGAGTGCGAAACGCGATTTTAGGGATGTCCTCTTTGAGAACACGAAGTTGATGATAGCATGAACCATGGTTGCAAAAGTCGCTAGGCGCTCCCTAATCAGATTTGAGAGTACTCGGCCTAGGCGGAGATTAGTCGGGGAGTAATTGACCTAGGCGAACAATACTCGGGCCTCGGCAACCTACCTTGTAGCGAGTACTCGGGGATTACTCGGAACCTAGTCGGGACTTTTACAACAATGGCCTGAACGAAGATCAATCTTAGAAAAGCACGTTGCGCCTTGGAGTTGGTCAAAAAGATCATCGATGCAAGGGAGAGGGTAACGGTTTTTGACAGTAAGTTTATTAAGCTCACGATAATCGATTCACATTCGAAACAAACCATCCTTCTTCTTGATGAACAACACAGGAGTGCCCCAAGGAGAAGTACTTGGGCGTATGAAACCTTTATCAAGCAACTCTTGAAGTTGACTTGACAACTCTTGCATTTCAGAGGGTGCAAGACGATAAGGAGCTTTAGCGACGGGTGTAGAAGCAGGGGTGAGATCAATGCGAAAATCAACAGATCAAGATGGAGGAGGACCAGACAGATCTTCAGGAAAGACGTCAGGAAAATCACGCACAACTGGAACATCACTTGTGCTCTTTCCCTTGCCCTTTTCTTCCACCACGTGGGCTAAAAAGGCAAAGTACTGTTTACGTAAGTACTTGTTTGCTTGTGTGTTTGACATAAGCTTTAGTCCCTTTGAAGGTATGTCTCCATAAACATGCAAAGTATCGCCAGAAGGAAGAGGCAAACGAACGTATTTTTTGTGACAAGCGATTTCAACATGGTTCTTACGAAGCCAATCCATGCCTACTAGGATATCGAAGCTACCCAGTTGCATGGGTATGAGATCGATAGGGAAAACGTGATCGTTGAGGGTGAGGAAACAATTGCAAAGAACGGATGCAACGGTGATGGATTTGCCATTGGCAACTTCGACTGTGAATGATTTTGGGAGCTTAGAGCATGTACAATTTAACATCGATTCAAATTCAATGGACACAAAGCTTTTGTCCGCGCCAATATCAAATAGTATAAAGGCATAAATGTCATTAACAAGAAATGTACCATTCACGACTTCTTTGTCGTTCTGAGCTTAATTTGCATTAATGTTGAAAGCACGCCCACGAGGTGCTTATTGCTACTGCTCCTGATTAAGCTAAGGGCCCTAAGGACAAAGATGAGTAATGTCTCCACATTTGTAGTAGACTCTAACATTGTTGGCTGGCTTTGGATATTGAGGAGCTTGTTGAACTTGATTGCCTTATGGTGTAGGACCATTGCGGCATATGGCAGTTGTATGCCTAAACCGATTGCACATGTTGCATGCCGGCATGCGGTGTTTGTATGGTGATGGTAATGGCATGTAGTACACTTGGGATGAGTCCTAGTGTAAGGCTTTCTTGTGGGTTCTGGTGTGGTAGGATTTGGGGTAGCAGCAGGGGTAATTGTGTTACAACTTTGGCTTTGAAACTTGCGTTTCTTAACTTTGTTTACACTCGATTGGGTTTTGGTTTCAGTGGTAATTTGGTTTGATGACTTGGTAGAGGTGGGAGTTGCGGTTTGTTTGTCTCTGATGTGGTTGTTGTTCAGGCTGGCTGCAAGGTGGTAAACAAGCTCAATGGTGTTGGGTTGAGAAGCTTCTATGGTGTCACGCATGGCAGAGGGTAAACCTTGAAGGTACTGTAACACCCCGAAAACGGGTTTGGAAATCAAACCACCTCAATATTAATGAACGGGTAAAATACCGTTAGTGGTAAAAATTAACCTGGTAAATATTAGGAGTTAAATAATTAAACCTAATATTAAATAAAACGTGAATAAAAGCTTTTAAGGAAGTAAAGTTTATAAGAGGCCCGAGTTAACAGGACTTAAAATAAACTAAGTCATAACTTTCTCGAATTCACCAAGTAGCTAGGAACATTAACCTAGTTAAAAAGGTGTCTTAAAACAATGAAGAAAATATGGGTAATAACCCTTTTTATAAAGTTACAAAACATGAGGGACTAAAGTTGCTAACAAAGAAACTTGCTTTATTAAAAACAAACAATAACACACAACACACACACTGAGAGTGTGTGTGTGCGTGTAATCGCCCAGGAGCAAGAAGAAAAAGGGTGTAACCCTAGTTCATCAAGATTGAAAGGCAAATTAGAGCCAAATCGTATGGATTAACACAAATTCATGATCACCAAGCTTAGGGGATCACAAGGTATGTTAAATTTTTATGTTTAGTGAAGTTGAGATTCTTGATGAATTTATGATGAACGAAATTATTGCTTGCATGTTTGATGTAAGAGTGAAATTAGGATAAATCCATGTCTAGGAACAAACCCTAGTAAGGATTTGATGAATTAATGATGAAAATTGTGAAATAGATTATTACCCATTTATGTGCTAAGTGGGTTTTATTGTCATTGTGATAAACCCTTGGATTAGGGTGTTAAATTCATGAATAATGATGTTATGATATAAGTTATATATGTAGTTCATGAACACTAGACATGGAGGGTTGATTTTTGATGTAAATCTTGGAAAAAATAGCTAGTTATAAACTAGTTAGCAAATATGTAGAATTATGCCCACAAGGTGTTTGTTAAAATGCCTAAGTGAATGTTCATATGTTGAAATTACGAATGAAACACGTAATTGACTTGTTTGACTAATTACGCGAAATCTGGGTTGAAACGGGTTCTAATCATAGTATTGATTTAATTTAATTGTGCCTATTGTATGATTCAAGGTAATTGACTTTTTTATTAAAAGTCAAAATAACCGACGATAAAGTCGAATAGTAGTTTCGACATAGAAAATATGTAAGGTGGAAAAGTCGTGAATTGGAATGACTAATCTAACCACCTTGTGAATGATAATAGTTTGTCGCTCAACGAGCTAGGTGGAGGCTTGGAAAAGAAGCGGTCAAACGAATCAAGCACGACAAGAAAAGCGTATTCGGATGGAAGGTATGTCAAAACTTACACCTTTTATTAATGCATATTCGGTTTATAGATTGTGAATCATAGAAAGTCATGTTTGAATTATGATATTCCGACACGACATGTGCACTTCGGAATAAAAGACAATGGTAATAAACCATGTTTAATGATTAAAAAGAGTTAAAACGATTATACGGTCATGCAATGACTAAATGGTAATGAATTTCGAGTGGTTACCTTATAGGGTAAACCCATATAATTAATAAGGGCAAAATGGTAAAATTGGTCACGAGTTGATAGTAACCGTTAGTTTTGAAAGCCACTTATGGCGAAAATCATAATGGGTCAAAAGCGTTTAGAAATGGTTTATAAGTAATATAACCCTAAGGTGTTAACTGAAGCGAATCATGTAGACGAGATGATAATAAATATCATCTCATAAAGATAAACGGTCAATTCGGCCAAACGGGTCAAAAGGTATAGACATCACCTTTTGACAATGTCGACTAATGATTTTGTCGAGTTATATCCTTACAGGAATAGATATCAAATGGATATTCGCATCGCTCTTAATTAGCGATTATAAAGCAAGGTATTGAACCCGGGTTAATAAGTTGATCCGAGCCAGGTATGTATAATAGATCAACTCATCATTTGGAACTTGAAGTTCTATGAGAATTAGACAAAGTAATAAGGGACATTCGGTTATCTTAGAAGGCAAACCGAAGGATTTAAATTATAGTCAGAGTGTTTTGAAAACAAGATTTGGTTAAAAATGAGATTTTGGGCGTGCATGGCTTAAGCAAACCCTTCGTCGTAAAAGAAGGGTTAAAATGACCAAAACGCCCTTGTAAGCGTAATTAAGCAAATGACCCTTAGAAGTCGCTTGAAAACGAGTTTTATAATCAAGTCAATACTTAGAATAAGTATAAAAGCGAAAGATGTAAATCCTTGGTCAAAAGACTCTACATGAGTCCTTGCCATAAAATGATAATCCAAGAGGTGAAACTCAGATTATATAGATCGACATACTAACCCCATAACAAATATAGTTGTGATGGAAGATCATTTGATAAATAATGTGGAAATAAGATGCTAGAAATAAATGAGTGTGAATTATGCGTAAAGCTGCTTAAATGCCCTTAACAGGTCAAAATTTGGTAAAAAGGTAATAAGCCGAAGACTTAAAAGTCTTAAATTTGTTAATCCGGATGTTGGATTTTAACTCCATAAGATGGAGAATTAAATTACGGACGTGTAGGAAAAAGAATCGGGTAAAACGGATTAAAAACGAGAGAGTTATGCTCGTTTCCGTGAAATCGGGTTATGCTGGGAATATGCAGCAACATAAAATGAACTTGCTGTCAAAAAGGGGGCTAGGTGGGGCGTCTAGCCCCTAGGTGGGGCGTCTAGCCCCCCTGAATCCCAAAAATGTTTAATTTCGACTGTTTGACCCATATAACTTGTTTAAACTTGTTATTTAACTATCAAAACTAACTTTTAAGTTGGTTTTGATCATAGGTGATCGCCAACAGTGCCCGAATGAAGATCAAGCTTGAAGAAGAACCGAACACACGAGATTAAAGCTTCTGCACGGCGTTACGTCGTAACTTTTAAACGACGAACTTATTTATATTGTGTTGAAAACTTTTAAGTTTTAAAAGTTTTAAATTACTCGTATTTTCTAAGGATACTTAATCTTAATTACATGTTTATTTTCGTCATTTATACGAAAACCTTTAAAATAATGACAAGGGTGTTACAAGTTGGTAATCAGAGCCCAAGGTTAAAAGAATAAAGTGTTCGGTTCGAGGCTTGATCACAAATCCGGTAAGTACATGTATGTTAATGATTTAGCATGCTAAAGTGTTGTAAACAACACATATGGTTATCGTGTAATACACGTTACACCAATAAAAACGATATAGAGTAGATATAGTCAACGAAATTACACGCGTTGATGCGTATAGTAGAAAAGCCTTGTATTATAATATGGGCATCCATTAATGTCGAAATTACTAACTGTTGTAAATGTTTTAGTTGAAGGACACTCGCATATGAAGATAGCGAGAGTCTAACAAATTGCGGATTTGACAGAGGAACGGTCCAAAGAGTATGCTCATCAAGGACCTAAATCGCGTAGCGACCGCGAACAAGGCTAATGGCAAGAGAAGCCCGATAGGGCAAGCATTACCAGGTGCACATTTTAAATTTAATTGCACAAATAGTAATATGCAACAAATACGTAGAGATTGAAAGTTGCATATGTAGATTAAAAACTTGGAAAACCCGGATAGAAAATCTATCCGGGATATTGTTTCCAAGAGAAATAAATAGAGGTGTTACTTACATGGGGCATGATGTGAAAGTTATAAAAGGGTCATGTATGTCATGTGTTGATCGCCTACTCTGGCCAAGTAGGTAGTGAACACATGATACCATGAACTTTTTATGATGGACATGCTTACACCCGATGTAGTAAGGACGGGGTGAGTGGGACAAATTAAAAAGTACCCAAATGAATCAGATAAGCAAAATATTTGATCATAATGTAAACGCACAACCGAGTGACGGAAGCGTATTATATTAGGATAATGAGCCCGAGAGAAGGGACAAAGAAACATGTAAAATGATTAAAGTACACACTGGGAGGGGGTGTACTTACACTCGAACCCAGAGAATGTAAACATGTAAAACGATTAAGATATGCACTGGGAGGGGGTGTACTTACACTCGAACCCGGAGAATGCAAACATGTAAAACGATTAAGATATGCACTGGGAGGGGGGTGTACTTACACTCGAACCCGGAAAATGCAAACATGTAAAATGATGTAGACATGTATTGGGAGGGGTGTACTTACACTCGAACCCGAAGAATATAAACATGTAGAATGATCAAGATATGCATTGGGAGTGAGTGTACTTACACTCGAACCCGGAAAATGCGAATATGTCTCTAAACGGGTTGTTTTTGTAAAACGTCAAACTCGAGGACAAAGTCGGAATATAAAAATGAAACGAGGTCCTAATGCATACCAGGAGGGTTGCAATAATAACGACTTCGGTAAAACACCCGGTTGATGGGTAAGAATTAAACACATGCGTAGACCGAGAAACGGGAACTCGGATGGAAAGTTAAAAGACTCAGGTTTTGGGTCATAACTAAAAGATGACAAGATAATGTAAATAGAAATTGTGAATAAATTATGTTCAACTATTTTAAAGTTGAACGGGTCGAATATAATATCATGCCGGACGGCTTGAGTTAACGAAAGCGGGATAATGGTAGCGTTAAAAGCAAAAGAATAATGAGCCCGGTAATGGGACATAATCAAATACGAATGTATGTAGACTGGATAACGGTGAGCATAAGATAAACCGACGCATAAATGACGAGAGAAGTCATAAAGTCGGAAAATTTGTCCGAAAGGAAACGAATGTAGCCTTAGACTACGGTCAAGGTCAAAGAAAATACCAAGGCAAAAATAAATGATTTTAAACAAAAAAAAAACAGGATGCCTTAACACCAAACATGTATTTTAAAAATGACATGAGTAAGAAATGGTCTACGGGATCGACCAAACCTTTGGGGATTATAAACAATGGAAAGGTCTTCGAGACTAAAACGACCCACGAGTCATGACTAGAAAGAGATAGATTATAAGGACCTCGCCTTAAAGAGGTGAAGGTCTAATAAAATAGCCCATAGACTAAGTGATAAAACCTACGGGTTAATTAGACAAAGCGAGGGAATAAATGGAGGACCCTCGCATAAAACATAGACTGAAAAAGAATAAATTTTGGACTGTCAATATCCCGATATGGATAATTGACAAAGGTTAAAAAGAAGACGCTAAACTAAAACTTCGGTTTTGGTAAGAAATAACATTTTTACAAATATGAATACTGATAGACATATAAATAGTAAGCATGAAAGATATAAGTCTTGACACTAATAGGTGCAAGACGATATATTCGAAAAGTGATATTTTTAAAAATAAAAGTTGATATAAAATTTGGCATGATGTGACACGATCACGGTCAAGAAATGCAATATGAAGTAGAATCACATTATAACCAAGCGAGCGGTAAAAAGTAACCGGACTAATAAGTCTAGTTAGTGAGACCGGTTAAGGTGATTTAAATAAATTTGGTTTGCTTGTAAGCGGTGGATTCGGTATAACTAAACCGAATAAATAAATTTGAAAACAAAAAGAAATTGTTGCTAAAAGTGAAAGATTTCACTAAAGACCTTTAAACGGTCAAAGTAACGGATTCATAAAGAATTCGATAGTATATAAAAGCGATGGATATCGCTAAGTTAACGAAACTAGAGGAAATAACGAGATTACGTTATTTCAAGTTGCACTATGTCGTATGAGATACGTAGACAATTAGTAACCAAAAAGATGTTACCATACTCTTCTGGTAATACTAACAATTGGTTAAAAGTATAAGTAATGTTTAAAAGATTTCTCGGATCAAATACATTAAGTTTAAACTTAATGAATTATGTAAGAAAAGGTTTCGGGGACGAAACCTCTTTAAGGGGGGTAGACTTGTAACACCCCGAAAACGGGTTTGGAAATCAAACCACCTTAATATTAATGAAAGGGTAAAATACCGTTAGTGGTAAAAATTAACCTGGTAAATATTAGGATTTAAATAATTAAACCTAATATTAAATAAAACGTGAATAAAAGCTTTTAAAGAAGTAAAGTTTATAAGAGGCTCGTGTTAACAGGACTTAAAATAAACTAAGTCATAACTTTCTCGAATTCACCAAGTAGCTAGGAACATTAACCTAGTTAAAAATGTGTCTTAAAACAATGAAGAAAATATGGGTAATAACCCTTTTTATAAAGTTACAAAACATGGGGGACTAAAGTTGCTAACAAAGAAACTTGTTTTATTAAAAACAAACAATAACACACAACACACACACTGAGAGTGTGTGTGCGTGTAATCGCCCAGGAGCAAGAAGAAAAAGGGTGTAACCCTAGTTCATCAAGATTGAAAGGCAAATTAGAGCCAAATCGTATGGATTAACACAAATTCGTGATCACCAAGCTTAGGGGATCACAAGGTATGTTAAATTTTTATGTTTAGTGAAGTTGAGATTCTTGATGAATTTATGATGAACGAAATTATTGCTTGCATGTTTGATGTAAGAGTGAAATTAGGATAAATCCATGTCTAGGAACAAACCCTAGTAAGGATTTGATGAATTAATGATGAAAATTGTGAAATAGATTATTACCCATTTATGTGCTAAGTGGGTTTTATTGTCATTGTGATAAACCCTTAGATTAGGGTGTTAAATTCATGAATAATGATGTTATGATATAAGTTATAGATGTAGTTCATGAACACTAGACATGGAGGGTTGATTTTTGATGTAAATCTTTGAAGAAATAACTAGTTATAAACTAGTTAGCAAATATGTAGAATTATGCCCACAAGGAGTATGTTAAAATGCCTAAGTGAATGTTCATATGTTGAAATTACGAATGAAACGCGTAATTGCCTTGTTTGACTAATTACGCGAAATATGGGTTGAAACGGGTTCTAATCATAGCATTGATTTAATTTAATTGTGCCTATTGTATGATTCAAGGTAATTGACTTTTTTATTAAAAGTCAAAATAACCGACGATAAAGTCAAATAGTAGTTTCGACATAGAAAATATGTAAGGTGGAAAAGTCGTGAATTGGAATGACTAATCTAACCACCTTGTGAATGACAATAGTTTGTCGCTCAACGAGCTAGGTGGAGGCTTGGGAAACAAGCGGTCAAACGAATCAAGCACGACAAGAAAAGCGTATTCGGATGGAAGGTATGTTAAAACTTACACCTTTTATTAATGCCTATTCGGTTTATAGATTGTGAATCATAGAAAGTCATGTTTGAATTATGATGTTCCGACACGACATGTGCGCTTCGGAATAAAAGACAATGGTAATAAACCATGTTTAATGATTAAAAAGAGTTAAAACGATTATACGGTCATGCAATGACTAAATGGTAATGAATTTCGAGTGGTTACCTTATAGGGTAAACCCATATAATTAATAAGGGCAAAATGGTAAAATTAGTCACGTGTTGATAGTAACCGTTAGTTTTGAAATCCACTTATGGCGAAAATCATAATGGGTCAAAAGCGTTTAGAAATGGTTTATAAGTAATATAACCATACGGTGTTAACCGAAGCGAATCATGTAGACGATATGATAATAAATATCATCTCGTAAAGATAAACGGTCAATTCGGCCAAACGGGTCAAAAGGTATAGACATCACCTTTTGACAATGTCGACTAATGATTTTGTCGAGTTATATCCTTACAGGAATAGATATCAAATGGATATTCGCATCGCTCTTAATTGGCGATTATAAAGCAAGGTATTGAACCCGGGTTAATAAGTTGATCCGAGCCAGTTATGTATAATAGATCAACTCATCATTTGGAACTTGAAGTTCTATGAGAATTAGACAAAGTAATAAGGGACATTCGGTTACCTTAGAAGGCAAACCGAAGGATTTAAATTATAGTCAGAGTGTTTTGAAAACAAGATTTGGTTAAAAATGAGATTTTGGGCGTGCATGGCTTAAGCAAACCCTTCGTCGTAAAAGAAGGGTTAAAATGACCAAAACGCCCTTGTAAGCGTAATTAAGCAAACGACCCTTAGAAGTCGCTTGAAAACGAGTTTTATAATCAAGTCAATACTTAGAATAAGTATAAAAGCAAAAGATGTAAATCTTTGGTCAAAAGACTCTATATGAGTCCTTGCCGTAAAATGATAATCCGAGGGGTGAAACTCGGATTATATAGATCGACATACTAAACCCATCACAAATATAGTTGTGATGGAAGATGATTTGATAAATAATGTGGAAATAAGATGCTAGAAATAAATGAGTGTGAATTATGCGTAAAGGTGCTTAAATGCCCTTAACAGGTCAAAATTTGGTAAAAAGGTAATAAGCCGAAGACTTAGAAGTCTTAAATTTTGTTAATCCGGATGTTGGATTTTAACTCCATAAGATGGAGTATTAAATTACGGACGCGTAGGAAAAAGAATCGGGTAAAACGGATTAAAAACGAGAGAGTTATGCTCGTTTCCGTTAAATCGGGTTATGCTGGGAATATGCAGCAACATAAAATAAACTTGCTGTCAAAAAGGGGGCTAGGTGGGGCGTCTAGCCCCTAGGTGGGGCGTCTAGCCCCCCTGAATCCCAAAAATGTTTAATTTCAACTGTTTGACCCATATAACTTGTTTAAACTTGTTATTTAACTATCAAAACTAACTTTTAAGTTGGTTTTGATCATAGGTGATCGCCAAGAGTGCCCAGATGAAGATCAAGCTCGAAGAAGAACCGAACACACGAGATTAAAGCTTCCGCACGGCGTTACGTTGTAACTTTTAAACGACGAACTTATTTATATTGTGTTGAAAACTTTTAAGTTGTAAAAGTTTTAAATTAGTCGTATTTTCTATGGATACTTAATCTTAATTACATGTTTATTTTCGTCATTTATACGAAAACCTTTAAAATAATGACAAGGGTGTTACAGGTACTTCCTGATAGTACGCTCAGGAGTCGACATGAGATGAGGCACAATGAAACTTAATTGCTTAAAACGGGTGGTATAGGCAAGATTGTCATCACCAATCTGCTTAAGGTTCCAAAACTCTACCTTAAGTTTCTGCTGCTCGTGAGGAGGGCAGAACTCAGTCATCATCAATTCCTTGATTTCAGCCAAAGGAAGGACATAAGGTTCTTCGTTGGTATGAAAATTTCGTTCATTCATCCACCAGTCAAGGGCTCTTCCCTGGAAGATACCGGTAGCGCTGCGGGTCTTCAAGTTTTCACGGCATTCACTGTTGATGAATGTAACCTCAATACTGTCAAACCACTCAAGCATCGCAGTCACACCATCGTAACCAGTGAAGGGCTTAGGGTTACAAGCTGAGAAGTGCTTGAAGTTGAAGGAAATAGGCTTGGGTTGGTCAACCTTAGAGTCAACTAAGGAGTTAGGGGTACAGGATGTGTTGATCTTGCTAACAATCTCAGGGATCAAACGAGCCATTTGAGTAGCCATGAAAGCAAGCATTTTCTTCTTAGAGCCAGTCTAGGACCTCTTGGTGGAGTTGCAAAGACGACTGGAAGACATCTAGAGATTCAAAAAAAAAGGAATGGATGCGACTTGATAATGTTTTGGAAAAAAAAGTTTGTTTCATATGATGCATCACATAGCACGTAAATGTTCCACATAGTTCACATAGCATAACAAGAATTCACATTGTATAACAAATAATGATGAAAACATTGTAAATTTAATTTGTTCACAAGGGATTATTAATGTTCTAGATTGCGAGGAAAGTGTGAATTGTGTCTTCAACGTTGAAATGAAATAACGTTCAAATGTAAAACACATTAAAATTGATAGGCATACAAGAGAGTTAACATAAAAATTAGATTGTCATGGAGCGTAACTAAGACTATTCCAAAGTAAATCGAAGTCTTTTCGAGTTAGGGAACCGTGCTTTGGCCTAATAGACAAATACTCTCGTCGAGAAGCGATTATCCGTATTTGTCCTTCTAGTTACTACACGTCCCTAGTCGATTTGGAAATCGAAACTTTGGCGAGATTGAAAATCGAAGAGTGGGACTAGTTATCAAGATGCGGGTTTCACCCCTAGCTTGATAGCATCGTTCCCTAGTGTGGTTGGTACTTATCGAACAAATCAAGATAAAATCTCGATTGTTGATAAGGATCCACTAGATTAGGAAATGGAATTTCCCATCAAGATATGGATATCACTCCTGACTTGATGGTGAATTTTGTGCAAATTAACAAGTATGGCGGATTGAAAGTCGTCACCAAATGTGGGAATCACCCCTGTTTTGGTGAGTCGTTTCGATTGTGGAATAAGAGTGTCTTCATAAGTCTTCAAGTGTGTATTGTGTTAGCCTTAGGAAAGGCATGTACATTAAAGACCAAAGAGAATAGATAGGAGCAAATAAGATAGAATGCAAGTAGATTTAAAGGATAAACAAGAAAATGTTCCTAAACTATAGACTAGGTAAAAGGCATAGCAACTTTTCCTAATTCCCTATAGTTTTGGCTCTGATACCAATCTGTCATACCCTAACCGATGGCGGAAACATCGGAGTGAGACGAAAACGAGATTGCTCATTGTATCATAACACTAAATGTGACAATGATTTAAATTTAATTTCATAAATTCTAAATGAATCCATTGTTTCAAACAAATACAATCAAAAGAGTAGCAAACATAACATGAAACATAGAATAGATTATTTGTTTAGGTGTGTATCTAAGTCCACCCTAACTTGTTTCTTCACATCATCATCTATCAACCTGCAACATGTATTAAGTTATGATCAACAAATATGTTGGCGAGTATACAAGTTTGATACATAGCATAATAATGCAAAATGTTCTAACTGTGCTCATATCCAACATGATAAATGTATACAAGTTACTAACATGTTGTACTAGTGTAAACTATATGTCAAACCAGAGTTTAACGCAATGGTGGTTACCCAACATCGTTGAGATGAAGAGGGTGTAATGGTGTTTAATTAACAATACCACAAGAATACGGGCGAGGGGTTAATCCTATAGCAATATAATTGTTAAGGTAGGCTTGCAAAGTTAATGAGCATATAGACACATTGTAAACTAAGCATATGAGATTAACAAGTATGACAAGTTTCATGTTTAATAGTGGATAGAGTGTGATTGATAAATATGTTTAATTATGACTGCATGTTTTTGTATATATGTACATGTTGTACCCAAAGTGTTTAAAAAAAAGAAAAAGGGATCGAGTATACTCACAGTTTTGCGTAGAGTTCCACGAAAATTGAGAGTTGATTAGGCGAGAGCTGGTACACCGAAGTCACCTTGAAATGGGTAAACGGAGGTGTGAGTGTTCTGATGTGAAATGGTTCGGATCAGACTTTAACATACGAGAAAGTGCGAAATAAATAAACAACAGACCCTTTCGTGCGAAAGGGGTCCTCTCGTGCGAAATGCAGTAGCCTTTCGTGCGAAAGGGATCCTTTCGAGCGACATGACTGTTTAAACGTGGATTTGTGCATAATGATTAAATTGTAAACTGTTTTAACTAAACACAGAAACTCTAATTGTTATTAAAATGAAAACAGAATGTAAAATAGCCAACACGACATAGAAAGAGTGAACTAAGTATCGGGGGATGGATGAGGCTAACTTACTTTGTGACTAGCAAACTGTTTAGTGTTCATCCTTGATGAACTGACATTGAACAGAAAACTAATCGAAAACGAAACTTATGAAAGAGTCCCCTTTCGCGCGAGGATACCCTTTCGTGCGAGAGGGATGCCCTGTTGTGTGAAAGGTGTCAGTTTTGTCGAAAAGGTTTGTTTGATCTATCCGAAACAGTTCATTTCTTGGTGGAAATTAACCCTAATGCAAACCCTTGATCTATTCGAACGAGAGGGAGGTTTCGGACGAGCGGGTCCTTTCTCACGAAAAGAGGAGGGGTCCTTTCGCGCAAGAGGGACTTCCATTCCTCTTGAAATTTCAAGTTAGATTAATTCGCGTGTTTCGGCCGATTTTACGTGTAACAAGCATATATGTGTATTGTAATAGTGTGAAACATGTATAATGGTGTTTAAAACATTGATTTTGAGTATAAACATGCAAACAAGTCTAAGATGTATAACATAATCATGAATAAAATAATTGAATTCTCACTATGATCAATAGTCTTGGATTACAAGTTGAAACGAAATAGAATACAACACAAGTAAAAGTTTCCAAAAATAGAATTTATAACAACACTTCCTAAGTAGGGAAAGTACAAATATGCAAAGCGTTACAATACATGTGTGTATTTAATACATCCTACACACAGCCATCAATAAGTGATAAAAATATCACATCCACCCCCGAATAACTGATTCTAAATCACTTGTATCATCCGAGAGTCAAGTTTGTCTCCTTGTCGGTACGATGGTACTAACCTGTTCACGGACTTGCTCTTGTGCCCTGCATGCATTGAAAATCAAGTTCCTCATAAATAAGTGATTTTATCACATGGGACTTCTATTCATCCTCAAAATAAGTGAGTATCTCACATCATATACGTCAAAACATTTGATAAATGGTATACTCACCAGTAAGATGAATCTCGTGCATACCTTGATACGGGAATGTGCCATGAGTGGATGAATACAGGCCGGTAAGTATAAATCATATCTAAACGTATCCCCAAGTCATATGATTACATCTGATTGTTGAGTTTAAGTAGACAACAATATTGATATCGTTATAGGATGCTTATCTAAATTCTAACTAATTGAACAATAAGGGTGTTTTGGCATGACTGCGCACTGATATGATTCTTTTACCCTCGAACCTCGCAAAAAGAATGTCTGTAAATATTTATTTATTGCTTTCCGTCTTTACATTCGAAATATTCAAAAATACCAAAAGGATTACTAGGTGTGTTTTAATATAAAATTTTGTAAAAGCCAAAAAGATTTTGCTTCTATCTTATTTTTGATTGACCGATGTTGGAACTCGTATCTATCCCACCTAAAGCCTAATTAATAGTCAGAAAACAATTGCATCTTCATAAATTGTTTAAGTAGACAAGTTCTAAAAGTTAAAGATCTAAATTTGAACAATTTTGAATCTTTCAAAGTGCTGTCAGTTGGTAGTTGAATGAGAGTTGGTCTCATGTGTGTCGTCTGTTAAATAGTGTTTATCGTCAATCCTTAGTTTGGTTTTCATCTAAAAAATTCTCTAAGATTGATTAAATCCCTACCGGTTGTTCTCATTACGCGTTTAGCTCTGTTGTGTGTTTAGATGTGGCACTCGAACCAGCTAAAGGCAAAGAGAACGTATCAGATGACAAGCTTGGAGTGATGACACGACATGGATGCAATAAGATGATCAAGATGCAATATATATATCAATGCATATCCTAAGCATTTGAGAAATGAAATTAATAGAAAAAAATGAATTTCAAGTTTAATTTATTATTTCAGCCATTCTTTCTATATCATTATTATTGTTTATCAGTGCACATAGCTTTGTCATAATTATCTTAAAAATCGTATTAGAGCTCTTGTTTTCTTCGGGTTATCATAACAAATTATCATTATTTATGTGACTTGAATTGAAAATTCAGATGTCGAGTTAAGATTTTTTTTTTTTTTGTATTATTATTTTTTTCTTTTTTTTGAAGGGGACACAATTTCGTATGAGACGGGTTGCTTATACCTTTTAGAAGTCAAGGTATACTGATCAGATTTCAAAGTCGTTTGCGCGTTTATGTGGTCATGACCCACGGTACCCATTTTTTCTACTAGTACTTTGATGACCACTTATTATTGCGGTAGAGTATTATATGGGTTATGCATGTCTCTATCGACGTTGAAGGGATTAGTGTTCACATGTTTTATAGCTATTAAATATTAAATTTTAATAAAGATACCTTTATTTGTACTGAATGAGAAACATAGGGTCAATATTGTGTTTACCCTCTTTAATAATTAATTGACACTTTTTCTTTGCGTGAAGTTTTATAGCTATTAAATAATTTTTTCGGAGCATTACATCGGAAATTCAATTGGTATCAATTTAATTTATTATAGTATATGTATGGTATGGACACTTGGTATAACAACTAATTAATAAAACCTAAAAAATATTAAAGTCGTAATATACCCAAAACAATGTTGACATGTGTTATATATCAATCGCAAATCATAAAAATGAATACCAATAACGATTCAAACAGTACAAATCCCGGTACCGATGTTGTTTGTTCGGAATCGACATGGAACCGTTATTTTTTGGGCGATATAGGTTCGATTCGTCATGGTAAAGCACAGAAAAAACTAGTTTTTTACCCGTTCAATTTTGAACAAAATATTTTTATGGAAATGTTGACAAAAACAAGAACGTTACAATGGTGTATTTGGAATTTTGTAAAACATTAAATTATATTATTAGAATAACGAAAATGGTAAACAGTGTCATTTATTGAAAAAAAAAAACAAAATGTGAAGTAGCTTTTATAACAAAAGGGTTGTAAACGAACCAAACGTTTGGTGAATAGTTCACGAAACGTTCGACGGGAAGTTCGTTTGTGTTCGTTCGTTTATTAAACAAAAGAACACGAACAAAAAATTCCGTTCATTTACTAGCTAAATGATCAAACATGAACAAATGTCGCGTTCATTCATTTATGTTCGTAAACATTTGGTAACATGTTCGTTTGTGTTCGATAGTTCATTACTGTTTTGTTTTTATGCTTTGATTACTAATTGTATATTACTACTCACAACTCGGTGTCAAAAATAATTATATTAAGACGTAGACAAAAATAAGTACATCACAATGGTATGCTCAAAATTATATAAAACCTCATGTGAGAAAAACATAAAATTCTCAAAAATAATTAAAAAAATAGTAAAAAAATCTAAAACTTAAAAAACGTTAAATAAAATAATATTAAAACAATGTTCAGAAATAAGACATCTTAGTAGATATAAAATTTTTCTTCGAAGTGGGTATTTTAACTCGTTTAATTAATGAGTCGTGTTTAAGTTTATATATATGACTCGTTTGATTAAATGATTCAACTTGTTTAAACTGACAAAAAAAAATTATTTATTTTGTAAAGGCACTTTGTCAACTCGTTTATGATCCGTCTATAACAACTTATATTAATACATCAACTTGACTCATTCAAATAAATATAGATTACACGAGTCGTGTTCAATTACACTTTACACGAGTCGTGTTCATATTACACAGATCGTGCTCAGGTTATACGTCAATTTTAAGTACATTTGACCCTCTTTCACTTCACCTCACTCTAAGGAAATGGTTTAACCCCATTAACCTCCCTTAAATTAATAAAAATACATATATATATATATATATATATATATATATATATATATATATATATATATATATATATATATAGGTAGAGGATCCTGTAAAAAGTGCTCAAAGTGTAAGAAGTGTAAGAAGTGTATTATAACACTATATATAATATTATATAACACCATATAAACACCGTATAACAATATATAACACCATATAACACCATATAACACTATGTAAAACTATATATCATTATATAACAAATATAACACTATAGGTTGTCTGATAGCATGTCTATTATAGATGTATAGTGTTATATTTGTTATATAATGATATATAGTGTTACATAGTGTTGTATGGTATTATATGGTGTTACATATTGTTATACGATGTTTATATGGTGTTATATAGTATTATATATAGTGTTATAATATACTTCTTACACTTCTCACACTTTGAGCACTTTTTACACTATCCTTACCCTATATATATATATATATATATATATATATATATATAGGAAAAGGATCATGTGAGAAGTGATAGGCTAGTTGAGAAACTTGAGAAGCATTCTGGACCACACATTTTTCTAAGCCTTTCGTAATATACACATATGTATAGTTTAAAATTGACTATATACATATGTGTATAAACTATACATATGTGTATATTACGAAAGGATTAGAAAAATGTGTGGTCCAGAATGCTTCTCAAGTTTCTCATATAGGGTGGACTTCTCTTAGGATCCCTACCCTATATATATATATATATATATATATATATATATATATATATATATATATATATATATATATATATATATATATATATATATATATATATATATGTGTATGTTCGAGTATACAAGGTGACCTTATGTTCGAGTTGGACTCTATAGATGGTGGAAAGTTAAATTAGAGCGTGTAAGGAAGATGCATTTAAGATAAGAATAAAATGTAATTTGTCTCCCTATGGTTTGATAGCAAGAACAGGTTACCACCCCAAACTTTCTTTTCTTTTGCCCTCAGCACCACTATGGTTTCCAAATATCACACCATGCACTCCTACGGTCTATTGAATGTTGCATTTAATTTAAAAAAAAGGTTGTGAAAAGACCTTAACTACCCTTTTTTCCCATTGTAACACGCATCTACGTGGTTTTATTACTATTACACCCATTAAATTTCCTTTTCCCCTCCAAAATTCATACCCATTTCATCCAACCCAGGTGAATCAATTTTGACCCATTTGAACGATTTCAACCGTATACTTGCATGCATAACCATTGGCGAAGCATAGTGGGGACTGGGACCGGGAGGGGATGACCGACCTCCCAAACTTCTCGCTCACTAGTGGAGAGTATGTAGTTTTAACATAGAAATTTTTGGGTATATACGTTTTCGAACCCCTGTTTTATAGAAATTTTTGGGTATATATCTTTTCGACCCCGGTCGAAAATCTCAAGTTGCGCCGCCACTGTGCATAACCATGCAATATCAATACATACATTCTAAGGGGAGTGGGGGTGGTCCTTGATGGAGCCCCCATCACGAGTGATGAAGACTTGCACACCGCCGCCACCCACAAAAATAACGCGTGGAATTATACATGCGTGGAAAGGATCACGCGTTGTAAAATTGTTGATTGTATGTGTATGATTTGTACGTTGTGCATTAATACTTGTACTTTGGAATCCCATCACTAGTGATGACCATTGCCACTAAAGAATGCTTGTGAGTGATAGAATAGTGGTTGCTGACATGGCGGAACATGATTGGATGTTTGTGAGTGATGGAATTTCATCACTTGTGACCACCCCCACTCCCATAAACATGCATCCATGCAATATCAAACCAGCATTCTAAATCTGCATCGGCTAACGTGCAAACACCCTAACCTTCTTCCCGCAATCCTATTCGTTATATTCCAAATTTCAAACCTACAAACAACAGACATGCATTATGTTCCCAAACCTCTAACTTGCATTCATTCATTTTGTTCCCAAAACTCATCCTGCTTACACTCAATCTCTGCAAATATGCATTCATTCAATCCTAAAACCTGCAAACATGCATTTGCTTCTGTTCAAGTTATAGATGTAACCAAATTTCCATATATCCACCGGATTATTACCAACATCAGATCATGCATTATGTTCAACCATTTACATTCTGAGACATAGACTTCTCACCACCCAAGCAAAACAAAAGGAATAACAACATTATAGCTAACATATCATGCATTATGTTCAACCATTTACAACAATTGTGATACAATATAAGCAACACATGAACATAAGCAGCATAGACATTATTATGATAATTAGACATAATAAGATGTTAGTGTTACAAAATCATACCAAACCATCATTATGTAGTGGAATGTTGTTTACTAAGTTAGGAATTTGGAAGCTTATAGTCGACGTTAGTTTTTATTAATATTGTAATATTTATTCGAAGTTAAAAGTTATATATATATATATATATTTATTTAACAGAAATGTTAATTTGTTTGATTTTTTTTTAATTTACAAAAAAGAACCCGGTTTTTTTAATAGACAATAGTTTGAAAACTTTTTTTTTGTTTCCAACAAGTTTTAACATGTGCGCACAACAACCGGTACACAAACCAAAACCGAAACCGACCTTTTAAACCGATCAAATCGGGTCGAAACCAAATCAGTTTCAAACCAAAACCGGTTGACTTTTAGGGAGAAAAACCGATTTGCTCGATCTCTAGGTACGGTGACGTACTATACTACGGTGGTAGTAAACAGATTATTAGATGGTTCCGGGCCTAACATAGAAGGCTAGGCCCAGTTGAAATTGGAATTAGGCCCATATAGATCCAGAAGAAAAACTACGCAGGTCAGTAGGTGATCCAAACTTAGCGAAATCATCATTTGCAGCCCAGTAAGAACTACGGTGACCACCACCACCGTGAACCACCAAAAGTTAGAGGAAGCTAAGATGTTGCAATGATGAAAACTGCAACATATCCATCCGATACGAGTATCAATTAACAGATATACTAAATCATTATCAAGCTTTGTTAGCATGAAATAGGTGTGATTTGATTTGATTGAGCATCACTTGTGGTTGATTTAGCACAAGTTGTTGCCATTGGAGAGAGATAGAAGAGGAATCACAATGGAACTACATAACAAACTAAACAGAATACCTTACTAACTCAAACAACCTATACATATACATATATACACTAATAGTTAGTTCTACTTCAGATTATAATCGATATATTAAACTGGATAGTATGACCAAACATTGCAACAGACCTCCTATGGAGCTCGATCTAGACGCCTTCCTGCAATCTCACGACGCCTCCACTAGGGATGAAGAAGACGGTCACCACCACCGCAGCACTGTCGATGAATTCTCCCATCGACTCTGATGGCTCGGATATAAACAGCCCCCGAAACAACACTAATCCATTTGATGCAAATTCTTCTGATTACATGCCATTAACAACTTCTCAATTGGGAATGGATGGAGATAGACCAGAAATGCACTCAAAGTTTCCTTCCACTAGTCAATTACCTCGGTTATTCAGAACGGTTAGCTCAAATGATAAACATGGGGCAGCGTTGGCAGCCGCTGCTGCAGCTTCACGGTTGGTTCCAACTCCACATGCGCTATTAAACTCAACAGGGGGAAATCTAGTACGGAAAGCTTGGATCCTAAAGCCAATATTGCTTCTGAAATTGGTCATTTAGAGGCAAAATTAGTCGACGAAGATCTTAAACTGGATCGTTTAGATACAGCACCGGTAGAATTAACTGGAAATTCCCAACTCTTTGTGGAACTGATTACTGAACATGAAAATAAAAACGCATGCAGTCTCAATGGTGAAGGTTTCCTTAGTGAGGAATTGGATAGTTTTGATCTTGATTTTAGAGATGATGCACGTAGTTTTGCTGCGAAACGAGAGATCAGCTCTCCTTCGATTTTGGATAAGGATGGTACGAGGTCAGTTTTAGATCATAACAGTAGCAACGAGCACGTTCAGCTCCCTTATCCCCATGGGCAGGACATGGAGGACTCAAGAAGTGAATCATCAGAGAAAAACGATGCTGAAATTTTGGAACTCCATGAAAAAGGTGTTGAGTATGGCCTCCAAGCACAAACTGATGTTTTTGTCGATATGGACAGTATTGTTAGGGTGTAAGGGGCACTCCTCTCTTAGGGGAGTGACCTCTCTTACCCACAACCAATCAGTACGCGCCACGTCAACTCCCCTCTTAACTCCCCCAACACCCTCAACTTGATGGCGGCACTCCTCTCTTGGGGGACTTGTTTTTTTATTTTTTTTAATTAAGTTGAAAAAATCAAAAAGAAAAAAAAGAAAAAAAGGAAAATACTTGATTGGTTGAATCAATGGTGGGCCACCCTCTCCCTCTCTCCCTTCCTGTTGGAGGCCCGAGACATCATTATCATTTGCATATGTATTATCATTTGCAGCGGAATTGAATACATAACTTGCAGGCATGATTAACAAGTGTGCAGAATAAGAAAGAATGAACGATAGAGAATATAAAATGGACACTTTCAAATTTAGAGGGAAAATGTCTTGATACCGGAATGCATTACCGGTCAGGCCATATATATACATAATATGTGGCGGTTAATTTTGGCGGTAAACTGCCTTATGACAGTTTGAATTACCCACTCCGGTTTATGATCCGCACATAATTTGACCCATACTTAATACATAATAATTGTAACTTAATTATTACATAAACTAGATAATAAAGTTTATAAATTCTGACTAACACCCTCCCGTAAACTTGATTATCGCTGCATCATAACGCTTTTGTTGGCTTCATCGACCGCTTTTCGAGCTTCACTGAAATTGAATCGTCGTCGTTTCTTGTGAAGAATCCACGATCCGTCTAGACTGTTTCTTGTAAACAAAGCATAATGCTCTGTTTCTTCATCATTTCGTGATGATTCGGCTTCCGCACTTTTGCTTCTTCTTGTTCTTTCGTTTGCAGCCATGGGAGTTCCTTCTTGTTCCAACATTTCTTTGTCTTGTGCCTTCTTTTGTACCGATTTGAACTTGTAATAAAATACAAGAACATCTAAGTACATTGCATAGATGATTCTGATAAAATCTCCATCTTGGTATTCGAAACCAAGATCCTTTGCTATGGCCGGCCACAAATTGTCTAGTGTGACACTTTGATAGCCTCCATCCTTTTCTACCATAACATACAAATCGAGTAAATTTATCTTTCTTCCGTCATCTAACTGTGGGGGTATCATTCGCGTAGTTATTTCCATTTTTTCTTTTAGGAACCAACCCACCATAGTTTCAAACTTCACTTCCAGATCGTGTTTGTACTTAAACACGAAATCTCTATCGTCAATCATGTCTAACAAGGCTTGACAGTCGGAGAATTCTTTGAATTCTAGTGCCCTTATGATCATCCGACTCCAATCAAACTCTTGTTCATTCGATACATTTAAATCTTCGAAATATGAATTCAAGTAATCTTGTTTGTACTTCTCATTCATATCGTTCAGATTTAAAACTTTCTGTCTTTCTTTTATCCCCATTTCTTCTTCTTTGGTCATACCCGTAACATCACTAAAGGTATTTAACACGGGTGGACAAAACATTGGGAAAATTCTACAAGTATCACCACTTTTCTTGACGGTAAAACCTTGTAGAGTGAGTTGATTCATGCTTAAAACATTTCTGTTCAATTCGGGAGTATACAGAACACTTTGTATTCTTACAGTTTCGTTGTTGGATTTGATATCCACATTTCCTATACCCCGGATGAACAAGAAATCACTTTCACCGGTCTTTGTATCAACCCCAATTAAATGTTTAATCCTTTTAAAAACATTTATATTACCGGCGTAGTGATGAGAGAACGAGTAACTAACATACCATATGTCATTCCACTGGCCACCATCCGTGCCAGTAACAATCATTTCGCCCCGATCTCCTGCATCCATCCTTTGTGTTTGGATTCCGGCGTTAATCGCTTGATTAACCAATTGGGTTGCTTCGTCATTTTCCTTTGATTTACACGAGTAAATCAAATGTCCAGGCCGATGACAATAAAAACATAACTTCACCTTTCGTTTGTGTTTCACCCCTTCATTTTGTTCATCTTCGCAGTGTTGGCATGGTAGAGTGGAAGAAGATACTCTAATTTCTGCAGGAATTCTTGATGTGGCTCTGATACCACTATGTTGGAGGCCCGAGACATCATTATCATTTGCATATGTATTATCATTTGCAGCGGAATTGAATACATAACTTGCAGGCATGATTAACAAGTGTGCAGAATAAGAAAGAATGAACGATAGAGAATATAAAATGGACACTTTCAAATTTAGAGGGAAAATGTCTTGATACCGGAATGCATTACCGGTCAGGCCATATATATACATAATATGTGGCGGTTAATTTTGGCGGTAAACTGCCTTATGACAGTTTGAATTACCCGCTCCGGTTTATGATCCGCACATAATTTGACCCATACTTAATACATAATAATTGTAACTTAATTATTACATAAACTAGATAATAAAGTTTATAAATTCTGACTAACACTTCCTTCATGCGGTGAACACACACCGCTCCCCACTCCCCACTTACACTCCCCGAGGGGTCAGCGACGGTGTTCCCGCTCGGGGACTTGCCTCACCGCACCCCTCCCCGCTAAGCGCCCCGGACACCCTTATCCATAAAGAAAGTGGAACGAGTGACGGAGGGACACGCGGGACCTCATTGACGCCCCTTCAATATGCCAAGGAGCTTGAAAAGAAGCATGCATTTACGGGTCTACACTGGGAAGAGGGTGCAGCTGCTCACCCAATGAAGCTTGAGGGTATTCACATGGGATCAACCGCGTTGGCTTATTTCAATACCAGTACTGATAACACAATTACAAGGACAATATCGTCTTCGTCATTTAAACGAGACCATGGAACTCCACAAGCCATAGCAGTTCATCTTAACCACATTGCAGTCGGAATGTCGAGAGGGTTAACCGTTGTTGTTCCTAGAAAATATTCTCCACGTTATGCTGATAACATGGATTCACATGACTCTTGTTCATATTTCTGACGCTTCATATTATTAGTAGTATTAACTGCTTTTATTTCAGATGTTAATGCTTGGATTGCAAGGTGATAGGGCTTATGCCACAGTCACATCCATGTCATTTAATCATCAAGGAGACTTCCTCTTTGCAGGATACGCTGACGGGCATTATACTGTTTGGATGTCCAAAGAGTCTCTGCTGCAAAAATTGTTACTGAACATAAAGCGCTAGTAGTTCACATGCTATATCTGTGAATGGATTCTCAAGTGACTCATCAGTTCAACTTCAACATGGTTAGAAGTGAGAGTAAAGGTGTCGTTAAGTTGATTCGCTTTTCTCCATTTTCATGGCTCAGTAGGTTCTCTACATCTAAAACCGCGGTAAAGCTCTACCTACTTTTTAGCTAATGAAAATTCATCCGTACATGATTTAAATCTATCACGCCTAACTTTAGTTTTATCAAAGTCGACTCTTCTTGATGAATCAACAGGTGCAGTTGTATGTGCGTCGCCCCTACTACCGGAGGAAAATTTTGTAAGTACGATGGGAGGAGGTTTGACTTCCACTGAAGAAGGTGTGGTCATATTCGTCACTAATCAGTCTGCTCTAGTGGTATCGAATTGCTGAAGAAGGTGTGGTCATATTGTTTTGCAATACTTCGCTTCATTTATAGGCCAAAGTAATTTCTAACACCCCGGAAGTCTACGCTCGGCTTCCTAAGCCTGACGGGGTCCGAGAGGGTTCCACGCGGTACGCTGCTTGGAAATACATAGCTCCCTCACAGGGTTCTGCTACTAGTATGTTATAAACGGAGTTGATGACTCACGCGCTGAAACTTTTTTGGTAATATGATAGTTTTTTTCAGGTAATGTCGAGATTATAGAGTCCGCAACTGTGCCACTGCTCGCAATTGCTTGGGATCACCAAGTACAGGTTGCGAAATTGGTGAAGTCAGAATTGAAAGTTTATGCAAAATGGACCCTTGACAGTTCAGCAATAGGAATTGCATGGATGGATGATCAGGTGATTGTGTTTGCTAGTTTGTTTTTTCACTCATTGAATAGTTAAAGTGCCATTTTCGTCCCTGAGGTTTGGCCAGTTTTGCGACTTTAGTCCAAAGGTTTATTATCCGGCTCGTTAACTCTGTCCATTTTTCTCCGTTAAGTCATGGGTATTTCCATCTTTTTTAATGGAGAAAAATGGACGGAGTTAACGAGCCGGATGAAAAATTTTCAAACTTTGGGATCCAGATGCGGAAAAAAAAACCTCTGGACGAAAGTCGCAATACTGGCCAAACCTCGGGGACGAAAATGGCATTTTATTCGAATAGTTATTATGTGGCTCTTCTTACCCATTTAGAGATGAACTTTGTTCTAATTAAGACACTCTTATTAACTTTTGAAAGATATAGAGAACGACTACTTCATTGCTTAGCTGCTCGTAAACGCAGATTTCCAAACAAAATATAAAAATGAGTATTTGTTCATAGAAAAGTGAAAGTAGTGCGCCTTCCCGAACATCACATAAACATAATTCTATATTTCTGTTACATCAACTGCAACGCTATGTCAATTTAAATTTATTACAATAAATTAACAACATCGATCGAACATCACATAAACATAATTCTATATTTCTATTACATAAACTGCAATGCTATGACAACCTAAATTTATTACAATAAATTAACATCGATAAAAAAATTTTAAATCATTGACTTATGCTGTTATTGTAACTCAAGAATGTCGATGATGCTTCGCCATAAGTTAGCATCGATAATTCCTCCCCATACACCACATGACTCGGATTTGTTTGAATCATAGAAGGAATGTGTGATGTTCGCATGGTTTCTAACTCTATAAATACTTCTTTCATTGTTGGTCTATACTTTCCATTCAAATTTAAGCATCGCATTGCTAGGTTAGCTACAATCTTAAGCTCATCCACAGTACTCTCTTTAATCACCACTGCATCAAAAATAGACATAACATGCCCTTCTTCCATAGCTAACACAAAGTGTGTAACCAAACTTATATTTTCACCAAATCTAGTTAAAGAAATTGGCCTTTCTCCGGTTAACAGCTCCACCAAAACAACCCCAAAACTATAAACATCACTTTTTTCAGTGAATTGACTTGATTGAAAATACTCAGGATCAAGGTAACCAAACGTACCTTTGACAAAGGTAGTTAAATGAGTTTGCTCAATTGAGACAAACCTTGAAGTCCCAAAATCAGAAACTTTGGCTCTATATTTATCATCCAAAAGTATATTAGTAGTTTTGATGTCTCGGTGGTATATTGGAATGGAAGTTGCTGAATGTAAGTAAACAAGTGCTCCTGCAACCTCGGTAGCAATTTGTAGTCTCATGTTAAAAGAAAGTGGGAACTCCTCATTTCTATTGTGAAGCCGATCATATAAGGTACCATTTGGGATGAACTCAGAAACGAGGAGAGGGATGTCTGTCTCTAAGCAGCATCCCAATAGTTTGACCACATTTCTATGATTGACTTGGGAAAGAATGACCATCTCGTTGATAAATTGCTTTAACTGGCTTTCGTCAACTATTTTTGATCTTTTAACTGCCACAATCCTTCCATCCATCAGCATGCCTTTATAGACTGTACCTTGACCTCCCCTGCCAAGAATTCTATTTTCATTAAAGTTGTTAGTGGCCTTCTGCAACTCACGGGATGCGAAAAGTATGGTTTTATCAACTAAAGATGGATCAGTTTCTTCTAGTTGTCTTAGAAGTAAACCACCATTGCGTTTAAAAAATCTCTTTCTTTGCCTCCTTTCTTTTGTTTTATTGATCACTTTGTGCAACACGTAACCGAGTGCAACAATAAAAACTACACCCATGCTTATGCTAACACCTGTATGAAGGCCAATAAAAAACTAAAAGTAAGTAAATAGACTAAACGCCTCAAAGATCAGAGAGTATCTTGCTCAAATAATATGTACTTCCCTAGTTTTCTCTTAATCTATTATTTGAGTTTCTAAAGACTGTTTTTCTTAAAACTAAACATAATGAAAGTATTGAAGATATAACCCACAGGTTCATCTCATTAGCACGTGCAATATTTATTTTGTACTTATGACTTAGCCCATCCATAATAGAGTCGCCTTTTAGTAATGTTTTAGATGCCACATGGCATCTACTTATGATTTTCTCTCTCTTGCCCACTCACAAACAAAAAAACTCATCAAAAGTTTATCATCTTTCTCCTCTCCCCTACATTACACTCATAACTCTTTTCCATCTAGTTTTACTCACATAGATCACCACACCATCTCTCCTCTACATTACTTTCTCTCTCTCTTTAAAAACACCAACAAATGAGCATATTTATCTTCATCCATTATTAGATTAGCTTTTAAACACAATTAAATTTTTTATCTTCATCTTCATCCATTATTTTAGGGGATTTTTGTATAATACAGAGAATCAATGTGAGGGAAGTTATCCAAGAAACAAGGACTGGTGGTTGTTTCCTTTTTTTAAAAAATGCTCAACTACCAAAATGCCCACATTAATTAAATCAATCATTAATTAAAACACAAATGTTACAAAAATATCACTTATCTGATATCAACTATTAAAACCACTCATTCAATTCCCAAAACACTTTTTACACTATGTAGAAAAAATACACTTTGCAGAGAACCTCACCCTAAACACACACACACACACACACACACACATATATATATATAGTTTGGATCGTGTGTGAAGCAATAGACTAATTGAGAAACTTAAGAAGTATTCTAGACCATACATTTTCTCTAAGCTTTTCGTAATATACACATATGTATAGTTGAAAATTGACTATATACATATGTGTATAAGTCAAGATTTGACAAAATACATATATGTATATAGTCAGTTTTAAACTATATATATGTGTAAATTACCAAAGGAAAATGTGTGGTCTAGAACCTTACAACTCCTAGTAGGGGTAAATTGGGAAGATCCAAACAAAAATGCACATCCTAATCATATGTCATTTCCCCGTCAAATTTAAACGTCCATACCTTTTTTAAACATGATTATCTTTTTAAAAAAGTTACACCATAAAATCCAGCATTTTTTTTATCTTTTCAACAAGTATACTGTTGATATACTTTTCGAAAAAAAAAATAACTGGGTTTTTTATGATGTTTTCAACTTTGTGTTTTTATGGCATTTTCAACAGATTTTTTATGGTGTTTTTTTTTCTAACTGGGTGTTTTATGGCGTTTCCAACCGGTATTTCATGGCGTTTTTTTCTAAACCAAGTGTTTTATGGCGTTTTTTTTATTTGAACACCCAGTTCATGTATTTTTTTTAATTTCAAGATTATAGAAATAGTATACTCGTTGGAAAGATAATAAAACAGTCGATTTGATGGTGTAATTTAAAAAAATAATCACGTATAAAAAAGTTATAAGAGTTTAAAAAAATGGAGGAATATGCATGTGACTTGCATGTGCATGGTGTTTGGCATGTGAATGGGATTTTTGATAATATAACCCATAGTCTAATCTGCCTGAAGAACTGAGTGCGGTGCACAACGTCTTTCACGTGTCTAATCTGAAGAAGTGTCTGTCAGATGAAACACTCGTAATTCCTTTCAAGGAACTCTCTATCGACGAACAGCTACACTTTACTGAGAAACCGATTGAGATCACGGATCGAGAGATCAAAACCCTCAAACGTAGCCAGATACCTCTTGTACGAGTCCGTTAGAACTCGCGACGTGGCCCAGAGTTTACCTGGGAGCGGGAAGACCAGATGAAGCACAAGTATCCCCAGCTGTTCCCAAACGAAAACCCCAACACTGAAGCTACAACCGAATTTCGGGACGAAATTCCAAACTAACGGGGGGATGATGTGGCACCCCGTTGAAACGTTCTCACTCATACTAGCTTGACAGTGACTGCCTTAACTTTCGGGACGAAAGTTCTTAAAACATGGGGATAATGTGACACTCTGGGATTTCCCCGAGCACTATCTTGTAAGATCGTTGCGTCTTTATACATTATTAAATGAAAGTTGTATTTTAATTCCTTGTTCTATGTGAGTGTGTACATGTAGTGTATATATATATATATATATATATATATATATAGAGGTGTGTATTACTAAGAACCGAAACCCCAAGGACTCGACTCGAGACCACTCCCGGTCTCGAGTGAACAGTAACAGGCGGGCCGGTTGGGCCATGCAACCGAGAAGCCCATTTCGGGAGCCCTCAACCCACTCAAGGTGCACCACCCTCTTATAATAACCAAAAACCCAACACACCCTCCTTTACACTCTCCCTCATTTCACTCTCACACTCTCTACCTCTCCCTCACTAAGACCCTAAAACCCTAGATCATCATCAACCTCCTCTCATCTCCTTCTCTCTCTCGGATTCAACCAAGGACTCTCGGTTCTAGCTTCGGATCCTAATTGGAAGCTTATTCATCATATTTGAGTCTAGCCGGTTAGTATCTCTTTTGGTTGAATATTTAAAAATTGTTGTTATGTATGATGGTTATATAAAGGTGCTTGTTTGATGATATGAGTAACATGTTTTTCTTGATTAACCATGTTCCTTCATAATTTATATGTGAACGGTTTGGCGAAAAGAGGATTAGAACCATTCGGATTATGTTAAGTGCATAGTGATCCTTCTATCTTAGTTATTTTGCTCATAAAGGCTTGGTTGTGAAGGATGAACATGTGTGTGTATGAATCAATGTTTGACGATTGTTACCATCCAATTTATAATGATAAAATAGGGCAAATATGGTGTTTAATGATTGTCTTATATGTCACATGATTCTACTCATAAATCTCATATTTTGTGTTGAAGTTGTGTTTTGAACCAAGGATTATATGTTAGTTGATTTGTTTGAATATGCATGATGAACTACTTGAAGATCATGAAAAATATTTGAATATGCTATGTTTGATCTGAATATTTGGAAAATTAGACAACAAAACATGTTTGTGCGTTGTGGTTGGATAGTACACCAAATCATGAAAATGCATTTCTATTGGATAGTACATTAGACAGGTTCTAGAAGGATTTCTGTGCACGTAACTGTGGTTGCGAGTCGAGACCCTTGGTTGCGACTCGAAACCATCCCATGACAACTCGAGACGGACTTCAGGGACTCGAGACCGGCAAGGTCTCGACTTGAGACTTCATGGTCTTGACTCGAGACTGGACTCGAGACCTCTGAGGTTGCGACTCCTAACCGGCACCACTCGAGACCAAAACATGATAACACGAGATCTCCTGGTTGCGACTCGAGACCGTGTGTTCTCGAGTTGAGACCGTCTTGTCTCGACTGGGCTGCCCACTATGGTTATTGGGCCACATCATGTTTAATTGGGCTACCTGTTTAACTGGATGACTGTGTAAATATTAGGGCCGGCCCAATGACCCAATGTATGTTTGTATGCATGCTATGTGTTAGCTATGTGTAGGCTATATGTGATTACTTGTACCCCAACTTGACCTATATTTGGTAACCATGCTAGGACGTGGTGACCAACGTGATTGACCGGGTAATTAATCTACCGAGCAACCCAAGGTGAGTTCACAACTTAAAGCATGCGTTCCCGGTGGTTTGGGAAACGGAACTAAAAACAACACTATCCCCTTATGAGGGATACAACTTACTTTTCTTCCCTTGTTATTGGGAACCTTTAGTTAAATTACTGTTTATACGGATTGCAACAAACGGCACTAAACGAAACTCTATCACTCAAGTCCCTACTACATAATACCGATTAGTCGTCGGGGCCAGGCGAACGGGTTATTAGTTGATAGCGCTATTTAGGTTTTACCAGCCTCACACCGTGCCCGTGTATGGGATCGGTCGTGAACTAATGTACTCAGGCATCCGTCAATGATGATAGAACATTGACATCGGGGCATCCTGCGGAAACGCAACGGTTACCTAGTGTTCGGTATTGGAAAAACAGTTTAGTCGCTAACTTTTGGGGTAGCTCCCCATGGCATGTATAAACGGATAAATTAACTGGTGAAACAAGTTTTTGGTAATTAAAACTGGACAACTAGTGAACTCGCTCAACATTATTGTTGACACCTTACTGCATGCTTTGCAGGTAACCAGTGACTGAGGAGCTTGCTGCTTGGGGATGTGTAGTGTTCGTCTACCCCTGTGTTGGGTGTTAAATAAACATGTTGTCTAAAACTGTTTTACTTATGCTTCCGCTACTTACTACTATTTGAACTTAAAACTTTAAGCTCTGAACGTGATATTTGCTAATCGTATGGTTAGTAAGCATTACTTTGGTTACTAATTCAATTATTCAGTATAATTGGTGGCTGGATCCTGGTCAGTCACGCCCTCAAGCGGAGGATACTCCGCAGGTGGAAATTGGGGGTGTGACAGATTGGTATCAGAGCCATTGGTTATAGTGAACTTGGTTTTAAAAAAAGGGGAAAATCTTTTTGAGAAAAACCAGACTATAACCCGTGACTCGTAACGACACTACACTCTAAGTGCAAGACTCGACTTATCTGACCTCATAGCTCGGACCCATGTTTACTTGCTTGTTTGTCTTATGCTTTCTGCTCTGCTATACGTACTAGTTTGCCTAACTAGATAGATACGCCTCCCCTCTTCTATCTCATTCTCGCTATATTACGACATCACACTCATACTATGTTTTCTGGCTATGAAGACAATGAGTGGACGCGGACGAGGAAACGTCAACATGACTCAGGCTCAGTTCACTAACCTGATCAACACGGTGGCTGCAGCTTTCGCATCTCACCCTGGAGGTAAAACTCGTTATTTTAGGATGTTTAGATCCTACCGCCGCATCGTCTTTTCACCTCTAAGCCTATTCGCATCACTTCTCACAACAGGTCAGCATGCGCCTGTGCAACCGCGTGTTTGTACTTTCAAGACCTTCATGGATTGCAAGCCTCTTCCTTTCAATGGCACTGAGGGTGCCATAGGGCTTCTGCACTGGATCGAGAAGGTGGAAGCTGTCTTTGCTGTCTGCGAATGTCCCCCTGCTAATTGGGTGAAGTTTGCTACTGGTACCCTTGAGGGAAGCGCGCTTTCGTGGTGGAAGGCGCAAATTCAAATGCTTGGTTTGGAGACTGCTAATGCTATTGCCTGGGAGGATTTCAAGGATATGATCAAGGAAGAGTATTGTCACCGGGATGACATCCACAAACTCGAGGACGAGTACTATGGTCTCAAGATGGTTGGGTCAGAGATTGAGACCTACACCAAGCTGTCCAACGACTATGCTGCACTTTGCCCAAACATGTCCCGACCCATGTATCGAAGGATCGAATTGTACATCAAGGGCTTAGTCCCAGAAATCCGGAGCCATGTGACCTCGGCCAACCTCACTACCATACAGCCCGTGGTTCGTCTTGCCCACAAACTCACCAACCAGGCTGTGGAAGAGGGCAAGTTGCCCAAAAGGATCAGCGTTGCGGAAGGAACTTCTAGTGATGGCAAACGAAAATGGGATGGAAATCAGGGCAAGGATGCTCACTCTACTCAGGCCCCAGCCCAGCAAAGGAAAACTGAAAACAACAAAGGCCCTCTGCAACAGGGTGGCTACCGGGGAAGCTACCCTAAGTGCAACAAGTGTAACAGGCACCACAATGGGGCATGTAACAAAGGTCAGTGCCAGCGATGCAACAAGATGGGGTATGAAGCCAAGGATTGTAGAAGTCAGTTCCCGGCAAGGCAGAATCAGCAACAACCCCAACAGCAACAGCAGCAGGGAAACAACCGTGGATGTTTTAAATGTGGGGCAACAGGGCACATGCGGAAGGACTGCCCTGAACTGAATCAGAATCGCAACAACAACCAGGGAGCTGGGAACAATGAACAAAACAACAATGCTGGGAATGGTGCAAGGGGAAGAGCTTTTGTGATTGGAGCTGGAGAAGCAAGGAACGACCCCAACGTCGTGGCGGGTAAGTTCCTACTTGATGATCGTTATGTTTCTGTGTTATTTGATTCTGGAGCCGATGCTAGTTATGTATCCCTACGTATTAGTAAGAAGCTTAAGCACCCACCTGCATTATTAAGTTCTAAGCACATCGTCGAGATAGCCAATGGTAGAAACATCGAGGCCTCGCACGTGATCCGCGACTGCAAACTAGAGTTGTCTGGTCAGACGTTTAGTATCGACCTTTTCCCTGTCAAACTTGGAAGCTTCGACGTCGTCATCGGTATGGATTGGTTATCCAAACATCGCGCTGAGATCCTCTGTCAAGAGAAAGCAGTTCGTATTCCTCGTCGTTCTGGCAAACCCCTCATCGTTCAAGGTAACAAAGGCGGAGAAGTTACAGGCATTATCTCGCTTCTAAAAGCCCAGAAGTGTTTGCAAAAAGGGCACACCGCTATCTTAGCACTTGTCACCGACACCCACGAAAAGGAAAAGAGGATTGAAGATTTTACAGTAGTACGTGACTACCCCGAGGTGTTTCCTGAGGAACTACCTGGACTCCCTCCCCACTGTCAGGTCGAATTCCAAATTGAGCTAGCCCCCGGAGCAGCGCCTATAGCTCGTGCGCCTTATCGACTAGCCCCTGTAGAACTGAAGGAACTCTCTACGCAATTACAGGAACTATTGGATAAAGGATTTATCCGTCCTAGTTCATCACCCTGGGGAGCACCAGTACTCTTTGTTAAGAAAAAGGATGGCACATTCCGAATGTGCATCGACTATCGTGAGCTGAACAAGGTTACCATCAAGAATCGTTACCCTCTCCCGCGCATTGACGACCTATTTGATCAGTTGCAAGGATCGAGCTACTATTCTAAGATTGACCTGCGATCAGGCTATCATCAGCTGAGAGTTCGTAATGAAGACATCTCTAAGACTGCGTTCAGGACTCGTTATGGTCATTACGAGTTCCTCGTCATGCCTTTTGGAATGACTAACGCACCTGCGGTTTTCATGGATCTCATGAACCGGGTATGCAAGCCTTACCTCAACAAATTCGTGATTGTGTTTATCGACGACATCCTGATCTACTCGAAAAGTCAAGAAGAGCATGAACGACACCTACGCTTTATCCTCGAACTCTTACGCAATGAGCAATTGTACGCCAAATTCTCGAAGTGTGACTTCTGGCTTCGAGAGGTCCATTTCCTTGGGCACGTGGTCAATAAGGACGGGATTCACGTCGACCCTGCTAAGATCGACTCGATAAAGAATTGGCCTACGCCCAAGACTCCAACCGAAGTTCGCCAATTCTTGGGATTAGCAGGATACTACCGCAAATTCATCAAAGGATTCTCAAAGATTGCTCAACCCCTCACGACTCTCACTCAGAAAGGCATTGCCTACAAGTGGAAGGAAGCTCAGGAGTCGGCCTTTCAAAGGCTAAAGGATAACCTCTGTAGTGCTCCTATTCTCTCGTTGCCTGAAGGCACCGACGACTTTGTGGTTTACTGCGATGCGTCTATCCATGGGCTCGGTTGCGTGTTGATGCAACGCGAGAAAGTTATTGCCTACGCTTCTCGACAACTTAAGACGCATGAAAGGAACTACACTACGCATGACTTGGAACTGGGAGCAGTGATTTTTGCTCTTAAGATATGGAGACACTACCTGTACGGTACCAAGTGCACTATTTACACCGATCACAGGAGTCTCGAGCATATCTTTAGGCAAAATGAATTAAACATGCGACAACGTCGATGGGTCGAACTCTTGAATGATTACGAATGCGCCATCAAGTACCATCCGGGCAAGGCTAATGTCGTGGCAGACGCCCTCAACCGAAAGGACACTACACCAAAGCGCGTTCGAGCGCTACAACTTACCATCCAGTCTAACCTCCCGACTCAGATTCGAAATGCTCAAGTTGAAGCATTGAAACCGGAAAACATCAGGGCTGAGTCCCTGCGAGGATCGAGACAGCGACTAGAACAAAAAGAAGATGGCGCTTACTATGTAACAGGGCGCATTTGGGTTCCGCTCTATGGAGATTTACGTGAACTCGTGATGGACGAAGCCCATAAGTCCCGTTACTCAGTACATCCTGGCTCGGATAAGATGTACCATGACTTAAGGTCTACATATTGGTGGCCTGGTATGAAAGCTCACATAGCAACATATGTCAGCAAATGTTTGACTTGCGCAAGAGTCAAGACAGAGTACCAGAAACCGGCAGGCCTACCCCAACAACCAGAAATCCCGAAATGGAAATGGGAGCAAATTTCCATTGATTTCGTTACAGGGCTACCTAGGTCTCAACGCGGAAATGACACTATTTGGGTAATAGTAGATCGATTAACCAAGTCCGCACACTTTTTGGCTATTAAGGAGACAGACAAGTTTTCTACCTTGGCGGAGGTTTACTTAAAGGAAGTAGTTTCGAGGCACGGGGTGCCAACCACCATTATTTCCGACCGAGACGCTCGTTTTACTTCAGAGTTGTGGCAAGCTATGCACAAATCCTTTGGCTCACGTCTAGATATGAGCACTGCTTATCACCCGCAAACGGATGGACAGTCCGAACGCACCATCCAAACCCTAGAAGACATGCTTAGAGCATGTGTGCTCGATTTTGGCAAGAATTGGGAAAAGCACCTACCGCTAGTAGAGTTCTCGTATAATAACAGCTACCACACTAGCATTCAGGCAGCACCTTTCGAGGCATTGTACGGTCGTAAATGTCGGTCACCTCTTTGCTGGGCGGAAGTCGGTGATAGTCAAATCACGGGCCCAGAGATGGTGGTAGATACAACGGAAAAGATTGCCCAGATTAGACAACGCATGGCGGCAGCTCGTGACCGTCAGAAAGACTACGCTGATAAGCGTAGGAAACCACTAGAATTCCAGGCCGGTGACCAGGTTCTACTTAAAGTCTCACCCTGGAAGGGTGTACTTCGCTTTGGTAAGCGGGGCAAGCGAAATTACCGAGAAAATCGGTAAGGTGGCTTATAGATTGAATCTGCCTGAAGAACTGAGTGCGGTGCACAACGTCTTTCACGTGTCTAATCTGAAGAAGTGTCTGTCAGATGAATCACTCGTAATTCCTTTCAAGGAACTCTCTACCGACGAACAGCTACACTTTACTGAGAAACCGATTGAGATCACGGATCGAGAGATCAAAACCCTCAAACGTAGCCAGATACCTCTTGTACGAGTCCGTTGGAACTCGCGACGTGGCCCGGAGTTTACCTGGGAGCGGGAAGACCAGATGAAGCACAAGTATCCCCAGCTGTTCCCAAACGAAAACCCCAGCACTGAAGCTACAACCGAATTTCGGGACGAAATTCCAAACTAACGGGGGGATGATGTGGCACCCCGTTGAAACGTTCTCACTCATACTAGCTTGACAGTGACTGCCTTAACTTTCGGGACGAAAGTTCTTAAAACTTGGGGATAATGTGACACTCTGGGATTTCCCCGAGCACTATCTTGTAAGATCGTTGCGTCTTTATACATTATTAAATGAAAGTTGTATTTTAATTCCTTGTTCTATGTGAGTGTGTACATGTAGTATATATATATATATATATATATATATATATATATATATATATATAGGTGTGTATTACTAAGAACCGAAACCCCAAGGACTCGACTCGAGACCACTCCCGGTCTCGAGTGAACAGTAACAGGCGGGCCGGTTGGGCCATGCAACCGAGAAGCCCATTTCGGGAGCCCTCAACCCACTCAAGGTGCACCACCATCTTATAATAACCAAAAACCCAACACACCCTCCTTTACACTCTCCCTCATTTCACTCTCACACTCTCTACCTCTCCCTCATTAAGACCCTAAAACCCTAGATCATCATCAACCTCCTCTCATCTCCTTCTCTCTCTCGGATTCAACCAAGGACTCTCGGTTCTAGCTTCGGATCCTAATTGGAAGCTTATTCATCATATTTGAGTCTAGCCGGTTAGTATCTCTTTTGGTTGAATATTTAAAAATTGTTGTTATGTATGATGGTTATATAAAGGTGCTTGTTTGATGATATGAGTAACATGTTTTTCTTGATTAACCATGTTCCTTCATAATTTATATGTGAACGGTTTGGCGAAAAGAGGATTAGAACCATTCGGATTATGTTAAGTGCATAGTGATCCTTCTATCTTAGTTATTTTGCTCATAAAGGCTTGGTTGTGAAGGATGAACATGTGTGTGTATGAATCAATGTTTGACGATTGTTACCATCCAATTTATAATGATAAAATAGGGCAAATATGGTGTTTAATGATTGTCTTATATGTCACATGATTCTACTCATAAATCTCATATTTTGTGTTGAAGTTGTGTTTTGAACCAAGGATTATATGTTAGTTGATTTGTTTGAATATGCATGATGAACTACTTGAAGATCATGAAAAATATTTGAATATGCTATGTTTGATCTGAATATTTGGAAAATTAGACAACAAAACATGTTTGTGCATTGTGGTTGGATAGTACACCAAATCATGAAAATGCATTTCTATTGGATAGTACATTAGACAGGTTCTAGAAGGATTTCTGTGCACGTAACTGTGGTTGCGAGTCGAGACCCTTGGTTGCGACTCGAAACCATCCCATGACAACTCGAGACGGACTTCAGGGACTCGAGACCGGCAAGGTCTCGACTTGAGACTTCATGGTCTTGACTCGAGACTGGACTCGAGACCTCTGAGGTTGCGACTCCTAACCGGCACCACTCGAGACCAAAACATGATAACACGAGATCTCCTGGTTGCGACTCGAGACCGTGTGTTCTCGAGTTGAGACCGTCTTGTCTCGACTGGGCTGCCCACTATGGTTATTGGGCCACATCATGTTTAATTGGGCTACCTGTTTAACTGGATGACTGTGTAAATATTAGGGCCGGCCCAATGACCCAATGTATGTTTGTATGCATGCTATGTGTTAGCTATGTGTAGGCTATATGTGATTACTTGTACCCCAACTTGACCTATATTTGGTAACCATGCTAGGACGTGGTGACCAACGTGATTGACCGGGTAATTAATCTACCGAGCAACCCAAGGTGAGTTCACAACTTAAAGCATGCGTTCCCGGTGGTTTGGGAAACGGAACTAAAAACAACACTATCCCCTTATGAGGGATACAACTTACTTTTCTTCCCTTGTTATTGGGAACCTTTAGTTAAATTACTGTTTATACGGATTGCAACAAACGGCACTAAACGAAACTCTATCACTCAAGTCCCTACTACATAATACCGATTAGTCGCCGAGGCCAGGCGAACGGGTTATTAGTTGATAGCGCTATTTAGGTTTTACCAGCCTCACACCGTGCCCGTGTATGGGATCGGTCGTGAACTAATGTACTCAGGCATCCGTCAATGATGATAGAACATTGACATCGGGGCATCCTGCGGAAACGCAACGGTTACCTAGTGTTCGGTATTGGAAAAACAGTTTAGTCGCTAACTTTTGGGGTAGCTCCCCATGGCATGTATAAACGGATAAATTAACTGGTGAAACAAGTTTTTGGTAATTAAAACTGGACAACTAGTGAACTCGCTCAACATTATTGTTGACACCTTACTGCATGCTTTGCAGGTAACCAGTGACTGAGGAGCTTGCTGCTTGGGGATGTGTAGTGTTCGTCTACCCCTGTGTTGGGTGTTAAATAAACATGAACTATGAACCTTGTCTAAAACTGTTTTACTTATGCTTCCGCTACTTACTACTATTTGAACTTAAAACTTTAAGCTCTGAACGTGATATTTGCTAATCGTATGGTTAGTAAGCATTACTTTGGTTACTAATTCAATTATTCAGTATAATTGGTGGCTGGATCCTGGTCAGTCACGCCCTCAAGCGGAGGATACTCCGCAGTGGAAATTGGGGGTGTGACATTTAAGAGCTAAACTAAAACCAAAACCTAAACACTATGCCTAAGTAGTATTTCACTTGCATATGTGCAATACTATAATAGTAGCATTGGAAAAAGAACGACACGTTAAATCTTTTGTTTGAGTGAACAAATATTGGCCATTGATTTAAATCATCAAATCGTAAAATACACTAATGTCTTATCATCATCAAATCCTGGACATTGATTTACACTTGTGTACTGATAATCAAGGGCTAGGATTAGTTCACTAGTGTTCACAAGTAAGGAGGTTGTTCATTAATGAACCTAACCTTATATATATATAGGGTAGGGATAGTCTACATTAATTCAGAAGTGTGAGTAGTGTGAGAAGTGTATTATAACACTATATATAACACTATAAAACACCATATAAACAACGTATAACACTATGTAACACCATATAACACCATATAACACTATGTAGCACTATATAACACTATATAATAATATATAACACTATACATCTATCATAGACATGCTATCAGACAAAATATAGTGTTATATTTGTTATATAATGTTATATAGCGTTACATAGTGTTATATGGTGTTACATAGTGTTATACTGTGTTTATATGGTGTTATATAGTGTTATATATAGTGTTATAATACACTTCTCACACTTCTGGATTAATGTACAGGATCCTCTACCTATATATATATATATATATATATATATATATATATATATATATATATATATATATATAGAGAGAGAGAGAGAGAGAGAGAGAGGAGGAGTTGGGTAGAAATTAGGTTTTTCCTAGAAAGTCTAGGAAGCAATAAGAATGTGACACATGGCATGGAGGGATTTTAACTAAAAGGGCACTTATGTAATTTGACATTTTATTTTATTTTTTGGAATTTTATCTCTCATTAACTAACAAAGCCTATAATTATGGAAACTGTTTCTCCAAGAACTTTTGTATTTCGCAACCTTCTCCTTCTTCGTCTTCGTCATCATCAAACACTTCTCCATTTCCACCATCTCCGAGTTCATCATCACCATTCAAATAGTGTTCGTATCATCTCCGTTTTCTTGACGATGTGTTTTAACAGCAAGCAAATTAATACAGTTGTGTTTTAGCAGCAAGCAGATTCATACAGTTGTGTTTTAGCATTCAGATTCATACAGTTGTGTTTTAACAGCAAGCATATTCATACAGTTGTGTTTTCGCATTCAGATTCATACAGTTGTGTTTTAACAGCAAGCAGATTCATACAATTGTGTTTTAACAGCAAGCAGATTCATCCAGTTGTGTTTTAGCATTCAGGTTCATACAGTTGTGTTTTAACAGCAAGCAGATTCATACAGTTGTGTTTTAGCATTCAGATTCATACAGTTATGTTTTAATAGCAAGCAAATTCATACAGTTGTGTTTTAACAGCAAGCAGATTCATACAGTTGTGTTTTAGCATTCAGATTCATACAATTGTGTTTTAACAGCAAGCAGATTCATACAGTTGTGTTTTAGCCTTCAGATTCATACAGTTGTGTTTTAACAGCAAGCAGATTCATACGGTGTGTTTTACCATCTATGCTGGTAATGCTGAAGGATTTCTTGACGCTGTTTTTTAACAGCAAGCAGATTAATACGATGTGTTTTCTTGATGTGTTTCTTCATAAAGGATAGAAGGAAGTGAGAGAGAGAGAGAAAAAAATCGCATGAAATGTGGGGTGGTTATGGAATGACAATTATTTCCACATGTAAAACAAGCTAAATGACATATCTACCCCTGATTAATTAAATAATCCTATTTTTAAGAAACACATATTACCAAAATACCACCAAGATGATCTCAACCATTAAACACACCCATTGGATGGCCCAGATCGCTTCGTAGACTTTCTAGGAAAAACACACTTTTCGTAGGATCCCCACTCTCTCTCTCTCTGTCTATATATATATATATATATATATATATATATGCTAAGAGTTGGTTACGAAGTTCAAATTTCCTATAAAGTGTAAAAAGTCATAAAACACCATACTTTTAAACATAAAACACAGCACAGACCCATAAATAACATAATAAAGATTACTAAAACATCATATATGTAGGTTTTGTGTTGTGTTTTGGATGATATGGCTCTGATTATGAAATAACAAACATATGTGTATAATTCAATGTATAGTTGAAAATTATAATTTGAAAACTCACTTGAGTTGAGAAAAACAATGAAAACGCAGTATAATAATCAATTCTTTTTATTGCTTTTTTAAACATATATAATATCTGTTATTATAGTTATTAAAAATGAAAAAGAAAAAAAAATAATATTTGTAGGTACTTGTTACACATATGTTTGTATTTTTGTGTAAAGTGACATTTCTTTACACATCTATAACTAGTGGTACATTATTTATATATTGTATTTTTAATAAACATAATAACATATTTTAGTTATAGTAAAAAATAAATAAAACTTTATTTGTTAGATTAGGTTTTCATGAGTTCTCTCAATGAGTTTTCAAATTAACCCTATCCTATATGTATAACAACTACTTTAAGAATTGAAAAAAATAAATAATAAGGGACAATGGTAAAGTCTATTTTTTCTTTCTCCAATTATTTATTTAACTACATTATCACTCCTCTTGTTTTTCTCCAATTAAATAATTTATTAATTTTTACATATATATACTTTATAATTTCTCTCTTCAATTAATAATTTGTTAATTTGTACATATAAAACCAGATTATATCACATTTGTACATATATGTATATTATCAAACCATGTGCAACAGTTAGATTCTTTTAATATGCATACATTGATAATCACAACATGTTATTTTTTAATTAAAAGTTATAGCATTACTATACTCAAACTAAAGAAAAACAAATGCTAGCTTTTATGATGTAATTTATTTTAAGAGTAACTAAGTATTGCCATCACCACTTTGGTGAGGTAGTTGAGGCTTTATGACTCTTGCGAAAAGACAAGGGTTCAATTCTTGAAATGGAGTAAACTTGGTGTTATTTAAGAGAAATGATATGATTATATAATATTTGCCGTTCAAAAAAAAGTAACGTATTAAAAGGTTATGAACATATAAAAATTACACTTCAATTAATAATTTGTTAATTTGTACATATAAAACCAGATTATATCACATTTGTACATATATGTATATTATCAAACCATGTGCAACAGTTAGATTCTTTTAATATGCATACATTGATAATCACATAACATGTTATTTTTTAATTAAAAGTTATAGCATTACTATACTCAAACTAAAGAAAAACAAATGCTAGCTTTTATGATGTAATTTATTTTAAGAGTAACTAACTATTGCCATCACCACTTTGGTGAGGTAGTTGAGGCTTTATGACTCTTGCGAAAAGACAAGGGTTCAATTCTTGAAATGGAGTAAACTTGGTGTTATTTAAGAGAAATGATATGATTATATAATATTTGCCGTTCAAAAAAAAGTAACGTATTAAAAGGTTATGAACATATAAAAATTACACTATGAGAATAAGTGGTTAGTAAATCAACAATAATTACGGAATGTTCTTTTTTTAATCTTTCTTTAGTGCTCTTTTAGATTAAAAAAAAAAAACAAAAAAGTTAATAAGATGAGTGGTCCAGATTTGTTATCATAGTTCCCAATTCCAGCATTTGTTCTTGAATGACATATACATATTGCAAACTTGTACATTACTGTTAAAAGCTTTTAAGTAAAACATAAAGGCTAGAATACCTTTGGAAAAAAATTAACTAAATTAGGGATTGTTTGCCAATTTTCGAATGGTTAAGTGCTGAATCAGTAAAAGTTCTGAACCATTAAGTGCTAAATTTGTAAGAGGTTTAAACTATTACTTGTTCCACTAAAAGCTAAACAAACAGCCCCTTAGCCATCAGAACTAATATCTGAACTACAATGACAAAAAAAAAACCCACCATGTGCCATGGACAAAATTTATAACTTTTGATTAAAGTGAACATTTTGACCAAGTTATAAGGACAAAAAATGAGCTTAATTCATTGGATTAAACCAAAACAAGTTTCAATTAGACCAATTCACAAATTCGTATGAAACAATCACATTCAAAAATTAAACAAAGAGATTCAAAAAAGCCTCATGAATAAGAACACGCAAAGATTGGTGATTTTGAGTGAGAGACTCGATAAAAACCAATTGTGTGATGCAGCGATTGGCGATTTAGAGTGAGAAGGTGTAAAATTGAATACCGATATTGAATGAGAAGAAGAACAAGCAAGAACTCTGTATTATGTGATCTGATTTATAGTTGAATTCAATTTGAATCAGGAATCGCAACAAGAACTCTGTATATATGAGTGGCTGGACTTATGGACCATTTAAAGCACAAAATAAAACATGTGTCGAACTATTCATTTGTAGCCTTTAATAATAATATATATGGTGTAAATGGATTAAAAGCACAAACAAATGACATTACCTAGAATTACACCCAGGGACATTGTCCTTTTGCTTTGTTTCGTTTTTTCACCAACACAACTGAAGTCCAAGCTGAAAAGTGAACCATCAACGTCATATATGTAGTCATAGTTACAGTAACCTCCTCTATTTGTGCAGTTTCTACAATCTTCGGGAAGCAGTTTTATATAAGAGGAATTCCATAGCAAACAATTAAACAAACAAAAGAAGTACTATATATATATTAAATAAGGTATGTCAACTATTACGTACCATATTCCTCGCACCCATCTATTAAATAAGGGTTGTCTGCTACTGATCGTTGATAGCACGTCCAAGTATCCAATGCGGTACCGTTAAAATGAACCACTTTTCGCTTGATCTCGGTTCGGTTATGACAACAAGTTATATGATCGAAGTCTTTTGATGTTAGAGTCCACACAAGTGATACTGGAATGGAAGAGCTATTCCTGACAGAAACCCTTCCTTCGTCATATGAAGTTTTATCTACCAAGGCAGCAGACCCACAATCTCCATTTTCACCTTGCATTTCCAAGTCGGTGAGGTTAATGCTGTACGACTTGAAACGATCAGGAATTGTGGTTTGGCAACAACCGATTCCAAAACAGTGGTTTCCGTTGCTAAGTGTGTCGCTACGACAAGTCGTTGAACACCCGGTTAGCACACTCCCATTATCCATCACCATTATAGCATTACCACACCCCTCAAAAACAAATTTATTGTTTAATTTGGAAAACAAGAAGGGGCTTCCATCAAGATGGACGCCCATAATCTCACTGATGTTCCAAACTGGTTTTTGGCAGTAAGAGACCCTTGGTATGTTAACAATGACCGTTAGATTACTTAGGTTTACACCCAAGACTTCAAGGTTGTTGAGTTTAGATAGATATGGCGTTGCGTTGTTTTTGCAATCAATGGTGTACCATGGATTGACAGAACAACGCTCACCAATTCCAAAAGGGTATGGAATGGTCACGCTCCCGCACCTATCAGTGCACTCTGGCTTGGCATACTTTGGAATTGCAATTGATGTTGTTGTTAATGAAAGAAAAAGGAGTAAATGCAGGTACGCTTGAAACAACTTCATAATTGTAAAGAAGGATTATAGGCTTATAGCTTAAATTAAATATTGTAAGGAGGTGTGTGTATATATATTGGTGGTCATGTGTGATTGGAGGAACCTACTAAGAAAAAAACTAGAGAGCTACTAGTCTACGCCGTCATTAAAAATCAAAACTCAAAAGTTGCATTAATATCTTGGATATTTTTCTTTCTCAGGCCATCCGTAGTCATAAAGCCCTTTGTGGGGCGTTATACGACACGTGTCGTGACACGTCACACAGGGGCTTTATGGGGCGTTATATCACTAGAGCCCGTAGTCATAAAGCCCATACCCATCAATACCTAATTATTAATTTTCGTTTTTATTAATTAATTATAAAAACAATAACCTTTTTTTGATTGGTCCATGGTTTGAAAGCTCCCTCCATACGGGCGCCATGCATATAGCGCCACCCCTATTTTTTTGTCTCATAAAGCCCCTCGTAGTGGTGTTTGGGGCTTTATAAGGGCTTTATGTGAGCATATAACGCCCCACTACACATACTCTTAAGATTACGATGGTTAGAAGCTACTATTCCACCTATGAATTTCAGTTGTAACTTCTATTTAGTTTTTATTTTAAAATACTTTAAATATCATAAGTTTCCTACATCAAAATAATGACTAATACGCATCAATAGAGTGGTGGTCCATGAAGAAAAGGCAAATTCTTTAAACATATGGGTTTGGAAGAGGTAAGTCTTGGATTTAAGGTCAGACATATGACAAATATTAAAAAAAAAATTGTCGTTCAATAATAATAATTATTATAATAATATAAAAATAAAACTCTATCTTCATTGTAATTTAACAAAATAAGCATCTATTTTCCTAAAAAAAATATCAAAACCCGAAATTCTTTTAACAAGGTTTAATATTTAAATTAAACACAAAGAGTTAACTTCAGGGAATTAAGGTTCGTGCTTTTATTCTTTGAATCCAACCCGAATCACAGGTTACACTCTAGGACCTGCAATAGACCTATGAATATGATGCAACAACGTAACAGTGTGCCGAAGTCTCGGGGAACGAAGTCTGTCTACAATTCGAACTCTGTTGAAGACAACACTCTTGCGTGTTTTGAGTTACGATTCAGATCAGGAAATCATTAAAAAAACTATAGCTTTTCGCTAAATTTACACTAGTACTTTTTTTTTATTTTTAAAAGTGTATAAGTTTAATTAACTAAAGAAGATAAAGAACCTTTTTTTCTTCAATTTTTTTTTTTGGTTCAGTTACGTCATACTTGTCAAGTTACATCAAAACAGAAGGTAAACCAGCAACAAGCTGCACACCACCCCTTTCTGAATTTCAAACCCTAATCTACAAAAGACAAAACCCTGCCCCCCTGAAGCTGAGCAATTGCTGTGGATAATCCATTGGACCTTGTTTAGGATTGGATAGCTTCTTGCGTTAGAGAGCCAAAAGTATTAAAGGCAAAAGGGACAAAAAGATCCTGGTTCTCTGCACAAGTTTAAATTAATACAGATCGTATTTGTATCATTCATACTCTGATAACTGTGCTTTAATGGATTCGTTTTGAATTTGATTTTTGATTATATCATCAAGGCAGGAAAATAGTCCATCTTCATGTCTAACAAAAGCTTTCTCTATATCTTCTAAACTTTTATCAATAATTCAGAACTTTATTATTGCAAACAACACCAAAATTCATGTAATTATAAAAGCATAAATATACAATTACTATATTAGTATATTTTCTGTCTAATATGTCTTAATAATATGTTAATTGGTAACACTAAGTAGTATAATAATTTTATTTGAAATAAAATTCTTTTTCCCCTATATTTTTATATGTTTGACAATGCTATAGAGTATAGAATAATATGTATGTCATGATGGAGCAATAATACCGGTCAAAATAACATGTATTCAACTCTTCCAGAACAGAAAAACTTGAAGTATACATAACAAAGTAAACGGGAAAAAAACTAAAAATACCAGTTGTAGTAAAAAACAAAAGAGGAAGAAGAATTAGTTTGCCAATAATTTGTGGTGAAGAATAAAGGAGCCAATAATTTTGTGTACTTCATTCCTAAAATAAATGAACCGTGTACGTCGTTTGTACGTCGTTTGGGTAAAATTGGACGAAACGTAATGAAAAGAATGTTAGGAAAAGGTTAAGAAGTTCTGTTTGCTTAAAATCAACACTACAAGAAATACGGCTTTTCGCGACCATACAAAACAAGCTTTTCGCGACTAAATTTCGTCGCCAAAGGTTATTGCCACGAAATTTCGTCGCCACAAGGTCGTTGCTACTGCTTGGTCATAATAGGTCAATAGTTTCGTTGCTATAGGCGGCGTCGCTATAGGTTGAACTATAGCGACGATATTTAGTCTCTATAGGTGTTTTGTTAAAAATTCATCACATATTAAAAAAAATCTTTAATTCTATAAGATAAAACTTTTAGCGACTAAACTTAGTCGCCATAGGTTTTTAACAAATTTTAGAGCTTTCAAATGTAGAGGCTAAATTTAGTCGCTATAGGTGAACAAATATAATTTTTTTAATTTTTTAATTTTTCAGGTTTTCTAAATAATAAAAGTGTAAAATCCAAAATATTCAAAGTACGTGCAAACTAACCGTAACAAGTCAATATTCAGAATTTGCAATATATTATTCTAATACATTCATCCAACTAATTCAAAACTAAATTATAAGAATTCATCTTTATGGTTTTCTTCATCAAGTTGAAATGACGAGCTGTCAATGACGCATTATCTTGTCGATCTCCTCTATAGCTTGTGCTTTTCTTTGTCGATGTTCATCCTCTTCATCCTTCTTTACATTAGGGAATGCATCAGGTGTTACACTTTTTAGGATCCGTCTTTCTATCAGGGTTCAGCCTAACTTCATGTGCAAGCTTCATCTTTCTATCAGGGTTCAGCCTAAGTTCATGTGCAAGCTTTATCTCCTCCTGAAAAACGTTTTCCAATGCCTCTAGTTGCCCACTTGTCAATCTTTTCTTCTTATCCTGATTGTTGTTATCATAATCGAATCCGTTACCAGTAAGTATTGACAGCAAGTATTCAGTATCCATAAGAGTACATAAACGGTATTTGTAAAGCAAAATATCAAATCAAAACAGAACTGGGTAAACCTTTGCAGAGCCGACTAAGTATTGACAGTCATCAGTGTTCGATTCATAGGTAGACCTTGCCTCTTGTTCTCATAATTGTTCATCATCAATATATACTGCAAAGAAGAAGCACAAGATGAATTGGATAACATTGTTTGATACCGAGCATAATGTACATCATAAAGCAAAAGACAATTAAAACCAAAATATAAAAACCTCTTCTTAAGGACCAAGTATAGAAGGGTCTTAGGCTCGGGTGGACTGTAACTCACTAGCCTGTTGTTGCTGTGAACAAAGCATGTACAATTTGACAGCCAACAAACAACATGAATAAACATTAGATAAACAATATATATTTGATATCCGTAAGAGTATATGTAAAGAAAAAGAATAAATATACACAAACCTGAAAAAACCTTATAAGGACCGATGTTTGTTCTTCGTTTCTATGATTCGCCATAATACAGCTGTACTTTTCGCTTGTTAAATAGCCAGTCAGTTCATCTACAGTTGCATCAGATTAGACAAATAAAGATATAATGAAAGAAATCCACATTACTAATGTTTTAAGTACATATACATAAAAAAATGGAAGGATATAGGCACACATGATTAAACATTAAAGTAACATATACATAATACTGCACATATCTTCACATATCCCTCATCCACTCTAGTGTTGTTCTCTCAAATGTTTTCAAAGAATAGGATGTTGTCTGCAAGTACCTTCATTATAAAAAAAACCATACAAACATATACATACACATACAAACTAGTCTTGTTCCTTATCTTTGTTCTTGGAGCCTAACCCACTCTACGGGTATCTATCGGGAGATTGACCATCTCGAATCGGTCTCTAACATTGGTGCTTTCATTAGCTTGCTCATGCCTCCTTTGTCATGTGAAGACGTGGTCTGGGCTTTGGTTGAGCGACTCGACTTTTGGCTGGATCACCAAGCTGCGCAACAAGCTGCACAAGCCAAAGCCTTTGAAGCCCTACACACCACACAATCACCTCCCTCACTGCGACCATCACCAAATATACTGAGACACTCTCATCTTCCACCCAAAAAGCAACCCTCCATGACCAGAACACACCACAAGAACTTGAACTTTCAACCACCATCACCACACACATTGAAGTTACCGCATCGGCGTCTCTACGGACACCGCATCATCAATCAACAACATGTACTCATTAGCAAAACTAGTCTTGTTCTTTATCTTTGTTCTTGGAGCCTAACCCACTCTACGGTTATCTATCATCTATCGGGAGATTGATCATCTCGAATCGGTCTCTAACACACCAAACGCCACACATCAAACAATTAAAAAAACAACAAAATACCTATAAAAAACTGGAAAATTCCAAACATATACACTTCTACACACATACATATAAAGTTGAATCATATTAATTTCCAATGTTCTGTGGAATATGATTACGGCATGCACTCTTAATTATTTATTTTTCATTGTTTTGTACTTTGACATCAGTATTGAACTCCAGTCGGCCACCTAAATTATTAATGGCTTCTTCATCCAATATTGAAATCCAAGAACAAATTAGTTCCAGACAAAACAATAGGATTAAAAAACGAACAAACCTAAAGTAGCCGGAATGGAATTTCACTGACGGATCCGTTATTCAACAAATCTAATCTAACTAAATGAAACAACTAGCTACAAATTTCGATAGGAATATATCATGTGAGACTATTACCTGGCCTATCGAGGCTGTGTAAGCTCTCAAGAAACTGTAAATCCGATGGAATCGATCAAGCAAAAATAAAAACTATTCCGTCCAGCAAGTCGTGGGAGTGTTTGTTGGAGGTTCACGGAGTTACGAGGTTCCGGTGGTGAAGAAAGGTGCGGCGTAGATTGGTGTGAAGGTTGTTGCAGGTGATGGGTGAAGGTGGAAGACAGGAGAAACCGGCGCCAGAGAGGGAACGAGGGTTTTGGGGCAGAATGGGGATGTTATTTGGGCCTAATTTTGTTTAATCTGAAACCCTATAGAGACTACGTTTCTTCGCAATAGCTAGAAACAAAAAAAAAATCTTATTTATTGTTTTATTTTTTTACAATACAGATTAACAAAAAAGGGAAAATAAAAGAGTTTTTATCTATGGCGACGAATTTTTGTTGCTATTGAATTTTCATAAAATTTCAAAGTGCGCTTTAATTTCCCTCCAGCCCGCTAAAAACCTATACCAACCAAATTTCGTTGTCATAGGATACCAAACACAAAAATTTCAAAAACACTTGTAGAAACTACTTTTAGTCGCAATAGACGATCTATTGCGACGAATCATTTCGTCGCTAAAGGTGTGGTGGCTAAAACCCATTTTTCTTGTAGTGCAAAACGATTATTACATATATCCCCTATTTCAAACCTTAATTACACATTTACCCAATTTTAAAAAAAATCAAATTAGTTAAGCCCTTTATATTATAAACTAGCATTAAGCCCATTGTAGCGATTTTCATAAAACTGTGTTAAGTAGTAGCAATACTATACCATTGTCAGCGACCACCAACACCGGAAAAGCTTGTAAAATCAATATAAATAAAAACAGGAAAAAAAATAACGCCGAGCGAAAAACAGACGTGAATTCTATGAATCACGCACACTCGTTGCTGAGAAATTAAAGCGAAACGTAAAACATAGAAAAAAATAACTAAGTCCATTCAGGACCCGCGTGTTGGACGAACTTGTCGAACGCAGAAAAATAGATGTGACGCGACGGGCCAGTCAAACGGGAAAAAAATATACGAAAAAATGATGAACCTCACACGCATGTTGCGGTGCGTTAACTCACAAAATTTAGAACGAAACGAAAAACTTGGGAAAGATGAAAAGTATGGTGGACCGAAATTGAAAATAAAAAAAGAGTTGGGATTAAATTGCAAAAGATGAAAAACTTTGGGTTAAAAGTAAAAAAGAAAGGGATTAAATTGCAAATATGAAGTTATTTATTAATTTTAGATAAAGATAAGAATAAAAATAGGTGATATCTATATATTGGTTATTAATTAATATTAATATTAAAAGAAATTTATTAAACAAATATAAATAAAATTTATGAGGTTGAAGGAGAGAATGACATATGGCATTACTTAGAGTCTTTTATTATAAGTTAGACTAGGTTATAGACCCGCATATTACACGGGTTGTGTATGTATATATAATTTAAAAATCTCTAAATATATCATATGACTGAAATTCCAATTTTACATATAATGGTGGAAACGATCAATTAGAGTCGTATTTTATCGGAAAGATTCAACTGGATAACATGTTTCATTTTTAAACAAGCAAAAAAAAGAAAAAAAAAATGAAATGACCAAATGTGTCAAAAGTATTAGAATACTTAAATTTGTTATAATATAACAAGAATTAACACAAGATTAGTGCTAACACTTTAAGAACTTTAGAAACGTTATAAGAGAAAGAAGAAGAGAGTTGTATAACTTATAAAAGTTTATACATGAGGTGCATTTTTTCTTCTAACTTGAGCTAGTATTTATACTACAAAAAGATTAACTATTTGGTAGACAAGGTTAACTATTTGGTAGACAAGATTAACTATTTAGTAGACAAAGCTATCCCTAAGTTTGACAAAGTGTTCATCCACTTGCTTGGTAAATCTTGAGGTAAATCTTGATCTTCGTGATAAATGTTTAATAATATTCATAACACTCCCCCTTGGATGACACTTTGCAAACTTCGGGGTCTTTATGTACTACCTCATTAAAAACATTGCTAAAGAAAAACCCAGTGGGAAAAAACCTTAGCTAAGGGAAAAAGAGTGCAATCTACTTTGACAACTGGCACAAAACCGGTAATTTTCGTACAGTTTAATTATTAGATAATATCTGCAAATATGTGCTTAAATGTCAATATTGTCTGATTACATGTTATACTTGTGAATTCATGCACGTTTTATACTTCAAATATTGCTTAATGCATAACTTTTAGCGTTGCATCAGAAAGACTAGTAAACTCACTGGTAAGACACAGTGTGTCAGCAGCTCTGCAGAATCAGTCAGATAATAGAATTAGGGCCTAGGAGTAGGTCTAACATCTAAAATACATTAAAACCCAAGAGTGGATACTAGGGTTAACATATAAACTTTCCGGAAGCTAAACTATGCACTAAAAGACACACACTTTAAATGCAGAATTCAGCATAAATCAGTACTAAATCAGCTATAATCAGCTTTTAAACATCTTAATATCATGTATAATTTATGTTTTTATTGTTTAATATAACTTACAAAGTGTCAGGAATTGAAACTGCCATAAAAAGTGCTTTATACCTAGTGAAACTGCGCAATTCAGCACTTTAACGAACCGTAACGAACCGAACAACCAGACAATAACTGGGACATCAAAATTTGACTAGAAGTAATGTTGTTATGACGTTAAACTAATATTGATGTTAGAACACGTTAAAAATCATTAAAACACCTAAACACACTTAAACATACTTAAACCTTACCGTTTGCACCTTAAACCTTCAACTTCCCAAATTTACACTTTACCCCCCCCCCCCTCATGTTGTAACCGGCCCTAATGGTCCCACATAACTATATTTACTTTTCCTAACCATGTTCCCTAACTATTAGACAAAGAAATATATGAGAAAGATTTGTGTTGGATTTTTTTATAAATAACCACAAGACTTATCACATGTCCATCATTCCTCACATTCACCATCTTCTTCCTCCCTCTCCTCCTTTGCTTACGGCTCAACACACACCCACATACCCATCCATTTTCACTTCATTTCCTCACAATCCAAGCTTGCTAAAAGGTGTATGGAGGCAATTTAAGAAGGTGTATGGTGCTAGAACTTGAAGGACCACCTTGTGGACCTTTCAACCTCTCATTTTCTTCCTTGTTCATCTTCTTCATTCTTGTGCCACTTCCCTAGCCATTAGAACTAGTAGTAAGCTTCTTGATCACTAATTTAAGTCATGTTTATGTTATGTACAAGTTTCACCATCTAAACAACTTAACTTTTAATGCTAAAAATAAGAAGATCTAACATATTCATGAAGAAAATAAGTGATTACATGAAATTTTAGTGTGTGTAATGAAGTTGTTGATGTTGTATCTTGTGTTTATGGTTAGATCAAGTATGTTAAAGCTTGGATCTACCAAGTTTAAGCATGGATCTTGAAGGATCCATGGTTAAACTTGAAGATGAACATATGAAGCATGATGTGAACTTGAAATAAGAATTTCTATGCATAATCTTGTAATTTTGAAGTAATAGAGTGTGTATAGAACAAATTTTTGAAACTAAATCTCATGGAAAGTTTGTTAAAAAGTTAACATAAAGCTTGTTTTTGAAAGATCTAAAGTTATTAAGCATGGATCTTGATAGATCTTTGGTTAAACATAATGTTAAAAATGATGATCTTTCTAATAAACATAAAAGTGGTTTTAGAACATGATTTACAAACTTTGAAACCATTAAACTCATGAATGTGTTGGTTAGCAAAATAAAGTCTTATAAAACTTTGTTTAAAATACTCAAGAACATTTATTTTTGGAAAGGTCATAATATGTTAAGTGTAGATCCAAAAGACTACACATTTTTAACAAGAAACACGTTCACCATGATGTTTCTTATGAAGAAGTTAGTGTTTATTATTGCTGATTATTATTGGAAAATTGTTTTGGTGTTGAAAAGAAAATAAACACATGTTTTGAAAACATGGGAAACCTCCATTTTAGGGGAAACGATGTCAAAATTTTTATAAAATTTTGACACTTAGAAAATATAAGTTCTGGTAAAACTTATTCCCTAAAAATTCACCTAAAAATATTTACCAAGGTTTTCCTAATTTTTGTGTAAAATTACAAGTTAAGAAATGATGATTTCTTCTTAAAATGGATATTAAGTATGTATATTTTTAGGAAATAATATATATATTTAGTGATCACTAAATTTTGTGCTAAGTGTATACTATGTGTATTATATATAATAGTATATTAGGACTTGAAAATACACTAAATACTCCTAAGGAGTAAAAATACAAAAAATACACATACAAAATACATGACAATACATAAGATGCACATGGACAAGTACAAGAAAATATATTTACAAAAATATATTCCTTAACACATTTTTGAACTTGGAGATTTATAGACTTAAATATATATTTTTGGAAAAATATATAACCTATACCAAGTATTGGGATTTATGTAAAAGTCGGGTGAATATCAAGAATAACCATATATATTTTATAACATGACAAAATATATATATTTCATACAAATCTTAAAAATACATTATTTTTAAGGACATTTCCGGAAAGTAATAAAATCAAAGTATTGACTTTTTGTGAAAAATACAAAATACACAAGTATTTGCATAAAATACCAAGTATACTTGTACAAAAATAATATTGAAAATATTATTTCACAAAATACTTATATTTATTTTGGAAAAATAATATAAGTAACATGCATAATTAAAAATATAAATTAACTTTTAACAAAGAATATATACATAAACAAATGATGGTGACTTGTACTTGTGTAATACAAGTCTAGTGACTAACATTAATAGGACACGTATAGGTCACGACGCTACCGGTGAAGTTTACGACGCAGGAAACGCAAAGTTGTGAGTTCATGTCCCCACTTTTAAACTTTTACTTGTTTTCTAAACTTGGGGAAAATACATGTGTTATGGTATGTTGAATACTAAAAAAAAGGAATGATACATTAGATCATGTCACGAATAGGGTGCCATAAGCACCATTAATCAGTTACATACCAAGACCGCGGAACAAAAGGTTAAATCTAATGGGGTTCAGGCAGCCACACTCTTGGCCATTCTTTTACCAAGCAGTGCTTTTGTGTCTCTAGTCGTAAATCGACAGTCATGGATCAACAAGTAAAAATGCCTATGATTTGGATGCTTCCTATGTCGTTACATATGTTAGTGGCCTCGCGAACCATTAGTGATCTCGTATTCCTTATATTTACAGAAATCCTTATTTCATAAAATTTCATACCATGTTTTCCATAACAAATGCTTAAATGTTTTTCACAAATCTGCATGAATTCACACCAACATTATGTTGATGGTTTTCCAAAAACTCACATGTATTTCAGGTAACTAAAGTGGATGTACGCGTAATCTCACTCTTGCTCTTGGATGTTGTTTATGTTCTTAGCTATGCTGTGTCAAGACTCTGATGCCTGTTTTTGTGGGAATTGGTTACTATATTCCATCCTATGTGGGATATAAGAATCTAAACCATGATGTTCGTCTTTTAAATAAAGTTGTAAACTTTTCAGACAATATGTTATCTTGTGATGTAAACACTTAACTTATGTTATGTTTTTAATTATGTAATGTCAATGGCATTTTGGAGTTATTTTACGAGCATGTAGTATGTTTACCATTCGTATGCAATTAGAACCTTTCAGGATCACACCTCGTGCTTCCGCCTTTGAAAGGGGTGTGACATCTATAACTCTCCCTCAAGTTTGCAATTTGTAAGGAATCACATTCTCCGTACATGACGCATGCCAATGTCATGAACATGTTTCCTGAAAGTTGTTGTAGGTAGTGCTTTTGTGAAAAGATCGACTGAATTGTTGTTGGATTGGACATATCTCATCTCGACCTGATTGTCTTTAATAAGGTCCCGAGTATATGCAAAGAATCTTTGTGGTATATGTTTTGTTCTGTCACTTTTGATATACCCTTCTTTCATCTGAGAGACACAAGCGGCATTATCTTCATGGATAGGAGTTGGACTTCGATCTTTCTCTAGCCCACAAGAAGTCACTATGTGTTGTGACATAGATCTTAGCCATACACATTCTCTTGAAGCTTCATGTAGTGCAATGACTTCAGCATGATTTGAGGATGTTGCGACAAGTGTTTGTTTCTGAGAACGCCATGAAATCGCAGTTCCTCCGTTCATAAATACATATCCAGTTTGAGATTTTGCTTTATGAGGATCAGATAAATAACCTGCATCTGCATAACCAACTAACCCTTCTTTTGAATCGTTGGGATAAAACAAGCCTAAATCAATAGTACCTCGAAGATATCGAAAAATATGTTTAATCCCATTCCAGTGCCTTTTAGTAGGAGCTGAACTAAATCTTGCCAACAAGTTCACTGCAAAAGAAATGTCGGGTCTCGTACAATTGGTAAGATACATAAGTGCTCCAATTGCACTGAGGTATGTTACTTCTGGACCAAGAACTTCTTCGTTGTCCTCACAAGGACGAAATGGATCATTTTCGACATTAAGTGATCTAACGACCATTGGAGTGCTTAAAGGATTTGCCTTGTCCATATTGAAACGTTTCAACAGCTTTTCAGTATAATTCGTTTGATGCACAAGTATTCCATTACTCATATGTTCAATTTGTAAAGCAAGACAATATTTGGTTTTTCCAAGGTCTTTCATTTCAAATTCTTTCTTTAAAAGAATAATTGCTTCATGAATTTCTTTTTGCGTCCCAATTATATTTAGGTCATCAACATATACAGCTATGATCACATATCCTGATGTTGTCTTCTTAATAAAGACACATGGACAGATAAGATTATTAGTATAACCTTTACTTGTCAAATACTCGCTCAAACAATTGTACCACATCCTTCCAGATTGTTTCAACCCATATAAAGATCTTTGTAATTTGATCGAATACATTTCTTTGTGTTTCGAACTTAACACTTCAGAGAGTTTAAATCCTTCAGGAACTTTCATATAGATGTCACTATCAAGTGATCCATACAAGTAAGCTGTAACGACATCCATAAGACGCATTTCTAACCTTTTAGAAACTGCTAAGTTGATTAAGTATCTAAAGTTTATTGCATCCATAATGGGAGAATATGTTTCTTCATAGTCAATCCTTGGCCTTTGTGAAAAACCTTGAGCTACAAGTATCGCTTTATATCTTGTAACCTCATTTTTCTCTTTTCATTTTCGTATGAAAACCCATTTATACCCTACAGGCTTTACAGCCTTAGGTGTAACAACAATAGACCCAAAAACCTTTCGTTTGTTGAGTGAATCTAATTCAGCTTGCATAGCGCCTTTCCATTTATCCCAGTCATGTCTATTTAGACAATCATTGACCGATTTTGGTTCAGGATCATCATCTCCACCCATGATGTCACTTGCTATAGAATAAGAAAATATCTCATCACTATTTTCCATTTCATATCGGTTCCATATGACATGTGTATGACCATAGTTGATTGATATCTCTTTGTTAGCATCATCAACATCTTCCTCATGAGAGGTTTCGGTATTTAGTGTTTTATCAAGATCCTTCTCTTTGTGGTCAATTTCCTTTACAAGTGTTTTTCTTTTTCGAGGATTCTTATCTTTTGAACCGATTGGCCTTCCACGTTTCGAACGTTTTTTAGATTCATGAGCTATTTTGTTATCTATTGCCTTACTTGGGATCTCAACTCGAGCTGGAGCATTAATAGTTGGTATATGAGATTTAGTAACTCTATTTGTATCAGTAAAAGCATCAGGAAATTGATTTGCAATGTTTTGCAAGTGTATTATCTTTTGAACCTCTGTCTCACATTGTTTTGTTCTTGGATCAAGATGAGACAATGAAGGCACACACTATGAGACACCATTTTCTTGTTTTTTATTTTCTCCCCCTAATGCTGGGAACATTGCCTCGTTAAAATGGCAGTCATCAAAACGTGCTTTAAATACGTCACCTGTTAAAGGTTCAAGATATCGTATGATGGAGGCTGTTTCATATCCAACACATATTCCCAACCTTCTTTGAGGTCCCATTTTTGTGCGTTGTGGTGGTGCAATAGGAACATACACTGCACACCCAAAAATTTTAAGGTGGGAAATGTCTGGCTCATGGTAAGAAACAAGTTGTAGTGGGGAGTACTTATGATTTGCACTTGGTCTCACACGAATCAGTGATCCAGCATGTAAAATTGCATGACCCCAAACAGACACAGGAAGTTTTGTTCTCATTATTAATGGCCTAGCGATTAGCTGTAAACGTTTGATCAATGATTCAGCTAAGCCATTTTGTGTGTGTACATGAGCAACAGGGTGTTCGACAACAATTCCCACAGACATGCAATAATCATTAAAAGCATGTGATGTAAATTCACCGGCATTATCAAGTCTTACCCTTCTAACAGTGTAATCAGGGAAATGTGCTCATAGTTTGATAATTTGAGCAAGAAATTTTGCAAAAGCAACTTTACGAGTTGATAATAAAGAGACATGAGACCATCTGCTGGATGCGCCTATCAAGACGATGAAATATCTAAACAGTCCACATGGTGGATGAATTGGTCCATATATATCACCTTGAATTCTTTCAAGAGACGTTGGTGATTCTTTGTCAACTTTTAAGGACGAAGGCCTTGTAATTAGTTTTCCAAGTGAACAAGAGGTACATAGAGGCATTTTGTCTGATTGGGGGATCTTTTGATATTTCAATGGATGTCCATGTGTGTTTTCAATAATTCTTTTCATCATTGTAGATCCTGGATGGCCTAGTCTGTCATGCCATAAGCTAAATGTCTCAGGATCACGAAAACTTTCTTTTACTGCCATATGTGCTTGAGGCACATTAATGTGTGTATAATGTAAACTAGAGTGGAGCATTGGCAGTTTTTCAGTATATGATCTTTGCTCATGATGTGCAACTATTTTTTATTATCAACAGTCCTTGACTGAGTATCATATCCGTTATGATATATGTTTTTGGAACTCAACAAGTTTCTTGTTGATTTTGGGGAAAATAAAGCATTTTCTATTAAGAGCTTTGTACCATTTGGTAATATTAAATTAGCTTTTCCCACTCCTTCTATCCGGTTTCAACTCATAAAAATATTTTTTAGATTTAAGTATAGTGTGTGTCGCTCCACTATCCGCTATACATATATCTGCATCATTTGTCTGCTCTTGTGCTCCAATGGTATTCATTTTAATCTTGAAATATAAAGAGAAATAATAATAAGTGTATAACGAAGGCATTATGATTTATTTTTTAATAAGAAGTTTATTTATTAGTTGAAAACGTTACATGAAAAGAAAGACTAGTGAAACATAATAAAGATAGTTATAATAAAGGAAATTACATAATTGTTGCATATAATTATTGTGGTTTAGCAACATTTGTTTCACAGTTCCATGTCATTGGTATAGTCGGCGACATTCAGTTCGACGTGGATATCATTAAAATTATCCACATGGTTCATCTCCTTTTCTTTTCTTTTGAGAGAGGCTTGGTAAAGTTCACATAAATGTGAAGGTGTACGACAAGCCTTTGACCAATGGTTTGTACTTCCACATCTGAAACAAGAAGTGCCATTGTTTTCAGACCTACCAGCTTCATTCCTTTTGTTATACTGGTTGGAATTGGTATTTTGTGGAGTGTGGTAATTAGGGGTTCTTTGATTTCGACCACGACCACGACCGCGACCATGGGAATTACCTCGGAAATTATTATTTCTTTTGAAGGAATAGTTGCGACCATTACCTTTACCAAAATGGCCACGGCCACGGCCTCATCCCCATTTTCTTCCAGTGTCTTTAGTATCATCATTAATAACATCATTTGCTTCTGGAATGGCTAATGATCCAGTGGGACGAGCTTGATGATTTTTCATTAGTAGCTCATTGTTTTTCTCTGCTACGAGGAGAAATAAATTTAGATCAAAATATCTTTGAAACCTTTGCAACCAATATTGTTGTTGCAAGTTTATATTTGATGCATGAAATGTGGAGAAAGTTTTCTCCAACATATCTTCCTCAGTAAAAGTTTGCCCACAGAATCGAAGCGTTGAGCATATCCTGAACAAAGCAGAGGTGTATTCATTCACCTTTTTTAAAATCTTGGAACCTGAGATTGTTCCATTCATCTCTAGCAGTGGGAAGTAAAACTTCCCTTTGATTATCAAATCTGCTTTTTAAATCTTCCCACAAAACGTATGGATCCTCAAAATTTGAATATTCAAATTGCAACATCTCATCAATGTGTTTATGGAGGAAGACATCGGCTTTTGCCTTGTCTTGATCGTTACAATTATTCCACTCCGTTATCGTTTCCAAAACACCCATTGACTTGAGATGTCGTTTAACATGTGCCGTCCACGGCATATAATTTTCTTCGGTGATATTAAGAGCCGGGAATTCAATTTTTGCGATGTTTGCCATTTTGTTGCTAAACATAAATAAGATAAATTTTAAAATCTAAATACTCATTAAAAATGAGATAACATACATAGGTACAACTATAAACAAATAAATGAATACATAAGTACTAAAAAGATGAGGTGGAAGTTCATACATTAAGGTCGACAACAATATTAATATTATGCCGGCCAATATTAAAACCGGGTAAATCATCTTCAAAATTTTTTCTTGAATAACCTTGAGAAGAAGAGTGTTTATTGTGAAAAAAAAATGAGATTGATAGTTGGTAATTTATAGTGGTAAATTATAACCGTTTTGCAACGGTTATATTACCGTTTTATAGCCGTTATATAACGGTTATATATATATATATATATATATATATATATATATATATATATATATATATATATATATATATATATATAGGATTAGGTTCAAACGTGAACAAAATCCCAAGAGTGAACTGTGTGAACTGATCTGGGCCCTTGATTTTTATGATCTTGAGATTAAAGTGAGTGGCATGATGGTAATTATTTGGTTAATTTTTTCTATTTAATTAAATACAAAAAGGGTATATGTGTAATTTCAATCTTAAATTGATTGCATAAATCTCTCACAAATCAAGTAATCAATTATCCTCTTAAATTCATTGCATAAATCTCTCACAAATCAAATCAAGGATTAGGAAAGATGTAACTTAATTCAAATAATAAAATAATTATTTGTTTAAATGCGATGTACACATGTGTATTCTGATTTTGCCCTCTTTTTAATGCGATGTACACATGTGTATATCGTCTGTTTTTGTGATATCTCAGAATTTTTTTTTTTGTATTGAATGTTGATGTACACCTGTGAATTACTGTACACATATGTACGATGCTGAGTACACATATGTACTGTTCTATTTATATCCAATTAAGTACACATGTGTATACCGTTGATGTCACACCCCGATTTCCACGTGTATCACCGGTGGGCCCGGTGGGGGATTATCGTGACGTAGTTGGCAACAATATAGTCAAACCACAATATAAAAATGCACAGCGGAAGCATAAAGATAAATATGATTCAACCATTTACTGTAATATCAAATGTATCACAAGTAGTTGAATAGTATCCACAGGAGGGATCAAAATAAATAAAAATGTTGTTCAACAGATAAGACATCAAGCTTGCGAGACTTCTTAAGATGCTAAGGAGCTAATGCCAGCTGATTTCGTGTAGTACCTGCACTTAATCTTTTTGGAAAAATACGTCAGTTTACACTGGTAAATACATTCAACCGACACTTTTGAAAAATGTTTATAAAAATTGATTTGAATGCATGAGGCACAAATTCTTTTATAACTTGGGAGAATTATTTAAAATTATAATCTTGTGAACGAATTACATGTTCCTTCTATGCGTTCAATAGCCCGGATCTAGTCCGGGTTAAAGATCAATAGACACATCACACTGCGTAAAACCGAGGCGGGTAAACCATCGGCTACGTCTTTTAATAGTATTGACATAATACCGGGTGTACGCCTACACCCGACTGTCATGGTCGTGGCCATTTCTTCGAATGATGCCAAGGATATCCGGGACATGGTCATTAACCCCCCAAAGGCTTTTAAGTAACAAGACTGTTTAAATGAGCCGATCAAATTATTCAATTAACCACCTAAGCGATGGAAGATTTGATGCTCAATCAAGCGGTATATTATATACCGTAACCCAAGCCGTATAAGGGAAAATAAGTTAAAAGTATTTACCTTTGCAAGTATTGTCCTTAATCGATAAATCACAGATATCTTTTACTGGGGCTCCTATTCTGGAACGAAGGTTTTAAAATAACCTATTAGAATCCTAACGGGTCTTCATATTAGCCGTAGCCTAGACCGGTTAGTTTCGAGGGATAGATACAGTTTAATCGCGTGAAAGGCGAAAACCGAGAATGGAATGTGATTCTGACCCAACAAGTTCGGAGACTTGTTTTATACGGGTTTAATATTCACACTCTGAATCTTGGGGTTAAAATGATATGGTTTGACCCGTATCGGCTAATTTATGTAAACTAGTTACATAAGCCGAACCGTGCGCGCAATAGGCGCAACGGGTAACCGTAGGAGTCCTACACTGTTTTCCTAAGTCAATATACTTTAAAGAGGTTGTGGTATCAGTAGGATACCTTCCATAATGCCCGTAACGAGTTTTAGTTCATTATACGCCCCGTAGGGGTTTTCCGGTTATTTTAAAGACTTTTTAAAGGGTTTTCTGAGTTCTATAGGAAACCTGAGTTTCCCGATCAGTTTAATAAGTCTAAAATATCTTATTTATTATTTAAAATCAGTAGCAACTGGAATCGGGTCAAAAGACCTTGTAGAACTCAAGTTTTGGCCAAAAAGGGCATATTCGGTATTTACCGAACCGTAGCCATAACCGCAAGTTATGAGCAGGTTAAAATTAATTAAAATCTTTAAAATTCCCAAAATATTATTTTACTACAGTGGGTAAAAGTTTTTGGTGACGAAATCTTGGTTTAGGTAGGCGTTATGCTAATTGCGCCGTTTATTACAAAAGTTTCTTATAAATGCGCTATTTAGCATAACTCCCATTCTAGACCTTGGATTGGCGTGAAACTTTAGGGACATGCTTAGAATTTAGTAAGCAAGGTTATGGTCCCTTCACGTGTCCGAAATACTCGTTTTATTTTAAAAAGGGCGTTACGGTCAACTTTTAAGTAATTAACGGAAATGCGTAAAAAGACTCAGACAAACAACGAACCGGTCACAGAGGGTGATACCATCACGTGACCTGGTCCTAAGAGAGTCCTAAGGCATGTCTACATTGCACTAAAACGGGTCAGAACTGAAGTCAAAGCAAAAGTCAAACTTTTGCGACATTCGGCTCCGAACCGAGTCAATATGGCAAATGGCCGAATCAAACGAGTTTAGCCAAGTTTATATACTTAATATCATGTTTTATGATCATCAAAACAGGTTTCATAGCATATACATTACAGATTATGTACAAAATTGCAAAATGACTTTCTGTTGACTTTTTAAGTGCACGTTTGACTCGACATTTGACATAGTTAGAGTGGTGATCAGGGGAAACCCTTTTAGAGGTTTATTACCCCCATAAATACCAACACATAACTACTTTTGATTCGAGAATTCACTGCACCATTCGTGAGTTATCGAAAAGTCAATCGTTAGTTACGACGGATTGACTTTTAGGCTAAACTAAACAAAAACAAAGTCACAGAAGGTTTGGCATACTTACAGAGACTTGTGCACGACTTAGGAATGTTAGAAGAAAGCTTGGGAGCTTGAGAAATGAGCAGAAGGTGTGTTTTGAAGTGTGAATTAGTTGTGAACCAAGCATGCCTATTTATAGTGCAAGAAAGGCCTCAAGATCATCACACATCAGTCTACAAGTGAGTATGGATGATGGGCAGGTGGCCCTTGATGTTAGGAGGCAAGTAGAGGGCACCCATGCTTCACTTATTGCTCATTTGGTCGTTCACTAGCTCAAAAGGCAAGTCTGTCCAAACATTCTGCATCTGGGCGTCTCACGCGGCCCGCATGAAAGATTCATGCAACTATTACGCGGGCCGCCTGAAGTTTTAAATCAGACGCGTTCAACCAGGAGGCTCGCGGCCCGCCTCAACTTAACCCAAACCTTAACGCGGCCCGCGAGAGGTTGGTTTTTCAAGAATTTTAAATCTTTTGTAATCATGGCCAAAATCTTTGTAATTAATAACGAAATCTTAGGTAATTATGAACCTGACCTTTCGGGTTTGAAGGGGTAACTTTGCGATTTGGCCCTCGATTATTTACAACTAAGGGCCTCATGTTATTTACCCGTATTGTTAAGTCCCCGGTTATCTTGTTAATTATTCCGAAAGTCTTAACTTTCATTGTTGACGCTTTTAGCCCTTCTCGTACGAATTTGATCATTACTTTCTCGTTTTAAAACGGAACTTCGTGGAATTTATATAGTATATTCAAGTGAGCATATTTTACTGTTACAAAGCCTCGGGTACGTTAAAGGGTCACTCAGAGGTATAATTAAACATGTTGACACAGTTAACCCCCGCAGTTTGTAATCTCTCACTTTCTTCCGCGTTTCGCTTCCGTACGATCCATGATTTATTCGTTTGAAGGTACGAGCACCATTTAGGGTTACTATACAGTATACTTACCCTTGTTTGGCATTTCTAACCCTCGAATTTATATGCTTTCAAGGTTTGTCAACATTAGTCCTTTATTAAATATAAAACGCCACGTGTAAACTTAAGACACGTGTCAATACATTATTGGACACAATATTTCGAGGTGTTACATCCTCACCCCCTTAAAATAAATCTCGACCCGAGATTTACTCAAACAAATAGGGATATTTCTCTTTCATCGTGGATTCAACTTCCCACGTGAATTCGGGACCTCTCCGGGCATCCCATTTAACCTTTACTATCGGTACGTGTTTTCTTCGGAGCTTTTTCACCTGTCGGTCTTCAATCGACAATGGCTTCTCCACAAACTTCAAGCTCTCATCTATATGCACATCTGTGTGTGGGATCACTAATGATTCATCAGCGAAGCACTTCTTTAGATTGCAGATGTGGAACACATTATGAATTCCATTGAGCTATTCTGGTAAGTTCAACTTATAGGCCACTGACCCGACACGTTCGATAACCTCAAAAGGTCCTATGTATCTCAGGCTCAGTTTACCCTTCTTACCAAAACGCATCACCCCCTTCCAGGGTGATACTTTTAGTAGCACTTTTTCACCTACCTCGAAGTGAAAATCCTTACGCTTTGGATCAGCGTAGCTTTTCTGCCTATCACGGGCAGCCTTGAGACGTTCCCGAATCTGGACAATCTTGTCCGTTGTTTCGAAAACTATTTCTGGCCCTGACAATTGGACCTCTCCCACTTCCGCCCAACAAACAGGCGATCTACACTTCCTACCGTATAATGCCTCGAAAGGCGCAGCCTTTATGCTGGTATGGTAGCTATTGTTGTAGGAGAATTCGATTAGGGGTAGGTTCTTATCCCAGCTACCACCTACATCGATAGCACATGCTCGCAGCATGTCTTCTAACGTTTGAATAGTACGCTCACTCTGGCCGTCTGTCTGAGGATGGTAAGCCGTACTAAAGTTCAAACGTGTGCCCAAAGATTGTTGGAAACTTTTCCAGAAATGAGACGTGTATCTAGTATCTCGATCTGAGATAATAGACACAGGTATACCATGCAAGGCTACAATCTTATCTACATATAACTGGGCCAATGTGTCGGAGCTATAAGTCTCCTTGATGGGTAAGAAATGAGCTGACTTAGTCAGTCTATCAACTATAACCCATATTGTGTCGTTTCCTTTGCTCGTTTTTGGTAACTTGGTGATAAAATCCATAGTTACACACTCCCATTTCCATTCAGGAAGTTCAGGCTGTTGTAGCAAGCCAGATGGCTTTTGATGCTCAGCCTTGACTTGCGCACAAGTCAAGCATTTGGCTACATAAGCGGCTACAGACTTTTTCAAGCCTATCCACCAATAATTTGCTTTTAAATCCTGATACATTTTATCTGCTCCAGGATGGACAGAATATTTGGAACTATGGGCTTCCTGGAGGATAACATCTCGTAGTCCTCCATAAATAGGAACCCATATCCGCCCATTCAATCTCAAAAGTCCATCTTTGTGAAGAGTTAACTGCTCCTCAGTTACTCCTAACTTATCTTTATGATAATTAGCTTCCAACACAGCCTCTCGCTGTGCAGCTAATATCCTTTCAATCAAGTTATTCTTTACTTCCATTCTCCTAGCATTGATTCGGATGGGTTTCATCCTTTCTTTCCGGCTCAGGGCATCAGCGACTACATTCGCCTTGCCGGGATGGTACCTGATCTCACAATCATAATCATTCAAGGTCTCCATCCAACGGCGTTGCCTCATGTTTAGCTCCTTCTGATTGAACAAATGTTGAAGGCTTTTGTGATCTGAATAGATCACAAACTTGATTCCATATAGATAATGCCTCCACAGTTTTAGTGCGAATACAACAGCACCCAGCTTCAAGTCATGGGTGGTGTAATTCTTTTCATGCACCTTCAACTGTCTTGAAGCATAGGCAATCACCTTGCCTTTCTGCATGAGCACACACCCCATGCCAGTGTGTGACGCGTCGCAGTAGACTACGAACTCTTCGGTGCCTTCCGGCAGTGTCAACACAGGAGCGTTGCTCAGCCTTTGTTTCAAAATATCAAAGGATTCTTGCTGCTTAGGGCCCCAAATAAACTTTTCCTTCTTCTTGGTTAGAGAAGTTAAGGGCACAGCAATCCTTGAGAAATTCTCAATGAATCTTCTGTAGTATCCTGCCAATCCCAGGAAACTACGGATCTCTGTGGGCGTCTTTGGCTCTTGCCAATTCATGACTGCCTCTACCTTAGCGGGATCCACCTGGATACCACGCTCGCTTACGACGTGTCCAAGAAATTGGACTTCTCGTAGCCAGAATTCGCATTTACAGAATTTGGCATAGAGTTTCTCACGATGCAGCAATTTAAGGATACATCGTAGGTGTTTCTCATGGTCAGCTTCGCTCTTTGAATAGATAAGAATGTCGTCGATGAATACGATGACGAATTTGTCCAAGTACGGCTTACAGACGCGATTCATGAGATCCATGAACGCAGCCGGTGCATTTGTGAGCCCAAAAGGCATCACTAGGAACTCGTAGTGACCGTAGCGAGTCCTAAATGCTGTTTTGTGTACGTCTTCATCTCTGACCTTCAGCTGATGGTAGCCCGACCTCAAGTCGGTCTTTGAGAAATAGCTAGCTCCTTGCAGTTGATCAAACAAATCGTCGATCCTTGGCAATGGGTATCTATTCTTTATCGTGACCTTATTAAGTTCACGATAATCGATGCACAAACGCATCGATCCGTCCTTTTTCTTCACAAACAGGACAGGTGCTCCCCAGGGAGACGAACTAGGCTTGATGAAACCTTTTGCTAACAGTTCATCTAGCTGGGTCCTCAGTTCCTTCATTTCAGTCGGTGCTAGCCTGTAGGGTGCTCTAGCAATGGGAGCTGCTCCAGGGATGATATCTATTCTGAATTCCACCTGCCTATCTGGTGGCAACCCAGGTAGATCTTCGGGGAAAACTTCTGGATACTCCGCAATGACAGGAATGTCTTCTATCCTTGATTTGGGCTCTTCAATAATCACTTGTGCCATGTAGATGACACAGCCTCTTTTTAAGCATCTTGAGGCTTTGAGCATAGTTACGTTCTCGGGCAATCCATACTGCGTATCCCCTCGAATGGTGAGCGATTCACCAGTCGGGGGTTTTAGCACAACTTGTTTTCTATTGCAGACGATCTGGGCCTGGTTGTGTGACAACCAGTCCATGCCCAGAACGATGTCAAAACCAGCTAGATTAAAGGGAAGTAGAGATAGAGGAAAAGAATGATTCTTAATGGATATCATACATCCATCTAATATAGTGGAGACGGTTTCTACCGTGCCGTCTGCTAGCTCTACCTCGTATTTCACATTTAGGGTTTTGACAGGCATGTTCAACAGTTTGCAAAATTTTTGGTCTACAAAGGATTTATCAGCGCTTGTATCGAAAAGTACTCTTGCAAATATATTATTCACGAGGAAAGTACCTGTGATTACATTGTCGTCCTGCAACGCTTCCTTCACATCCATTTTGAAGACTCTAGCGTTATTCTTTTTGGTTTCCTCGGTCTTCTTGGCGAGCTTGGGGCAGTTGCTCCTGATGTGCCCCTTCTCACTACAGTTGTAGCAGGTCGCGTCTTTAATCTTCTTACAGTCCACAGTCTTGTGGTCTTTGGACTTGCACAGCCCACAAATATGCGTCTTTGACTGGGACTGTGAGTTCGGCCCAAACCTGCATTTCCCAAAGTGGAATTTTTGGCAGTTCTTGCACTTGGGCTTCTCTCCGGTTTGTTGCCCTTCTTTTCTCGACTCTGTTCCTCTCTTGCCATCACTGTTCCCACGGTGCTTATTTCCCGACCTTCGTGAGGTATCATCCTCACGCTTCCTCTTTTCAGCCTCTTTGTTCCTCTACGATCTCAGTCGGACCGCGTCATCGTGAGGGACAAAGAGAGGTCAGTCACAGACCTGAAGGTCATTGGCCGAGAGGCCATCACACTAGCCTTTATCGCGGGTTCTAACCCCCCGATAAAACGAGCAATCCTCTTTGGTTCCGGGGTGACTAGATATGGAACCAAGCGAGACATCGTGTTGAAGCTCGTCAAGTAGGCCTGGCAGTCCAGGTTTGTCATCACCAATGACACAAAATCGGACTCTATCTTCTCCACCTCATGCTGAGGGCAGTAATTTTCTTTGATGAGAGAAACGAATTCCTCCCACATCATGCTGTAAAGCACAGCTTTTCCCGAGGCCTGAACCAGCGCCCTCCACCAAGCTAGGGCCTCGCCCTTAAACGACTGCGACACAAACTTCACTACATCCCTTTCCGCGCAGCCACTGATGTCCACCACTGTGTCCATCTCATCCAACCATGTCATACATTCGACGGCACCCTTCTCCCCCGTAAAGTCTCGGGGTTTACAAGATACGAAGTACTTGTATGTGCAGCCCCTGGCACGGGAAGCATCAGTATACTCCCTTTCGCGCCGAACACTATTTTCATTCGACGAGTGATTGTCGTCGTCCTTTTTGGGCTTGGACGAGTGGTTATCGTCGTCCTTCTTGGGTTTGGATAGTGGTTTGCTGTGGGTTTTTGAGTGTGTCTTTGGCTTCAATGGTGGTTTGGAAACTGTTCTGCTTCGAGATTCTGTATATTGTCGATCTACAGCTGCTTGCACAGCGTTGTCGACAAGAGCCTTGAGTTGAGCGCCCGTTAAATTTATTTGTGTAACACCTCGAATTTTTGTGTCCAATAATGTGTTAACACGTGTCGTTTGGTTACACGTGGCATTGATATTAAATAAAGGACTAATTTTGACAAACATTGAAAGTATATAAATTCGAGGGTTATAAATGTCAAACAAGGGTACATTTACTGTATAGTAACCCTAAATGATGCTCGTACCTCAAACGAATAAATCATGGATCGTACGGAAGCAAAACGCGGAAGAAAGTGAGAGATTACAAGCTACAGGGGTTAACCGTGTCAACATGTTTAATTATACCTCTGAGTGACCCTTTAATGTTCCTAAGGCTTTGTAACAGTATTATACGCTCACTAGAATATACTGTATAAATTCCGCGAAGTTCCATTTTAAAACGAGAAAGTTATGATCAAATTCGTACGAGAAGGGTTAAAAGCGTCAATAAAAAAATTTAAGGTTTTCCGGATAATAAATAAATTAACCGGGGGCTTAACGATACGGGTAAATAACGCGAGGTCCTTAATTGTAATTAACCGAGGGCCATATCGCAAAGTTACCCCTTCAAACCCGAAAGGTCAGGTAATTAATTACCAAGATTTTATTAATCATTACTAAAAGATTTAAAAAGATCCATTTTTAACCCCTTACGGACCGTAAAAGGTATGCCTTACGGACCGTAAGGAGGGGGAATGATTGCTGATGATCCGCCTCTGGCTTACGGACCGCAAGGCCGAAGCCATACGGTCCGTAAGCGATGCCCAGCGACAGAAAGTTGGCTGTTGGCTGTCCAAAGCGGTAAAACATGAATTTATGGGTTTCTCAGGGTCATGGGCGCCCCCTACTCGACCCATAACTCTCTAGGACACATGCCATCCATCCATGATCAGTTGTAGAGTGGTGTGTGATGATCTTGGACCTTGCCTTTGACTATAAATAGGCACATTGTGTTCATAACTTTCATCACAACTCAAAACACTTCTCTGGTCACTTCTAAGAGCTCTCAAGCTTTTTTCTTTGTTTTCTAAGCAAGTCTCAACTTCTGTAAGTCCATTAGATCCTTTGTAGTTTTATTTATACTTAGTAATTAGCTAAAAACCAAAACCGTCGTAAATACGGTTTGACTTCAAAATAAATCCGTAATGGCTCAGGCTTATGACGGATCAAAAGTAGTTATGAGCTGGTATTTATGTGGGTAATAAACCTCTAAAAGGTTTCCCTCTGATCACCACTCTAACTAGCTCAAATATCGAGTCAAACGAATGCTTAAAAAGTCAACAGAAAGCTATTTTTACGATTCTTAGATAATCTGTAATGTATATGCTATGGAACCTGTTTAGACACTCATAAAACATGATATTAAGTATATAAACTTGATTGCGCTCGTTTGAATCGACCATTTGCTATATTAACCCGGTTCGGAGCCGAATGTCGCAAAAGTTTGACTTTTGCTTTGACTTCAGTTCTGACCCGTTTTAGTGAGATATAGATATGCCTTAGGACTCTCTTAGGACCAGGTTACATGATGGTATAACCCTCTGTGACCGGTTCATGATTTGTCCGAGTCTTTTACGCATTTCCGTTAATCACCTAAAAGTTGACCGTAACGGCCTTTTTAAAATAAAACGTGTATTTCGGACACGTGAACGGACCATAACCTTGCTTACTAAATTATAAGCATGTCCTTAAAGTTTCACGTCAATCCGAGGTCTAGAATGAGAGTTATGCTAAATAGCGCATTTATAAGAAACTTTCGTAATAAACGGCGCAATTAGCGTAACGCCTGTCTAGACCAAGATTTCGTCACCAAAACTTTTACCCACTGTAGTAAAATAATATTTTTAGAATTTTAAAGATTTTTAATAAATTTTACCTTGCTCATAACCTGCGGTTATGGCTACGGTTCGGTAAATACCGAATATGCCCTTTTCGGCCAAAACTTGAGTTCTACAAGGTCTTTTGATCCGATTCCAGTTGCTACTAATTTTAAATAATAAATAAAGTATTTTAGACTTTATAAACTGTTCGGGAAACTCAGATTTCCTGTAGAACTCGAAAAGCTCTTTAAAAGTCTTTAAAATGACCGAAAAACCCCTACGGGGCGATATATTAACTAAAAAACTCGTTACGGGCATCACGGAAGGTATCCTACTGATACCACAACCTGTTTAAGGCATATTGACTTAGGAAATAAGCGTAGGACTCTCATGGTTAACCGTTGCGCCTATTGCGCGCACGATTCGGTTTATGAAACTAGTTTTCATAAATTAGCCGATATGGGTCAAACCATATTATTTTGACCCCGAAATCCAGAGTGTGAACCTTAAACCCATATAAAACAAGTCTCTGAACTTGTTGGGTCAGAATCACACTCCATTCTCGGTTTTCGCCTTTTCGCGCGATTAAACCGTATTTATATTTCGGAACCAACCGGTCTAGGCTACGGCCAATATAAAGACCCGTTAGGATTCTAATAGGTTAATTAAAACCTTCGTTCCAGAATAGGAGCCCCAGTAAAAGCTATCTGTGACGTAATCCATTAAGGAATATACTTGCAAAGGTAAATACTATTAACTTATTTTCCCTATACGGGCTTGGGATACGGTATAATATTTACCGCTTGATTGAGCATCATATCTTCCATCGCTTAGGTGGTTAATTGAATAATATGATCGGCTCATTTAAACAGTTTTGTTTCTTAAAAGCCTTTGGGGGGTTAATGACCGTTGTCCCGGATATCCTTGGCATCATTTTACGAAATGGCCACGACCTCGACATCCCGGTGTAGGTGTACACCCGGTATATTATGTCGACATTATTATTATTAAAAGACGTAGCCGTTGGTTTTTACACTACGGTTTTACGCAATGTGGTGTGTCTATTAATCTTTAACCCGGACAGGATCCCGGGCTACTGAACGCATAAAAGGACATGTAATTCGTTCACAAGATTTTAATAATTTTCCCAAGTTATAAAAGAGTTTGTGCCTCGTGCATTCAAATCAATTTTAATAAACATTTTCAAATGTGTCAGTTGAACTTATTTACCAGTGTAAACTGACGTATTTTCCCAAAAAGATTAAGTGCAGGTACTACACGAAATTGGCTGGTAGTAGCTTCCTAGCATCGTGATAAGTCTCGCAAGCTTGATGCTGTATCTGACTGAACAATACTTTATTATTATTTTGATCCGCTGTGGATACACTCGACTTCTGTAATACATTTGATATTTGATGTGTGTAAAATGCAACATATAAATCACATCAATTAAGGCATAAAACTAACCCTTTTTAAGTACTAATGTTCGAAAAAGAGTGTTTTTGTCTTCCTTTTGTATTTTCAGGATGAAATGAGCTCAAAATCACAAAAGAAGCAAAAAGACAACTAATTCTATCATAAATACAAGAAAAGGAACAAAAGTAGACTGCCCGGACCCTCAACGGCACCTCCCAAGGCAAAGAAGAGAAAACAGAGTCTGAACACGCCCCGTGTCCAGCGAACACGGGGGCGTGCCCAGGAAGCAGCAGAAAAGACAAACCAGTAGAAGCTTCCATTGCCCACCACGGGGCCGTGTCCAGCGGGCACGGGGGCGTGGTGAAAGTACAGCAGGCGCATTAATTGTAATTGCGAATTACAATTAATGAAGAGAGAGAATGTCAGACGGGCACGGGGCCGTGTCCAGCGGACACGGGGCCGTGTCCAGCCTTCTGTTCAGCCTATAAATAGTGGAGCTTGGTTTCATTCTCTCTCATCCCTTGGCACACCACCTCTCTCACACTTCATCCACCACCCACCACCACCATAACACCATCATCCACCACCATCATCCATTGTCCATCATAGAGTGTGTGAGTCGTCTCGGGATCCAAGATTGATCGTAAGAGTTCTTGACAATCAAGGCCATGTTTGCCTAAGTTTCTTACATCACTTGGTGAAGACAAGTGTTTAGTATAATACTTTTTATTTTTAATCTTTTGCACTTTTTATTTGGTTTTGTATTAATGACTTTAATAACTAGTTACTTATGTTGAAGGTGATCTTTCCTTATCGTTTGTCCGTGGTGTCTTGGCATTATTTTACTGTCTATATAAAATAAAAGATTTTCACCATTCATAACTCCACGGTCTATATGGAGGTATGTTGGCTACCTGGTCGGGGGTTAAGGGAACGGTTTGGTAAGGGTCTTGCCCTTGTTCAGCGTTTAGAGGTCCTGCTTGGGACCTGGGTCAAATTTAGTAGGATCTCCTTCAATGCCCATAGGTATTGGATGGCGGGGATCCAAACTCTTTGACCCCCTCATAAGTTAACTACTATTAATACTATAACCCGGCTATTTAGGACTGTATCCCTGCTGACTCAGACTACTTAGCCGAGGGTAACGTCACCGCCAAAAGCGGGGCCTACCACAATTTGCATTAATAACTTAATTCATTATCTTTCAATAATCCGACCCTTTAGGATTGTATCCTTGCTGACTCAAACTACTGGGTTGAGGGTAACGTCGCCTTCAAAAGAGGGGCCTACTACAATAACTAAGATAATCTCTTAAACAAGTGCAAAAGTGCGAAAATAATCAAAGGTTATACTAATACACGTGTCGGATCCAAGTGATTCATCTTGTCTATCTGTTTTTATCTTATTTTTATTTTTCAGCATTTAGTTAGTTTTTATTTTTCTTAGTTTAGAACATTTTTCTCACTTTTTGATTTGATTAGACGTTGAGGATAAATCGGTATTAAAAGCTCTTGTGTCCTTGGACGACCTCGGTATCTTACCAACACTATACTACGTCCACGATGGGTGCACTTGCCCATATGTGTGTTTAGTGTTAGTAAATATCGTGTTTTATATATTTAAAACTTGGCTAAAAGTGTAAAATGGGGCTTAAATATACATCATAAATATATTACACTACACGCGCATCAAGTTTTTGGCGCCGTTGCCGGGGACACAAGGATTTTAAGAAAGTTAGGAATCAACGGCCTAATCATATTTTTATTTTTCTTTAATTTTTTAGGATTTTTTTTTAGTTTTGCAGCTTCTACAGAGCTCAGCACGGGGCCGTGCCTGGTCGGACACGGGCCGTGCTCAGCATCGTTACTGGCAGTTTTTGTTTTTCAAGTTACAGAAGGCGGACCACGGGGCCGTGCTGGTGCAACACGGGGCCGTGTCCAACTTCCAGTAACTGGGATCTGGGAAACAATCACTGTAATTCCGACCACGGGGCCGTGTTCGCTCAACACGGGGCCGTGGTGAACCTTCTGACCAACATTCTTTTCTGTTTTTATTGCAGGACTGGGAACCCGACGCCATCCTCACGTAGTGTATGAGCTCCAGTTCCAATAAAGACATAAAAGAACCGCTAGAAGAACCCGAACGCTTTCTCAGAAAAAGGTTAAAAGCCAAAAACCAAGAGAAGGTTTCGGGTGATCCACCTCCAATGGCGGACCAACGTACCCTTATGGATTATCTACGGCCCACCGTAGGTAATCTAGGCGCCGCTATCAATGCTCCGAATGTCGAAGCCAATAACTTTGAACTTCGACCGCATTTGATACAAATGCTCCAAAACTCCGCAACCTTCCACGGGCTTGCGGACGAGGATCCCCATCTACATATAACTAATTTCTTGGAAATATGTGATACCTTTCGGATCAATGGAGCATCAAACGACGCCATCCGCCTCCGTATGTTTCCATTCTCACTAAAAGACCGAGCAAAAGCTTGGCTCAACGCCCTCCCAGCTGGATCGGTAAACACCTGGGATGAACTAGCCCAAAAATTTCTATATAAGTATTTCCCTCCTGCTAAAACTGCTAAATTAATGGCTGAAATTAATACATACTCACAAGAGGACGGGGAATCCTTATATGAAACTTGGGAAAGGTTCAAGGAGCTATTACGCAAGTGTCCCCATCACGGCCTCGCAATATGGCAACAAGTATCCACTTTCTACAACGGATTGTTGCCACACACTAGGCAGACACTTGATTCTAGCTCCGGGGGACTTTTAGGTAACCGACGCCCACATGAAATATATAATCAGATTGAGGAAATTGCTCAAATCAATTTTCAATGGCACACCCCCCGGGGAAATAAGTCTATCGCCCCGGGCGCCCATAAGGTCGACGAAAGCACTTCTTTACAAGCCCAAATCGAGGCCCTTTCTTCAAAAATAAAAAAAATTAGAAATGACAAAAACAGTCTCGGTTATGGCTTGTGAAGGGTGTGGTGGGTCACATGAAAATTGGAGTTGCATGAAAGAAACGGACGATCAACAAGATATGGTAAACTACATTGATAATAGACCTAGGCCGTCGGGTCCCCCAACGGGAACTTACAACCAAGGATGGCGAAACCACCCAAACCTTGGTTGGAGGGAACCCGGCAATAGTAGTAACCAACAAACCCAACGAACAAACTTTCAGCAATCAAGAAATGAGTCACAAAATTTCACTCAACAACAAGGTGGACGAGAAAGGCTCGAAGATACTATATCTCGCCTCGTCTCTGACACTGATAAGAAAAACTCGGAAAGATTTCTACAATTAGAATCTAATTTTAGGAATCAACAAGCTAGCATTCAAAACATAGAAAAACAAATAAATCAAATAGCTCAAAACTTTTCCGAGAGACCGCAAGGCGCATTACCTAGCAATACCGAAACAAACCCAAAGGCGCAAGTTCACCTCATCACACTACGAAACCGCACCGTAGGGCCTGCAGAAGTACAACCACCTACGGAAGAAACAGTGCCAACACCTCTGCAAGAGAAGAACCCTCCTCCATCACCAGAGCCTACCAAGGCTCCTCGAGTTCCGTACCCCGGTAGGTTAATTCGTCAAAAGACGAATGAGCAATTCGCAAAATTCGAAAGTCTGTTAAAACAATTGCATGTCAATATTCCTTTTATCGAAGTCCTAACCCAAATGCCCAAATACTCTAAATTTATGAGGGACTTCCTTACGCATAAGAAGAAAATTGAAAATTTGCAATTAGTTAATTTAGGCGAAGAATGCTCTGCCCTCGTACTCAATAAACTTCCCCAAAAGAAAATCGATCCCGGAAGTTTCACGATTCCGTGCTCAATAGGGGAATCGCCCGTTCGCAATGCCTTGGCCGACCTAGGGGCTAGTATTAACCTTATGCCCTCATCAATGTTCAAGAGGCTTGGCTTGGGAACCACGAGCCCTACAAAAATGAGCATACAACTCGCTGATCGATCCGTCAAATTCCCACAAGGTGTCATCGAGAATGTCTTGGTAAGGGTAAGCAGATTCGTTTATCCAGCTGACTTTGTCATACTCGATATGGAGGAAGACACCGAGGTCCCCCTTATACTAGGGAGACCCTTTCTTGCCACAGCACAAGCAGTGGTAGATATGAATGACGGAACACTCACCTTGAGATATGGGGATGATGAGGTGAAGTTCGGAGTTGGGAAGAGAATAGAGGACGACGACCCAGTCAATTATATGAAGGTTATTGATTCGAGCTTGGATGCCGCTCTCCGACGGTGTAACATGGGAAGCCAGGCATTCCACTCAGAAGATATATAA